>NC_143053.1:2395000-2995000 GCF_052426305.1 Pelodiscus sinensis
GCCTCGTGACCGCCACCCCCCCCCACACACACACACCGGCCTCGTGACCGCCACCCCCCCCCCCAACACACACACACACCGGCCTCGTGACCGCCACCCCCCCCAACACACACACACCGGCCTCGTGACCGCCACCCCCCCCAACACACACACACACCGGCCTCGTGACCGCCACCCCCCCAACACACACACACCGGCCTCGTGACCGCCACTCCCCCCCCCCCACACACACACCGGCCTCGTGACCGCCACTTCCCCCCACACACACACACACACCGGCCTCGTGACCGCCACTCCCCCCCCCCCCACACACACACCGGCCTCGTGACCGCCACTTCCCCCCCCCCCACACACACACACCGGCCTCGTGACCGCCACTTCCCCCCCCCCCACACACACACACCGGCCTCGTGACCGCCCCCCCCCCCACACACACACACCGGCCTCGTGACCGCCCCCCCCACACACACACACACACCGGCCTCGTGACCGCCACCCCCCCACACACACACACCGGCCTCGTGACCGCCGCCCCCCCACACACACACACACCGGCCTCGTGACCGCCGCCCCCCCCCCACACACACCGGCCTCGTGACCGCCACTTCCCCCCCTCCACACACACACACACCGGCCTCGTGACCGCCACTTCCCCCCACACACACACACACCGGCCTCGTGACCGCCACCCCCCCCACACACACACACACACCGGCCTCGTGACCGCCACCCCCCCTCCCCACACACACACCGGCCTCGTGACCGCCACTTCCCCCCCCCCCACACACACACACCGGCCTCGTGACCGCCACTTCCCCCCCCCCCCCCACACACACACACCGGCCTCGTGACCGCCACTTCCCCCCCCCCCACACACACACACACCGGCCTCGTGACCGCCACCCCCCCCCCCCACACACACACACCGGCCTCGTGACCGCCACTTCCCCCCCCCCCCCACACACACACACCGGCCTCGTGACCGCCACTTCCCCCCCCCCACACACACACACACCGGCCTCGTGACCGCCACTTCCCCCCCCCCCCCCCCACACACACACACCGGCCTCGTGACCGCCACTTCCCCCCCCCCCCCACCCCCCCCCACACACACACACCGGCCTCGTGACCGCCACCCCCCCCCACACACACACACCGGCCTCGTGACCGCCACCCCCCCCCACACACACACCGGCCTCGTGACCGCCACCCCCCCCCCCCCACACACACACACCGGCCTCGTGACCGCCACCCCCCCCAAACACACACACCGGCCTCGTGACCGCCACCCCCCCCCACACACACACACACCGGCCTCGTGACCGCCACTTCCCCCCACACACACACACACCGGCCTCGTGACCGCCACTTCCCCCCCACACACACACACACCGGCCTCGTGACCGCCACTTCCCCCCCCACACACACACACACCGGCCTCGTGACCGCCACTTCCCCCCACACACACACACACCGGCCTCGTGACCGCCACTTCCCCCCCCACACACACACACACCGGCCTCGTGACCGCCACTTCCCCCCCACACACACACACACCGGCCTCGTGACCGCCACCCCCCCACACACACACACACACCGGCCTCGTGACCGCCACCCCCCCCCACACACACACCGGCCTCGTGACCGCCACTTCCCCCCCCCACACACACACACCGGCCTCGTGACCGCCACTTCCCCCCCCCACACACACACACCGGCCTCGTGACCGCCACCCCCCCCCCCCCCCCCACACACACACCGGCCTCGTGACCGCCACTTCCCCCCCCACACACACACACACACCGGCCTCGTGACCGCCACCCCCCCCACACACACACACACCGGCCTCGTGACCGCCACTTCCCCCACACACACACCGGCCTCGTGACCGCCACTTCCCCCCACACACACACACACACCGGCCTCGTGACCGCCACCCCCCCACACACACACACACCGGCCTCGTGACCGCCCCCCCCCACACACACACACACCGGCCTCGTGACCGCCACCCCCCCCCCACACACACACCGGCCTCGTGACCGCCACCCCCCCCCCACACACACACCGGCCTCGTGACCGCCACCCCCCCCACACACACACACACCGGCCTCGTGACCGCCACCCCCCCCACACACACACACACCGGCCTCGTGACCGCCACCCCCCCCCACACACACACACACCGGCCTCGTGACCGCCACTTCCCCCCCCACACACACACACACCGGCCTCGTGACCGCCACTTCCCCCCACACACACACACACCGGCCTCGTGACCGCCACTTCCCCCCCCACACACACACACACCGGCCTCGTGACCGCCACCCCCCCCCACACACACACACACACCGGCCTCGTGACCGCCCCCCCCGCACACACACACACCGGCCTCGTGACCGCCACCCCCCCCACACACACACACACCGGCCTCGTGACCGCCACCCCCCCCCCCCACACACACACACACCGGCCTCGTGACCGCCACCCCCCCCCACACACACACACACACCGGCCTCGTGACCGCCACCCCCCACACACACACACACCGGCCTCGTGACCGCCCGCCCCCCCCCACACACACACACCGGCCTCGTGACCGCCCCCCCCCCACACACACACACACCGGCCTCGTGACCGCCACCCCCCCCCCCACACACACACACCGGCCTCGTGACCGCCACTTCCCCCCCCACACACACACACACACCGGCCTCGTGACCGCCACCCCCCCCCCCCCACACACACACACACACCGGCCTCGTGACCGCCACCCCCCCCCCCCACACACACACACACCGGCCTCGTGACCGCCACCCCCCCCCCCCCACACACACACACCGGCCTCGTGACCGCCACCCCCCCCCCCACACACACACACACCGGCCTCGTGACCGCCACTTCCCCCCCCCACACACACACACACACCGGCCTCGTGACCGCCACTTCCCCCCCCCCCCACACACACACACACACCGGCCTCGTGACCGCCACTTCCCCCCCCCCCCCACACACACACACACCGGCCTCGTGACCGCCACTTCCCCCCCCCACACACACACACCGGCCTCGTGACCGCCACTTCCCCCCCCCACACACACACACCGGCCTCGTGACCGCCACTTCCCCCCCCCACACACACACACCGGCCTCGTGACCGCCACTTCCCCCCCCCACACACACACACCGGCCTCGTGACCGCCCCCCCCCACACACACACACCGGCCTCGTGACCGCCACCCCCCCCCACACACACAGACACCGGCCTCGTGACCGCCACCCCCCCCCCCACACACACAGACACCGGCCTCGTGACCGCCACCCCCCCCCACACACACACACCGGCCTCGTGACCGCCACCCCCCCCCACACACACACACCGGCCTCGTGACCGCCGCCCCCCCCCCCACACACACACACACCGGCCTCGTGACCGCCGCCCCCCCCCACCCACACACACACCGGCCTCGTGACCGCCACTTCCCCCCACACACACACACACACCGGCCTCGTGACCGCCACTTCCCCCCCCCACACACACACACACCGGCCTCGTGACCGCCCCCCCCCCCACACACACACACACCGGCCTCGTGACCGCCACCCCCCCCACACACACACACACCGGCCTCGTGACCGCCACCCCCCCCCCCACACACACACACCGGCCTCGTGACCGCCACCCCCCCACACACACACACACACCGGCCTCGTGACCGCCCCCCCCCCCACACACACACACACCGGCCTCGTGACCGCCACCCCCCCCCACACACACACACCGGCCTCCTGACCGCCACTTCCCCCCCCCCCACACACACACACACCGGCCTCGTGACCGCCACCCCCCCCCACACACACACCGGCCTCGTGACCGCCACCCCCCCCACACACACACACACACCGGCCTCGTGACCGCCACTTCCCCCCCTCACACACACACACCGGCCTCGTGACCGCCACTTCCCCCCCTCACACACACACACCGGCCTCGTGACCGCCACTTCCCCCCCCACACACACACACACCGGCCTCGTGACCGCCGCCCCCCCCCCCACCACACACACACACCGGCCTCGTGACCGCCGCCCCCCCCCCCCACACACACACACACACCGGCCTCGTGACCGCCCCCCCCCCCCCCACACACACACACACCGGCCTCGTGACCGCCGCCCCCCCCCCCCACCACACACACACACCGGCCTCGTGACCGCCGCCCCCCCCCCCACACACACACACCGGCCTCGTGACCGCCGCCCCCCCCCCCACACACACACACCGGCCTCGTGACCGCCGCCCCCCCCCCCCACACACACACACACCGGCCTCGTGACCGCCACCCCCCCCCCCCACACACACACACCGGCCTCGTGACCGCCACCCCCCCCCCCCACACACACACCGGCCTCGTGACCGCCACCCCCCCCACACACACACACACCGGCCTCGTGACCGCCACCCCCCCCCCCACACACACACACCGGCCTCGTGACCGCCACCCCCCCCCACACACACACACACCGGCCTCGTGACCGCCCCCCCCCCCCCACACACACACCGGCCTCGTGACCGCCACCCCCCCCCCCCACACACACACACTGGCCTCGTGACCGGTGGGGGGGCAGTCCGCTCTGTAACCCGGGGTTCCCCTGCACTGTGCGGTGTGATTCCCACTGACTCACCCGCATGGGGATTGGCCCGGACCCCCAGTCCTAGCCTGAGCAGACAACAGGGCGCTTCCCGGAGGAGAGACACAGGGAGGGAGGGAGACGAACATCTGGCGGGGGGGCAGGGCCTGGGAGCTGGGCAGCTGTTTGCAGGGAAGCGATGGAGAGAATAGGCTAAGCAGAGTGCTGGGAGTTCGGGGGGGGGGGCTGTGCACCCTGCCCCAAGGGGTCTGAGGCTGCCAGCCCCTGACTCGTGTCCACACCACGTCTGTGCTGGGCTGTATCCTGGAGACGCAATTAACCCCCCCCCCCCCGTTCCACTGGCTGGCGGAGTCTCATCTCGCTGGAAACGGGGTGCAGGGTCAGGGGTACCCACACAGGCAGGAGGGGCGGAGAGGGGCATTAACCATCCATGCCCACCGCCCAGCCTGTGGGACTCAGTGCCGTGATGACGTCGAGTGCGACTGCGAAATTGACCAAAGCGGTCTGTGACGCTGGCAGTCTGCTGCGGTGGATGGGGCCAGACCCACTGGGAAGCAGACCCTAATGTACAGGCCACACCGCTAGGCAGGCGCTGCTTGTCTGACGGCCGGCCTGCTTTCACCAGGGCCAGGCAGCGGCGCTCAGACACCGCCCTCGAGAACGGAATCTTCCGCGCGCAGGTCGAACCTCTGTAAACCGGGGCTCCCTGGCCCGGCAGCAGCCATGGACCAGAAGGACCACGGCTGTTCCGGTCCCGGAGCGTCCTGGTGGAGGGCTGGGGCCGCCCGGCGGGACCAGGAGCTGCCCCGTTCGTCCCTTCCCAGCTGATCATTGGCCCACCTTGCGTGATCACCGGAGACAGGCAGACAGCTACCGCCTCCTGTCTGGGAGGACACCGGCTTCTCCCCGTGTTTGGTCGCAGGCTTTAAAGCGTAATACAGGAAGTGCTCGGCTCTCCTCCCAGACTCCGCACAGTCGTACCAATCCCCAGGTGTCATTAGTGCCCAGCGAAGAGCAACACCGGAATGTCGGGCGTGGCCCCTGGGTTCAGTCACTTCTCATTTCAGGGTGGCCCCGTCTCCCCAGCTCACTCGCCTTGTTCCCTGGTGTGCAATTGTGCCGTTGTCTCTGCTTCACGGCCAGGCTGCTCCGCGAAGCGACTGTACGGCCTTTGGTCAGGCGCCACTTGCCAAACACACCTGAGGAGCGTGGTCTGAGCGCATACCCCGCAGACGCTTTGTACTGCCCCGGGCGCGCATCGTGCAGGGGCAGTAGGAGCACGCAGTGTGACGGCGCGTTGGGGTCCCCCGTCTCCTGCACCCCGAAATGGCACAAACAGACTGCACCAGCCGGTGGAATAGAGGAAGTTTATTGCCTCTCCAGGATACAGCACAGCACAGATGGAATCTGGTCACAGAGCTGGGCTAGGATGCCTCAGGCCCCCTTGAGTTGGGGGGAGACTGGGCCCCTAAACTCCAGCCCCTTTCCCTAGGCTGTCTCCTCCATGCTTCCAGACAGCAACTAACTAACCCTCTTCCAGCCCTGCCCCCCAGCCAGGGCAGCATCCACCTTCCTTTGTTCCTCTCCATGGGGGGTGTCTGCCCACTGGTTTGCATAGTGACTCATCCTGTTTTGCTGGGTCGTGGTACCCACGGCAGCCAGTGGGGGTTACCCCAGAGCCAGCAGCATAGAAACCAGCCAGGTACCCCCACTACGTCACACGCAGTTACTGGGTTCTCATGCTGCCTGTTGGGTGTAGGTGGTGACAACAGTGTGTGAGCTGTCCTGAGTGTCAGCCTGACGAGTTGCTGGTGCACCGTTCTTCTCCTATGGAGGAGGAATTCTCTTCTCCCAGTGCGGCTCCCAGGCCTGTGCCCGAAGCAGCCATGCACAGGTCAAGCAGCTTGCTGAAATCTGGCCTGGCCGGGCTTTCCCGATGCCAGGGCCGGCTCTGCCCGGTTGCCGCCCGTGCGAGCTTGTCGGGGTTTGTCTGTGGCAATGCAGGCAGGGCCAGCGAACCCCTTGCAAAGTGGCAGGAGCAGGTAGCTGAGGCTATAGAGCCCGGGGCTGGCCTTTGGCTCTGGGCTGTCCCGTTAGCAATTCCCCTTGCAAGGGGCCTGGGGAAACGTGGCTGCCCCTGCTCGGTGTCTTCCCCTTGACGCTCTCCCTGCATGCTTGAGTTCTGTCACCCCGGCTCCCAAGCGCTTTTAGGGTGTAGCCAAGAATAGCTCCAGATTGTGATGTCAGCTGCATACAGCTCTGCACGGCCTGCAACCTGTTGAATATTAGAACGGCCGGGTGGGGTCAGGCCAAAGGCCCATCCCCCAGGGTCCCGTCTGACATGGCCAGTGCCCCAGAGGGAGTGAACAGAACTGGGAATCATCCAGTGATCCCTCCCCTGTCGCCCACTCCCAGCTTCTGACAAAGAGAGGCTGGGGACACCGTTCCTACCCACCCTGGCTAAGAGCCATTGATGGACCCAACCTCCATGAATCTATCTAGCTCTTTCTCGAACCCTGTTAAAGTCCTGGTCTGCACAACATCCTCTGGCGAGGAGTTCCACAGGTTGACTGTGCGCTGTGTGAAGAAAAACGTCCTTTGGTTTGTTTGAAACCTGCTGCCTATTCATTTTTGGGGGTGACCCCTCGCTCTTGTGTTTGAGAGAGTAAATAACGTGATTGAGTCTCCGAAAGGTGGCTCCCGCGTCCATTCATCCAAAAGCTAACACTTTGCATTCCAAAAGTGCCAGATTGGTAAAAAAGGTGGAGTCCCTCGTGGGCGGCTGTTGGAGGTGGAGCCCTGGTAAAATAGGTTTCAGTGAGTCCCGGGGCTGAGACTGGGAAGGGCCGTAGCAGGGGAAGGGTTTTGCTCCGTCCTGTTGGTTTATGTCGGGTGGTGACAGCGCGAGAAGCCGCTAGCCGCGCCGTGTGCCCGGGAGCGGGGCCGTTCTGGGAGTCTGCCTGGCTACTCCAGGTGTGTCAGTTCCTGTAGTGATGGGCCCCAGGAGCTCAGCCACAGCCGGACTCGATGGCTGGGGGGAAGCTCACCAGGGCCCTGCTGTGCTATCCCACCCCAGCGGGGGCTGGAGACAGACCAGAGCTGGGGGCGATCGGAGGGCTCCGGGTCCCAGCGGGTGAGACGCCCCCGCGTCGTCCTCTCACCTCTCCCCATCCTCAGGGACTTCATGGACCCCACGATGGACAGCACCAAGCACATCCTGAACTATCTCATGCCCCTCCTGCAGCGGGAGAGCCGCCCCCTCCACGACTTCATGCTCAGGTACCAGCGCTGGTGGGCGTGGGGGGCAGCGGCAGGGCGGGGGGGTCCGGGCCTGCCCGGGGGGCGGCTCTCAGCAGGGCCCTCTCTCCCGGTCTGCAGGGCGGAGGTGGGGACGATCTTTGCCCTGAGCTGGCTCATCACATGGTACGGCCACGTCCTCGCCAACTTCCAGCACGTCCTGCGCCTCTATGACTTCTTCCTGGCCTCGCACCCGCTCATGCCCATCTACTTCGCTGCGGTGGTACGTCCGGCCCGGCCCGGCGCGGGGAGAGCGGCTGGGGGGAGCCCTGTGCCCGAGCAGCCTCCTTCCACGGGGGTGGTGGCCTGCAGGGACGGCTGTGACCGACCCGTCTGATGCGGGGCCCGGAGCCCCCCCGCGGCCCTTCCCAGAGCATCCCCCAAGCTAATCCCCTGGGCTGGGAGACCTCGGGGGGCGGGGGGGCTCTGAGGGGCGCCCGCCCCAACCCCTGCAAGGTCTGGTGCCTCGTGGCCTGTTCACTGGGGAGCCTCTGGCACGTCTGTCGAGTTGCCTGACCCGGAGCCCCAGCCCACCTCCCGCGAGGGCGTCTGGTCCGTGCTCCCTGCCCCCCGCAGTGTCAGTCGGGTGCTGGGTTCTCTTTCACGTCCTGTGCCAAACCGGTGCAGTGCTCCGCCCCAGAGGTGGCCGCCTGTCAGTGGCGTAAAGCCCGGGAGTGTGG
Source organism: Pelodiscus sinensis (assembly GCF_052426305.1). Taxonomy (NCBI): domain Eukaryota; kingdom Metazoa; phylum Chordata; order Testudines; family Trionychidae; genus Pelodiscus; species Pelodiscus sinensis. Next base: position 2,403,630 of record NC_143053.1, read on the forward strand.
CAGGGGCAGCACAAGGGCAGGGATGTGGGTTCGGCCGGCGGCTCCCGCCCCCCGGGCCCCCTGTGACTGGGGCGCGCTCTCCCGGCAGCTCGTCCTGCACCGGGAGGAGGAGGTGCTGGCCTGCGACTGTGACATGCCCAGCGTCCACCAGCTTCTGTCCCAGATCCCCCGGGACCTGCCCTACGAGCGCCTCGTCGGCCGGGCCCTGCAGCTCTTCCAGCGGCACCCGCACACCGAGCTGGCACGGCAGGCGGCTCTGCAGGGCCGCAAGAGGTGAGCGGGGCCGGGGCTGGGGTGGGAACGGCGGCTGGAGGGGCAGGGACTTTGCGCCGGCGCTCGGCCCGGGGCTGCCCTGCAGGAGCGTCTGCGTCATGAGCCGCGCTCTCCCCTCGCCCACGGAGCTGCTGCAAGGCCGGCTCCGTGTCCCCCTCCCTCCAACCGGCTCCGTGTCCCCCTCCCTCCAACCGGCTCCGTGTCCCCCTCCCTCCAACCGGCTCTGTGCACGCACCCCCTCCCCGCCCTTGGGACCAGCTCCATGCGTGACCCCCCCGGTCGGGACCAGCTCCGGGTACGCACCCCCTCCCCGCTCCTGGGACCAGCTCCGGGCATGAACCCTCCGTCGGGACCAGCTCCATGTGCGCAGCCCCCCACCCACCCCGGGACCAGCAGCTCTGCAGCCCCCTCTGCCCCCCCCCCCCCACCGGACCAGCTCCAACGCCAGGGGACCAGGTTCCCAAATTCCTCTTGGGGGCACAGGGCCACGTGGGGGGGCCGGGCACCCCTCAGCTCACCGCGTCCGAGGCCGGCCAGGGGGAGCTCATCGTGTTCTGCCTTCACACGTGTCCGCCCCCCCCACCCCCTCGGGACCCCCAGGCTGCGGCCCGGGCCGGGGTTGCTGGGTTCTTGCGGCAGGGCACTGGTCCGAATGGCTTTCTGGGGGGCTGCAGTCCCCGGGTCGCCGTGGAATTGCCTCCACTGGTGCAGAACCAGTCCCCCTGCCAGGGCAGTACCCGGGTGTCCAGCCTGCGGCTGTGCTGGGAGGGGGCCCCCTAGGCGCCCTCCTGCCGTCTGCATGTGTCTGGGCGGCCTCACACCCAGCCTGGCCAGGCAGAGTTGCATGCTGGGAGCCGTGCCGGCTGCATTAGGCGGGGAGAACCCCAGCCGGCCCCCTGCGCTCACCAGCTCCCCCCTCTGTCCCCAGCATCGCCATCGGCTCCTTCTCCGCCTTCCAGCGGGCCGCCTCCCGCCAGCGCCCGGACGCCGTGCTGCGCAGGGAGCGGCAGCAGGAGGGCGCTGACGGCCGGGCCAGGGTTTCTCTGCCCACGCCCGGGCACAGCCCCCTGGTGAAAGCCGCCGTGTGGGGGCTCTCGGCCACGCTGGGGGCGGCGGCGCTGGCCGTCACGCAGACTGCGCTGGAGTGGGCGCCGGAGTTCTTGCTGCAGCTCTTCTAGCGCCCGGCGTGCCAGCCGGGAACCTGTGCCAGGCCTGGGCGCTGGGCCCTGAAGCCGTGGCCCGAGCGCCTCTGTCTTCATTTACTGGACCGGCTCGAACCCCTGGGCAGCCGAGCTCAGAGCGGCCAGTAGCCAGCGCACCAGCCGGCACGGCACGGACCTGGGCCCGGCCTTGCTGGCTTGAGGCCCTGCCATGGGCGACCGGCCGGCCCAGCAGGAGGGGCTGGTTACATCCCAGGCCAGGACTCGAACTCTGGGACTCTCCCGTGGCTCTGGGGAACCCTGGGGCGGTGACGTGGGGCCTCTCCGGGCACTGCCCGTGGGGCACGGTGCAGGGTGGGGTGGTTGCTAAGTGCTCACTCCATGCCCAGGCCGCGGGGAGGGAGCCGGGCCCAGGCCTCCTGCATCTGGGTGCTGGGCTCCGGAGCAGCGAGCCGGGGGGAGGGGGTGTGACGGCGCGTTGGGGGTCCCCCGTCTCCTGCACCCTGAAATAGCACAAACAGACTGCACCAGCCGGTGGAATAGAGGAAGTTTATTGCCTCTCCAGGGTACAGCACAGCACAGATGTAATCTGGTCACAGAGCTGGGCTAGGATGCCTCAGGCCCCCTTGAGAGGGGGGAGACTGGACCCCTAAACTCCAGCCCCTCTCCCTAGGCTGTCTCCTCCATGCTCTCAGACAGTAACTAACTCACCCTCTTCCAGCCCTGCCCCCCAGCCAGGGCAGCATCCACCTTCCTTTGTTCCTTTCCATGGGGGGTGTCTGGTCACTGGTTTGCATAGTGACTCATCCTGTTTTGCTGGGTCGTGGTACCCACGGCAGCCAGTGGGGGTTACCCCAGAGCCAGCAGCATAGAAACCAGCCAGGTACCCCCACTACGTCACAGGGGGTGCTGCAGGCCGGGGAGGCGGAGGGGCGGGAGCACTAGAGGAGGGGGGCTGTGAGGGAGGGCCCCCTGTGCCAGCTGTGGGGGGGGGGAAGGGCCCTCGCCTGGATCTCTCCTTCTCTGCTGCCTGCCCTGCACGCGGACCCTTCCGAGCGCCGCCTCTGCCCCCGTGTTCCATGTGGGGCGGCTCCCTTGCCGTGGGGCGCCGGCCTGCCCGTGGGAGCGGTGCTGCACCTCAGCCAGCCCGTGCTGCTTCCTCCCCGGCCGGGCCCAAGAGGTGGCCGCAGCAAGTGGGGCAGGCGGGGCGGCAGGGACCCCTCCCCCCGGGAGCACGGCCCATGGAGCACTGGGACCGACTGTGGCTGAATAAAGTCTGTGAGCCTGGCTCCCGTGTCTGGTCGGCTCAGAGGGAGGCGGGTCCAATGGTTAGGGCAGGGCAGGCAGGGTTTGCTCTCCCCTCAGCCTCCGGGGCTAGGCAGAGCCAGAGCCAGGCTGGCTCCCCTGGGTGAGGGGAGCTCAGTGTGAGCCCCCCGGTACAGTCATGAGCCAGCTGGGCGTGGTGGGTACATCCCCGGGGGGGTGGTAAGCTGGGCCCTGCCCGGTCCTGACTCACTGGGGGGCTGGGCTCGGTGCCACGCAGCATCTCGGGGGGGCCTGGGCAGCACCGGGGATGGGGAGGAGTCCCTGCAGGGCAGGAGGTACCGTTCCCCCCACAGGCCCAGGGCTGGGGGCACCAGGGAGCAACTGATGGAAGCTGAACCCGTGTGCCGTGGGATGCGCTGCACCCTGTGGACAGAGAACATAAGAACGGCCGTACTGGGTCAGACCAAAGGTCCATCTAGCCCAGTATCCTGTCTGTCGACAGTGGCCAGCACCAGGTGCCCCAGAGAGGGTGGACCGAAGACAATGATCAAGCGATTTGTCTCCTGCCATCCCTCTCCAGCCTCTGACAAACATAGGCCAAGGACACCATTTTATCCCCTGGCTAATAGCCTTTTATAGACCTAGCCTCCATGAATTTATCCAGCTTCTCTTTAAACTCTATTATAGACCTAGTCTTCACAGCCTCCTCTGGCAAGGAGTTCCACAGGTTGACTACACGCTGTGTGAAGAAGAACTTTCTTTTATTAGTTTTACACCTGCTACCCATTAACTTCATTTGGTGTCCTCTAGTTCTTCTATTATGGGAACTAATAAATAAAGAAAAGTTATCGGCCCTCTCCACACCACTCATGATTTTATAGACCTCGATCATATCCCCCCTCAGTCTCCTCTTTTCTAAACTGAAAAGTCCCAGTCGCTTTAACCTCTCCTCATATGGGACCCGTTCCAAACCCCTAATCATTTTAGTTGCCCTTTTCTGAACCCTTTCCAAGGCCAAAATACCTTTTTTGAGGTGAGGAGACCACATCTGTACACAGTATTCAAGATGTGGGCGTACCATAGTTTTATACAGGGGCAGTAAGATATTCTGGGTCTTATTTTCTAGCCCTTTCCTAACAATTCCTAGCATCCTATTTGCCTTTTTGACCGCCGCTGCACACTGTGTGGAAGTTTTCAGAGAACTGTCCACGATAACTCCAAGATCTTTCCTGATTTGTCGTAGCCAGATTAGCCCCCATCATACTGTACGTCTAGTTGGGGTTATTTTTCCCGATGTGCATTACTTTACACTTATCCACATTAAATTTCATTTGCCATTTTGTTGCCCAATCACTGAGTTTGGTGAGATCTTCTTGGAGTCCCTCACAGTCTGCTTCTGTCTTGACTATCTTAAACAGTTTGGTATCATCTGCAAACTTTACCACCTCACTGCTTACCCCTTTCTCCAGATCATTTATGATTAAGTTGACAAGGATTGGTCCCAGGACTGACCCTTGGGGGACACCACTAGTTACCCCTCTCCAATCTGAAAATTTACCATTTATTCCTATCCTTTGTTTCCTGTCTTTTAACCAGTTCTCAATCCAAGAAAGGACTTTCCCTCTTATCCCATGGCCATGGAATTTACACAAGAGCCTTTGGTGAGGGACCTTGTCAAAGGCTTTCTGAAAATCCAAGTATACTATATCTACTGGATCCCCCTTGTCCGCATGTTTGTTAACCCCTTCAAAGAACTCGAACAGATTAGGAGCCTCCGGCTGCGGACGGGGTGCAGGGCCAGGGCGTCCCGACGCGCGTCACAGCGGTGTCAGGAGTGGGACGCGCTGCGCCCTGTGGACAGAGCCTCCAGCAGTAAGGGACGGAGCGCAGTGGAAGGAAGGGGGCTTGCAAGAGCCAGGCGTGCTGGAGGCAGAGGAGCAATTCCAGGAAGCGCAGGGGCAGGCCGCAGAGAGGCAGTCCCCCCCAGGATGGGCGCTGGCGCTCGAGGAACCTGGCACACTCAGGGGTTCTTCGTAGGAGTCGTGGGGCGCAGCATCGGCTGGTGAGTCTGCACCGTGGGGAACGGCAGGGCAATGGCCTACGCCCAACTCCTCAAGGCAGCCGTTGTGGGGTGGGGCAAGGAGAGGGGCCTGCCCGTGGGGAGATCGACCAAGGCCCAGCTGATTGTCAGGCTGGAAGAGAATGACCCGTCCAGGGGCCTGGATCCTGTCCCAGCCAGGAGCCACTGGACACCCCCTGGGAGCGTCTCAGACCGGAGGAAGGGCTGGAGTCCGCCAGACAGACGTGGAGCCCACCAGGCTACGCCCTGCCAGCAGCGGTTCGTCCCGGCAGAGCTGCGACGGCCGGAGACCGAGCTGTGGCTAAAGGAATTGGAGGACCGTAGGGAACAGCGGCAGCGTGAGCGGGCCATAGTGGAGTGGAAACGCCGAGAGGCCCTGGCTGCTGTGGGTGGGGAGGGGCCTGGGATGGCAGGTCACGTTGAGAGGTTCGTGCTGTCCCAGGGTAAGAACCCCCTGGCTCCCTTCTCTGTCTCCCTGCAAACAAGGGCAGGACTCTGCTAGAATCACAGGCACAAGCCGCCTCCTCCCCCTCCCCTCCCCTCCCTTCCCCTGTTTGCTTCGTTTTAATGTCAGGGTTACAACTGATGTAACACTTGTCCCCTTCCCAGCTCCGCAGCGTGACTCAGCGCACAGCCTGGAGCCCGCCTCTGTCACCCTCCCCGCCGGAGCCCGGGGGAGAAATAGGCCAAGGATTCCAGGCGCCCTGCAGATGGGAGGGCTGCCTGCTAAGGGCAGGTGTTCAGCCAGGCAGGCTCAGCCAGCCATGCCCGGGACTGGGATCGTGCCAAAAACAGGGACGTGTCTGGAGAAAGCTAAAGAGGGCCCTGGGTAGAGCAACCCTGAAATACACACCAAGGTTCTACAAACAGGTCCGAGAGCTGCAATGCAATCTAAGGCCTGGCCCAGAGTCGTCAGAAGTACTCTTGGCCTGGTCTGTGCTAGGAAGTCACAGGCGGTAACCCTCTCGGCTGTGAAAACGCCACGTTCCACCCCAACCCCCAGAGCCAGCAGTGTTCCCTGTAAGCTGAGCGCTTGTGCGGCCGCCCAGCTGATTGGCAGAGCACCCACAGCTGACAGCATGTGTTTCTGAGCGTGGTACACATCTGCACTGGCCTTGGTGCATGTAACCAAATTTATTCTGCACTTAGATGGAAAAACATGGAGGGAACGTTGGCAGCCAGCGCTCGATCCGTCAGAGGAGCAATGGGATGCCTTTGCCATGCCTCTTGTGTGTGCCTGTTTCAAATAGTCACTCCGACAGCCAGCTGGCTCTTGGTGCCATGTGCTTAATGCACGTGGAAGAAAGGAGGTTTCTAATTAGCCCTTGCTGGTCAGCACCCCTGGGACAGGCAACCTTCTGCAAGGGCTCCCGCTCTCGTCCACGGATTCATTTCCGTGGCTTGGCCTGGCCCGGCCGAATCGCACCCACCGAACACGCAAAAAAACGCAAACAACGAATAATTGTTTCTTTCCAGCTGTCAAACCAAGGTCACACACACACAAGGCCTGGCCTGCACCCAAGTTGTGTCAGTGTGTGTACACGCACACGCACCATCACCACCACCGCCCCTCCCCCCCCAGCGCTGTCAGGCCAAGGTCTCACACACAGGTGCCCAAGCCCCAGGGGAGGATAAGTTCTCCAAAGGAAAGCGGGGCTTTCTGGTTCTGGCAGTCTCGTGGTCACAGGCACCAGCCAGGTGCAGCCAGGAGCGGCCCGGGGAGGAGACGCGCTGCTGAAGCCTAGCGGGCGCAGGCGTCAGGAAGAGCTGGCATCGTTGGGCACCGGAGCTCAGGGGTGGGCCCCCTAGGGGTCACTGAGAAACAGGGCCCATGGCAGGGGGGGCCTGGCTCGGCCCCAGAGTGTGTAGAGGGGGCAGAGCAAGGCTGGAGAGCAGCCCCCTCTGCCTCAGTCCCATCCGTTGCAGCTCTGCACCCAGTCCTGGCTCCCCCCTGAGCTGTGGCACCGCTCTGGGGCAGCATGGGGGCATGGCCCTGCTACTGCCCTGGGGGGGGAAGATGGGCACAGCCCAGCCAAGGGCGGGGCCAGACACGGGAGCTGCTGTGCTGTGGCTCCAGGCTGCCCCCCACCCAGCGATCACTCATGAGTCTGACCCTGAAGAGTCACAAGATTGGCCCAGAAAATGGTGGCGTAAAACTGTCCGGGGCTGGCTTGGGGGCGGCTTTCCCCTTTGAACTCCCTGCCCCCCTCTGCTGGGTGCAACTTCCAGGGGAAACAGGCATGTTCCAACCCTCACCCTTCCAGCGGAGCCGCCTCCCCTCTCCCCCCCCATGTCAGGGAGCAGCCCAGCAGCCCCCTGCCATGCTGCCCTTCTCTGCCTCCTGCTGCTCGGGGTGGGGGGGGGGCTCAGCAGCCCCGTTCCAGGCCCTCTCTGTGCTGAGGGGCTCCCGGCAGGGCAGGGCTTGGCTGCATGCCCAGGAGCCACGGGTGCAAAAGAGCAGCGCCTCCTGCAGACAACGGCCCGGGCTCACGCTCCATCAGTGAGAGCTGGTTGTGCTGTAACGTGGACTTTCCTGGACTGCCTGGAGGGGCCACCCCTCCCCCCAAGCAGGCCTGATCCCCTCCCTCTCCCATCCCTGTCCCCTGCACCCCCCATAGCCCCACCCCTGCATCCCTTGTACCACCCCATGTATCTCCAACCTCCCTCCTACCCTCACAGTCTCCATATTGCCCCAGTCTGTCCCCTGCCACCCTCCTGCCCCACATATCCCACCCCCACATCCCCTGTCCCATTGTTGAGAGTCTCTGGGTTAGGCTAAAAGGGGGAAAAAAAGCAAGGGTGATGTCATGCTAGGGGTCTACTACAGACCGCCTACCCAGGTAGAAGAGGTGGACGAGGCTTTTTTAAAACAACTCACAAAACCATCCAAAGCGCAGGATGTGGTGGTGATGGGGGACTTCAACTATCCAGACATCTCTTGGGAAATGAACACAGCAGGGCACAGACTAGCCAACAAGTTCTTGGACTGCATTGGAGATAAGTTTTTATTCCAGCAGGTTGAGAAAGCTACTGGGGGGTGGGGAGAGATGTACTAGATTTGATTTTAACAAATAGGAAGGAACTGGTTGAGAATTTCAAAGTAGAAGGCAGCTTGGGTGACAGTGACCATGAAATCATAGAGTTCGTGATTCTAAGGAATGGTAGAAGGGAAAACAGCAAAACAGAGATGATGGATTTCAGGAAGGCAGAGTTTAGTAAACTCAGAGCGGGTGGGTAAGGTCCCATGGGAAGCAAGACTAAGGAGAAACAACCGAAGAGAGTTGGCAGATTTTCAAAGGGACGTTATTAAGGGCCCAAAAGCAAGCTATTCCACTGCGTAGGAAAGAGAGAAAGTCTGGCAGAAGACTGCCTTGGCTTAACCAGGGAATCTTGCATGATCTAAAAAGCAAAAAGGAGTCATATCAAAAGTGGAAACTAGGACAAATGACAAAGGATGAATAGAAGCAAACAATACAGGAATGCAGGGGCCAGATTAGAAAGGCAAAGGCACAAAACGAGATCAGACCAGCTAGAGACCGAAAGAGAAACAAGACGACATTCTACAAATATATTAGAAGCAAGAGGAAGACCAAGGACAGGGTAGGCCCACTGCTCAGTGAGGAGAGGGAAACAGTAACAGGAAACTTGGAAATGGCAGAGGTGTTTAATGACTTCTTTGTTTCAGTCTTCACCAAGAAGTTTGATGGTGATTGGATGCCTAACATAGTGAACTAGCCAATAGCCCGTCATAAGACCAGATTTTCAAGTCTCCTCCACGTCTCTCTCTCTCTCTCTCTCTCTCTCTCTCACACCTCCTCCTCCTGCCTCCCCCTCTCTCTCAGCTCTCCTCCTCCTCCTGCCTCTCGTTCAGGGGACCACGGAGCCCAAAAGGTCGCTTGCGCCTCTTGCTCCCACGTGGTGGCCTGGCGGCCCGGTTGAGTGATGCAGAAGTCACCTGAACACCATGGCGGGAGGTGAAAGGGGGCGAGGCCATGACGTTCACAGCCAGGGGGTGGGGCCTGGAGCTGCTGTCACGCCGCACGTCAGCACCCTGCCCCCCTTCGCCTGCCGCCATGGCACTCAGCTGACTTCTGCACTGCTCAGCCAGGCTGCCACTGGGGAGGAAGCGGCCGTTTGGGCTCCCCCACGGTGGCCTGGCTGAGAGGCGCAGAAGTCAGCCGAGCGCCATGGCGGGAGGTGAAGAAGGGCGGGGCGGTGATGTACACGGCCAGGCCCCACCCCCTGGCCATGTACATCACCGCTCCACCCCCCTTCCCCTCCTGCCGTGGTGCTCGGCTGACTTCTGCGCCGCTCAGCCAGGCCACCGCGGGGGAGCAAGCAGAGCGAGTGGCTGTTTGGGCTCCCCCGCGGCAGCCCAGCTGAGCAGTGCAGAAGGCAGCCGAGCACCACGGCGGGAGGCAAAGGATTTTACAGAGGCAACAGTGCCGCCCAGAGGCAACACCAAGTGTTACACCGTTAGAGTCACAGACATTGGGCTACTATATATACGATGCTAGTGGAAATGGGGTAGGTTTAGAAGATAACATTTTTAAAAGAACAAGTTAAAATCACTTAGAAAAGTTAGACGTCTGCAAGTCACCAGGGCCTGATGCATCCTAGAATACGCAAGGAGCTGACAGAGGAGGTAGCTGAGCCTTTAGCTGTCATCGTTGAAAAGTCATGGAAGTCAGGAGAGATGCCAGAAGACAGGAAAAAGTAATATGAGTCAACAGTGTGACACTGTTGCGCAAAAAAAAAAAAAAAAAAAAAAAAAAGCAGCGCAAACATGATTCTGGGCTGCATTTACAGGATTGTCGTGAGCAAGACATGAGGGCTACATCTAGACTGCCGTTTTCTGTCGGAACAAGGTCTTCAAATTTCACACCTTTTTCTGATTGCTTTTTGGAAGAGGCTTTTCCAAAATTTGGTCCCTCTACACTGGGCCACATTTCAGAAAAACCTCCTCTTGTGGAAGAGTCCTTCTTCCTCGTTAAACGAGGAAGACAGGGCTTCCGAAAGAGGGTATCTGCTTTTTCGCAAAAAGTGTCGGAAGAGCAGACGGGTTCCCTGGACATGGCAGAGTTTTTCCAGGCGCTGGTATCCCGGAAAAACTCCATAGTCTAGACATAGCCGCGAAGTCATTCTTCCGCTCTACTCTGCACTGATTAGGCCTCAGTTGGAGTGTTGTGTCCAGTTCTGGGCACCACATTTCAAGAAAGATGTGGAGAAATTGGAGAAGGTCCAGAGAAAAGCAACAAAAATGATGGAAGGTCTAGAGAACAGGAGCTATGCAGGAAGGCTGAAGGAATTGGGTTTGTTTAGTTTGGAAAGAAGACTGAGAGGGGACATGAGAGCGGTTTTCAAGTATCTAAAAGGGTGTCAGGGAGGAGGGGGAGAGCTTGTCCAACCTGCTCTTAGATAGCTCCAGACATGGAGAATCCACAACCTCCCCAGGCACCTTATTCCAGTGCGTCACCACCCTGACAGCCAGGATGTTTTTCCTAATGTCCGACCTAAACCTCCCCTGCTGCAAATTAAGCCCGTTGCTGCTTGTCCCGTCCTCAGAGGCCAAGGAGAACAGAGACCTGTCAGGGATGGTCTAGACATTTGGTCCTGCTGTGAGGGCAGGGGACTGGACTTGGTGACCTCTCAGGGTCACTTCCAGTCCCGGTGTTCTATGCTTGTATGATCCCATGTATTCCCCCACGCCCCCAGTCTCAGTCCCATCCCCTGCACCCAGTGTCTCCCCCCCCATATCCCCATTGCTTAAATTTGCCTCGTGCTCTCCTCACTTCCCCCTTTCCCAGGCTCTTGGCGGCTCCTCACCGTCCCTGTGTCCCACCCCATACAGAAGCGTGGAAGAGGGCAGCCATCTTTAAGGGTGGCCTCCCAACGGAGGGCAAGGCCCGGCGGCCATCTTGCTGCCTTCAGCCCCATTGACGTGAAGTGGAGATGGCCGCTTCTCTGAATAAGGGAAAGTCGTGAGCTGGCGTCTCTGCCCCCTCCTCTCCTAACAGGACCTGCCTCCTTCTCCTGACCTGGCCCAGGGCCTTATGGGTCCAGCGTGCCCGGGGGGCTCCTGCCCCACACAGTGCCTCTCCAGGGGAAGGAGCCCCCTTTCTTCTGGTGGCAGCTGGCCCAGTGAGGACTGGATTCCCTTTGCACTGTGGCCCACGGCCACCCTCCCCTCACACGACATAGCCCCTCAGGACTACAACTCCCAGCAGGAGGCCACAATCCAGGGGGCAGGCCCCGAGCTCTCGTCTGTACCTCCTTCGGTGTCTCGAGGTGGGGGTGGGTGATCTCTGCTCCAGGCTCCCCAGCATGGTCTGGGGGGCCTCCAGTGACAGGCCCTGCCATGGAGAGGGGTCGGTCTCCATAGCCCAGTCCCTGTCCCTCCCTGCAGCTGGATTCCCCCCTCCCCCCGGGTGCAGAAGAAGTGGGGGGGGCCAGGGCTGGGGCTCAGTCGATGGGCCGGAAGGTGAGTAGAGGCGGCTTCTCGGGCATGAGGACGAACCCGAAGATGGTTTTAATATCCGCTTTGGACACGGTGTCGATCTGGAAGTTCCGCAGGACCTGAAAGGAGACGGGCAGCTGGTGTGACGCCACAGCAGCGGGGTTGAGAGCTGGCTGGGCACTGGGGCGGGGAGGGGGCAGGGATGAGACCCAGAGGCTGCCGAGTGAGGGGCTGGGAGGGGGCAGTTAGGGGCTGGTTTCTGTCCATTGTGCCAGCTCAGTTGGAACAGAGTGAATCCACCCTCCTAAGGAACTGGGCCCTGCAGTGAGGTGCAGGTGGGGGGAGCCCTGGAGGAGGTGAGGGGCTGGGAGCAGGACTGGACTATGTGGAGCGGTGCGGAGGGGAGCCCAGGTGTGGGGCAGCAAGGGACAGAGGGTGGGGTTGAGGGGTGGTGGCTGAGCTGCGAGGGAAGGTGGAGGAGTCTATGAAAAGTACTTCCCCCTTTTCTTGACGTACCGACAAACGAGTTATGTAACGTCTGACCAACGTTCAGTGCGAGCCCCCCGAGGCTGCCCCCCAGGCTCGCCATCTCCTGGGCCCACCCCCCAGCCCTGGAACCTCTCCCCAGTCTCCCCCCCAACTCTGCGCCCCGACTCACGTGCATGAGGAACAGCATCATCTCGGTTTCTGCCAGGCGGCGGCCGATGCACTGCCGGGCCCCAAAGCCGAAGGCCAGGGCCTTGAAGCTGTTATCCTCCTTGCTCAGCCAGCGGGCGGGGTCGTAGCGCTCGGGGTTGCGGAACACCTCGGGGCTCCGGCCCATGGGGTACAGCCCCACCTGGCACAGCGTCTGCAGGGCGGCAGAGGGGAGACACACCGGGGTGGCCAGTGGGCTCCACCAATCAGATGCAACCTCAGTTGCATAAGGCAAGCAGATTGGTTCACTCCCTGGGCATGGGGCGGCCACGCCCCCAGCCATGCCAGAGCCCCCTAGGGGACCACGCTCCACAAGGCCCCTGGGGTTGGCTTCTGTCATGTCCCTGCAATGTGTCTGCTTTAAAAATGGTAGGAAAAAAAAATCAGTAAAACCCCAAAGGGAAAGGTGGGGGGAGGGCCGGGGGGTGTAACTGGCCATGTGGACAGGGAGTGTGGAGGGAGTGGCACTGACAGGTGGGGGGGTTGGGAGGGGAGCAGAAGGCTGCACCCCAACAGAGTCCCCAGCTGACCTCACCAGCCCTTCAGCAAGGCCCTGTCCACGTTCCCTGGGAACCAAGACTCCATCCCATAAAAAGCCTCAATAGAAACATGGGTAACATCTGCAAACTGTCAAACCCCAGGGGTTGGGTGGGAAATCAGGAAATCCAGAAACCGCAGGGCCCTGGCCCCGGCCCTGGTGCTTTCTGCTGTCGTGGCTGGTGCCGGAGGCGCCTGAGGACACGGCGAGCAGCCGGGCATGCAGAGGGGCATTGGGCATGGGGCGAGATGTTCGGAGCAGGAGATCCCATTTTGTGAGCTGGGTGAGTGTCCAAGCAGCCAGCCTGATGCTGGGGGAGCGAGTGCCCCCCCTTCCTGCGGGCTGGGGGGGGGCAGACAAGCAGGGACTCACCCCAGCTGGCACACAGTAGTTCTGAAGCACCACGTCTTTGGTCGGGTAGCGCTGCACTGTTATGCCGACCGGGTAGAGCCTGCCAACAGAGCGAGCCCCCCTGTCAGCCCCTGCGCCCTGGTCCACCATCTGGCCTGGGCAGCGTCTGGCCAGCTGGCAGAAGGTTTGTGGGGGGATCCCCAAGTCCCTCTGCTGCCCTTCCTTCACCTACTGCTCAGGGTTTGAGTCCACGGACCTGGCCTTCCCGGACCTGGCTGCCGTCTTTCTCCCGGATCATCCCCTGGCACCTGTGCCCCTCGGTGTCAGCCCCAACCTGCCACATGGCTGGCCAGGCCCCACTGCTAGGCCTTACACTACACCACCACTGCCCACGTGGTGCCAGCTGGTCCTCATCCCACCCCCATGGCACCAGCTGAGCCTCACACCCCTCCCCTGACCCCTCCCCCGCCCGCATGGGCCCAGCTGGGCTGCTCCAGAACCCTGCGTTGGGAAACCCACGTCCCCAGCACAGCCTGGATGGAGGCCCAGACCCTCGCAGCCCCAAGCCCAGTGCCTGGCAGGACAATGGAGAAGGGGCCAGGCAGCCGGTCCCCCCTCCCCAAGAGCCCCACGGCCGCCAGAGCCCCCCCCCGAAAGCCCCAAGGCAGCCGTGCCCTTCAGGAGCAGCTCCCCACGGCCCGGAGACTCTGCCCTTGGCCCTCACCTCAGCGTCTCCTTGAGGGCGCCCTTGAGCAGGGGCATGGCGTTCAGCACCTTGGACAGCTCCCGGGGCCCCTGCGCCTCCGCCTCGGCGATCTCCTGGCGAAGGGCCGACTGGACGCCCGGGTTGCGGGCCAGCTCGAAGAGGGTGAAGAGCAGCGGTATGGCCGTCTGGGCAGAGGGGACAGTCAGGGCCCGGCCGCGCCCGCAGCCTGCAGGGCAGGGCCCCGGGGCGCTCACAGGCCGCTGGCGCAGCCTCTCTGTGCCCGGGTTAGGGGGGACCCTGCAGAGCCCCGCCGAGGGGAGCCTGCGCTGCCCCAGCCCCGCTGGGCCCCTCTGCAGAATCGGGCCCCGTTTGCTGTCCCTCCACTGGGCTCCTGCGAGAGTAGGGGGGTCCCTGGCGTCCCCCAGCCAGTCTCTGGTTCCTGCACCCCGGGGAGCACGTCCTGGTGCTGCGGATGTAGGCGCTGATGTGTCACGGAAGGGGGGTCTCTGCCCTGCCCTTGTGCTCTCCCTGCCGCATGGCTGGCCGGGCCCCCCTCCCCCGTCCGGCAGAGCCCTCCCCCGTCCGGCAAGCGGGACCCCAATGGGACCAATCAACGGCGCCCCCGGGAGCCCCGAGCACGGGACACGCCCCCCGCCCCAGGGAGCCGTGGGCCAGGCAAGCGGGGCCCTGCCCTCGGGAGGCCGGGTCGGCGGGGAGGGCCGGGCGCTCACCGTGTCCACGCCGCCCGCGGTGAACTCGGTGATGTTGGCCTTGATGGAGTCCAGCGGCATCTCCGCCTGCAGCAGCAGCTCCGCCAGGATCCCCGAGTACTTGCGGGGCTGACCCAGGCAGAACTCCTGGTAGATGTTCTGGATGCACTTGTCGGCTGGGGCGTGAGACGGGCCGTGAGGCGCCGCCCGCGGGTCACCCGCCCCCAGCCCCGGCCTGCGCAAAGGGGCAGGAATGGGCAGGGAGCGCCCTCCGGGGCCCGGGACACAGCGAGGGGGGCCCGCGTCCAGAGTCCCACAGAGGCAGAGCCCAGGTGCCCTGTCTCCAACCCCTCCCCCCCCAACCCCAAGGGCCAGGCAGGGAACCCACGTGTCCCGTCACCGACCCCTTCCCCCTCCACCCCCCAACCCCAAGGGCCAGGCAGGGAACCCAGGCGCCCCCCCAAACCCCTCCCCCCAAAACCAAGGGCCAGGCAGGGAACCCAGGCGCCCCCCCCACACCAAGGGCCAGGCAGGGAACCCAGGCGCCCCCCCCCCCACCCCAAGGGCCAGGCAGGGAACCCAGGCGCCCCCCCAAACCCCTCCCCCCAAAACCAAGGGCCAGGCAGGGAACCCAGGCGCCCCCCCCACACCAAGGGCCAGGCAGGGAACCCAGGCGCCCCCCCACCCCAAGGGCCAGGCAGGGAACCCCTTCCCCCTCCACTCCCCAAGCGCCAGGGCCAGGCAGGGAACTTGCTCCTGGCGAAGCCGGGAGGCAGGCGGGAAGGGGAGGGGACCAAGGCGCCGCGGGGAGCGGTGCCAGAGGGGGACATGCGAGCGGCCGCTGGCAGCCAGGCAGCGTTGGGGACTGGCCTGGAGCGCTGGGGGAGGGGCTCCCGGGGGGCTGGTCGCAGTACCCCAGCCTGGCAGCGCGGGGGGGGGGGCGAGCTCGCGGCTAAGGGGCCGCATTCCCGCCGCCCCTGTGTCTGGGGGGGGGGGTGCTGCCTCGGGCGGGACAGGCGGGGCCCTCCCAGGCCGGGTGCAGTCAGGGGCCCGCCGGGCGCCCCTCACCGTGCTGGAAGATGGTGTCCCAGGCCTCCAGGTGCTCCCGCCAGAGCCGGCCGTTGACCCAGCTCATCAGGCCGGAGGGCAGGAAGAGCAGCGGCAGCGTGGTCCGCAGCATGGTCTGCACCGCGCTGATGAAGCGCTGCGACTCCGCGTGGGGGCTCTCGTCCAGCAGCCCCAGCCGCTCCCCGTACAGCGCGTAGCTGCTGGCTGCGGGCAGGGGGCGCCGTGAGCTGGGGGGCCGCCCGGTACCCGGCGGGGCGGGGGGGGGGGGAGAGGTACCGGCGCCCGCCAGGGCCAGGCTGGGGGTGCGCCCCCGGCAGGGCCGGGCCGGGCCAGGCTGGGGGTGGGGGCGCCGTCGAGGGGTTCCGCCCGAGGCCTCTGTGTCGGCTCACAAGCCGGGGAGGGGGGGCGCACGCGGCCTGGGCCAGGGCAGTTTGCGGGGGGGGGGGGGCCGGGCCGGGCTTGCCCGACTGGAGCACGCGGGCGGGCAGCCCTCCTGGACTTACCGCCCTGGCCTCAGTGAGCCCGGGGCCGGGGCCCGGCCGGGCGCCCCCGCGGTTCTCCGCCCGCCCGCCTACCCTCCAGCGTGAAGCGGAACAGGTCGCTGTACAGGTCCAGGGTGAGCGAGCGCCGCGTGGTCTTGCTGATGCGCCGCTGCATGAGGCTGGCGAAGTCCCGGGCCACGGCGTCCAGGAAGGGCAGGAACTTGCGGGTGCCCGCGGGGCTGATCACCTCCTTGTTCAGCACCAGGCGGTCCGAGCGCCACTCCTGGCCGTTCCTGCGGGCGGGGAGCCGCTGAGAGGTGTCAGCAGCCCCGCACGGCCCGGCCTAGGGGGAGTCCCCGGCAGCCCCGGGGCAGGAGGGGCTGGGTGTGAGCGCCCCGCAAAGGGGGCAGCGGCGGGGGCACAGGGCTGGTCGGCCTGGCCGGGGAGCGGAGCGCGGCGCCCCGCGGGGCGGTGCCAGGCTCGGCTCGGTTCTCTCTCGGGGAATGCGCGCGCCCCACGGCCTGCCCCCCCCCCCCCGGGCCCCAGAGCCGCCCCGCTCCCCCAGTCTCCCGTCTCGCCCTTACAGCAGGAAGATGCCGCACTTGTGGTTGCGGAGCCGGCGGTGCGCCTCCCAGGACCCGATGCCCATGCGCCGCGGGAAGATGCCCTCGGCCTGGAAGAGTTGGGCCGCGTCGCGGGGCATCAGCACGTTGACGCAGTTGTAGGTGCCCACGGTCTCCCTGGGGACAGAGCCGGGCCGCTGAGCTGGGCCCCGGAGGCAGCCCTGGCCGCGGGTGTGCCGCGCACCGCCGGGCCGGGAGCAGGGCCGTGGGGACCAGGGGCCGGAGCCTAGGCGCAGGAGTTCGGGGGGTCCGAGCCTTCACCCCCAGCGAGCTGGCAGCCAGTGCCCGCCCCACGCGGGTCCCCTGAGCGCCGGAACCAGCGCAGCCAACGCAGCCCGGGTCCAGCGCGTCCCCAGGGCTTCAGCTCCCTGAGTCAGCCCGCAGCCTGATCCGCCACCTGATCCAGCCCCGGCACCCCGCCAAGCGCCCCGGGAGAGGACCCGCCCCCGCCCCCGCCTTCCCTGCCTGCTGCACCTGTTCCCGGCCCGCCGGAGCATCACATCGCGCAGGGAAGAGGGGCCCTGGCACGGTGCCGGCAGCCCCGCTCCGGGCCTGAGGCAGGAGAGCTGCCTCCCTTCCCCACAGCTGGTCCTGGATTGAGCCTTTGCGGTCCATCGGACGCAGCTCTCCTGCCGCGGGGAGTTCCGGGAGTCGGCCCGCGGGCCATGTCCACAGGGGTCGAGCTGGGGTCCGGCCCAGGAGCCGCCCGGTCCAGCAGCCCGCAGGCCGAGAGACACCCGCCCCGCGCCTATCCAGGGCGGAAGCAGGCCCGGGGCCCCGGCTTGGAGACTGCAGCCCGCTTCCCCGTCCAGGGCAGGGCCCGCGGGCCGCACCTGTAGATGGGCCCGTAGCGCTGGAAGTTGCGCTGCATGACCAGGTGCAGGCTCTGGAAGCTGTCGCTCCGCCAGAAGCGGTAGAGGTTGAGCCAGGCGTTGCGGCCGCTGCGCGGGATGGCCTCGTAGGGCAGCGTCTGCGTCTGGGCAGCGGCGGCCGGAGCCGGGGCCGGGGCCGTGGAGCTGCGGGCGGCCCCGAGCCGCAAGCTGTGCAGGAGGCGGCGCTTCCAGAGCTGGCTCGGCGGGGCCATGGCGGGACTCGCTCCGCAGCTGCTGCGGGACGCGGCCCTTATACCGCTGGGAGAGGCGCGCCCCGCCCCGCCCCGCCCGGGACAAAACCGGAGGGCACCAGGGGCTGGGCCCCGCCCTGGCTCAGCGCTGCCTGCCTCTACCTAGCATCCCCCAGGGCTGTGCTCGTCTCCGCATCCTACCCCAGCCAGACAGGCCCCCTGCTCTGCCCTGGCTCTGGCCACCTGCCTCCTCGGGTCTCCGGGGCCTGGTCAGGCGGGGCAGTAGTCAGGTATCCGGGGAGCCAGAGACTTTATACCATCTCATAGAGCTGGAAGGGACCTTGAAAGGTCATCCCGTCCCGTCCCATCCCGTCCTGTCCCGTCCCGTCCCGTCCCATCCCATCCTGTCCCGTCCAGTCCCGTCCCATCCCATCCTGTCCCGTCCCGTCCCGCCCCGTCCAGTCCCATCCTGTCCCGTCCAGTCCCGTCCCATCCTGTCCCGTCCCATCCCATCCTGTCCCGTCCTGTCCCGTCCCATCCTGTCCCGTCCCATCCTGTCCTGTCCCGTCCCATCCCATCCTGTCCCGTCCAGTCCCGTCCCATCCCATCCTGTCCCGTCCCGTCGCGTCCAGCCCCATCCCGTTGTGACGGCGCGTTGGGGGTTCCCCGTCTCCTGCACCCCGAAATGGCACAAATAGACTGCACCAGCCAGTGGAATTGAGGGTGGTTTATTGCTCCTCCAGCACAGCGCAGCACAGATGTAGTCTGGTCACAGGAACTGGGCTAGGATGCCTCAGGCCCCCTTGAGATGGGGGAGACTGGGCCCCTAAACTCCAGCCCCTTCTCCTAGGCTCTCCTCCATGCCCTCCGACAGCCAGCAACCCACTCACTAACTTCCAGCCCTGCCCCCCAGCCAAGGCAGCATTCCACCTTCCTTTGTTCCTCTCCATGGGGGGTGTCTGGCCACTGGTTTGCATAGTGACTCATCCTGTTTTGCTGGGTCGTGGTACCCACGGCAGCCAGTGGGGGTTCCCCCAGAGCCAGCAGCATAGAAACCAGCCAGGTACCCCCACTACGTCACACCCGTCCCATCCCGTCGCGTCCCGTCCCATCCCGTCCCGTCCCATCCCATCCCGTCACGTCCCGTCACGTCCCGTCACGTCCCGTCCCATCCCGTCACGTCCCGTCCCGTCACGTCCCGTCGCGTCCCATCCCATCCCGTCCAGTCCCGTCCCATCCTGTCCAGTCCCGTCCAGTCCCGTCCCATCCTGTCCAGTCCCGTCCAGTCCCGTCCCATCCCGTCCAGTCCCGTCCAGTCCCGTCCCGTCCCGTCCCATCCCGTCCAGTCCTGTCCCATCCCGTCCAGTCCAGTCCCGTCCCATCCCATCCTGTCCAGTCCTGTCCCATCCCGTCCAGCCCCGTCCAGCCCCGTCCCGCCCCGTCCAGTCCCGTCCCATCCCGTCCAGTCCCGTCCCATCCCGTCCCATCCTGTCCAGTCCCGTCCAGTCCCGTCCCATCCTGTCCAGTCCCGTCCAGTCCCGTCCCATCCCATCCCATCCTGTCCCGTCCCGTCCCATCCCGTCCAGTCCCGTCCCATCCTGTCCAGTCCCGTCCCGCCCCGTCCAGTCCCGTCCCGCCCCGTCCAGTCCCCTGCCCTCAGGGCAGGACCCAGCCCCATTCCTGCCAGATTTACCCCCGATCCCTCAAGGGCCCCCTCAAGGATTGACTCACAACCCTGGGTTTAGCAGGCCAGTGTTCAAGCCACTGAGCTACCCTCCCCCCCTTTGCCATTAGCCCTGTGCTGCTGCCTGCCAAGCCCAACTGGGCTGGGGCCTTTCCCCTGCAAGGCCAGGGGGCAGGTGCTGGAGTAGCAGGGGACTCTGGTGGGGGAGGGGAGCCCCGGCCGGGCTCAGGGTTAAGGGGCCCCGACAGAGATGGGGGTGGGGGAGCCCAGGGAGTCAGGCTGCCTGCAGTAGCCACAGAGCATCAATCCAGCCAGCAGGCCAGGCCCCAGGCAGCTCTGTCCAGCATGGACCTCACCTGGAGGCTCCACCCCCCATAGCTCCCATTGGCTGGGAATCGTGACCAATGGGTGGTGCTCGCTGGTGAGCGCAGGGCAGTGTGGGCCCCGTGGAGCCACCAAAGGGGATCTGCCCCAGGTAAGCACCACGGCCCTAGCCCTGAACTCCCTCCTGCGCCGTTGGAAGCCAGCTCGGCAGAGGCCAGGCAGCACCAGCTCCTGCCGTGTCTCTGAGCTGCCTACGAGGAATTCACCAGAATGACTCAGCTTCATGGGGCTGGGGAGGAAAATTCATTAGTTCCTCCTTGTTATCAGAGACTCCTAGAATCCCAGGGCGGGCAGAGCCCTCAGGAGGCATCGAGGCCAGCCCCCTGCCCAGAGCAGGACCAACCCCGACTCCATCAGCCCAGCCAGGGCTTGGTCAAGCCAGGACTTACACACCTCTAGGGATGGAGATTCCAACCCCTCCCCAGGGAACCCAGCCCAGCGCTTCACCACCCGCCTAGGGAAAAGGTTTTTCCTAACATCCAACCTAGACCTCCCCCACTGCAACTTGAGCCCATTGCTCCTCATTCTACCATCTGCCCCCACTGAGAACAGCCTCTCTCCATCCCCTTTGGAACCCCCCTGCAGGAAGTTGCAGGCTGCTCTCAAATCCCCCCTCACTCTTCTCTGATGCAGACTAAACAAGCCCAAATCCCTCAGCCTCTCCTCATAGGTCATGTGCTCCAGCCCCCAAATCATTTTGGTTGCCTCCGCTGGACCCTCTCCAGTGCATCCACGTCCTTTCTGTAGTGGGGAGCCCTCAGTGACCCATCTGATGTGGATGGGTATTCCCCATGGGGCAGGGCCGAACCCATCTGCAGGAGACCAGCACATCCCCGGTTCCGGTCTCTCCCCTGCCTGGGGAGTCTTGTGGGCCCAGAAGTTAACAGTCCAGCTGCTCCAGCCTTCCCTCGCACGGGGGCACAGCTAGGTCGGAGTAGCACCGGCCGCCGCGCACAGCCTGGCCCCCTTCTAACACCTGCAGGAACACTGGTGACGTGCACCTGGGCAAGGCTGGCACCAGGCCTGGATTGGTCGGGGCTTGTCTGGGAGCTGGACACTGGGGCACAGGCTGGCCCTGCTCTGCCAGCGGCACAAACGGTGTCAAGAACATAGGAATGGCCACACTGGGTCAGACCAAGGGACCATCCAGCCCAGTGTCCTGTCTGCCAACAGTGGCCAGCACCAGGTGCCCCAGAGGGAGTGAATCGAACAGGTAATGATCAAGCCATCTCTCTCCTGCCATCCATCTCTACCCTGACAAACAGAGGCCAGGGGCACCATTCCTTACCCATACTGGCTAATAGCCATTTATGGACTTAACCTCCATGAATTTATCCAGCTTCTCTTTAAACTCTATTATAGTCCTAGCCTTCACAGCCTCCTCTGGCAAGGAGTTCCACAGGTTAACTATGTGCTGTGTGAAGAAGAACTTCCTTTTATTTGTTTTAAACCTGCTGCCCATTAGTTTCATTTCGTGGCCCCTAGTTCTTATATTGTGGGAACAAGTAAATAACTTTTCCTTATTCACTTTCTTCACACCACGTGTGATTTTATAGACCTCTATCATCTCCCCCCTTAGTCTCCTCTTTTCCAAGCTGAAAAGTCCCAGTTTCTTTCATCTCTCCTCATATGGGACTTGTTCCAAACCCCTCAGCATTTTTGTTGCCTGTCTCTGAACCTTTTTTAATACCAGTATATCTTTTTTGAGATGAGGAGACCACATCTGTACTCAGTGTTCAAGATGTGGGTGTCCCATGGATTTATAAAAGGGCAATAAGATATTCTCCGTCTTATTCTCTACTATCCCTTTTTTAATGATTCCTAACATCCTGTTTGCTTTTTTGACTGCCGCTGCGCACTGCGAGGACATCTTCAGAGAACTATCCACGACTCCTCCAAGATCTCTTTCCTGATTAGTTGTAGCTAAATTAGCCCCCATCATACTGTACGTATAGTTGGGGTTATTTTTCCCAATGTGCATTACTTTACATTTATCCACATTCAATTTCATTTGCCATTTTGTTGCCCAGTCACTTAGTTCGGTGAGATCTTTCTGAAGTTCTTCACAGTCTGCTTTGGTCTTAACTACCTTGAGCACTTTAGTATTGTCTGCAAACTTTGCCACCTCACTGTTTACCCCTTTTTCCAGATCATTTATGAATGTTGAATAGGATTGGTCCTAGGACTGACCCTTGGGGGACACCACTAGTTACCCCTCTCCAATCTGAAAATTTACCATTTATTCCTACCCTTTGTTTCCCGTCTTTTAACCAGTTCTCAATCCATGAAAGGACCTTCCCTCTGATCCCATGACAACTTAATTTATGTAAGAGCCTTTGGTTGTCAAAGGCTTTCTGGAAATCTAAGTACACTATATCTACTGGATCCCCCTTATCCACGTGTTTGTTGACCCTTTCAAAGAACTCTAATAGATTAGTAAGACAGGATTTCCCTTTACAGAAACCATGTTGACTTTTGCCCAACAAATTAAGTTCTTCTATGTGTCTGACAATTTTATTCTTTAGTATTGTTTCAACTAATTTTCCTGGTACTGACGTTAGACTTGCCCGTCTGTAATTGCTGGGATCGCCTCTAGAGCCCTTTTTAAAATATTGGCGTTACATTAGCTATCTTCCAGTCACTGGGTGCGGAAGCTGATTTAAAGGATGGGTTACAAACCACAGTTAATAGTTCCGCAATTTCACATTTGAGTTCTTTCAGAATTCTTGGGTTAATGCCATCTGGTCCTGATGACTTGTTACTGTGAAGTTTATCAATTAATTCCAAAACCTCCTCTAATGACACTTCAATGTGAGACAAGTCCTCAGATGTGTCACCTACAAAGGACGGGTCAGGTTTGGGAATCTCCCCGACATCCTCAGCCGTGAAGACTGAAGCAAAGAATTCATTTAGTTTCTCTGCAATGACTTTATCGTCTTTAAGTGTCCTTTTGCATCTTGATCGTCCAGGGGCCCCACTGGTTGCTTAGCAGGTTTCCTGCTTCTCATGTGCTTAAAAACCAGTTTGTTACCTTTGGAGAAGAGCGACAAACGTGTGTGGGGGGGGTTGTCCCTGGGAGAGGTGAGGTGAAGGTGGCAAGCAGGGAAGAGTTATTGACCGGGTGGTGTCCAACGACAGGTGCAGGCAGCAGGTTTAAAGCAACCCAAAGGTCGGGCTTGGTCATGCAACAGTCCAGGGGTGGAACTCCCGCCCTGTGGGGCTTGTGAAGGCCAGAAGGATACTGTGACGGACCAGACTGAGTCTGGGCACAGCTGCGGGCATCCGCTCAGGGTGAATTGCTCAAAATTTGGGACTCCTTACTGCCCCAGACTGGAGACCTTCCAAACAGGTGACAAACCAGTCGCACCGAGCGCTCCAGCTGCCAATCTGGCCAGCAAGAAGCCTCATGAGCAAAACCCCTGACATCCCAGTTCTCCCTGTGCCCCAATCAGCCGAACACACAGGTGAGGGCTTCTAGAACCCGATCTCACCTACCCCGAACGGGTCCCTCCGGTCCCAAGACTCCAGCCACAGATCCCCGGTCAGTTTACACTCTGGATCTTACCCCCAAACCACGCTGGGCCAGTCCTTTAGAATCTACCATCTAAAGGTTTATCACTAAAAGCAGGGTTTCTTATACTTTTTAAGATCGAGGAACACCAAACAATATTTTTTTTTTAATGAGGAACACCAAGGACTTGTTGAGAGAAAAAAAAAAAAAAAGCTTGCCCCTTCAACACCGGACAATGCCTTCTAGACTTCTGCCTTTTTGATAGGGAAATGTAATTATGTAATTTACTCTGTTTACTCATATTGGTGGAAATTATAAATTCAATACCTTATCAAGCATGGGTTAATGTCAAGCAGCTGACTGACAGCAGCCATAGTAGCCACGCCAGCATTAGGGGCACTGAAGGCCTTACCCTGCCCCCCAATTCACAGTGGCTACGTCTACACTGGCATGATTTTCCGGAAATGCGCGTCTAGATTGGCAGGACACTTTCCCGCAAAAGCACTTTTTGTGGAAAAGCGTCCGTGGCCAATCTAGACGCGCTTTTCCGCAAAAAAGCCCCAATCGCCATTTTCGCGATCGGGGCTTTTTTGCGGAAAACAAATCTCTGCTGTCCCTTTTGCGCAAAAGTCTTTCGGAAAAAGACTTCTGCCCGAACGGGAGCAGCACAGTATTTCTGCAAAAGCACTGACAATCTTACAGGAGATCGTCAGTGCTTTTGCGGAAATTCAAGCGGCCAGTGTAGACAGCTGGCAAGTTTTTCCGGAAAAGCAGCTGCTTAATGTTTTGTCCTTCAATAGATCTAGCCCCGGCTCTGTTATTTTTGACACAGAATACTGAAGAGAAGGGTCTTGTCTGTGCGAGAGGGTGGCAGGTGCTGGCCCCCCTCAGCTGTCCTGGGTAACAAGCGAGGGCTAAAGACAGCGGTGGAAAGACCTGGTCGGGGTGGCAGCTTTAGGGCAGTTCTCTCCCCTGGCAGGCAGGATCCCCAGACCAGCAGCAGAGACAGCCAATCAGAGCCAGCCCAGGGTTCCCCCAAATCCTGCAGCCCCGTAGCAGCAAGAACAGACTCCGCCAGTCGTAGAACAGAGGGGGGTTATTGTTCCTTCAGGATACAGCACAGCACAGACATGGTGTAGCTACTGGGGCCAGGGACAGGATGCCTCAGACCCCAGGGTGGGGGTCCATCGCCCCTAGAGCCCAGCTTAGCCTCTTCTCTCCATGCTTCCCACACAGCCACTCCCTCCCTCCCAGGCCCTGCCCCCCAGCCAGGTGCTGGTCTCCGCCTTCCTCCCTTTGGGTATGTCTACACTACCCCGCTAGTTCGAACTAGGAGGGTAATGTAGTCATCCGCAATTGCAAATGAAGCCTGGGATTTGAATTTCCCGGGCTTCATTTGCATAAGCGGGGCGCCGCCATTTTTAAATGCCGGCTAGTTCGAACCCCGTGCCACGCGGCTACACACGGCACGGAGTAGCTAGTTCGGATTAGGCTTCCTCATTCCACGAGGAGTACAGCTAGTTCGGATTAGAAGCCTAATCCGAACTAGCTACTCCATGCCGCGTACATTGGTTACAAAAGTTAAATTGAGTAATAGGAACAGTGCCATAGCCAGTGTCCATTAACAGCACTTTCTTTCATGCCACATCTTTGGCTCCACACCATTGTAATTTTGATCCTTCAGGTTTAAACTGCAAGTCATAGAATCATAGAATCATAGGACTGGAAGGGACCTCGAGAGGTCATCGAGTCCAGCCCCCCGCCCTCAAGGCAGGACCAAGCTCTGTCTACACCATCCCTGACAGATGTCTATCTAACCTGTTCTTAAATATCTCCAGAGAGGGAGATTCCACCACCTCCCTTGGCAATTGATTCCAATATTTGACCACCCTGACAGTTAGGAATTTTTTCCTAATGTCCAATCTAAACCTCCCCTGCTGCACTTTAAGCCCATTACTCCTTGTCCTGTCCTCAGAAACCAAGAGGAACAAATTTTCTCCTTCCTCCTTGTGACACCCTTTTAGATATTTGAAAACCGCTATCATGTCCTCCCTTAATCTTCTTTTTTCCAAACTAAACAAGCCCAGTTCATGAAGCCTGGCTTCATAGGTCATGTTCTCTAGACCTTTAATCATTCTTGTCACTCTTCTCTGTACCCTTTCCAATTTCTCCACATCTTTCTTGAAATGTGGCGCCCAGAACTGGACACAGTACTCCAGCTGAGGCCTAACTAGTGCAGAGTAGAGCGGCAGAATGACTTCACGAGTTTTGCTTACAACACACCTGTTGATACAACCTAGAATCATATTTGCTTTTTTGGCAACAGCATCACACTGTTGACTCATATTCAACTTGTGGTCCACTATGACCCCTAGATCCCTTTCCACCGTGCTCCTTCCTAGACAGTCGCTTCCCATCTTGTATGTATGGAACTGATTGTTCCTTCCTAAGTGGAGTACTTTGCATTTCTCTTTATTAAACCTCATCCTGTTTACCTCTGACCATTTCTCTAACTTGCTAAGGTCATTTTGAATTATGTCCCTATCCTCCAAAGAAGTTGCAACCCCACCCAGTTTGGTATCATCTGCAAACTTAATAAGCGTACTCTCTATCCCAATATCTACATCATTGATGAAGATATTGAACAGTACGGGTCCCAAAACAGACCCTTGCGGAACTCCACTTGTTATCCCTTTCCAGCAGGATTTAGAACCGTTAACAACAACTCTCTGACTACGGTTATCCAGCCAATTATGCACCCACCTTATCGTGACCCTATCTAAGTTATATTTGCCTAGTTTATCAATAAGAATATCATGCAAGACCGTATCAAATGCCTTACTAAAGTCTAGGTATATGACATCCACCGCTTCTCCCTTATCCACAAGGCTCGTTATCTTATCAAAGAAAGAAAGTCTCCTTTGCCAAAGCAAGTTTGGCCTTTCCCCCTTGTCCTGTGGGTTCAAAACCTGGCTGGACAAAGACAAAGGGCTGGCTGGGTGTGTCTCCTTTTCTCACAATGGCCTTGGAATTCTCCCCCTCCCCCCAATCAGTAGGTAACAACAATAAGCTGTAGACTCACAAATCTCTCATCCTTCCCCCTCTACCCTCTGTTTCCACATGGAACCAGATATCAAATTCCCTGATCGATTGCAAGTGGCCAGAGATAGGAGCTTAACTGCCATCTCCTGCATCCTAGAGAGGGTAACTACACAGCTGTTCTGCTCTGCACACTTAGCTACACAGTCCTTCCCCTGAATCTGAGACGCATACTGTCCACTCTCATCTTCAACCTGGGAACACTCCTGTGCCCAACACCCTGACTTCCTAGCAAGCTGGTCACACAGTCACTTGGGGTACGTCTACACTAGCCCCCTAGTTCGAACTAGGGAGGCTAATGAGGGCAACCGAAATTGCTAATGAAGCACGGGATTTAAATAGCCCGTGCTTGATTAGCATATTCCCAGCCGGTTGCCATTTTGGAAACTGACTAGCCCAAAGTAACTGTTAATTCGAACTAAGGGGTTTATATCGGAATCGCGCTTCTCTGCTGCATGTAGACGTGGGCAGTTACTTCAGGCTAGTCAGTTTCCAAAATGGCAACTGGCTGGGAATATGCTAATCAAGCGCGGGATATTTAAATCCTACGCTTCGTTAGCAATTTCGGTCGCTCTCATTAGCCTCCCTAGTTCGAACTAGGGGGCTAGTGTAGATGTACTTTTGGTTATCAGATTGCTCCAATTCTCTGGCTGTTTCTGCCTCATTTGTAACAATCCTCAGTCCCTTTGAAACCTCTCCACCGCCATCCACATTGGATCTTCCTAAATCCAAGTCAGTGGAGTCACCGCTAACAGATACATTCTGCCCATCAGGCACTGAAACAAGTGTCTCATGCATCAAGCTGCTGCCTTTTACAGGCAGAGCTTCCCCTTGAATGCCTTCTCCAAGCCAGGCCCTGTCACCTCCCTCAGTCCCTGCAAACTGCTTGCTACAAGCACTGCCAGGGCTCTCTTCCCTATGAGCTTCCTTAAGCCACAGTTCACTTCCCCCTGGCCCTGCAGCAGCATCACCCTGCTGAGCCACCGTCAGCTCCTGAAATTCATTTACTCCCTGGATCGTCTGTGGCCCATCCTAGCCCATCCCCCTTCAGGCAAACAGACAGAGTCATGCGATCCAAGGTCAGACACATCTTTCTCTTTGGAACTCTCTGGACTGGCACCCTCAAGGCTCTGTCCCAGCACACGCAAGGGCAGGAATCATTCTCCTTTCTCCAGTAACACACAAGCCCCTGAACTGTCTGATCGCTGGGATTCTGGCAAGACACTGACCGGATCTACCTCAGTCAAAGCATCCTTCTCCCCAGCAGACACAAATCCAGGCCATCCCCTTTCTGGGCTTTAGCTGTATCCAGACCCAACATGGGACAACAGCCCTGCTCTCAGCCATCGCAGGCGGGGGGCGCCTTCCCCCACAGGCATGCCGCTGCCACACACACAGGACTAGAGACCTCTCCCTTGTCCTGGAGCCCCGGCTATTCTCAGGCACACTGCTAGCGACTGGGACAGCTTTTCAGTGCTCTTCTCAGCAGCCAAACCGCCAGCTTGCACACACTGTGCTTCTTCACACAAGTCACTTCCAGCTTGTGCAGGTTCAGACTTGCGAGAACCCCCAGAACTTTATCTTGTTCCTCAGCTAAAACTTCACTCCGGCCATTTACTGCAACCTGCTTCAGAGAAGCCTTGTCCTGACCCCTGGGCTGTGTCTAGACTGGCCAGTTTTTCTGGAAAATCAGCCGCTTTTCCGGAAAAACTTGCCAGCTGTCTACACTGGCCGCTTGAATTTCCGCAAAAGCACTGACTTCCTACTGTAAGAAATCAGTGCTTCTTGCGGAAATACTATGCTGCTCCCGTTCGGGCAAAAGTCCCTTTTGCGCAAAACTTTTGCGCCAAAGGGCCAGTGTAGACAGCTGAGATTTGTTTTGCGCAAAAAAGCCCAGATCGCGAAAATGTCTACAGGAGTCAGGGGCTGGCAGCCTCAGTCCCCTTGGGGTGGGGTCCCCAGGCCCCTGACCCCTCAGTACTCAGCTTAGTCTCCTCTCTTCATGTCATCCCAGCAAAAAACTGCCCAGCTCCCAGGCCCTGCCCCCCCTGCCAGGTGTCCGTCTCCGCCTCCGCCTCCGCCTCCCTCCCTTTGTCTCCCCCCTGGGAAGAGCCTTGTTACCTGCTGTGACGTAGTGGGGGTACCTGGCTGGTTTCTATGCTGCTGGCTCTGGGGGATCCCCCACTGGCTGCCGTGGGGACCACGACCCAGCAAAACAGGATGAGTCACTATGCAAACCAGTGGCCAGACACCCCCCATGGAGAGGAACAAAGGAAGGTGGAATGCTGCCTTGGCTGGGGGGCAGGGCTGGAAGTTAGTGAGTTAGTTGCTGGCTGTCTGGGAGCATGGAGGAGAGCCTAGGAGAAGGGGCTGGAGTTTAGGGGCCCAGTCTCCCCCATCTCAAGGGGGCCTGAGGCATCCTAGCCCAGTTCCTGTGACCAGACTACATCTGTGCTGCGCTGTGCTGGAGGAGCAATAAACCACCCTCAATTCCACTGGCAGGTGCAGTCTGTTTGTGCCATTTCGGGGTGCAGGAGACGGGGAACCCCCAACGCGCCGTCACACTGGTGTCAGGGGTGGGATGCACTGCACCCCGTGGATGGAGCTTCCAGCGGCAAGCGACAAGGCGCAGTAGAAGCAAGAGCCCTGGAGCCAGGCGTGCTGGAGACAGAGCGAAGCGGTTCCTGGGAATCGTGGGGCGCTGCAGCACTAGACTGGTGAGTCTGCACCGAGGGGCCCAGCGGGCAGATGGCCTACGCCCGACTCTTGAAGGCAGAGCTGGTGGGGCTGTGCAGAGAGAGGGGCTTGCCTGTGCAGAAAGCAACCAAGGCCCAGCTGATTGCCCAGCTGGAAGATAATGACCAGCCACAGGGCCAGGATCTTGTCCCCAGGGGAAGCAGCCAGACCCCCCCTGAGAGTGTGTCAGGCTCAGAGAGGGGGAGGAGCGCTGGAACCCACCGGAGAGATGAGACAGCGTCTCCCGGGAGGCCTGCAAGCCGTAGCCCATCTAGGGCAGGGGCCAGCCCAGCGGAGCTGCGGCGCCTGGAGATCCAGCTGCGGATCAGGGAATTGGAAGTAGAGGACCGAGAGAAGGACCGCCAGGACCGAGAGAGGGAGCGCCAAGATCGAGAGAGGCAGCGGCAGCATGAGCTGGCCATGGCAGAGCGGAGAACCGGCGGGGCACCGGCTGCGCCAAGTGCGGATGGGCCCCAGGGTCCCAGGACTGCCAGACGCTTGGAGAGGCTCGTGGTGGCCCAATTGAAGGACGTGGGCGACATAGACGGGTTCCTCAGTGCCTTTGAGAGGGCCTGTGGACTGCAACGGGTCCCCCCAGCTGACTGGCTGCAGGAGCTCATCCCCGCACTGAACCAGGAGGCGGCCGGAGTGCTCAGTCAGCTGGAGGACCTACAGCCAGGGGATTACAACCGAGTCAAGGAGGCCCTGCTGCACAAGTTCGGGCTGACCCCCGAGATGTACAGGAAGAAGTTCCGGGGGGTACAGAAAGGGCCAGGAGAGATTCCTGCGGGAGCGTGGGCTCCTGTTCCGTGAGTGGCTCCCCCCCAGGAAGGTGAGGGCATGGGGTGTCCAGCGGCAGCTGGTCGTCCCCCGAAAGTATCGCCTCGAGCTGCTGTATTTGGCCCACGATGTCCCCGTTGGGGGCCACCGGGGGATCCGGAGCACCCGGCTGAAGCTGCTCCAGCACTTCTATTGGCCGGGAATCTTTACGGCCGTGCAGCGGTACTGCCGGTCCTGTGACTCTTGCCAGAGGGGCGGGAAGGCCCAAGACAGGAGGAAAGCGGCTTGGGGGTCTCTACCCCAGATAGACCCTCTGGGCTTGCTGAGAGAGTTATGGGAGGGGAAGTCCTCCCTGGATGGAGCATCGGGGGTGGAAGCCGCCCTGGCTGTCCAGAGAAGGCTCGCTGGGCTCATGGCCCCAGCCCGAGAGACCCTGGCCAGAGATCAAGGCCAGCGGAAGGGTGGGTGTGACCCCCGAGGACAGGCCTGTGCCAGTCGCCCTGGAGCGGGGCGGCGAGTGGACAGAGGGAAGCCAATTCATGTGGGGCCTCGCCACGGCCGGCCCGAGTCAAGGGGAGCACCCATGTCCCCAGGGCGGGTTCCCACGCAGAGGACCCGAACTTCCCTAGGTCACGAGCGGAGTGACCCTGCTCAGTTCGCTCTCGGAGGGGGGAGAACTGTGACGTAGTGGGGGTACCTGGCTGGTTTCTATGCTGCTGGCTCTGGGGGATCCCCCACTGGCTGCCGTGGGGACCACGACCCAGCAAAACAGGATGAGTCACTATGCAAACCAGTGGCCAGACACCCCCCATGGAGAGGAACAAAGGAAGGTGGATGCTGCCTTGGCTGGGGGGCAGGGCGGGAAGTGAGGGAGTTGGTTGCTGGCTGTCGGAGGGCATGGAGGAGAGCCTAGGAGAAGGGGCTGGAGTTTAGGGGCCCAGTCTCCCCCATCTCAAGGGGGCCTGAGGCATCCTAGCCCAGTTCCTGTGACCAGACTACATCTGTGCTGCGCTGTGCTGGAGGAGCAATAAACCACCCTCAATTCCACTGGCAGGTGCAGTCTGTTTGTGCCATTTCGGGGTGCAGGAGACGGGGAACCCCCAACGCGCCGTCACACCTGCCCAGGCTGGGACTAGGGGTCTAGGCCAGTGCACATGTGGGGGAGTCCATGGGAATCACACTGCACAGAGTAGGGGAGCCCCAGGTTACAGAGCAAATAGCCCCCCCCCCCCCCACAGCCAGTGTGGGCAGCCGGGCTGTGGGGGTAGACGGTCTGCCCCAGGTTGGCCATCCTGATGTCCCGGTGGGATAAGAAGGGGGTGGGCTGGGGCTAAGCTGGGGGGGGGGGTCCAGCAGAGCTGTGCATGAGCCTCCCCCCCCCCCGCTTGTCGCCTGGCTCTGAGCGCTGCTGTGAGGCCCTCGCTTGCGAGTTCTAACAATAGCCCGCACGCACGCGGCCAGAGCCGGGGAAGGCCAAGGGCTCGGAACGGCCCCTCTGATCTATTCATAGCCACCCCCGCCCAAAGCGATGTTCCTTCCCGCGGCAGGGTCAGGAGACAGGCCGCCCGCCGCTGCTCCCCCCCCCCCCCCCCCCCCCGGAGAGCTGGGGACGTCTCCGCCCCTCCGCCGGCAGCCTGGCAGGGTGCGAGGGCAGGCCGGCCAGAGGGAGCCGGAGCAGTGCATTGTGGGTTAGCTGCCCAGGACGGGGCTCTCCCGTGGCATGGGGCAGTCTCGCTCCAGGGCCTGCAGGAGCCTTGTCCTGGAGCCCCGTGTCCAGCAGGGATCGCAGCGAGCTGGGGCTCAGCGCACAAGGGGCGCCCGCTGGAGCAGCCAAGCCAGAGGGGCGCTCCCCTGGCGGGGCGCTGGGGTGCGCTGGGCACTGCCCGCACGGATGGCTGGGCGCAGGCGGGGGGAATCGGACGGATGGGAGCCGGGCAGCCTGCTAGATCAGGAAGCAAATGTTCAACCCCCGGAAAGCTAGAAAGCCCCAGCCCAGCTACAGCCCCGTACCAGGCCCATGTAACATTGGGCCTGCTGGCTGCATCACCCGCTCTGGGGCAGGTCGTGCCGCAGCACAGGGTGGAGGGTGTGAAGGCGTCCGGGGTACCAGCCCGGCCGGGATGCCACCCGCAGGAGCCACCGGGCATCAGCAGCATTCACCGGGCCCTGGCATCACCAAGCACTCGGCCGTTTCAAGGCCTGTCAGGAGGCAGCCAAGGAAAACAGGCTGCGGCTGCCAGGGGGCATGCTCTGAGATAAGGGTGCTAAATATACAGGCAGTGGGGGAGGGGACTGGGTGCCAGGCCTGGCCACCGTGGTGCCCAGGCCAGGACCCTTGGCTGGCCAGCCCCCTTTGCAGCCAGCCCCCTTGGCCGGCCTTTGCCGCCAGCCAGACACCATGTGTGCATGAAATCCAACATGGGGCAGCGCCTGGGCAGATGCATTGTGCAATGCAGGGGTTTCATGCCATCCTCCCTCCTCCATCCATCCACCCACCCAGAGCCCCTGTCCCTTCACCCATCCCTCCTTCCTCTGTCCCCCAGCGCGCCCATCCCTCCGCCTCCCAGTGCACCCGCCCCTCTGTCCAAGCTGGGAGGAGCCAAGCCCTGCGTGTGTCAGAGCCCTGCACAGGCTGGTCTGGGGAAGAGCCTCTGTGATGTAATGGGGGTGCTGTCCATTGGGGCATTCACTGGTCGCTATGTGTGGGCTGTGGGTGACCCCTACTGGCCAGCGTCTGTAAGCACTCCCGGGGGGGGGGGCGCCCTGAGGGACCTCAGGTCCCATAGACAATGGCCCAGCTGGTTCTCACCTGAGCAGGGAAGGGCTTTGAAGGGAGGAAGGGTGAGGCTTGGTGAAGGGGCAGTTTTCTGGGTGGAAAAACATGAAGAGAAGAGACTGGGGGCTCAGGGGCCAGTGGACGCCTCCCCAGCTGCCTGCCCCCCCTTCGATGCCCACGTAGAACTGGGGCTGTGCCAGACCCCGCAGAACCAATAAACCCCCCATTCCACTGGCTGGCGGAGTCTCATCGTGTTGCAGACGGGGTGCAGGACCGGGGGGGTCCCCCACATGCCGTCACAGTGGTGTCAGGAGTGGGAGGCGCTGCACCCCATGGATGGAGCTTCCAGCAGCGAGTGCCGGGGCGCAGTAGAAGGAAGGGGATGCAAGAGCCAGATGTGCTGGAGGCAGAGCGAAGCGATTCCTGGGAGTCGTGGGGCGCTGCAGCACTCGGTTGGTGAGTCTACACCCCGGGGATCGGCGGAGAGCTGGCCTACGCCCGACTCCTGAAGGCAGACTGTGACGGCGCGTTGGGGGTTCCCCGTCTCCTGCACCCCGAAATGGCACAAACAGACTGCACCAGCCGGTGGAATAGAGGCAGTTTATTGCCTCTCCAGGATACAGCATAGCACAGATGTAGTCTGGTCACAGAGCTGGGCTAGGATGCCTCAGGCCCCCTTGAGTTGGGGGAAGACTGGGCCCCTAAACTCCAGCTCCTCTCCCTAGGCTGTCTCATCCATCCTCACAGACAGCCAGCAACCAACTAACCCACTTCCAGCCCTGCCCCCCAGCCAGGGCAGCATTCACCTTCCTTTGTTCCTCTCTATGGGGGGTGTCTGGCCACTGGTTCAACAAGTTTGGCATTACCTCTGCCTAGTGAGGTTTTCCCTGCTGGGTCTTGCTCCAGACAGCAGGGGTCACCACATCCCAGCAAGTACCCCCACTACGTCACAGTTCTCCCCCCTCCGAGAGCGAACTGAGCAGGGTCACTCCGCTCGTGACCTGGGGAAGTTCGGGCCCCTCGCTACGGGACAGCGCGTCGGCGATGATGTTGGCGCTCCCTTTGACGTGGATCACTTCCATGTCGTAGTCCTGCAGGAGCAGGCTCCACCGCAGCAGCTTGGCGTTCGTCCCTTTCATCTGGTGTAGCCAGGTCAGGGGGCAGTGGTCGGTTACACCGTGAAACGCCGGCCAAACAGGTACGGCTGCAGCTTTTGCAGGGCCCACACCATGGCCAGGCACTCCCTCTCTACGGTCGCGTAGCTCCGCTCCCGGGGCAGCAGCTTCCTGCTCAGGTACACGATGGGGTGACGTTCCCCTTTCTCGTCTGCCTGCATCAGCACCGCCCCCAGCCCGGTGTCCGAGGCGTCAGTGAACACGATAAAGGGCTTGTCGAAGTCTGGGTTTACCAGCACTGGGGCCTTGGCCAGGGCTCCCTTCAGTGCACAGAGAGCCCTCTGGCACGGCTCTGTCCAGACCACCCTGTCGGGCCTCCCCTTCCTGCACAGCTCTGTGATCGGGGCAGCGATGGAGCTGAAGTTGGGCACAAACCTCCGGTAGTACCCCGCCATCCCAATGAAAGCCTGGACCTGCTTCTTGGTCTGGGGCACAGGCCAGTCCCGGATGGCCTCCACTTTGGCCGGCTCTGGCTTCAAGCAGCCGCTCCCCACCTTATGGCCCAGGTAGGACACTTCGGCCATTCCAACCTTGCACTTCCCAGCCTTTACAGTCAGCCCAGCCTCCCTCAGCCGATCCAGTACCTGGCTGACCTGGGCCACGTGGTCCTCCCAGGACTGGCTGAAGACGCAGATGTCATCGATGTACGCTAGGGCACAGTTCTCCATTCCCCTCAGCAGCTGGTCCACCAGGCGCTGGAAGGTGGCCGGCGCCCCTTTGAGGCCAAAGGGTAGGACCAGGAACTCATAGAGCCCCAGTGGCGTGATGAAAGCCGATTTCAATCTGGCCTCCTGGTCTAGCGGCACCTGCCAGTAGCCCTTGGTTAGGTCCAGGGTGGTGAGATAGTGAGCTCCCCCCAGCTTGTCCAGGAGCTCGTCGGGCCTTGGCATCGGGTAGGCGTCGGACACCGTGATGGCGTTGAGCTTCCGGTAGTCCACGCAGAACCGGATCGACCCGTCCTTCTTGGGAACCAGCACCACGGGAGAGGCCCAGGGGCTGGAGGACGGCTGGATCACCCCCAGGGCCAACATGTCCTGGACCTCTCTCTCCAGGTCCTGGGCTGTTTTCCCTGTGACCCTGAATGGGGAGCAGCGCACCGGGGGGTGAGTGCCCGTCTGCACCCGGTGGACAGCCAGGTTGGTGAGACCCGGCTTGTTGGAGAACAGCTGCTGGTGGGAGCGCAGCACCTCCCGGATCTCGGCCTGCTGGGCCGGGGTGAGCTGGTCCGAGAGGGAAATTGACTCCAGCGAAGAGTCCTCTCCGGTCCCAGGGAACAGGCCCACCAGGGGATCCTCCCCCTGCTCCTCCCAGGGCTTACACACGGCCAGCACCAAGTTCTCCCTGTCCCAGTACGGCTTCATCATGTTAACATGATACACCCGCTGGCCGCGCGTCCGGCCCGTCAGCTCCACCACGTAGTTCACCTCGTTCAGCTGCTTAACCACCTTGAAGGGGCCGTCCCAGGCGGCTTGCAGCTTGTTCTTCCGCACGGGGATCAGGACCATCACCTGGTCCCCGGTAGCGTAGGCGCGGGCCCGTGCATTGCGGTCGTACTAGACCTTCTGCTTCCTCTGGGCCCTGCTCAGGTTCTCTCTGGCCAGGCCCATGAGCTCGGCAAGTCTTTCCCGGAATGTCAGGACGTATTCCACGACCGGCTCACCCTCCGGGGAGACCTTCCCCTCCCACTCGTCTTTCAATAAGTCCAGGGGGCCCCTCACTCGCCTCCCATATAACAGCTCGAACGGCGAGAACCCCGTGGACTCCTGGGGCACTTCCCTGTACGCAAACAGCAGGTGGGGTAGGTACTTGTCCCAGTCCTGCGGGTGTTTGTGCATAAAGGTCCGTAGCATCTGCTTCAGAGTCCCATTGAACCTCTCCACCAACCCGTTGGTCTGGGGGTGATACGCCGAGGCCCAGGTGTGTTGCACCCCACTCTTCTCCCACAAGCACCGGAGCAGGGCCGACATGAAGTTGGATCCCTGGTCCGTGAGAACCTCCTGGGGAAACCCCACCCTGCTGAAAATGGTCAGCAGTGCGTCTGCCACCGTGTCTGCCTCGATGGAGGGCAGGGCCACGGCCTCGGGGTAGCGGGTGGCGAAGTCCACCACCACCAGGATGTATTTCTTCCCTGTCCGGGTCGCTCTGTTGAAGGGCCCCACAATATCCATCGCCACCTTCTGGAAAGGCTCCTCTATGATGGGCAGGGGTCTCAATGCAGCTTTCTTCCTGTCTTGGGCCTTCCCCACTCGTTGGCAGGAGTCGCAGGACCGGCAGTACCGCTGGACAGCTGCAAACATCCCCGGCCAATAGAAGTTTTGGAGCAGCCTCAGCCGCGTGCGCCGGATCCCCTGGTGTCCCGAGAACGGGATGTCATGGGCCAGGTGTAGCAGCTTGCGGCGATACCTTTGGGGAACCACCAGCTGCCGCTGGAGCCCCCACTTGCCTACCGTCCCGGGGGAAAGCCATTCCCGGTACAGAAATCCCCTCTCCCACCGGAACTTCTCCTGGCAATCTCCTCCTAGGGGTTGAGCGGCACCCAGGTCAGCCCGGTCCCTCAGGGCCTGCAAGGAGGGATCCGCTCGCACCTCCGCCTGGAATTCAGCGGCTGGGGCTGGGACAGGGCCGTGGTTCCCCCCACTGCCTAGGTCCAACTCTAGGTCTGCTGGGACGGGGCCCTGGGCCCCCTGTTGGGGAACCTCCTCGAGTTCCGGGCTGCAAGCCCCTCGCTTGCTCTGGCTACGGGTGGTGACCAGCGTCCTGTGGGGTCCGTCTGGCCACTCCTCTAGGTCACTCCCCATTAGCACGTCGGTGGGCAAGTGCGGGTGCACCCCCACTTCCTTGGGGCCCTCCTTGGCCTCCCATTTCAGATGCACCCTGGCTACGGGTACCTTAAAGGGGGTGCCGCCTATGCCCCTCAGTGTCAGCTGAGTGTCGGGTAGCATACGGTCTGGGGCCACTATGTCGGGCCGGGCCAGCGTCACCTCCGCCCCCGTGTCCCAGAAACCCGTCACCTTCCTGCCATCCACCTCCAGGGGTACGAGGCAGTCCCTCCGTAGGGGCCGCCCCGCCCCCACCCGGTGCACGGATAAATCTGTCTCCCGAGGGTCAGACCTCCCAGGGGAGGTGCACTGAGCATCCTTCCCCCCTCCCCGAGCAGAGGTTTGCCGGCCAGCCCCTGCCACTGGGGCAGCCGGCCCTTCCTCCCGCCCCAGCCAGTTAACCCTGGAACGTCCCAGGTCATGGGACCTGTTCTTGCGCCTGGTGCATTGAGCCCTCTTGTGGCCTCGTTGCCCACAGCGATGGCAAGTTAGGTTCTGTGGGCCCATTCGGGTCGGCTCTGCCCGGGCCCTGGCTGGTTTTCTGGGGTATCGATGACTGGTCCTGGTCCCTGGGGCTCGCCTCGGAGGTGTCTCTCTCCGTTGCTCCGCCGAGAACCGGTCTCTGCGCGATTCCCTTTCTCTCTGGGACTCCCGTTCACCCCCGGACCGGCTCTCCATGAACTCATCCGCCAGTCTCCCGGCCTCCTGGGGGTTCTCTGGTCTCCGGTCCTTGAGCCACAGCCTCAGTTTGGGTGGGCACGCTTCATAGAACTGCTCCATCATGACCAGCTTGAGCAGCTCCTCTGCGGTCTGGGCTCCGACTCCAGACACCCACTTGCGGCAGTATTGCGCCAGGCGGGAGGCCAGATCCACATAGGTCTCCCGTGGCCCTTTCTGTACCCCCCAGAACTTCTTCCTGTACATCTCGGGGGTCAGCCCGAACTTGTGCAGCAGGGCCTCCTTGACTCGGTTGTAATCCCCTGGCTGTAGGTCCTCCAGCTGACTGAGCACTCCGGCCGCCTCCTGGTTCAGTGCGGGGATGAGCTCCTGCAGCCAGTCAGCTGGGGGGACCTGTTGCAGCCCACAGGCCCTCTCAAAGGAGCTGAGGAACCCGTCTATGTCGCCCACGTCCTTCAATTGGGCCACTGTGAGCCTCTCCAAGCGCCTGGCATCCCCGGGACTCTGGGGCCCATCCACTCTTGGCGCAGCCGGGGCCCCGCAGGTTCTCCGCTCTGCCATGGCCAGCTCATGCTGTCGCTGCCTCTCTCGATCTTGGCGCTCCTTCTCTCGATCCTGGCGCTCCTTCTCTCGATCCTGGCGGTCCCTCTCTTGATCTTGGCGCTCCTTCTCTCGGTCCTGTACTTCCAATTCCTTCATCCGCAGCTGGATCTCCAGCCGCCGCAGCGCCGCTGGGCTGGCCCCTGCCCTAGATGGGCTACGGCTTGCAGGCCTCCCGGGAGACGCTGTCTCATCTCTCCGTTGGGTTCCAGCGCTCCTCCCCCTCTCTGAGCCTGACACACTCTCAGGGGGGGTCTGGCTGCTTCCCCTGGGGACAAGATCCTGGCCCCGTGGCTGGTCATTCTCTTCCAGCTGGGTAATCAGCTGGGCCTTGGTTGCTTTCCGCACAGGCAAGCCCCTCTCTCTGCACAGCCCCACCAGCTCTGCCTTCAAGAGTCGGGCGTAGGCCATCTGCCCGCTGGTCCCCTTGGTGCAGACTCACCAGTCTAGTGCTGCAGCACCCCACGATTCCCAGGAACCGCTTCGCTCTGTCTCCAGCACGCCTGGCTCCAGGGCTCTTGCTTCTACTGCGCCTTGTCGCTTGCCGCTGGGAGCTTCATCCACGGGGTGCAGTGCATCCCACTTCTGACACCAGTGTGACGGCGCGTTGGGGGTTCCCCGTCTCCCGCACCCCGAAATGGCACAAACAGACTGCACCAGCCGGTGGAATAGAGGAAGTTTATTGCCTCTCCAGGATACAGCACAGCACAGATGTAGTCTGGTCACAGAGCCGGGCTAGGATGCCTCAGGCCCCCTTGAGTTGGGGGGGAGACTGGGCCCCTAAACTCCAGCTCCTCTCCCTAGGCTGTCTCCTCCATCCTCACAGACAGCCAGCAACCAACTAACTCACTTCCAGCCCTGCCCCCCAGCCAGGGCAGCATTCGCCTTCCTTTGTTCCTCTCCATGGGGGGTGTCTGGCCACTGGTTCAACAAGTTTGGCATTACCTCGGCCTAGTGAGGTTTTCCCTGCTGGGTCTTGCTCCAGACAGCAGAGGTCACCACATCCCAGCAAGTACCCCCACTACGTCACACAGACCTTGTGGGGCTGTGCAGAGGGAGGGGCCTGCCCGTGGGGAAAGCAACCAAGGCCCAGCTGACTGCCCGCCTGGGAGAGGATGACTAGTCCAGGGGCCTGGATCCTGTCCCAGTGAGGAGCAGCCAGACAACCCCTGGGAGCGTCCCAGGCTCTCAGACCGGAGGGGGGGCTGGAGTCTGCCAGACATACATGGCGACCTCCAGGCCACGCTCCGCCAGCAGCGGTTTGTCCAGGGCGGGGTCCATCCTGGCAGAGCTGCGCCGGCTGGAGATCGAGCTGTGGCTAAAGGAACTGGAGTCACAAGGGAAAGAGCGGCAAGACCGTAGGGAGGAGCGCCAGGACCGAGAGAGACCGGCAGCATGAGCTGGCCATGGCAGAGCAGAGAAGCCGAGGGGCCCCGGCTGTGGTGGGAGGGGAGGACCCCCGGGGGCCCGGGGCAGCCAGACACTTTGAGAAGCTCGTGTTGGCCCAATGTAAGAACTGGGGGACATGGACGGGTTCCTCAGCTCCTTTGAGCGGGCCTGTGAGCTGCACCAGATCCCCCCAGCGGACCGGCTGCAACAGCTCCCCCCCCTTGCTGGGTCAGGAGACCGCAGGGGTGCTCGGCCAGCTGGAGGATCTGCAGCCGGGTGATTACAAACGGGTCAAAGAGGCCCTGCTGCACAAGTTCAGGCTGACCCTGGAAACGTACTGTGATGACACATTGGGGTTTTCCCGTCTCCTGCACCCCCGTAGTGGCACGGACAGACTCCACCAGCCAGTAGAACAGAGGGAGTTTATTGCTTCTCCAGGGTACAGCCCAGCACAGATGGAATCTGGGTACAGGGCAGGCCTAGGATGCCTCAGCCCCCCCTTGTGATGGAGGAGATTGGGCCCCTAAATTCCAGCCCCTTTCCCTAGGCTGTCTCCTCCATGCTCCCAGACAGAAACCTAACTCACTCACTTCCAGCCCCGCCCCCAGCCAGGGCTCCACTCCCCTTCTTCCCATCGTTCCGCTCCCTGGGGAAGAACTTGTCAGACAGGTTCAAAGCCCCCTTGCATAATGACTCATCCCCTGCCCTGCTGGGCCGTGCTGCAGACAGCCACCAGAGGAGGTCACTCACAACCCACTGCCCAGCACAGCAACCAGCAAGGTACCCCCACTACGTCACATGTACAGGAAGAAGTTCTGGGGGGTGCAGAAGAAGCCAAGGGAGACCGATGTGGCTCTGGCCTCCCGCCTGGTGCAATACGGCCGCAAGTGGGTGTCTGGGGTTGGAGCCCAGCCCACAGAGGACCTGGTTAAGCTGATGATGCTGGAACAGTTGAAGCGTGTCCACCCAGCCTGAGGCTGTGGCTCAAGGACCGGAGGCCAGGGGACCCCCAAGAGGCCGGGAAGCTGGCGGATGAGTTCACAGAGAGCCGGTCCGGGTGTGAACGGGAGTCCCGGAGAGAGTAGGAATCGCACAGAGACTGGTCCTCGGCTGAGCGATGGAGAGAGGCACCTATGAGGTGAGTCCAAGAGACAAGGACCAGCCGTCTGCACCCCAGAGAACCAGCCAGGGCCCGGGCAGAGCTGGCCCAAAGGGGCCGCAGGACCTAACCTGCCATCGCAGCGGGCAGAGGCTGCAAGAGGGCTCAGTGCCCCAGGCACCAGGGCAGGTCCCACAACC
Source organism: Pelodiscus sinensis (assembly GCF_052426305.1). NCBI lineage: Eukaryota > Metazoa > Chordata > Testudines > Trionychidae > Pelodiscus > Pelodiscus sinensis. The sequence goes on from NC_143053.1 coordinate 2,444,033, forward strand.
CGAGACTTTCCAGGTAACTGGCTGGGGCAGGGGGAAGGGCAGATGGCTGCAGGGGCCGGCAGGCAGACCTCCGCTCAAGGGGGTGGGGAGGCTGCTCAATCCAGCTCCTCCCGGAGACCTGATGCTGCAGAGGCAGGTCTCCCCGTGTACCGGGTGGGGCCAGGGCAGCCCCTGCGGAGCGAGAGCCTCGTGCCCCTGCAGGTGGATGGCAGGAAGGTGATGGGCTACTGGGACACGGGGGCGGAGGTGACGCTGGCCCGGCCTGAGGTCGTGGCCCCAGACCGCATGGTGCCCAACACCCAGCTGACCCTGAGGGGCATAGACAGGACCCTGTTCAAGGTGCCCGTAGCCCGGGTGCATCTGAAATGGGGGCCAAGGAGGGCCCCAAGGATGTGGGGGTGCAGCAGCACTTGCCTACTGGGGTGCTGATGGAGGGTGACCTAGAGGAGTGGCCAGATGGACCCCACAGAGCCCTGGTCACCACCCATAGCCAGAGCCAGAGAGGGGCTGGTGACCCTGCCCCAGGGGAGGGCTCCCTGCAGGGGGCACAAGGTCCCATCCCAGCAGACACAGGGCCCAGCCGGTCTGGGACACTGGATCCAGGCAGTGTGTGGGGGGGGGAGGGCACAAGTCCCTGTCCCTGTCCCTGCCCCAGCTGCTGAATTCCAGGCTGAGGTGCAGGCAGATCCCTCCTTGCAGACCCTGAGGGACCGGGCTGACCTGGGTGCAGCTCAGCCCCAGGGGAGGGGATTGCCAGGAGAGGTTCCTATGGGAACGGGGATGCCTGTACCGGGAATGGCTTCCCCAGAGAAGGTGGGAGGAAGGGGGGGCCAGCGGTTCCCCAAAAGTATTGCCGCAAGCTGCTGTATCTGGCCCATGACATCCCGTTCTTGGGACACTGGGGGATCCGGCACATCCGGCTGAGGCTGCTCCAAAGCTTCTACTGGCCGGGGATCTTTGTGGCCGTGCAGCGGTACTGCCGGTCCTGCGACTCCTGTCAGAGGGTGGGGAAAGCCCGAGATAGGAGGAAAGCTGCTTTGAGGCCCCTGCCCATCATAGAGGAGTCTTTCCAGAAGGTGGCGATGGATATTGTGGGGCCCTTCAGCAGGGTGACCCAGACAGGGAAGAAATACATCCTGGTGGGGGTGGATTTCGCCACCCGCTACCCCGAGGCCGTGGCTCTGCCCTCTAGCGAGGCAGATATGGTGGCAGATGCACTGCTGACCATTTTCAGCAGGGTGGGGTTTCCCAAGGAGGTCCTCACGGACCAGGGATCCCACTTCATGTCAGCCCTGCTCTGGTGCTTGTGAGAGAAGCACAGGGCCCGGTTCACCTGGGCCCCAGCGTATGGCGCCCTGTCCAGCGGGCTGGTGGGGAGGTTCCAGGGGACCCTGAAGCAGATGCTGGAGGCTTTCATGCACCGGGTTTAAAAGTAGCCATTCTGCAACAAAAAAACTTTAAAAACAGACTTCAAAGAGAAACTGCAGAGCTACAATCCATCTGCAAATTTGACACCATCATTTTAAGATTAAACAAAGAGGCTGCGTCTAGATTGCCATGACTTTGCGGAAATACTTTTAATGGAAAAGTTTTTCCGTTAAAAGTATTTCCGCAAAAGTGCATCTAGATTGGCACGGATGCTTTTGGGCAAAAAGTGCTTTGGCGCAAAAGCATCCGTGGCAGTCTAGACACGATTTTGCACAAGAAAGCCCCGATCGCCATTTTAGCCATTAGGGCTTTTTTGTACAATACAGTTCTTCCCTGTCTACATTGGCCCTCTTGAGCAAGTATTCTTGTGCAAGAGGGCTTTTTCCCGAGCGGGAGTGCGAAAGTATTTGCATAAGAAGCACCGATTTTGTACATTACAAAGTCAGTGCTCTTGCACAAATTCAAGTGGCCAGTGTAGACAGCTGGCAAGTTTTTGTGCAAAAGCAACTGCTTTTGCGCAAAATCTTGCCAGTCTAGATGCACCCAGACTGTGACTGGCTAGCCAACTCCAAAAGCAGTTTCTCCTCCCTTGGCGTTCACACTTCCACATCAGCTGCTAGAAGTGGGCCTCATCCTCCCTGACTGAATTGACGCCTTATCTCCAGCCTTACTCTGGATTGGAACTCTCTTCTTATGCCTGTATATTGATACCTGCCTCTGGAATTTCCACTCATCCATCTGACGAAGTGGGTCATAAACAGAGGTGTTTTCCTAGCAAAAGAGCTGAGCTAGTTGGAAGCTTAAAAAGAGGCATGAGACCCCCCCCCCCACACACACACACACCCTGCCACACTCTCATTAGTATACATAATTGTGTAGTTATTCCAATTCAGCGATAAAACACCTACTAAAGTATGACTCACCACTTGGGGCAAAGGTCACAAAGAGATGGCTCCATGTAATTTCAGTTCACTAGTGCTTGTTTTGTTCCTTCCAGTTACAAGAACAAAACTTGTGAGTCACCCTACATGTCTTGACTCAAAATCATACCATTAGCAGGCCTTGACAGGCTGCAGCTTTTGTGAGGAACCTTCAGCTGTATTAATCCAATTCCTGCCAGTACATGATTGTAAAACTGGAATATGAAGTTAAAATAAACTGGAAGGACATATTAATGAATGGGTTTAAATAGCTTAATTTGAAGGAAAAGCCTCTAACGCCAAACAGGAGAACAAACCTGGTCATTTAAAAGCTCAAGCTAGACTTGCCATAGAACATAGAATTAACATGGATCTGAGGCAAACCCAGATCTGAATAACTTGGAATTTTTTTGAAAGTTTGAATTTCGATACAACTTTTTATGGTTCAGGCCCGTCTCTAGTAAGAATATAATAAGAAGCTTATAATTATTTGCTGAGATTTGTTACTTGGATTGCAAAGTTTGATTTGAGATGAAACTACATACACATGGTTCAAGTTCTGGAGAAAATGTATTCCACATGTTTTCAGCCTAAAAGTAGTTTGCTCACATTTTAATTATTTAATTTATTTAATAGAACACAAAGTATTTAAACTCTCAGGACCTCCTTCAAAGCCCATTGAAACCAACGACTCCCACAGACTTCAATGGTCTTTGAATCATATATTCAGATTATTAACAGAGGCTTAGAATCAATAAGGCTAACATGGGTTAGAACCTTATTTTTGGGATTCAGCACTCCTGTTATAAATAGTTTATGCTAATTAAAAAGGAGATACGATATTTGTAAAAAACCAAAAAGGGGGAAAAATTAAAAGAGGGATATTATGGGAAGAGCTCTATCTGATCAAAAATAAGTCTACTGGCAGTTAGGACGTAATGTGACTATCACTTTTAATGTACTATTTTATAAATTTAAGACGAGTAAAATACCAAAATGTAAAGCGCTATCATTATAGGGGCATAACTGCTTTGCTTAAGGATTTATTGTTAACTTCATAACTGATACACTGTAGAGCCACAATACTAATGACATATGCATGGACATATCTTACAATTGACATAATGCACCCAAGCTGACCACTGTGGCTATGTCCAGGCTGCAATCCTCTTTTGGCAGAGGATTTTTGAAAGATACTTTGAAGAAGAGCGTCTAGATTACGACGAGTACTTTTGAAAAAGCAGCCGCCTTTCCGAAAGAGAGCACCCAGGCAGTCTGGCTGCTCTCTTTCGAAAAGCAGTTTGCATTCCATAGTGCCTTTTGAAAAACCGGTGTTCTTCCTTGCACCCCCAGGACTGGGACAAGTACCTGCCCGCCCTGCTGTCGGCACACAGGGAGATGCCCAAAGGGTCCACCAGGTTCACCCCGACTGAGCCATGGTGCAGAGGGGGAAGGCCCCCCTGGGCTTGCCGAGAGAGGAGTGGGAGGGGGAGACCTCCCCGGATGGCGAGTCGGGGGCGGAGGACGTCCTGGCTTTCCGGGAAAGGCTCGCTGAGAGAGACCCTGGGCAGAGCCCAAAGGAAGTGGAAGGGCCGATACAACCACAGAGAGGGGGCCCGCTCTGGCCCCCACAAAGCCGTGCAGCAGCCGGACAGGGGGGAGCTGGCTCCTGCAGGGCAGCACCGCAGCAGGCCCCAGCCAAGGGGAGCGCCAATGTCACCGCTGCAGCTTTGCTGGGCAGGGGGCCCCAACTTCCCCAGGGCACATAGGGAGTGACCCTGCTCAGTTCGCTCTCGGAGGGGGGAGAGATGGGACATGGAGGGTGTCTGCTCTGTACCCGGGGTTCCCCTGCGCTGGGCTGTGCGATTCCCACGGACTCCCCCACGTGTGCATTGGCCCAGACCCCTCGTCCCAGCCTGGGCAGGTAACAAGGCTCTTCCCGGGGGGAGAGACAAAGGGAGGGCGGCGGAGATGCCACCTGAGGGGGGGCAGGGCCTGGGAGCTGGGCAGTTTTGGCTGGCATGCCATGAAGAGAGGAGACTAAGCTGAGTACTGAGGGGTCAGGGGCCTGGGGACCCCTCCCCAAGGGGTCTGAGGCTGCCTGGCCCTGACTCCTGTAGCCACATCACGTCCGTGCTGGGCTGTACCCTGGAGAAGCAATAAACCCCCCCGTTCTACTGGCTGGCAGAGTCTCATCTTGCTGCAGACGGGGGGACCCAACACGCCCCCACACTGGGTCTCAGCATATCACCCGCAGTCCAATGGGCTGGTGGGGAGGTTCAATGGGACTCTGAAGCAGATCTAAGGACCTTTATGCACCAGCACCCGCAGGACTGGGACAAGTCCCTACCCACCTGCTGTTCGCATACAGGGAGGTGCCCCAGGAGTCCATGGGGTTCTCCCCATTTGAGCTGATGTATGGGGGGAGCGTGAGGGGCCCCCTGGACCTGCTGAGAGAGGAGTGGGAGGGGGAGGCCTCCCCAGAGCGTGAGTCAGGGGTGGAGGACGTCTTGGCTTTCCAGGAAAGACTCGCTGAGCTCATGGGCCTGGCCAGAGAGAACCTGAGCAGGGCCCAGAGGAAGCAGAAGGCCTGGTAAGACTGCAATGCCTGGGCCCGCGCCTACGCTACCGGGGACCAGGTGATGGTTCTATCCCCATGCGGAAGAACAAGCTGCAAGCCGCCTGGGACGGCCCCTTCAAGACTTTTAAGCAGCTGAACGAGGTGCCTACGTGGTGGAGCTGACGGGCCGGATGCGCATCCAGTGGGTGAATCACGTTAATATGATGAATTCCGTCCTGGGGCCGGGAGAACTTGGCACTGGCCCTGTGTAAGCCCTGGGCAGAGCAGGGGGAGGATCCCCTGGTGGGTCTGATCCCTGAGTCTGGAGCAGACTCTTTGCTGGAGTCAATTTTCCTCTCGGACCAGCTCACCAAGTGGCAGGGTACTACTGGCGGTTTGTGCCCAACTTTAGCGCCATCGCTACCTCAATCACGGAGCTGTGCAGGAAGGGGAGGCCCAACAGGGTGGTCTGGACGGAGCAGTGCCAGAGGGCTCTCCGCGCACTGAAGGAGGCCCTGGTCAAGGCCCCACTGCTAGTAAATCCAGACTTTGACAAGCCCTTCATAGTGTTTCCCGATGCCTCGGACACTGGGCTGGGGGCGGTGCTGATGCAGGTGGGCGGGAAGGGGGAGCAACACCCCACCGTGTACCTGAGCAGGAAGCTGCTGCCCCGGGAGCGGAGCTACGCGACCGTAGAGAGGGACGCCTGGTGATGGGGTGGGCCCTTCAAAAGCTGCACTTGTACCTGTCTGGCCGGCGTTTCACAGTGTAACCGACCCCTGCCCCCGACCTGGCTGCATCAGATGAAGGGGACCAACGCCGAGCTGCCGAGGTGGAGCCTGCTCCTGCAGGACTGCGACATGCAAGTGACCCAGGTCAAGGGGAGGCCAACGTCATCGCCGACGCGCTGTCCCATAGCGGGGGCGGAGTGGCCTCACTCAGTTCACTCTCAGAGGGGGAGAGAGGTGATGTAGTGGGGGTGCTGTCCATTGGGGCATTCACTGGTCGCTAAGTGTGGGCTGTGGGTGACCCCTACTGGCCAGCGTCTGTAAGCACTCCCGGGGGGGGGGGGCGGGAAGCGCCCTGAGGGACCTCAGGTCCCGTAGACAATGGCCCAACTGGTTCTCACCTGAGCAGGGAAGGGCTTTGAACAGAGGAAGGGTGAGGCTTGGTGAAGGGGCAGTTTTCTGGGTGGAAAAACATGAAGAGAAGAGACTGGGGGCTCAGGGGCCAGTGGACGCCTCCCCAAGGGGGCTGAGGCTGCTGGCCCCTCACTCCAATGCCCACGTAGAACCCGGGCTGTGCCGGACCTCGCAGAGCCAATAAACCCTCCTGTTCTACTGGCTGGCGGAGTCTCGTCTCGCCGCGCACGGGGGTGCCTGACACACGGCCACAGCCCTCAGCTTAGCTCCACCATTTCCAGCCTGTTTGCAGCCCAGCCTTGCAGCTCCCCCAGCAGGGCCCTTAGCACCCTCTCCCCATGCTGCCTCTGCCCTAGAACCTGCCCCCAGGACAGTGGGGGGCTGCTCTATCCCTCCGCTGAGCCACCGCTCTGGCCCTGTTGGTTGAAGCCCTTGCAAGCAGGATCCCTGAGCCCTGGCTCAGTGCATCCTTGGGGCTCAGCCCCTGCCTGTCCACACTGCAGCTGGGGGACATGTAGGGGCTGGATGGTGTGTGTGGCCAGCAGCAGTCGGGGGCCGGGAGGGGGCTGGGTGGTTGTGACGTAGTGGGGGTACTTGCTGGGCTGGGGTGACCCCTGCTGTCTGGAGCAAGACCCAGCAGGGAAAACCTCGCTAGGCAGAGGTAAGGCCAAACTTGTTGAACCAGTGGCCAGACACCCCCCATGGAGAGGAACAAAGGGAGGTGGATGCTGCCCTGGCTGGGGGGCAGGGCTGGAAGAGGGTTAGTTAGTTCCTGGCTGGAAGGCAGGGAATAAGGAGCTGGGGAGGGGGGCTGGGACTCCCCTATCTCAAGGGGGGGCACTGAGGCCTCTTAGCCCCAGTTCCTGTGACCAGATTACATCTGTGCTGCGCTGTGCTGGAGGAGCAATAAACCACCCTCAATTCCACTGGCTGGTGCAGTCTGTTTGTGCCATTTCGGGGTGCAGGAGACGGGGAACCCCCAACGCGCCGTCACACTGGTGTGGGTGGCCAGCAGCCGGGGGCTGGGAGGGGGCTGGGTGGTGTGGGTGGCCAGCAGCCGGGGGCTGGGCGGGGGCTGGGTGGTGTGGGTGGCCAGCAGCCGGGGGCTGGGCGGGGGCTGGGTGGTGTGGGTGGCCAGGGGACAGGAGCTGCCTTTGCACACAGCGCGGGCGGGAAGGGACCGGCAGCTTCCAGCCACAGGGGAGCCGGGGCAGGAGTAAAGCGATGACCTCTGGAAAAGGGGTCAGGTCAGCCCTCCCCCCGGCCTGGGGCCACCCCCGGCAGCTGGGAGCCGCTCCCATCGCTTCCCTCCCGCACGGTGCCCAAGGGCTGCAGCTGGCCCCTGGGAGCCCCGACAGAAACCTGGGGGCTGTGACCCACGTTGCCTGGGGAAGACGCAGCGCCAGGTACCAGCAGAGGCAGGCCTGCCCCGGGGGCCCAGCCACACTTGGAGGGCGGGGAGCGCTGGCCCGCTCTGTCCCCTGCCCCGTGTCGGGGAACGCGAGTGTCGCCCCGCCCGTGCCACCCGGGTAGCCAAGGCCATTGGGAAGACGCCAGCGCGGAGAGTCCCTCGTAACGGCTCGGTCCACTCGGCGTCCTTTGGGGGTTTGTGCGGCACCGCCCGGGCCGGGCTGGCCAACGGGTCGTGTGACCAAGTGCCCCGTGTTCAGCTTGAGATGGTTCCGTTCCCTTGCGCCGCCTGCTCCATGGGACACGCCCCCCCCCCCTGCCCCCGCCGGCCAGCTCTGTGATTGCAGCTTCACACTGACGACCTTGACAAGCGCAGGGCGGCTGGCGAGGCGCAGGGCAGGGGGTACTGTGCAACCTCCCCACGGGGCTCTAAATACCCCGCAGTCCCCACCCCCTGCTAGCCCAGCCCGGGGCCCGGATCCACTTCCCAGCTCTGCCCACGCCCTTTGTCGGGGCCCACCGCTGACCGCTCCCCCCACAGCTCAGCCTGGGCCCATGATGTCCCGACACGCTCCCAACTCATACAAGCCATGTGGAGCTTTCTCCTCTTCCCTGCGTTCCTCTCCAGCCCCAGCAGCCACACAAACCCAGCCTCTGCCCCCCACACACAGCTGGGCCCAGGCGCCAAACCCAGCCTCTGCCCCACACACACAGCTGGGCCCAGGCGCCAACCTCAGCTTCTGCCCCACACACACAGCTGGGCCCAGGCCCAAACCCAGCCTCTGCCCCACACACACAGCTGGGCCCAGGCCCAAACCCAGCCTCTGCCCCACTCACACAGCTGGGCCCAGGCGCCAAACCCAGCCTCTGCCCCACTTATATAGCTGGGCCCAGGCACCAAGTCCAGCTTCTGCCCCACATACAGAGCTGAGCCCAGGCACCAAACCCAGTGTCTGCCCCACATGCAGATCTGGGCCCTGGTGCCTGGTTGCAACAGAAATGTTCCCTGCCAGGTTTATTGTGGGGGAGGGGTTAGGGGAGACAGGACTATGGGGCTTTGGAGCCGAGTTATGGAATATGACCAGGTGCTGTCTACACTACAAGCTGCAACAGTCTAATGACCAGAGCCCTGACCCAGCTGTACCTGCTGAGCCGATGGGGCTGTTGGCCAGTGTAGTGAGGAAGGACTTCAAGCCGTAGCGGGGCTCTGCTGGCCTCGCTCCCTTTCCTGGGCGCACACACTCATACATGGACATACCCACATATGTGCGTTCACACAAAAATGTGTGTACCAACACACGCTCCCACATGGACATGCCCACCTACATACGTGCACACACAAACACTCATGTGTACACACACACACGCCCATATGGACACGCCCACACGTGTGTGCACACATGTAAACACTGAAACGTGTGTGCAAACACACACACGCCCAAATGGACACGCCCCCACATTTGCATGTGTGCACGCACATGGACACTCACACCTGTGGACACACACGTGGACACGCTGTGGCAGCGCGTCGGGGAGCCCCCCCTCCGAGCCTGCACCCCGTCTGCAGCGAGATGAGACTGCCAGCCGGAGAACAGGGGGGTTATTGCGTCTCCAGGGTACATCCCAGCACAGACGTGATGTGGTTACAGGAGTCAGGGGCTGGCAGCCTCAGACCCCTGGGGTGGGGTCCCCAGGCCCCTGACCCCTCAGTACTCAGCTTAGTCTCTTCATGTCATCCCAGCAAAAAACTGCCCAGCCCCCAGGCCCTGCCCCCGAGCCAGGCAGCTGTCCCCCCCGCCCCCCAAGAGCCTTGTTATCTGCTCAGGCTGGGCCGAGGGGTCTGGGCCAATGCACACGTGGGTGAGTCAGTGGGAATCGCACAGCACAGCAGAGGAACCCCGGGTCACAGAGTAGACACCCCCCCCGCTACGTCACTCACGGCCACACGTGCATGCCCATGCCCACCAACATACATGCCCATGCCGTGTGCACATGCCCACACGCCCACACTCCCACTCAGGCCTGCTTGGCATGGGGCACAAGGAAAGGGAGAATAAGCGTAGCAGGAGGTCGGGGCGGGACCGCCAAGCCCCCCGCCCTGGTCAGTGGTTCTGTCCTGGCAGCTGCTGGACCCGCCGATGCCTTTGAGTGGTTCACTGGCTCTTGTGAAGTGACTCAGGGCCGGGAGGGGGGCGTGGTTCCCAGGCCAGGCCCAGGGGGCATAAGGACATGAGGACATGCAGTTCAGTGCGCAGCGGCAGCCAAAAAAGCAAACGGGATGTTAGGAATCCTTAAAAAAGGGCTAGAGAATAAGACAGAGAATATCTTATTGCCCGATATAAATCCATGGGACGCCCACATCTGGAATACTGGGTACAGATGTGCTCTCCTCCTCTCCAAAAAGATCTATTGGCATTAGAAGAGGTTCAGAGAAGGGCAACTAAAATGCTGAGGGGTTTGGAACAGGTCCCATCTGAGGAGAGATTAAAGAGACGGGGACTGTGCAGCTTGGAAAACAGGAGACTAAGGGGCAATATGATATCGAGGGCTATAAAATCAGGAGTGGTGTGAAGAAAGTGAATAAGGAAAAGTGATTTACTTGTTTCCACCTGTGGTTCCCCGGCCTCCTGCACCCTGTAATGGCATGAACAGACTCCCCCAGCCAGTAGAGCAGAGGGAGTTTATTGCCTCTCCAGCATACAGCCCAGCACAGACGTAATCTGGTTCCAGGGCAGGCCTAGGATGCCTCAGCCCCCCTTGAGATGGGGGAGCCTGGGCCCCTAAATCCCAGCCCCTTGCTCAGGCTGCTTCCCCCGTGATCCCAGCCAGAAACTAAAACTCTCTTCCAGTCCTGCCCCCAGCCAGGGGCTGGTCTCCGCCCCCCTCCCTTTGTCTCTCCCTGGGGGGCTGAGCCGGGGTGTCTGGGTTAATGCACGTTTGGGAGAGTCAGTGAGAATCTCCCATCACAGAGCAGGGGGACCCTGGGTCACAGAGCAGACAGCCCCCCACCATGTCACACCACCATAGAATAACTAGAGGACACCAAATGAAACTAATGGGCAGCAGGTTTAAAACAAATAAAAGGAAGTTCTTCTTCACACAGCGTGTAGTCAACCTGTGGAACTCCTTGCCTGAGGAGGCTGTGAAGGCTAGGACTAGAACAGGGTTTAAAAGAGAACTAGATAAATTCATGGAAGTTAAGTCCATAAATGGCTTTTAGCCAGGCTGGGTATGGAATGGTGTCCCTGGCCTTTTTGTCAGAGGGTGGAGATGGATGGCAGGAGAGAGATCGCTTGATCATTACCTGTTCGATTCACGCCCTCTGGGACACCTGGCATTGGGCACTGTGGGCAGACAGGATACTGGGCTGGATGGACCTTTGGGCTGAGCCAGTCTGGCTGCTCTTATGTTCTTATGCCATGAGCCACAGGGAACAGCCAGGCAGTCTTAGGAGGGGCGAAGTCGGGGCTCCCAGACCCAGAGGTGCCGGGCTCTGAGCTTCTGCGAGGTAGTGGAGGGGCTGTCTGCTTTGTAAGCCGGTGTTCCCACCTGGCTGTGGTGCTGTGTGTGGTTCCCAATGACTCACTCCAAGTGTGTATTGGCCCCAGACACCTAAGTCTCAGCCTGAGCAGGTAACAACCCTGTTCCCAGAGGGAGAGACAAAGGAAGGGAGGTGGAGACCCCTGGCTGGGGGCAGGGCCTGGGAGCTGGGCAGTCTTGGCTGGGGGAAGCATGAGGAGAGCAGACTAGGTCCAGGACAGGGGGATTCAGGGGCCCGTGAATCCCTGTGCCCCGAGAGGAAGAAAGCTGGCTGCCCTGTCTCCTGGCAACATCAACCCTAAGCTAGGCCGTGTCTTTGCAAACCAATAAACCTGTTACTCTACTGGATCTAGTGATAGAAATGTAGCCGTGTTAGTCTGGGGTAGTTGAAGCAAAATGCAGGACAATGTAGCACTTTAAAGACTAACAGGATGGTTTATTAGATGATGAGCTTTCGTGGGCCAGACCCACTTCCTCAGATCAAATAGTGGAAGAAAGTAGTCACAACCATATATACCAAAGGATACAATTTAAAAAAATGAACAAATATGAAAAGGACAAATCACATTGCAGAACAGAAGGGGGATGCGGGGGGGTGGGAAGGGGGAGGAAGGAAGGTAAGTGTCTGTGAATTGCTGATATTAAAGGTAGGGAGAGTGGGATGTTTGTGAGTTAATGGTATTACAGGTGATAATTGGGGAAACTGTCTTGGTAATGGGTGAGAAAGTTCAAAGACTTGTTAAGTCCTGGATCTGGCTGTGGATGGGGGGCAGGGTCGGGGGGCTCCCCCATGCGCTGTCACAGTGGGAGGTGCTGCACCCTGTGGATGGAGCTTCCAGCAGCGAGTGACAAGGCGCAGTAGAAGGAAGGGGCTTGCAAGAGCCAGGTGTGCTCGGGACAGAGCAAAGCGATTCCTGGGAGTCTCGGGGTGCTGCAGCATCGGCCGGTGAGTCTGCACCCCAGGGAACGGCAGGGAGATGGCCTACGCCCGACTCCTGGAGACAGACCTTGTGGGGCTGTGCAGAGAGAGGGGCCTGCCCTCGGGACAGCAACCAAGGCCTAGTTGATTGCCTGTCTGCAAGAGAATGACCAGGGGCCTGGATCCTGTCCCAGCAGGGAGCAGCCGGACACCCTGTGGTGTAGCGGAAGTTCCTTGCTGGTTGCTACGCTTGGGCTATGGGTGACCCCCACTGGCAGCTGTAAGCACGGCCCAGCAGGGGGCGCTCTACCCCCCAGGGCAGTGGCTACAACCAGTTGTACAAGTTAAGGGAAGAGGATGAACAAGGGAACTGCGGGGCTGGGGGAAGAGCCAGCCTTGGGCTGGAATCATGGAGGAGCCAGTCTGAGGAGGGGCTGGAATCCAGGGCCCTAGGGACCCATCTCGAGGGGGCTGAGGCATCCCGGCCCAGACTCCTGGAAACACGACGGCTGCATCTACACTGGCAGCTTCTTGCACAAGAAAACTTCCACAAGAGCACGTCCGCACTGGCATGTGCTTTTGCACAAGAGCATCCATGGCAGTGAGACGCTCTCTTGTGCAAGAAGCGCCGATGGCCATTTTAACCATAGGGGGGGGGTTCTTGAGCAAGAAATTCCTGTTGCCTGTCTACACGGGCCTCTTCTGGAAGAGCTCTTGTGCAAGAGGGCTTCTTCCTGAGAGGAAGCCTCAGAGTTCTTGCGCAAGAAGCCCTGATTTTCTACAGTACAACGTGTGTTTACTTGCTCCAGAATGAGCGGCCGGTGTAGACAGGGGGCAAGTTTTTGCGCAAGAGCCACTGTTTTCACGCAAGAACGTGCCAGTGTAGACACAGCCACCACGCCTAGGCGGGGCTGTATCCTGGAGAAGCAATAAAACCCCTCTACTCTATGGCTGGCGGAGTCTGTTCCTGCAGCTACGGGGGGTGCAAGAATGGGGGAACCCCGACTGCGTCATCACAACCCCCTGGGAGTGTCTCAGACGGTCAGGCGGAAGGGGGGGCCAGACAGGCATGGTGACCACCAGGCCACGCTCTGCCAGCAGCGGTTCATCTTGGGCGGGGTCCCCCTCCGCAGAGTTGCAGTGGCTGGAGATCGAGCTGAGGCTAAAGGAATTGGAGGACCGTAGGGAGGAGCGCCAGGAACAGGAGAGACAGCAGCAGCATGGCGGGCCGGGGTGAAGCTGATAGCCCCGGCTGCAGTGAGTGGGGAGGAGCCCATGGGGCCCGGGACTGCAGGTCACCTTGAGAGGTTCGTGCTGTCCCAGTGTAAGGACGTAGGGGACCGTCAAGAGAGCCTGCGAACTGTACCAGTTCCCCCAGCTGACTGGCCCTGGCAGCTCACCCCCTGCTGGATCACAAGGCTGCAGGGGTGCTCGGCCAGCTGGAGGATCTGCAGCCGGGTGATTACAAACGGGTCAAACGGGCCCTGCTGCACAAGTTCAGCCTGACCCCGAGACGTACAGGAAAAAGTTCCGGGAGGCGCTGAAGGGGACAGAGGAGTCCTCCGGAGACCTGGCCTCCCGCCGGGCGCAATCCTGCCGCAAGTGGGTGTTTGGGGCGGGGCCCAGGCCGCAGGGGACCTGCTTACGCTGATGATCCTGGAACAGTTCTGCGAAGCGTGCCGGCCCAGCCTGAGGCTGTGGCTCAAGGACCGGAAACCAGAGGATCCCCATGGCGCGGGGGAGCTGGCTGATGAGTTCCCAGACAGCCAGTCCGGGTGTGAAAGGGAATCGTGCAGACGCCAGTTCGCGGCTGAGCAATGGGGGGGGGGGGAGCCTACGGGGCGAGCCCAGGAAGCGGTGGCCAGCAGCTCTGCCCTTAGAGGGCCAGCCGGTACCTAGACGGAGCAGCCGGCCCAGGGAGACTCATTGGGCCTGACCGGCCGGCGCTGCAGGCAAAGGGGCCACAAACAGGCTCAGTGCCCCAGGCACCAGGACAGGCCCCCAACCTGGGACTTTTAACTGGCTGGGGCTGGAGGAGGAGCCGGCTGCGCTGGGGGCGGGGGCTGCAGGCTGCCCTCAGCTCACAGGGGGAGGCTGCTCAGGCCAGCTCCTTGGGAGACCTGATGCTCCGGAGGCGGGTTTCTCCATGTACCAGGTGGGGGCAGGGTGGCCCCTGCAGAGCAAGTGCCTCGTGCCCCTGGAGGTGGATGGCAGGGAGGCGACTGGGACACGGGGGCGGAGGTGACGCTGGCCCGGCCCGAGGTCGTAGCCCCAGACCACATGGTGCCCCACATCCAGCTGACCCCCAAAAGGAAACGACGGGTGGTGGTGGTCGGGGACTCCCTCCTAAGAGGGACTGAGCCATCCCTCTGCTGTCCGGACCTGGAATCTCGAGAGGTGTGCTGCTTACCGGGAGCTCGCATTCGGGATGTCACTGAGAGGCTTAGCAAGCTGATCAAACCTTCAGATCGCTACCCCTTCCTGCTTCTCCATGTAGGAACGAATGATACGGCCAAGAATGACCTTGAGCGGGTTACTCTGGATTATGTAGCGCTGGGAAGAAGGATCCAAGAATTCAGAGCGCAAGTGGTGTTCTCGTCCATCCTCCCTGTTGAAGGGAAAGGACTGGGCAGGGATCGTCGAATTGAGGACGTAAATGCGTGGTTGCGCAGATGGTGTCGCAGAGAGGGCTTTGGTTTCTTCGACCATGGGACTCTGTTCCGGGCGCAAGGATTGTTACGAAGAGATGGGATCCACCTAACGAAGAGAGGAAGGAGCATCTTCACGGGCAGGCTTGCGAACCTAGTGAGGAGGGCTTTAAACTAGGTTCGTCGGGGGACGGTGACCAAAACCCTGAGGGGAGTGGGAAAGTCAGATACCGGGAAGAAATGCATAGAGCAAGGAGTGAGAAAGGAGGACCCCAGTTTCGAATGGAGAAGATAGTGCAATCAACTGGTTACCTGAAGTGTTTGTACACTAATGTGAGAAGCCTGGGCAACAAGCAGGAAGAACTGGAGGCCCTGGCCCAGACCAAGAAATATGATTTAATTGGGATAACAGAGACTTGGTGGGATGACTCGCATGACTGGAGCGCTGTCATGGAAGGGTATAGATTGTTCAGGAAGAACAGGCAGGGGAGAAAAGGAGGAGGAGTTGCACTATATGTAAGAGAGCAGTATGATTGTTCTGAACTCCAGTATAAAGAGGGAGAAAAACTTGTTGAAAGTCTATGGGTCAGGTTTAAAGGAGCAAACAGCAGTGATGTTGGGTTGGTGTCTGCTACAGGCCACCGAACCAGGTGGATGAGGTAGATGAGGCTTTCTTTGGACAACTGAGCGAAGCTTCCAGATCGCAGGCCCTGGTTCTCATGGGGGACTTTAATCACCCTGACATCTGTTGGGAAACCAATACGGCAGTACACAGGCAATCCTGGAAGTTTTTGGAGAATGTTGGGGATAACTTCTTGGTACAAGTGCTGAAGGATCCGACCAGGGGCCGTGCACAGCTTGACCGTCTGCTCACAAACAGGGAGGAACTAATAGGGGAAGCAGAGGTGGGTGACAACCTGGGAAGCAGTGATCATGAGATGGTAGATTTCAGGATCCTGACCAAAGGAAGAAAAGAGAGTAGTAAAATACACACCTTGGACTTCAAAAAAGCAGATTTTGACTCCCTCCGAGATCTGATGGAAAGAATCCCCTGGGATGTTAACATGAAGGGGAAAGGAGTCCAGGACAGCTGGCAGTATTTTAAAGAAGCCTTATTGAAGGCACAGAAAGAAACCATCCCGATGCGTAGCAAGAGAGGCAAACCTGGTAGGAGACCGGATTGGCTTACAGGGGAAATCCTTGGTGTACTTAAGCACAAAAAGGAAGCTTACAGAAAGTGGAAACTTGGACAAATGACTAGGGAGGAGTTTAAATGTATAGCTCGAGAATGCCGGGGGGTTATCAGGAAGGCGAAAGCGCAAATGGAGTTGCGACTAGCTAGGGATGTAAAGGATAACAAGAAAGGTTTCTACAGGCATGTCAACAAGAAGAAGGTGATCAGAGAGGGTGTGCAGTCCCTAATGGATGAAGGAGGTAACCTAGTGACAGAGGATGTGGGGAAAGCTGAAGTACTCAATGCTTTCTTTGCCTCTGTATTCACGGACAAGGTCGGCTCCTGGACTTCTGTGCTAAGCGACGCAAGATGGGAAGAAGATGGACAGCCCTTGGTGGGTAAAGAACAGGTTAGGAAATATTTAGAAAAACTAAACGTACACAAATCCATGGGTCCAGACTTAATGCACCCGAGGGTACTGAAGGAGTTGGCAAATCTCATTGAGGAGACTTTGGCCATTATCTTTGAAAAGTCGTGGAGATCGGGCGAAATCCCGGATGATTGGAAAAAGGCAAATGTAGTGCCCATCTTCAAAAAAGGGAAGAAGGACGATCCAGGGAACTATAGGCCGGTCAGTCTTATCTCGGTTCCTGGAAAAATCATGGAAGGGATCCTTAAGGAATCCATATTGAGACACTTGAATGAGAGGAAAGTGATCAGGAATAGTCAGCATGGATTCACAAAGGGCAAGTCATGCCTGACCAATCTGATTAGCTTCTATGATGAGGTAACTGGCTCAGTGGACATGGGGAAGTCAGTGGATGTGATATACCTTGACTTTAGCAAGGCTTTTGATACGGTCTCCCACAATATTCTTGCCACCAAGTTAAGGGAATGTGGATTGGATAAATGGACGGTAAGATGGATAGAAAGATGGCTAGAAGGCCGGGCCCAGCGCGTAGTGATCAATGGCTCGATGTCAGGATGGCGGTCGGTTTCTAGTGGAGTACCCCAAGGTTCGGTTCTAGGACCGGTTTTGTTCAATATCTTTATTAATGACCTGGCTGAGGGGATGGATTGCACCCTCAGCAAGTTTGCAGATGACACTAAGCTAGGGGGAGAGGTAGATACGCTTAAGGGCAGAGATAGGGTCCAGAGTGACTTAGACAAATTGGAGGATTGGGCCACAAGAAATCTGATGAGGTTCAACAAGGACAAGTGCAGAGTCCTGCACTTGGGACGGAAGAATCCCAAGCATAGTTACAGGCTGGGGACCAACCAGCTAAGTAGCAGTTCTGCAGAAAAGGACCTGGGGGTTACAGTGGATGAGAAGCTGGATAGGAGTCAACAGTGTGCCCTTGTAGCCAAGAAGGCTAATGGCATATTAGGTGCATTAGGAGGAGCATTGCCAGCAGATCCAGAGATGTCATCATTCCCCTTTATTCGGCTTTGGTGAGGCCACATCTGGAGTATCGTGTCCAGTTCTGGGCCCCCCACTACAAAAAGGATGCGGACGCATTGGAGAGGGTCCAGCGGAGGGCAACCAAAATGATTAGGGGTCTGGAGCATATGACCTACGAGGAGAGGCTGAGGGACTTGGGTCTGTTTAGTCTGCAGAAGCAAAGAGTGAGGGGGGACTTGATAGCAGCCTTCAACTTCCTGAAGGGGGGTTCCAAAGAGGATGGAGAGAGGCTGTTCTCAGTAGTGACAGGTGGCAGAACAAGGAGCAATGGGCTCAAGTTGTGGTGGGAGAGGTCCAGATTGGATATTAGGAAAAACTATTTCCCTAGGAGGGTGGTGAAGCACTGGAATGGGTTACCTAGGGAAGTAGTGGAGTCTCCATCCCTAGAGGTGTTTAAGTCTCGGCTTGACAAAGCCCTGGCCGGGTTGATTTAGATGGGATTGGTCCTGCCTAGAGTGGGGGGCTGGACTTGACGACCTTCTGAGGTCTCTTCCAGTTCTATGATTCTATGATAAGGGGATGGTTGGATGAAATAACATGATCTTGGTAACTAATTGACCATTCATTATAGGGAACTTTCTGGGTGTCTGGCTGGTGAGTCTTGCCCACATGCTCAGGGTTTAGCTGATCGCCATATTTGGGGTCAGGAAGGAATTTTCCTCCAGGGTAGATTGGCAGAGGCCCTGGAGGTTTTTCGCCTTCCTCTGTAGCATGGAGCACAGATCACAGCTGAAGGACTCTCTGCATGTTGGGGCCTTCAAAGTATTTGAAGGGTTCAATATCTGAGACATAGGTGAGAGGATTATTCTAAGAGGGGTGGGCGAGATTCTGTGGCCTGCGCTGTGCAGGGGGTCAGACTAGATGATCATAATGGTCCCTTCTGACCTTAAAGTCTATGAGTCTATGAGTCTATGAGACCCTGAGGGGCATGGACGGGAGCCCGTTCAAGGTGCCCGTAGCCCAAGTGCATCTGAAATGGGGGGCTAAGGAGAGCCCCAAAGAAGTGGGGGTGCACCAGCACTTACCCACGGAGGTGCTGATGGGGGGTGACCTAGAGGAGTGGCCAGAGGGACCCCGCAGTGCCCTGGTCGCTACCCAGAGCCAGGGCCCATACACACCGAGGCGGAATTGCCCAAGCCCCGGGAATCGCCCCTCCCTGCCTGCCCGCGCACACCCCTGGGGAAGGGGCTGTGCCATCACTAGAGAGCTCAAAGGGGCGTTAGTGCCTTTCACCTGGGTCCAGCACCCGCAGCCTGCCTGCCCCACAGGGCCCTTGGCTGTGGGGGGAGAATGCCCCCACCCTGCAGTCAGGAACATGCCCCTGGGGCGTTGGGGTCACCCTGCTCCCCCAGGCCCCAGACAGAGGGTCTGGACCCCTTTGTGTAGGGGGCGCTGATAACCATTGAACAGCACTGTCAACCCTGGGTGGGATGGAAGCTGCTGGGGGGGGGGCACCTCTGGCCTGGCAGTCAGTGGGTCGCCGGGCTGGGCCGCCTGCCAGTGCTGCATGCGGCGCAGGGGAGCGGCGGGCATGGGAGGGGCTGCGAGGAATGCTCGACCGGGGGTTGGGGGGGCGCTAGCTGCCCCGTGGTGTCTTCTACCCCGCATGGGACCTGCTCACCTTAGCCTGGCTGCAGAGCGAGAGGGGAATCCCCTGCTGTGGGCATAGGGGGAGGGGGTGCAGCCACAGGCCTGAGCATGGGAGAGGTGAGTGCTGTTCCCTGCTCTGCCACTGACATGCTGACAAGTCCCTTCCCCGTGCCTCAGTTTCCCCAGCAGTATAATACGGCCTTGCTGACTGATATGGGGGGTGGAGGGAGGCACTGCCAGGCTTAACAGACTAATACCTAAATACCGGGGGAGCCAGTGCCTTGAACAGACCCATTCTGCCCCTTGTAGGCGTGTTGCCCTGCCCCCTCGCCTGGGCAGATGCTGCGGGGGAGGGGACAGAGGTGTCCAAACTCTGGCCAGGCGGTAGCTCTGGAGCTGCCTTTGATTTGCATCCATAACAGCATGTGCTGTGCAGCTGGGCCAGCTCCTGCCTGGGGGATGCTGCAAAGAGGGGCCACTCCCCCCCTCAGGCATTGCCGAGCCCTGCACCCCAGCCTGGCGCGGGGGAGGGGGGCATGCTGCTAAGGCTAAAAATGACCCCTCCTGCCTGGGTACAGACCCCATAGCTCCCCCCCCAAATCCCAGGAGTTAACCCTGGTCCCCTCAGCACCTGCGGCTGGTAGATACCCCCCTTCCCATCCGCACAGCGCCCTTTGCCTCACCTCCTCTGCGGAGCTGTCCCCCAGCACTGGGCAGCTGCTGCATCACACCCCAGAGGTGGCTGCATTTCTGGGCTCTGTTAGTGCTCCCCAGCCTCCCTTGCAGGCTGGCACTGAAATTGAAACAGGAACATTACAGATTCCCCCCCACACACACACACACACACACACTAAGACCCCGAGAAAGCAACTGGAGAGGGGTCAGGGTGGACAATTATTAAAAACTGGAACAGGCTGCAGCCCGACCCCCCCCCCCCAATTTCCAACAGATGGTGCATGCGGAACACAAGGGCCCCGCAGAGCATGCTGGGATCTGTAGGCACCAAGGGCCGCACTTTCCTATCCCAGAGGGCGTCATGGGGGATCCGCTCACTGGGCACCAGCCCTTGCACCCTAGCCAAGGGCTGCAGCTAGGCCAGGGAGGTTCTGCAGGGGGCTCTGCTGGCCTTGGGCTGCTACATGGAGAGGCCGGCGCATCTGGGAGAGGCCTCGGAGGCTGGACAGATGCCGACTCAGGACAGCTACGGGGGGGGGAGGGCGGGGGTGCTGTCTTTGCAGAGAGATCGTCAGCTCCGGCTCCAAGGTCAGGAGAGCAGGGACACAGGGCCTAATGGGACCATCCCAGCCACGGCTCTGTGGCGAGGGTTCCCTGCTCTGCCCATGGATTATGGTTTGCTGCTGCAGTTGCCCTGCAGAGCTTAACTTGTGCCTCCAGGCCGGGCGGCTCGGAGCCCCTCGGCACCTCCAGGCCGGGCGGCTCGGAGCCCCTCGGCACCTCCAGGCCGGGCGGCTCGGAGCCCCTCGGCACCTCCAGGCCGGGCGGCTCGGAGCCCCTCGGCACCTCCAGGCCGGGCGGCTCGGAGCCCCTCGGCACCTCCAGGCCGGGCGGCTCGGAGCCCCTCGGCACCTCCAGGCCGGGCGGCTTGGTGATGAAAGTAAAACAAACAAAACAAGCTGGAGTCCTGGCCCTTCTTCCATTACCCAGGCAGCCACCTGCCCTGCCTGGGATTTGGACCCAGGGCAGGCTGGGGGAGGCAGGAAAGTGGAGCACAAGGCAACTCTCCCCCTCCACTTCGTTACCCTCTGTGCTGCATTGTGGGGAGGGCGGGCTGAGGGCTTCATGGCGAGGTGGGCAGGCCCGGCACTGCAGGAAGTGGAGCTGGGGGCTCCGCAGGGAGGCTCCTTCCACAGCTGTCCCAGGCCTGGCGCTCAGGGGTGATGCCCACGGCCAGGGCCAGAGCTGTTACTCCTCCCCGGGGGCAGGGATGGGCAGCAGCAGCTCCCGCTGCCTGGACAACACTACAACCAGGCAGCTGCTCTCTGCCTCTCTATCCCCTTCCTGTGGTCACTGGGTGCCCTATTTCTGCGCCCTTGCGGCCCCTGGTCCTGCCCCACGGCCGGCCGTGACTTTCTCCCAGCAGAGGCTGCCTGACGACGCTGGGCAGAGCTGAGTGGGGACAAGAAGTGGGGAGTCAAGTTCTCTCCGGCTCCCACCTTCTTTGATCCTTCCCCCCTGCACCGCCAGCCCCAGTGGCAACCCTGCCCTTTGCCCTTCGCTCTGCGGCTACCGGTGCCTGCCTGCTCCAGCCGGGCCTGGCCCGCAGCCCGGACAGGGATTCAGCGGCACCGCCTCCGGGGCTGGGCCTGGGATAACACTGGGCCAGCCCAGTGTCCTGTCCAGGACGCAGCCAGCGCCAGGGGCCCCGAGGGCGCGCACGGAGCAGGGGGCCAGTGCGGGATCCCTCCCCTGCTGCCCAGGCCCAGCCCAGAAAGAGGGGGAGCCAGGGGCAGCTCCAGAGGCTTCCAGGCTGCAAGAGAACCAGCTCCTCTGCCCCACGTGAGCAGCAAGAGCTGCAGTGTAAGTCGAGGACAAGAAGAGAGGAGGACACCGGGGGCCTCTCCGGCCCCTCCCTGCTCCCCTCCAGCCCCCCGTTCCCCTCCAGCCCCCATAACTCCCCTCCCACTCCCCTCCAGCCCCCCAAGCTGCTCCCCTCCAGCCCCCACCCCGCTCCCCTTCTGTTCGTGCCCTTCCTGATTCCTCTTCCTCCCCTCCCCATAACGCCTCCCTGCCCCCTTGCCCCCTCCCACCACCACCACCAGCCCTGGGAGGGGGAAGCGTCCCTCTTGCTCTCACAACCTCCCCCCCCCACCCCGCCCCGCGCATAAAGGACCAGCAGGAGCCAAGACAAAGGCAGGTCCCCTCCTGTTGCATCTGCCTGTGGCTGGGGCTCCAGAGTGCAGGGCCCAGCCAGGCCCCCCCTCCAGCTCCCACAAGGCAGAGTCCGGGAGGGGCACAGACCAGCCCCCCACCACTTCGTACACACTCCCCTCCCCCACCCTAGGCACACACCTCTCCCCCACATTTCCCGTGTCTCTCCTCGGAACTCCCTCCATCTCCACACCCCATACACACACACACCCTCCCCCATAGCTCCCCCACGCGGCACACACCCCTCCCCACACCATACACACACACACCCTTCCCCATAGCTCCCCCACGCGGCACACACCCCTCCCCCATAGCTCCCCCACGCGGCATACACCCCTCCCCACCCCATACACACACACACCCCTCCCCCATAGCTCCCCCACGCGGCACACACCCCTCCCCACCCCATACACACACACACCCCTCCCCCATAGCTCCCCCACGCGGCACACACCCCTCCCCACCCCATACACACACACACCCTTCCCCATAGCTCCCCCACGCGGCACACACCCCTCCCCCATAGCTCCCCCACGCGGCATACACCCCTCCCCACCCCATACACACACACACCCCTCCCCCATAGCTCCCCCACGCGGCACACACCCCTCCCCACCCCATACACACACACACCCCTCCCCCATAGCTCCCCCACGCGGCACACACCCCTCCCCCACCCCATACACACACCCCTCCCCCCATAGCTCCCCCACGCGGCACACACCCCTCCCCACCCCACACACACACACACCCCTCCCCCATAGCTCCCCCACCCCATACACACACACCTCCCTGCATAGCTCCCCCACGGGGCACGCACCCCTCCCCCATAGCTCCCCCACGCGGCACACACCCCTCCCCACCCCATACACACACACACCCCTCCCCCATAGCTCCCCCACGCGGCACACACCCCTCCCCACCCCATACACACACACACCCTTCCCCATAGCTCCCCCACGCGGCACACACCCCTCCCCCATAGCTCCCCCACGAGGCATACACCCCTCCCCCACCCCATACACTCACACCCCTCCCCCATAGCTCCCCCAAGCGGCACACACCCCTCCCCCACCCCATACACACACACACACACACACCCTCCCCCATAGCTCCCCCACGCGGCACACCCCTCCCCCACCCCATACACACACACCTCCCGCATTGCTCCCCCACGCGGCACACACCCCTCCCCCACCCCATACACACACACCCTCCCCCATAGCTCCCCCATGCGGCACACACCCCCTCCCCCACCCCATACACACACACACCCTCCCCCATAGCTCCCCCATGCGGCACACACCCCTCCCCCACCCCATACACACACACACACACACACCCTCCCCCATACTCCCCCACGCGGCACACACCCCTCCCCCACCCCATACACACACCTCCCCCCATAGCTCCCCTAATCCCCCCAGCTCCTCAACCCGGTACACTTGCCTTCCCATACACACAACCATCCCCCCACAGGTCTCCCACCCCATAACTTCCCCCCACGCGGCACACACCCTCCCCCATAGCTTCCCCCACTCGGTACACGCCCCTCCCGCTGATTCCCCCCCAGCTCCCGTATCAATCCGTCACCCGCGCACCCCGCACCGCACGCACCATTGAGCCCGCCGGCCTGGCAGGCGGCTGGTTCGCCGGGAGGCGCTCGGAGCTTTTCTCCCCGCCCATCCGGCGCGCCCCGCCCCAGCCCCTCCCGAGTAGCGGGATCCCCCCCTCGCGGCGCCCGCCCCGCAAACAGGCCGGGACCTGTAGCGCCTGGGCGGAGCCGCGGGGAGCGCCCGGGGCCGCTGAGCCGGGCGGGTCCAGGCCCCCCGCTGGCCCCAGCCCGAGCGCCGCTTTGTTCGGCAGAACAATACCGGGCCTGCGACCGGGGGCGGGGCGGGGGGCGGAGAGAGGCGCGGGGTCGCGCCGGCCCCTTTGTGCTGCGGGGCCGCCCCGTGACACATCGGCCTGCGCCGCCAGCCCTGTCGGGGCTCGGGCCGGTAACGCCTTGGCTCGGAGCCGCGCGCCGGGTCCCTGGGCATCCCGGGCGAGCAGCTGCTGTTCTCCCGGCAGGTAGCGCCCCCCAGGCGCCCGGGCCGCTCCGCCAGGCCGGGAATCGCCTTTGTGTGGCGGGCTCGCTAAGATGGAGCCCGGACGCGAGCGGCAGGCGGGGAGGGGCGCACGGAGCAGGGCTCCGGGACGCGCGGGGACTCTCCCGCCAGGGGCTCTCGGGTAGCCGGCAGTTCAAGGCGGGTCCTTCCCCCGCAAGTCCAACAGGCCGGCTGGCAGAATTTGGTTCCAGCTCGCTCCGGTTCTGCTGAGGTAGCAGGTCTTGCAAATGCGCGGTGGGGGGGCTCCGAGACCCCTCAGACCTGCTGCTCCTACCCGCAGCTGAGAGCGAAAGGGGGGGATCACATCCCCCCCCTCCCGGGGTTATCACCGGCCCCTGCGCAAGAAGCGGCTAAAAACAAAGCACCAAACAAAAACCCTCTCTCCATTGTCCATTTTATATTGTTTTCTTTTTATTGTGAAGTGCGCCGAGCGGCCTGGTGCCATTGTGCTTTACTGGGACATCATTCAAATACTGGCTCCAAAAAACTTTTTTTTTTCCCGGGGAAAAGTCTCCAGAAACCGGTTTAGATTCTTTACAGCTTGTAAAAATCATGTAAATTTCCAAATGGTATTTACAAGGCATTCTTGCAATATACAGTTCCCTTTTTTTTTAATAAGTACAAAAAACAGAGGTCTAGCTAATACAAGTTCCTTCTACCTGAATTCTAGTAAGGTTCTTTTTTTTTTTTATGTTGTGCTGCTTTAAGTTATTCATCAAATGGAAAGACTAAAAGAGGAAGTGCTGGATAGGTAAAAAGAGCAGGGGCATCCACGTGGCTTTTCCCAAAGAAGGTGATGGCATGTTTGCCTCCCGAGGGGGCGTGTGTTAGTTCTTTGTGGGCCGGGGGCGAGTGTGCGGGGGGCGGGGGGAAGAAATTCCGAACAGCTTGCCAGAGGAGAGCTAGGTAATAGTCCCCGGATGCTGGAAATCTTTACAAATAAAAAGTCCTTCAAGCCAAGGTGGATGTTCCTTCAAGATCTGCTAGAAAAAGGTCACTAGATCGTCGCTTGCAGTGTCCCCCTGGCTCACGCCACAAGCCTCTAATCCTACATCTACAATGAAGTCAAAGGCAGGCAGTGCATACAGTAGAAGAGAAGGAAGAGTCGGCATATATTCTATTTCACTACATTGGCATAGTCCCTGATATTCGTTGCTATTAAGAATATTGGATTAAAATGTACCTGATTTCTCAGTAATACTATTTGTCTTAAAAATAACATGCATTACGTTAATTATTGCTCTATAAGTTTCAGTATTGGACTCCTAAGGAGACATATTGCCCTCAGATATACTATCTAAAAGTTTGGCAAACAAATAAACAACCCAAGAACTCAACCCAGAATCCAAAGCATCATAAAATTGGCATAGATTTAAATACTTTTTTTCCTTTTTTTGCATGCAAACAATTCAAAGTGTTAGAAAGGGTGGCAACGAAAAAAGTCGGTTCGGTTTTTTTTTCTTCTTCAAAAAAGTGACGAAGACTTTGGCATAGTAAGGAGATATTGGCAACCAACGGAGAGGAGGTTGGAAGTAAACAACCGTGCAACTCATTGTGGAATAAAGAAATGGCAAATAAATAAATTCAGCCGGGAGCGTCCCGAACATAAATACAGAAATAAATACGGGGGGAAGACCCCCCAAGTGTCTATAGAGATATATCTTTTAAAAAATCTGCGAAATAAATATATAAGAAATCAACTCAGACATTTGTGTAAAAGAGACACTAAAAAAAACCACACCCTGTGGAAAATGAATCAAATAAAAAAGGTACCCAAGAGACTCACGCTCATGAATTATTCAGTATTGTTTTACCTTTGCAGGCGGACACTTTGTGGTCATTGGCTGCGGAGTGCGAGTTTGTTTGTTTTTTCTTTTTCTTTTTTTTTCGTGTTTTTCCTTCTTCGCTTCACAAAAGGTTGAAGCCTTTGAAAGCAAAAGCCGAGGGGGGGAGGGGGGGCTGCCCTCGCGGCTGGGTTCCCGGCCGGCAGGGAGAGGCAGGTCCCAAGGTCCCTGCGAGGAGGAGCAGGCGGGATCTGAGTCAGTTTCCAGGGGGGGCTCGGTTGCTGTGCTCTGTACTGGAGTTGGGGGCTGGGCATGCGGGGGGACCCCGAGGAGGATTGGGGGCTCCCAGAGAAGGCTTAGAGAGATGGGGATGGGGGTCCCAGAGAGGCGGGGAGGAGGGACCCCGAAAGGGATCGGAGAGGTGGGGGAGGGGTCCCAGAGAGTGCTTGAGAAGTGGGGGAGGGGACCCCTCCAGGGACGGGAGAGGGCAGGGGCTCCCGGAGAGTGCTCGGGTGGGGGACCCCTCCGGGGATGGATGGGGAGGAGCTCCCCGAGATTCTCGGAGGGGGAGGGGACCCCGCCAGGGACGGAGTGGGAGATTCTCGGAGGGGGGACCCTTCCAGGGATGGGGAGTGCTGGGAGGGGGCCCCGTGAGGGATGGGGGGAGGAGGGGATCCCGGAGAGCGCTCGGACGGGGGGAGAGGGACCCCGCCAGAGATGGAGGAGGAGGGGATCCCGGAGAGTGCTTGGTGGGGGCCCGTCAGGGATGGAAGAGGAGGGTCTCCCAGAGATTATTGGAGGGAGCCAGGGGGACTCCGCCAGGGCTGGGGAAGGCGCTCCCGGAGGGCGCTCGGAGGGGAGCCCGTTAGGGCCGGGAGCGCTCGGAGGGGGGCCCGCCGGGGCGCAGGGAAGGGGCTCCCGGAGGGGAAGGGGAGTGCTCGGAAGGGGTCCCGCCAGGGCTGGGGAGGGGGCGCTCGGAGGGGGCCCCGCCGGGGCTCGGGGGAAGGGCTCCCGGAGGGCGCTCGGAGGGGGAGGGCCCCGTCGGGGGGCGCCCCCGGTCAGGTCTCGCTAGGGCTGAGCGGGGGGGCGGCCCCCTTGAAGCAGGCCGACTCGTAGTGCTTGTTGAGATAGGACTTGAGGGCGAAGGTCTTGCTGCAGCGCTTGCACTTGAAGTGCTTGAAGGCCGAGTGGGTCTGCATGTGGGCGCGCAGGTTGGAGCGGTCGGCGAAGGCCTTGCCGCAGTGCGCGCAGCCGAAGGGCTTCTCGCCCGTGTGCGAGCGCATGTGGCCCTGCAGCAGCCAGGGCCGGCTGAAGGCCTTGCCGCACACCTCGCACTTGTGCTTCAGGTCGTGGGTGAGCAGGTGCATGGCCATGGCCGGCATGGACACGTAGACCTTGCCGCACGTCGGGCACTTCTTGGCCATCTTGCTGTCCAGGCTGCGGTGCGTCTGCTTGTGCCGGCTCAGGTTGGACGAGGTGGCGTAGGTCTTGCCGCACTCGCTGCACCGGTGCCGCTGCAGGCTGCGCGCCCCGCTGGCCGCCTTGCGCCGCGACCGCCCGTCCGTGATGAAGAAGGCGTCCACGGCGTAGCCCTCGCTCACCGCCGCATCGCCGTTGATGTAGCCGGCCGCGATCTCCGAGTGCGGGCTGTCGGGCGGCTCCGAGTCCGGCGCGCCATAGTCGCCGTGCGCCCCCGGGTAGATCGGGTCGGGGGAGGGCACTTTGAGGGCGCTCTCGCCTTCATACACCGCCGGGGTGATGTAGTCGCTGATGTACCCTGCTGCGGGGGGCCGGGCGGGGGCAGAGACAAGGAGAGGCTGGGTCAGTCAGGGAGGGGCCGGGGCATGGGAGCCGGGGAGCTCCGTGGCTAGCAAGCGCAACAAGGTACCCCCGCCAGCTGCCCGCGGCGGGGAGCCGGCTCCCCGGGAAGTGCCGAGAGCGGAGCCGGCTCCCCGCGCTCTGCTAACGGCCCTGGCGTTGTACGAACCTCCCCCCACCCCATCCACCCTCTTCAGCATCCGCCGAGCTCCCCTCTCGCTCCGCCCGCGCGGGGAGGAGAGAGGGAGGTTGGGGACCGCCGCGCCGAACGCTCATTAAGATTCCTTTGAATCCCCGGCGAGGAAGGGCAGGGAGGTGCGGCGGCGCCCCTCCCCCCGCCCCCCGAAAAGCCCCGCAGAGGTGACCCCTTCCTCGCGGGGGAACACTCAAGGTCAGTCCGGCGGACGAGCCGGGCCCGGGACAGGATCTCGCCGTCATTGCCAAATAAATAAATAAATAAATAAATAAATAAATAAATAAATAAATAAATAAAAGCCCCGCTTCAGCACAATTGCTCCCCATTATGCAACACGCTGCAGACGTGCTGCAAGCGCCCGGCGCCAGCGGTGTGAGCAGCACCCCGCAAGGCAGGAGCTCTCAGACCCGCGCCATGGCTGGGGGGAGGGGAGGGGGTTCCCGGAGCCTGGGTCCTTTCCAGGGGAACTTTCTACCCAGCGGCTTATTCGCAGCGTGCACAATGAATGGGCCAGCGCGAGCCACGAGGCAGCCCCCAGCGCGCACGAGCCCCGAGGCTGCTAACAGTTGTCCTTGAACTTGTCTATGGGCAGACAAAAGGGCCTTCCAAGCAACACACAAAATCTGCCTCGGTACATTTCGACCCCTCCCCCCCCGCCGCTCCTGCACTGTGCACCCCCCCACACACACCCCTGCACCGCCTTGGTACCTTCTTCTTTTTTTCAAGGTCTAAATTTAGTGCCGTTGTAGGAACAGAGCGATTGGGCTGCATGAAAATGTGCAGAGTCAACAACCTCTGAGCAGCAGCCCCCGGCTCAATATGGCTCGGCGCAGGCTGCATTCCAGGGAAGGAGGCGGCTGCTCGGAGGAATGTGCGCCCTGAGCGCAGCGCATCCCCAGCGCAGGCCGCGGGGCCCTGCCACACCGGGCACGGGATGCCCCAGTCTCCCTCCTGCCCCCCTCGCAGGCCCCCACGGCAGCGGCTCTTACCCTTGTCATGGAGCCGGGAGCTGAAGTCCGCTCTGGATCTGCCGTACGAGGTCTCTAGCTCAGCTGAGGAAAAATCATCCAGTTTCACCTTTTTGACCAGGAAAGATCTTGGCATGGTTCCTGAGCGCGGCCGCAGCGGGGGGGGGGGGGCGGCTGGGGCAGCTGGCGGGGGGGGGGGGAGCAATGTACCCACAAAAAAATCCCTTACAAAACCGCAGTTAGAAAAATATCCCGGCGCGCTCTGGCTTTATGGCTTGCTCTGGTTTGTTGGTTTTTTTTGCTTGCTCGGACGTGCTGTTCCAAGCCGTGTGCAATCCCGGGGACGGCTGCTTTGTACACCCGAGCAGGCGGCTGGCTTCCCAGGCCGGTCTGGCGCCCTCCAGCGCGGCTCCAGCGCCCGCCCTGAGCGCCAGGGGTTACCGAAATCCAGCGGGCTCCTCCGGCATCGCCTGCGAGTTCAGCACTGGACAGCTCCCAGCGCTGGCGAGCGGCTCCCAGCCCGTGCGCCCGGCCGCCCCGCCTGCGCCGTGTGCTGTAATGCTTATTGTTCGGCGCGGGGCTGCGTTCAGCACTGGACAGCTCCCAGCCCTGCCGCAGCCGCCCCAGCGGGTCCCGAATTTCTGAAGACTCTCGGATCAGCTGTTTGGGTTTATAATGCAGCGATCAGGTGGTGGACGGAAATGGAAGCGCTTAATTTAATCCATCAAAAAAAAAAATCTCCCGGGAACAGCAGTGAGACGAGATGATTTAGTGACGCTGTTGTGAGTCGCCTCCTGCCCGGGCTTTTTGCAAGTGAGATCAAAAAGGGGAGAAAATCAGGGGGGAGGCCGGGTGCCCTGTTGAGTCCCCCCCCCCCGTGTTTGATACCCTCCCCCCGCGCTCAGGCAGGTTGCCTAGGGACCGCTTCGCGAGCGTGGCCAGATCTAATGAGAGGCCCTGCAAACCCCCCCTCCATTTATTTGATTTATTGGTAGGAGGATAACGAGGACCTGTGGTCTCTGGGATGCAATAAAAAGCGACATGCTCACTTTTTAATGAGGAAAGTGCCAAGCTGGCTCGTCCTTTTGCTCCATCTGGCTTGGGGAGGCAGTGGGGTGTAGTGGTTGGAGCCAGGGCTCCTGGGTTCTACCCCGCCCCCTAGGAGATGAGTGCAGTCTAGTGGTTAGAGCAAAAGCTGGGCGTTAGGACTCCGGGATTCTTTCAGATCTCTAGGAGGGGCGTGTGGCCTAGTGGTTATAGAGCAGAGGCGAAGACAGGGCTCCTGGGTCCTTTCAGAATTCTAGGAGGGGAGTGTGGCCTAGTGGTTATAGAGCAGGCAGGCCTCCTGGGCACGAAAATAGCACCGCCTAGCGGTTAGAACAAGGGGGATGTAGACCAGCACTGCTGGCTCCTAGTCCTGGCCCAGAGGCCTCCACTCCCCTAGCTGTGCAGTGGGGGTGGTCAGAGACACCCCTCCATCCATGCTGTGAGCCCCTATTCACTCTCTGCCCCGCACGTGGGGAGGCGCCTCCTCCCGGGAATCGAGCCAAACCTCCGGGCTGGTTTTGCTCGTCCCGTGAATGCCCGTGTGATCCCTGCCGCTCTGCTCCCCTGCCCGGAGCTCTGGGGACCTCAGCGCCTCGGGAGCCGGGACTTGCTTCGGATTTCCCACCCTCCCGCCTTACCCGCAGCAGACGGGTGGGACGGCAACCAAGCGAACAATCCGCAGTCGCCTGAAGTTTACAAGTCACCCTCTGACATCACGCCGGCCTGGCCAATGGCGTGCGGCTCATGCTAATGAGGCGCGCAGGGGCGCAGAAGGTCCCTCTCGCCCCGCGATTCCTTTCGGAGACATATGTCCCTCATTAGCCGTCAGCTCGGGCCCGGCCGCGCCATTGTTCGCGCCCGGAGTTGGTGTCACTTCGGCGGCCCGCGGCCGGGCCGGGCCCTGCAGCCACCCGGGCCAAATGGGACCCCCGAGCCGAGCCGAACCGGGCCGGGCCGGGCCCTGAAGCCACCCGGGCCAAATGGGACCCCCGAGCCGAGCCGCGCTGGGCCGGGCCCTGAAGCCACCCGGGCCAAATGGGACCCCCCCCCCCAGCCGAGCCGGGCCCTGAAGCCACCCGGGCCAAATGGGACCCCCCCCCCAGCCGAGCCGGGCCGGGCCCTGAAGCTACCCGGGCCAAATGGGACCCCCCCCCCAGCCGAGCCGAGCCGGGCCCTGAAGATACCCGGGCCAAACGGGACCCCCAGCCGAGCCGGGCTCTGCAGCCACCCGGGCCAAATGGGACACACACACCCAGCCGGGCTGGCTCTGCGGGACAGGCCGGGGCTGGGATTTGGCCCCATTCCCACGCGTGGCAGGTGTGTCCGGACAGAGGTGCTGTTCTGCCCGCAGACGCATAGGACCCGCGTGCGAGTCTGTTGGCAGGAGGAGGTCTAAAAGAAAACAGAGCAGCACACAAACTCTCTCTCTCTCTCTCTCTCACTCACACACACACACACACACACCCACCTCCCATCACACACACACACACACTCCCCATCTCTCTCTCACACACACCTCCCATACCCCCCCACACAAACACTCCCCATCTCTCTCTCTCTCTCACACACACACACACACACACACATCCCATCACACACACACACACACTCCCCATCTCTCTCACACACACACACCTCCCATGCCCCCCCACACAAACACTCCCCATCTCTCTCTCTCTCTCTCTCTCTCTCTCTCTCTCTCTCTCTCTCACACACACACACACACACACACACCTCCCATACCCCCCCACACAAACACTCCCCATCTCTCTCTCTCTCTCTCTCTCTCTCTCTCTCTCTCACACACACACACACACACCTCCCATACCCCCCCACACAAACACTCCCCATCTCTCTCTCTCTCACACACACACACACCTCTCATCACACACACACACACTCCCCATCTCTCTCTCACACACCTCCCATCACACACACACACACACACACTCCCCATCTCTCTCTCACACACACCTCCCATACCCCCCACAAACACTCCCCATCTCTCTCTCTCTCTCTCACACACACACACACCTCCCATATCCCCCCACAATCACTCCCCATCTCTCTCGCGCACACACACACACACACACACACACCTCCCATACCCCACACACACACCTCCCATACCCCCACACACATCCCATCTCACACACACACACACACACACACACACACTCCCCATCTCTCTCTCTCTCTCTCACACACCTCCCATACTCCCCCCACACATCCCATCTCACACACACACACACACCTCCCATACCCCCCCCCCCCACAGAGCCAGCATATGGCAAATACACACACCCCAATCCCAGTCTCCTGGGCTCTCACAACACACACTGCCAGCCTTTGGGGGGACACACACACAATCCCAGTCCCGAGGACACACGCACACAGCCAACCTATGACACACACACACACACACACACACACACACACACACACACACTCACACACACACTCACTCACACACACACACACACACACTCGCCATCCCTTGGACTCCCTCCAGTGATTTACATGGTAAAGGCGCGTCCCAAGCAGTCCAGCCCCGACACCACACAACGCGCCTGCCCCGCTGCCCTGATCCCCAGCCCGCCCGGGAGCCGCTCCCCATTCCTGGCCCTGGGTCTTAGCTCCTCGGCGGCTGGGATTCGGGCTCTGGCCCCGCACAGACTAGGCGGCCGGGTCCCGTGAATGCCCGTGTGATCCGTGCCGCTCGGCCCTAGAAGCCTCTGGCGTCACCGGCCGGGGTCTTTCCCCAGCAGCTGCCCTAAGGCGGTTCCAGCGAGAGGCTGCCGACCCCGGACCCCGGGAACCCCGGGTCCTGGGACTCTGGCCCTTCAACTCCCCACTCCCCTCCGCAGCCTGCTAGCCCCCAGCGGCCCCTTCCATGGGCTGCTCTGGCTGCGGGGACTCGCGAGAGGGAAACTGAGTCCTGACTGAAGCAAAGCGCTCAGGGACCGGCTACCGGCGGCCGCGCCCTGGCCCCTGAGCTCCACAGCCCTGGTGCCAGCAAGGGTTACGCCGGCCGCGTTCGGGCTCCCGTGTCCCACGGGCAGGGCTCCCCCACCGGGCACTGCCTGGGAGCGAAGGGAGCCCAGCTAGCGGGGGCCCCGGGGACGTGGCTGCACAGCCCGGGGCACTGGGCCGGGTGAGGCTCCGCCGTGCGCCCGGATCGCGGGACAGGCGCTAACCCCGCCAGGCTGCTCCCAGCGCGCGTACAGCGAGACCAGCCCCGGGCAGCGGCTGGGGGAGGCGCGGAGCGGCCCCGGCGCTCCCTTTAAGCAGGTAAGCGCAGTAATTGCGCGCGGGCGGTTGCCAAGAAGTGCTGATTTCAGCTAAATGGGGAAGAAAGATCCAAGCTCGCTTCATTTGCATAATAATAGTCTGGGAGGCGCAGCAGCCCGAGCGCGGCTTGTCTGCTGCTCAATCAAAGCGCTTCATTAGCATTTAATTCTCACTCTCCGGCTCGCGCGGGAGCCACGTGCCCCGGCAGCCCCAGGGACCCTCCCCAGGAATCTGCGCGCCCCAGAGCTGGAGGGGGGGGCTGCTTGTGCCAGTCTGACCCACCGCCGGCTCCCGGACCCCCTCCGTCTCCCCCGGCCCCCTGCTTCAATGGGCCTGTGAGCAGAGCTGTGCCGCGTGGGGGCCGGGGGCCAGGCCTCGCGGGATCTGATTCTGTTCCCAGTTTTGCTACTGATCTGGGTCCAATTCCCGCCTCTCTGCCCCCCCCCCCCCCTCCAGCCTTTGTCTGGAGAGCACCCAGCCCCCTCTGGCTCTGCAGGCCAAGGAAGGCCTTTCTGGCACTGCTCCAATGCAGTCGTGCCCTGGTGGAAATCCGGAGTGACTCCATTGTAGCCAGCCAGCTGTACCCTGGTGCGGTGTAAATCCGGAGTGACTCCCTTCAGCCAGCTGGCCCCAATCTGGTGCAGTGTAAATCCAGAGTGACTCCCTTGCAGCCAGCTGGCCCCAGTCTGGTGCGATGTAAATCCGGAGTGACTCCCTTGCAGCCAGCCGGCCTCAGTCTGGATTGGTGTAAATCCAGAGTGACTCCCTTGCAGCCAGCTGGCCCCAATCTGGTGCGGTGTAAATCCGGAGTGACTCCCTTGCAGCCAGCCCCAGCCTGGTGCGGTGTAAATCCGGAGTGACTCCCTTGCAGCCAGCTGGCCCCAGTCTGGTGCGGTGTAAATCCGGAGTGACTCCCTTGCAGCCAGCCAGCCCCAGCCTGCTGCGGTGTAAATCCGGAGTGACTCCCTTGCAGCCAGCCAGCCCCAGCCTGGTGTGAATGGGAGCAAGCCAGGCTCAGGCAAGCCCTGAGTGGGCCTGGCCTCCCCCGCCCCTTGCCAGCATGGATCCTGTCCCAGAGGGAGGCCTTAGTTAACTTCCTTTCTGTTCTGAGCACTTGATTTTTGCCTCATCATGCTTTCCTGCCGGGGAGCCCTTTCTCCGCCAGGGCACTTGTGCCTGAATACGTTATTAGCGGCATTGTCAGGCGCTGCCGTCCTCGGCCCAGGGGCTTCGTGGCTCCGGCAGAAGGTGCAGCTGGGACCAATTCACCCACCTCCCCCTCCCCTTCCCAGCCAGCAGCTCCAGGGAGGAGGCCATGTGATTACTGGGGTGTGTGTGTGTGTGTGTGTGTGTCCCTTTCTCCTGGCCCTGGGAGCTGCCTGCAGTGACATGCTAGCCAGAGCCTGGAGACCCCGGTGAGGGGCTCTAGGTGCAGCTGTCCCTGGGTACCAGTCTGCACATTTTGCTTTCCCTCAGGTCTGTAGCAAGAGGGAGGAACTGCCAGCAACTGCGGCCTTATTTCAGCAACCAGCTACTTCCTGTCAAGGGCCATGTGCCCTGGTTAAGGCCCAGAAACCAGTGGAAACAACAACCAAACCGTGAAGATGCACAGATACCGGAGTCCATTCCAAGCTGGCCACAGTCTGGGTTTGGCCCCCAGGCCGCCTGTTGGCTCCAGACACCCCTTGGCTGGA
Organism: Pelodiscus sinensis; assembly: GCF_052426305.1. Lineage (NCBI taxonomy): Eukaryota > Metazoa > Chordata > Testudines > Trionychidae > Pelodiscus > Pelodiscus sinensis. Next base: position 2,478,624 of record NC_143053.1, read on the forward strand.
GCAGTTAGGCAAAGGCCTTGAGACACACCGTGGCTGGAGACTGGCACACAAGACCAGCAGAGGGGATGCGTGCAGGGCAAAGGCAGAGGTGTTTCAGACAAACTGAGGCCCCGTGTGGTTCAGCCAGCAAGGGGCCGGGGCTGGAGTTTGTGCGGAAACGCAAAGTCTCCTCGCATTTGCAATGCAGCCACCCGTCCTAATGAGCAGCATGATGTGCAGGCAGGCAGCTTGCTCAACACACGAAGGAAGCAGGCTGTGGATTGAAGCAAAAGCTTTTGAAGTCTGGTCTCCTGATAAAAAGGCTGCACAGAATAATCCGTGTGCTCACGGAGTGGGCTCCACTGGCGGGAAAGGCAAGGGGAACCCCCAGGGGCACAGTTCTGCCTGCCAGGTAGGAATCAAGGGGTTTGACTCCACAAGCTGCCTTGGAAGAGGGAGTCCGCAAGCTGGGCTCCCTGGTGCTCCTCGGCAGGCAGCCCTAGCACCATCGACCTGGGGGATTCCATGTCTGTTCCAGCAACACAGCTTTTCAGGGCATGCTCAAGTGCCCCTTGCTGTGGGGCCTGCCCCCTGCTTCTGGAGAGGAGGGCAGAGTTACCCACAATGGTCCCGCTAATGGTTTCCATCCATGTGTGGAATAATGTTATTCTGTGGTATGTGCGTCTGTGCACCACCAGGGGGAACACACCCTGCCAGCCGTGGGCGCTCTGCTAACCAGCCAGGCAGCACCTGAATCTCGCTGTACTCAGCTCCCGGGGAACACTGCTTACAACACAGCATTGTCGGTTCCCATGCAGGCCCTGCCTGCTCAGCCAGCTGCCAATGGGCCAGGGAGCCCGTCACCTCTTGGGCCCGGCTCCAGATGCCAGCGACAGTTGCCAGGGGGTAGTAATTTGGGGGCCTGCTTGACACGAGTTGGTTGGATCCTGCCCCCTTTCCGAGGGGGAAGGGCATCATCCTCCCCTCTCCTCCTCCGTCCCAAGGCACAAAGGCCCCTGTCCCGGAAGCACTCACGCAAGGGAGTCGTGCCCTTGAATTCAGTGGCCCTGCTCACAAAGGTGACGTGTGTGACGTAGTGGGGGTACTTGCTGGGATGTGGTGACCCCTGCTGTCTGGAGCAAGACCCAGCAGGGAAAGCCTCACTAGGCAGAGGTAATGCCAAACTTGTTGAACCAGTGGCCAGACACCCCCCATGGAGAGGAACAAAGGAAGGTGGATGCTGCCCTGGCTGGGGGGCAGGGCTTGGAGAGAGTTAGTGAGTTCCTATAGGGAGAGCATGGAGGAGAGCCTAGGGGAAGGGGCTGGAATTTAGGGGCCCAGGCTCCCCCATCTCAAGGGGGCCTGAGGCATCCTAGCCCAGTTCCTGTAACCAGACTACATCTGTGCTGCGCTGTGCTGGAGGAGCAATAAACCACCCTCAATTCCACTGGCTGGTGCAGTCTGTTCGTGCCATTTCGGGGTGCAGGAGACGGGGAACCCCCAACTCGCCGTCACAACGTGACTCCCCTGTAAGCATCTGCAGGGTCAGGCTCCATGTGGTGGCTTGGGCTAAGGGGACAGACCTCCAGCAGGAGATCCCCGGAGCCACGGAGGCAGCCTGGCAGGAGGGGGTAGAGGCTGGGTGCCATTGCATCCTCTGGTGCCATGCTGGGCCAGCGTTCACTAGCAGAGCAGGCCGGGGTCTAGCCAGAGGGGAACATCAGAGCAGCCAGACTGGGTCAGACCAAAGGCCCATCCAGCCCAGTATCCTGGATGCCCACAGTGGCCAATGCCAGGTGCCCCAGAGGGAAGGAACAGAACAGGGAATCCTCAGTTGATCCCTCCCCTATCACCCATTTCCAGCCTCTGACAAACAGAGGCTAGGGACACCCTCCCTGCCCATCCTGGCTAATAGCCATTGATAGACCTGGCCTCCATAAATTAATCTAGCTCTTTTTAAAACCCTGTGAAAGTTCTGGTCTTCACAACATCCTGTGGCAAGGAGTTCCACAGGTTGACTGTGCACTGAGTGAAGAAAAATGTCCTTTTGTTCATTTTCTAGACCTTTCATCATTCTTGCTGCTCTTTTCTGGACCTTCTCCAATTTCTCCACATCTTTCCTGAAATGTGGTGCCCAGAACTGGACACAATACTCCAGCTGAGGCCTAACCAGCGCAGAGCAGAGCAGAAGAATGACTCCTCGTGTCTTGCTCACAACACTCCTGTCAATACAGCCCAGAATCATGTTTGCTTTTTCTGCAACAGTATCACACCATTGACTCATATTTAGCTTGTGGTCCACTATGACCCCTAGATCCCTTTCTGCAGGACTCCTTCCTGGACAGTCACTTTGTGAGACTGATTGTTCCTTCCTAAGTGGAGCACTTTACATTTGTCCTTAGTAAACTTCATCCTGTTTACCTCCGACCATTTATCCGGATCAGTTTGAATTCTGACCCTTCCTCCAAAGCACTTGCAGCCCCTCCCAGCTTAGGATCATCTGCAGACTTAATAAGCATCCTCTCTATGCCCATAGCTAAATCATTGATGAAGATAATGAACAGAACTGGCCCCAAAACAGACCCTTGCTGCAGAACCTCACTTGTTCTGCCCTTCCAGCATGGCTGCAAACCGTTAATAACTCCTCTCTGAGAGCGGTTCTCCAGCCAGTTCTGCGCCCACCTTACAGTAGCCCCAGCAAGGTTGTGTGTCCCCAGTCTATTGATAACACAAGTGTGACGGACCGGGCCATGTCTGGGCACCGCTGAGGGTGTCCACTCAGGGTGAATTGCTCAAAACCAGGGCTCCTTACAGCCCCCAGACTGGAGACCTTCCCAAACAGGCCACACACCAGTCCCACCGAGCATTCCAGCTGCCAATCCAGCCGGCAGGAACCTCATGAGCAAAACCCCTCAGACAGCCCAGCTCTCCCTGTGCCCCACCCAGCCCCGGGCCTAACACACAGGTGCAGGGTTATAGAACCCAACCTCACCTACCCCAAATGGGTCCTCCCCATCCCAAAGAACCAGCCCCAGATCCCCGGTCAGTTCACACGCTGGATCTTCCCCACAAGATCACGCTGGGCCCGTCCTTTAGCATCTACAATCTGAAGGTTTATTACTAAAAGAAAAAAAAGGCTGAAAATGAGGTTGTTAAGGAGAATACATTCCCTGCATCAATCACCCAGTTCCCGGTGCAGGCTCTCAGCAGAGATTTTACAAACTGCCAGCTTAAAAGTCTCTGGTGCACATCCTGTGTCAGGACGGGTCAACAGTTCTTCCCGGCTCTGTCCCTCGCAAGGCTGCATCTGGGATCAGGAGCAGAATTGAAGGCCAGATGGAGTTTGCCTCATGGCACTTTATATCCACCCCTGGTACCTTCCAAGCTGGAGCAGGTCACATGGCCAAGTGACCTATCCCTGTGTCCCATGTCAGCAGCCATGATACTGGCTGGTTGGCAGGTTCCAGACGAATTCCACAGGCACCTTGAGAGCCTTGTTCCGGGAGCCTCGGTAATTAGCACAGTCACTGACTGGACGTTCCTTCCTTACAGCAGGCTGTGCAGGCCCATTGCTCTGTCTCAGGCAGACACTCACAGGATCAGCACAGAGTCCACATTCATAACTCCATATACAGGTATCACACAGGTACATGAACAGCATCTATAGAATCAGTAGAACAGAAGCTTTCGTTTGACACCTCACATGGCCCCCATTGTACCGAATTTGGGGCAACCCCCCCCCATGGGCGCAGCAATGATCTGGCTGCTCCCTTTAAAGTCCAGTAACATGACTGTGACGTAGTGGGGGTACCTTGCTGGTTGCTATGCTGGGCAGTGGGCTGTGGGTGACCCCCACTGGCTGCTGTCTGCAGCACGGCCCAGCAGGGCAGGGGGTGAGTCATTATGCAAAGAGGGTCTCTCAACCTGTCTGACCAGCTACCCCCCAGGCAGAGAAACAAAGGAAGGTGGATGCCGCCCTGGCTGGGGGCGGGGCTGGAAGAGAGTGGGTTAGTTTCTGTCTGGGAGCATGGAGGAGACAGCCTAGGGAAAGGGGCTGGGATTTAGGGGCCCAGGCTCCCCCATCTCAAGGGGGGCTGAGGCATCCTAGCCCCAGTTCCTGTAACCAGATTACATCTGTGCGGTGCTGTATCCTGGAGAAGCAATAAACTCCCTCTATTCTACTGGCTGGTGGAGTCTGTTCATGCCATTACAGGGGTGCAGGAGACGGGAAAACCCCAACGCGCCGTCACAATGACACCTTCCAGCATGGCTGTGAACCATTAATAACGACTCTCTGAGAACTGTTCTCCAGCCAGTTGCACCCACCTTACAGTCGCCCCATCTGGGTTGCATTTCCCTCGTGTATTGATGAGACAAGGCAGGACAAGGGAAGAAACCCTAGCTCAGAGCGCTTCTCCCGAGGGGAGCAGGTGCTGCTAACGCATGCAGGGTCCGAGACAAGCGGAGCACACCCAGGTCCTGGAGAGCCAGCGGGTGCTGACGGCATTCAGCGCCTCTGGAGCTCAGATCCCTGCTGCCTCAGCCCTTATCCCTGAAAAAATGAGGTTTACAGGGTTCTTTCGAAAAAGGGCGAGTTTTTTGAAAGAACCCTGTCTAGTCGCCTTTTTTTTTTCTTTCGAAAAAAATCTCTTCCAAAAAAGCAACCGGAAGAGATTATGCAAACGAAGCACAAGATTTGTAAATCAGCGCTTCATTTGCATTTTCAATTTCCCTCATTTGCATTCCTCTTTCGAAAGAGGGATATAGTCTAGACGCACCCATTGTGACGCCCTTTTAGATACTTGAAAACCGCTCTCATGTCCCCTCTCAGTCTTCTCCTTTCCCAACTACACCAGCCCCTTTCCTTCGGCCTCCCTCCTCGCTCGGGTTCTCTGGACTTTTCATCATTCTTGTTGCTCTTCTCTGGGCCTTCTCCAATTCCTCCACAGCTTTCTTGAAATGTGGTGCCCAGGACTGGACCCAGCGCTCCAGACTTTCCTTCTGCTTTCTGTTCCTTCCTTCTGCTGGTCGTCTTGGACTCCTGTTGATACAGTCTTGGAGGCGGAGCCGTGTTAGTCTGGAACCGAAAAACCTTAAAAACCAACGAGTGGTCCCAAGGGACTAACCAAACATGCAGCTGGCCTCATGAGCATTGGGGGGCACAGCCCACTTCCTCGGATGGCTGGAGCCAGGGGCCCAGCGGTACAAATAAACGGCAGAGAAAGAGGGGAGGGGGCGGGAAGGGGGAAAACTTGTCAATTAGAGCATCCCTGCTAAATGAGGCTAATAGAGTGGGCTGTTGGTGCCCGGTTCTGCACTCCCCTTCACTGGCAAATCTGACACCTTTAATCAAGGTCTGAACAAAGCCACGATCTGTCCGGGCCATTATGTTACCACCCTAATGACATCGAAAGTGAAGTGTCGGGCACTTACAGCTACTCTGTTAGCCTCGTCTAGCAGGGGCGCTCTCACTGACGAGTTCTTTTCCCGCCCCTCCCCTCTCTCTCTGCCGGGTGTTTGTACCTCTGGGCCCCGGCTCCACACCCGGAGAAGTGGGCAGCACCGAGCAAGGCTCCCGAGACCAGCTCTGCTCTTCCTCAGGCTCCCAGGTGCCCAGGACCATTGGTTGTTTTTTAAGTTTGTCCAGTTTAGACCGTGACGCGTGAGCCTTGCTTAGTGGTGTCCCCAGTTATTTTACTAACATTTTACTAGCCAGTTGGAACATGCTGTAACAGAATTCCCTGGCCAATCAGAGCCCAGCACCTTTGCTGGTTTATACCTAGCAAAATTCATTATGCAGCAGCCAGAAACGAGGGACAGAGCCTCCGGCCGAACAGCAGGGAGGTGAGGTCCGTACTCGTAGGACGAGGACCCCCTAAGCTCAGCTGTTTCGTGTCAGGTGAAACGCTGGTAAACGGTTTCCTTTCCCTGTCTCGAGATCTCCGGTGACAGTGGGGGCTCGTGGGACAGGGTGTGATGTGAGGAGCGAAGGCCCAGGGCCCAGATGTGGCCCCCGGCTTGCCTGGATCTAGCCCCTGAGGCTCAGGGCTTCCCCCAGCATTGGGGAGCCCGTGCTGGCGCACCTGTCCCCCCGCCGCTCTGCCAGCGCACAAAATCTACTCGCCCGGGCCTGCCCAGGCTCTGGTGTGCAGGGGGAATGTGGTCGTGTCACACTTGGCCCCTCGGCTCTCGGGCTGGACCCCCCTCTCCAGTGCGGCAGCCCCTTCTCACGGAGCCCGCTCCACTCCAGCAGCAGTGAGACAGCCCCTTTTCGGGGAGCCCCCTCCAGTGCGGCGACCCTCTCTCGGGAGGCCCCTCTCACCTGGGGGGGTCCACCCCCCGCCTCCGGGACGGCGCCTCTCAGGGCCTCCAGCTGCCTGCCTCCACCGTGAGCCCCCTCGGGGGTCCCCTCCCTCTGGACCCCCAGGGCCTCCACCCCCAGAAAGAATAGCGCCCCCTGTTCTCTAGAGCAGAGCGACTCCCAGCCAGCGCCCAGCAGGAGGGGCGATGGAGCTTTGAACAGCGAAGGATCCCTCCGGCCAGTCGGCCTGGGCCTCAGCCCCACGTCAGTCTCCCCTCCAGCCGGCTGAGTCCTGCCTGCCCTGCCCTCAGCCCCCAACACAGCCCCCGTCTCCCAGCAGAGCCCCAACACCCCCCAACAGCCCCTCCCCCGCCAGTGTCTCTCCCCAGGTAAGAGGGTCACCTGGGCCCCTCTTCTCCACTCCAATGTTCTCCCCTTGCTGGGCCTGGGCCAGTCACCGGGTTTTCCCCTCTGCAGCCCCTGGTCTGTCCTCTGGCCAGAACTGGCCGTGTCCACCAGGGTGCCAGACACCGGGGCTCCAATTCTGGGCTGTTCCCTGCAACAACAAACTCCCCCCCCCCCCCTTGTCACATTAAACCAGAAACTTCAGGGCACTGAGTGCCCCCCCCCCCCTGTTTACAACATCCCCCTTTGAATCCCCAAAACTCCCCACTTCCTCACAGGGGGACACAGATAAAGGAGATGGACAGAGCTTGAACTGCAGGGTTCACCATAGCTGGACTCTGGTTACCCAGGGTGGATTGTGTTTTAGCCTTTCTTCCTCTGGGCTAATGAAGGTCTCCCGGCACCATCCCCCAGGTCAGCCTTCTGCTTGGACAGCGTCGGTTGACCCTGCAGCTGCTCGCTAGGATTGTACAGGTCTCCCGCAGGGGGCTCATGGCATGAAGTAGGGGTGCTAACAGGCCAGTCTAAGGAGGCAGTGAAGCTGTGTGGCTCACCTTGGAGGAACTTCATGAAGTCCCTTATCCTGCCTTCCTCATTGGACAGCTAGGTCCATTCCTAGGGCAGCTAGTGTCAGCTGTCTGGCTACTCCCAGGGTGGGTGGGACTCAAACCCACCACCCTGCACTCCTCAGGCCCAAGCCCTATTCCCTAGGCCACTCCAGAACCCACCATGCATGCTAGTGCCCAGAGGCTGTTCAGACTGGGGCGCAGCACCAGTCCTGTGGATCTGTGACAGGTGGTGGCAGCAGTGGGATACTGAATTCACCACAAGTAATTGGCAATGTGCCGTGCAGCAGTACTGCACAGGGAGCCAAAGGGAACAGCAAGCAAATGGCTTATAACCACCTGCCTGGGAAGGGCCTCGCAACCCTGCGCAGGGAAACGGGGTCAGCAAGCACAGCTGATTGTATGGCTGCAGAAGGATGATGGAGCCAGGAAGCAGGTTTCCGACTCACAGGGGGCACCAAGAGGGGTCCCAGTGGGACAGCGGCAGTGTCCTCCAGACCCAGTTCCCTGTCCAGCCGGCGGTCGTCGCACCTTGGTTCCCCACCGATAGATCTGAAGCGATGGAAGCTGGAGCCATGAACTGACCGCGAGAAGCCGGGAAAGCCTGAGCCGGAGGGTCCCTTGTGGGGGTAAGAGGGGAAGGGCCCCACGAAGGCCATTCTGCAGGGAACCTGGGTACCAGACTGTTGGCCCGGCGTAAGGCGAGGCGAGGGTATGGGAAGCCGCCAGAGCGGAGCAGTGCGGGCCGGCCAGCAGGCGTACGAAGGGGCCCAAACGGGACTGACCCATGCATGAGTCCTGGGGGAGGGAACCCCAGAAGTGGGACTTACGTGACCCCAAGCCGGGCGCGACGGCCAGTGCGGGCAGACTGCCCCCACGGGACCTCAGAGACGGACGCTGCAGAGAACAGGGCGCACGGGGCTGGAGTGGCCACGGCTCGACGAGATAAGGCTTGCCCAGGCATGATGGATAGGAGCGCTGGCCAGCACCCATGACAAAAGGGTTAAACGCAAGGGGGCTCTATTCTGGGGGTGCGGGCAGCGGGTTGGCCCCAAAGGCATAGGCACAGCCCTGGGGCTCAGACCCAGCTCCAGAGGGGCCCGCTCATGTGGGGGAGCCCCCTGCGTCCCTGCCTGCCCGTCCCTGCGACACCAGAGCCCAAGATCACCTGCCCCAGGAGTGCTTCCTGGTCTAAGCTAGGGGTCCGGACCCCCCAGGCTGCACCCAAGGCCGCTGGGGGAGGAGGCAGGGGCAGGACCCCTGCCCCATTTCAAACCCAAAGGTTTGGGGTGGGCAGAAAGGCCAGGGGCTGCATGCAAACGCTGCCTGGGTGCCCCGTGTGTGCCACCACCAGGGCCAGAGCCGAGGGAGGGTGTGAAACTGCTTTGGACCCCCACCCAGCTCCCAGCACCCCGGCCCCCCAACTGAACGCCTGCCAGGCCCAGCTCTGTCCAGGAGGGAGACTGAGTGGGGGCTGGGCAAGTGGGGGGGGGGGTTCTGGGGCATCTCCATAAGGGGCGCAGCGGAGCAAAGGCGGCACCGGGAGGGGGACGCGGCTCCGGCCCAGCTCCGTCTCTGTGCCGGGAGGGGGACGTGGCTCCGGCCCAGCTCCGTCTCTGTGCCGGGAGGGGGACGCGGCTCCGGCCCAGCTCCGTCTCTGTGCCGGGAGGGGGACGCGGCTCCGGCCCAGCTCCGTCTCTGTGCCGGGAGGGGGACGCGGCTCCGGCCCAGCTCCGTCTCTGTGCCGGGAGGGGGACGCGGCTCCGGACCAGCTCCGTCTCTGTGCCGGGAGGGGGACGCGGCTCCGGCCCAGCTCCGTCTCTGTGCCGGGAGGGGGACGCGGCTCCGGCCCAGCTCCGTCTCTGTGCCGGGAGGGGGACGCGGCTCCGGCCCAGCTCCGTCTCTGTGCTGGGAGGGGGACGCGGCTCCGGCCCAGCTCCGTCTCTGTGCCGGGAGGGGGACGCGGCTCCGGCCCAGCTCCGTCTCTGTGCCGGGAGGGGGACGCGGCTCCGGCCCAGCTCTGTCTCTGTGCTGGGAGGGGGATGCCCGCAGGGACGGCAGACAGGGCTCAGCCGTGCATTGGCCATTTGCATAACGGAGCCATGGCCTGGGCTTTGCCCACCCAAACTTTCCCAGAGAATTAGGCTCCCACCCTGCACGGCTGAGATAAGGGGGGCTCCAGCGCCTCAGCCAATCAGCCGGCCGAGCTGCCTGCGGCTCCCCTCCCCGCACCCCCCAGGGGACTGGTTATGACAAATAAGATTAATGTTCCCTCCATCCCCTCGGCCTGGCCGGCACAAAGGGAGCAGCCCACGAGGGGAAGCACGCCGGGGACTCCGCTGCTCACGTGCACGTGGGCTCCATGTGCAAGCCCCTCCGGGCACCCGGCGTGCAAGTGTGGGTCCACTCTGCACGCTTGTTCACCATGGCCGTGCACCGCAGGTATGTAGTGCGTGCACACGTGTACACAGGCCTGGAGTGAGCTGGGATTTCTAAGGCAGTGCCCCGGCATGGCCGTCCCTGAGGGGGGAAGGTGTGTGCACGTGTGTTACACACGCCCGACTCGTGCTTTTAGGGAGATGCAAACCTGAGTGTGCATTTTGCACCTACGCACGTGTGTCAACTCCAGCCCTGCACCTTGCTGGAGAGTCAAGGCCCATGTGTGCACTTAGTGTGCGGGAGCATGAGGGCTGTATGAGTGCAGTCGCTTACACAGTTCACCGATAAGTCTGGGCTTATTGATTATTGTGAATGGCTACGTGCAGGCTCCCCCCCAATACAGAGGCAGCAGTGTGGGGCGGCAGCCGGCTCCCTGGGAGCAGGGTGGGAGCCAGTGCACGCCAGGGGCTGGCTTAAACACTTAATCCTGGCGCGCACCAACTCCCGGGGAGCCGGCTGCGGCCCCGCACGGTGGCTTCGTGGAACTGTGCAACTGCTGAAATTGCCAGCACTTCCACGGTTACCCAGTTACCCACTTTTTACCATCCCTGGTGAACACACTAGTGGGGTGTCCATACTGTGTGTAAATGGACACACACGTGTGCTCTGCCAATGCCCCATGATCTCCACCCATAGGCCCCTGCTAACTCTGCCAGCACCCCTCAGCCCTGGTCCCCAGCCCCCTGCTAGCCCTACCCTGCCCCCCACAGCTCTGCCGACACCCCTCGGTTTTGGCCCCCGGCCCCCCGCAATTCCAATCTGGAGCTCCCCATGCATGCAGCTCTACCAATCCATCTCAGCCCCAACCTGCTGCTTCCACAATTGCAGCCTTCCCTCCTCCCCCAGCTCAGCCTGGGCCCCTCCCTGTCACTCAGCCAGCCCCTTTTCCTCCCTCTCCCTTCCTCAGCCTGTGTCCAGCCCCAGCAAGCAACCGGCCAGCCCCACCAACTCCCCCATCCCCGGCCAGGTGGGTCCCCGCGAGCTCCGGCTGCCCGAGGGGCCAGGCTCGGGCGGGGGCTCGAACTCTCCCTGTGCCTTGTCAGGGTGGGGGAGGGGGGCTGCGATGGGCACCGGGGGAATCAAACGAATTAGCATTTTGATGAGCGAGGCGCGGAGCCCACTCGGGGACGGTTCCAGGAGGCTGCACCGAGGAGACGGCCTCATCTGGGCCAGGCTGGCTCATTACAAATGCTTAACGAGTCAGGGAGATTCCCGGCCCCTCAGCTGCAGGGAACCCCCCCCCCCCCGGTGGCTTCTACCCATCGCAAGTGGCCCAGCATGGCCATGGCCAGAGGGACAGCACACAGAGCCGGCAAGACACCATGCAGGCCTGGCCCCGGCCTGCCCAGCGCACCGGCTCGCGGCCACCCTCTAGCAGGCAGGAACTCGGCGAATACAGAACTCACGGGCCACATGCACCAACCCCGCCCTGCCCCTGCCCCTGCCAACCTCTTTCAGCACATGTGGGGGCAGATTAAGGAGGCCCTGGCAGGAGGCTTCTCACAGTCCCCCCCTCCCCACGCTGTGCGCTGAGCAAAGTTCTCCTAGCGCCCCCATCTCAGCCAGCTCCCCCCGCCTCCCACTGCATGGCTCAGTCCTGCCCCCCCACAACTCCAGGACTCCCTGGTACAGTCTCACCAGCGCTGACCCTGTGGGGGAACCTTGGGGCTCTCAGAGCTACTGACTGCCCTGCCTTGTCTCCGCCTTGCCCCCACTGCTCCTCTGGCCAGAGAGTCCTGCTCCTCTGCTGCCTGGGAAGTCTGCCCCCTGCCCTGCCCCAGCAGGGCCCCACAGGAACCTGCCTTTGGAGGCCTGGCAGCCCAAGGGCAACAAGGCAAAGGGGGGAGGGGGAGAGAGCTTTGAGCTCTGGCCCCACCAGACTTCCTGCCCCTCTCGCAGTGGGTGGCCGGGGGCCCAGGTCTGCTGCTCCCCAGACATGGCCCATGGAGCCAGCCCAGGAGAGGAGGAAGCAGAGGGCAGCTGGGGTACAGCCCAGCCCAAAGACAGGGGCTGGTGGGGGGGGGGCAGGAACACTGCCCTGCAGCAGATGCAGGGGGCAGGACTGAGGAGGAGAGACCCTCCTATGGGGCACACGCCTGTCCTGGGGCAGTGCCCACTCCTCCCCAGCCAAGGGAGGGGGGCTCGATGGCTGCATTGTCCCCCCCCCGCCCATGCGGCGTGGCTGCTGGCTCTCAGGTACCCTGGGGAGGGAGACTCCTCCCACCGCAGCTGTCCCTGACAGCACTTGATAACTTGCCCTCCCGTCGGCCCCGCCCCCTGGCACTGGGTACCGCCCCCAGGGCAAGGCACAGGTGCCAGGTGGGCAGGCAGGAGCTGCGGAGTCTGCCTGGCCCGGCCTCAGGGCCATTCACAGAGCCCGAGGGGACCCCCCCAGGCGCGGGGTCAGGGGGGTTCCCCTCTGCCTGCCCAAGGACTCCTCCAAGAGCCTTCATCCCGCAGCAAAGTCTCCAGGCCACGTCGCCTGGGCGCGGCCGGCTCCATCACCGGCCCTGGCCCTTTCCCGCCTACACCGGGGGCTCGCTGCGCTGCACGCTCCGCCCATTGGGCCTCACAGCCATACAGGCGGGCCCAGGTCCCCCCGTGCACACGTGCGCCACGCGCTGCGCCGGCCGGTCCGCACGGGGGAACGGCACCAAGCCGGCAGGGACCTGCGGGATCGGGCCCCGCGCGGCGCGGCGCGGCTCGGGGCCCTGGGCGGCCCCTCCCGGCTGCGGGGCTAATTGCGGAATAATCAAGCAGCGAGGCGCATGTGGCCGCCTGGTTAATGTGCCATAAACTCCCCTCCCCTGCCAATTCCCGGCTGCTGCCGCCGCCCCGAGCCGGGCGCAGGCTGGCGGCCGGCGGTGATTTATCACTTCCCGGCGCGCTGGCGTGGAGCAGATGCGCTGGCGAGGCCGCTATCAGGGCTCTGGGCCGGGGAAGGCTGCGCCCACATGCGTCCCCCCGCCGTTAATTAGCCCCCAGCCGGCCGGGGCCGCCCGCAGCCGCGCGCTCCTGTCCCCGGGGCGCGCTGCGCTGCGCTCCGCTCAGCTGCGCCCCCAGCGCCCGGCCTTAATTGGCCTCCCCCCTCGCGAACAGGTGGGCGCGGCCAAGGCCGGGAAGTGCCTCCGTGGGGCGAGGAGCGCCCGCCCGGCAGGGCAGAGGGGGGGTCGGGGTCCCAGGACGGCGCAGCTCCCCGCTCGCTGCGCCCAGGCTGCGCGGCCTCTGGCCCTGGCCCGCCCTTCCCTGCGCCCCTGCCCCGGAGCGGGGCTCGCCAGCCAGGCGCCGCCCTGCCTCTGCCCCGGCCGGCGAGCCTCGGCAGGAAGCGAGCCTGGCACCCCCGCGGCCTGCCCCTGGGGCGCACAGGCCGCAGAGTCCGGCCCGGGCCGGTGTGCGAGAGTCGGGAGGCCACAGCCGGGCTAGAACCTGCTCCCCAGTGCTGGCCCCTGGCCACTGATCAGCCCCCCCCCCCCAGTCTTCACCCCAGCCCCGCAGGGCCACTGGGGCTAGGCCAGGGCATGCTTGGCTCTGGGCCCTACTCCTGGCTCTGCCTCCACCTCCCTGGGTGATGGGGACAAGACACTGCCCTGTGCCTCAGTTTCCCCATGTGCCACATGGGCTGCTAACAGGCCCTCTGTGTCTATTCAGCCCCTGGCCATGCAGGGAGGCCGGGAGCATTTTTCTAACCCCTCCCTCCCTGTCTGATCTGCGGTTGGCATCGCCTCCCAGGGCGCTCTGGGAAGTTGTCCCACTGACCCAGCAGGGGGCGCTCTGCCCGGCCAGGCCCAAGGGGGTGGTCTCGTCGGGCAGCCCTGGGGAGGGCAGGCTCCAAAGCAAGGCCAGGGGGCGCTGTGGCACCAGGGCTGGAAGCGGAGTGGCTGGCATGGAAGCCGGCCTGGCACTTAACCTAAGTCCGGACCAAAGTCCGGCTCAGCCTCCCGCTCTGGTCCAGCTGCGTTTCCCCTTCGCTCCCGGCCCCGCCCTGCAGCCTGGCGAGTCTGGGGGTGTTAAACAGCTGCCCCGCTCCACCCCAGAGGCAGTGCCGGCGAGCCCTTTCCCCGCGCAGCGCGGGATCCCTGGGGAGCAAGGGTGCTGCAGGGCGAGGAGGCCGGAACGTCCCCCCCTCCGTGCCGTCCGTCCCCGGCTCCTGGAAAACGTGCGCCCGGGAGAGACCTCAGCGGGCTCCGTGGAGCTCAGCCGGGATCGGCGACCCCCGCGCTCATGCACATCCCACGCTCTGCCTCTCGGGAGGCCAGGGGCCCCATTCCCGGGGGGGGGGGCAGGGCCCTTGCTCCTCCAGGCATAGCCCATGCTCTCTTGGCCTCGCTGTCCTGGGGGCCTGAGCCAGTTGGCTGGGGGGGCTGGTGCCCTCTAGCGCTCCCAGGCCTGGCACATGCCTGACTCATGCATGGATTGTGCCCCTGGGTGGCCACTGCAGAGAATGGTGCTGACATTGGCTCCTTACAACTACCGGGCATACAAACTATCCCCGTCCCCCACATGACTGTCTGAGGCTCCTGGGTCCCTAGTACTGGGGACTCGGGGCACTGCTTTGGGAGCAGGCTGTGACCCAGGAGTGCCGTTAACAACACCCCCAAGCAATGTTTCCTCTGATCCTTTCCACCCACGCGCAGATTTGTTTCCATCCGTGTGCGGAATACATTTTGTTACGTGCACCGAGGCAGGTTTCAGTGTAACAAGGACAAATGCAAAGTGCTCCACTGAGGAAGGACCAATCCGTGTCACGCACAGAACGGGAAGCGACTGTCCAGGAGGGAGTCCTGCAGAAAGGGACCTGGGGGCAGAGTGGACCCCAAGCTAAATCGGAGTCAACAGTGTGACGCTGTTGCCCAAAAAGCAAACAGGATTCTGGGTTGCTTGAGCAGGAGTGTTGTGAGCAAGACACGAGGCGTCATTCCTCTGCTGGGCTCTGCGCTGGTTAGGCCTCAGTTGGAGGGTTGTGTCCAGTTCTGGGCTCCGCGTTTCAAGAAAGTTGTGGAGAAACTGGAGATGGTCCAGAGAAGAGCAACGAGAATGACGAAAGGTCTAGAGAACGTGCCCTGTGAGGGAAGGCTGAAGGAACTGGGCTTGTTTAGTTTGGAAAAGAGAAGACTGAGGGGGGACAGGATTACAGCTTTCAAGTGTCTACAAAGGCGTCACAAGGAGGAGGGAGAAAAATTGTTCCCCTTGGCCCCTGAGGACAGGACAAGGAGCAAGGGGCTTAAACCCAGCAAGGGCGGTTGAGGTTGGACATTAGGAAAAGCTCCCTAACTAGCAGGGTGGCCAAACACTGGAATAACTTGCCGTGGGGCTGTGGAATCCCCATCACTGAGGATACGCAAGAGCAGGTTGAACAGACGCCTGTCAGGGATGCTCTAGACACGTGGATCTCATGCGGCTTCCCGCCCGTTAGTTTGCGGCCTGCGGGGCGGTTTGGGTTTGCGCAGGGCTCAGCACGGGGTCTGCAGGTGGGAGCCAACACAGAAGAGTCCAGAGAATGGGCTTCTGCTGAGATGCGTTTTCGTAGTTAAATTCCTGGCCTGTCGTTGCTCGTCCAACGTGCTGCCCGACGGGTGGGAATGGGGTCGACGTGGCGTTTTACTACTATCAGCAGGACTGACTGGAAGGGGCCTGCGCGTTGTGCAGTCCTGCCTTACTCTTTACATTCATGCCTGTCCGTGTGAAAGAAGCTATTTGCATAGATTTGCATATATATTTGCATGTCTACCCACCCACTCTGAGGTTGCGGCCCTCGGCATGTGCTGTGAGCGTCCCTGTGGCCCGAGCTGAGCAGCCCTGCTCCGGACGGTGCTGCATCCCGCCACGAGCGCAGGGGGCCGGGCTCGCAGCCTCGCGGGCCCCCCAGGTCTCCTGTTCTGTGGGTCTGGTTCTGTGTGCGGACGTGCAGCGCCAGGAGGAACACAACCCCCGCGGGGGCGCCCTGCTAACCCGAGGCCTTTGGAGCCGCCACATGTGTTCAGCATGACAGCGGGGGGCGTCCAGCCCCCCGGGCCGAGCTCTCCCTGCTATTGGCACCAGTGCTAGTGGCCTGGGTCTGACACGGCACCTGGGCACAGTGCTGTGGGACTCACACTCAACGTGGCAACGGGCCCACGCCCAGCATGGCCCGAGGGAGGGGCCCACGCCCAGCGCTGTGCCATGGGCCAGGCCTTGCGTGGTGCTAGGGCGGGATGCATGCCCAGGGCGGTGGCATCGGACACACAAGGCCTCCTTCTCCACTGCCTGGCATTGCTCTAGGCTCCCGGGGGGGGGGGGGGTGCGCGAGTGGCTGGGCAGCTGCAGGGCCCGTGCCAGGAGCCAGCCGGGGGGCGCGTAGGAAGGAGCTGCGGCCTGCCAGAGGGGCAGAGCCAGGCCGGCTCTAGACATGCCAGGGCTGGAGGTGGCCCTGAGAGCCCCAGGGGGTAACCTGGGCAAGGCCTCGTGGGCAGCATGGAGACAGGGGGTCCGACCCCCAACCCCAGCCATGGCCCAGCCACGCAGGCAGGACACTGACTGGCTGAGGAAGAGTCTTGGCCACCGACGGGTGATACTTGGCCATTGAGCTTGGCGAGCTGCAGGCTCCTGGCAGAAGCAATTGGCTGGCGGGAAGAAGGCGGGCGGGGGAGGGGAGCAGGGCTGGGCAGGCTGGGGCAGGAGGTGTGGGGCAGGGCCCCTTGGCTTCTCCAGCACAACCCCCCACCCTGCCCCATCGCTGTCAGGGGCCTGGGGCGGGAGGCGTTTGGCATAAGATGGTCACAGCCATTGGCTAGTTACTGTCAATTCCTCACCTTGTAATGCCGGCACGGCCCTGCCCCTGGCCTCATTCCCGACCCACAGCCCCTGCCGGCCTAGCCTGGGCTCCCCCCTCCCAGCCCTGCCGGTGCCCCTCACACCCGACCCCCAGCCCCTCACTTCCTACCCGCAGCCCCTGCCAGCCCAGCCTGGGCTCCCCGCCTCCCCAGCCCTGCCGGTGCCCCTCACACCCGACCCCCAGCCCCTCACTTCCGACCCGCAGCCCCTGCCAGTCCAGCCTGGGCTCCCCGCCTCCCCAGCCCTGCCGGTGCCCCTCACACCCGACCCCCAGCCCCTCACTTCCGACCCGCAGCCCCTGCCAGCCCAGCCTGGGCTCCCCGCCTCCCCCAGCCCTGCCGGTGCCCCTCACACCCGACCCCCAGCCCCTCACTTCCGACCCGCAGCCCCTGCCAGCCCAGCCTGGGCTCCCCGCCTCCCCAGCCCTGCCGGTGCCCCTCACACCCGACCCCCAGCCCCTCACTTCCGACCCGCAGCCCCTGCCAGTCCAGCCTGGGCTCCCCGCCTCCCCAGCCCTGCCGGTGCCCCTCACACCCGACCTCCAGCCCCTCACTTCCAACCCGCAGCCCCTGCCAGTCCAGCCTGGGCTCCCTGCCTCCCCAGCCCTGCCGGTGCCCCTCACACCCGACCTCCAGCCCCTCAATCCCGACCCCCAGCTCCTGCCGATGCCCCTCACACCCGACCTCCAGCCCCTCACACCCGACCCCCAGCCCCTCAATCCCGACCCCCAGCTCCTGCCGATGCCCCTCACACCCGACCTCCAGCCCCTCACACCCGACCCCCAGCCCCTCAATCCCGACCCCCAGCTCCTGCCGATGCCCCTCACACCCGACCTCCAGCCCCTCACACCCGACCCCCAGCCCCTGCCAGCCCAGCCCTGCTTCTCCTCTGGAGCAGGCTCCTGGCCTTGCTTCCTCAGCCTGAACCGCCGTCCCCCTTGGGGCTCCCCAGCTGAGACCCACCCAACTCATCTCACCTGAACCCAGGGCAGATTCCCTCGCACGGGAAGGGGCTGCTGACAAGGGCCGCCCCGCCCCCGCCCGTTGCCCGCCCAGCTCCACGGGCCCCCAGACCCAGCCTGGCGCAGCCCCCGGGGCCAAGCGGGGCCGAGAGCCCGGCACGGCTGCCGCGAAGCCAGGCCCAGACGCTCCCCAGCAGCAAGACGCAACAGTTGGAGCGAGAGGCGCTGATGAGGCCTGCATTGAGCGCGCCGGAGCCCCAGCAGGTGTGCGGGGGGGGGAGCCGGGGCCTTTTCAATACCCCGCTGATTTGCTTGGAGAGGCCCCTTTGTGGGCTAAGCGCTGCTCTTCCCTCGCCCGGCCCGGCGTGCCGGAGCCACCCTCCACCTGCTCGCGCCGCACAAGCCCTCATTAGCGCCGAGTGCTGCAGGAGAGGCCTTTGTTGGCGCTGGAGGAGGGCCGGATGCCGGAGCTGCCGGGGCTCTGGATGCAGGCTGTGGGGGCAGAGCGGGGGGGCACGGCCGGGCGGGGCCCAGGGCTCGCTCCCTCCTTGCGGGGCCCTTGGCTCTCCCCCGGCCCTGGGGGTGCCCCGCGGGGGGTCGGGTCCCTGGGCTGGGCAGCAGGGAACCGGGCACTGGACAAGGAGCCTGACGTGTGGGGCTGGGACCCGGCTCGTTTCAGTGGGGAGGGCTCCCCCCACACCTCACGCCAGGCAGCCTGGAGGGAGACAGGGCTGGGAGCGGCCAAGGGGCCTGCCTGTGTGGAGGTCACTGGAAACGGGGGGTGGGGAGATGTAGGGCAGGGGGAGATGGAGAAACGGAGGCAGGCGGGGGAAGGGGAAGATGGGAGGCCAGGCGGGGCAGAGGCGGCAGTGAGGGATGGGGAGCTGGAGCTGGCAGTGAGGAGGGGGCAGGTGGGGCAGGCAGTGGGGCAGGCAGTGGGAAGAGGGGCAGATGGAGCAGGCAGTGGGGCAGGCAGTGGGAAGAGGGGCAGATGGAGCAGGCAGTGGGGCAGGCAGTGGGAAGAGGGGGAGATGGGGCAGGCAGTGGGGCAGGCAGTGGGAAGAGGGGCAGATGGGGCAGGCAGTGGGGAAATGGGGCAGGCAGCAGGGAGGGGGTGGGCAGGTGGTGCAGGCAGTGGGGCAGGCAGTGGGAAGAGGGGGAGATGGGGCAGGCAGTGGGGCAGGCAGTGGGAAGAGGGGCAGATGGGGCAGGCAGTGGGGAAATGGGGCAGGCAGCAGGGAGGGGGTGGGCAGGTGGTGCAGGCAGTGGGGTAATGGGGCAGGCAGGAGGGAGGGGGCAGGTGGGGCAGGCAGTGGGGTAATGGGGCAGGCAGCAGGGAGGGGGCAGGTGGGGCAGGCAGTGGGGTAATGGGGCAGGCAGTGGGGTAATGGGGCGGGCAGCAGGGAGGGGGCAGGTGGGGCAGGCAGTGGGGTAATGGGGCAGGCAGGAGGGAGGGGGCAGGTGGGGCAGGCAGTGGGGTAGGCAGTGGGGTAATGGGGCAGGCAGGAGGGAGGGGGCAGGTGGGGCAGGCAGTGGGGAAATGGGGCAGGCAGTGGGGTAATGGGGCAGGCAGCAGGGAGGGGGCAGGCGGAGGAGGGGAGAGATGGGCCGGGGAGAAGGGGGGCGGTACAGGAAGGCAGCGGGGAGGGCTGGGGGAGGGGCTGGCTCCCTTCCCGGCGCTGATGAGTTCGGTTCCAGGAGCCCCTATCAGCCCAGCCAGCCGCGGCTCCGGGGCCTGCCTGTCTTAGATAAGCCCGGCCCCCCTGCCTAAGCCTGATTAGCCGGCCTGGGAACGGAGCCGGCATTAAGGGGGGCTTTGTTGGGCGAGAGGCAGGAGCGGCGCCTGGGCAGGGCTGATAGTGGCGCGGGGCGGCCCGGGGGAGCCGGGGGAGCCGGGAGGGGGAGCAGCCTGGCCCGCGCAGGTGGCAAAGAGCCTCTGTCCAGCTCTGCTGGGTCACGGAGGTGTGTTCTACAGCCCCCCCAACGCTCTGGGGGGACGGGCCAAGCCCCCTTTCATAGCCAGGTAAAATGACCCTATGTGGGGAAACTGAGGCACGGGGTGGCATGACAGACTGCCTGAGGCTGCACAGTGAGTGCCCACAAGTCCTAGCTCCCCGCCCTCCCCCGCTCTAACCATTAGACATCACTCTCCTTCCAGAGCCAGGAGAGAACCCAGGAGTCCTGGCTGGTCCTGGCGCCCAGCCCCTTGCTCGCCATGGACGGACAGGCACCCAGTGCTGGGGAGGAGCCCGGGATTCCCACTACTGACCCCCTCGCCATTTGGGCACAGCAGTGGGGGAGCCGGGAGCGTTGCTGCTGGGGGGGCCTCTCTCTGCTGCCCCCTCATTGGTGTCTGGTCTGGGGGTCAGCTCCCTGAGCGGGGAGCCAGGCCAGCAGGGCAGGGGTCTAGCCAGCCCCCTTGCCTGGCCCAGGCCCTCCATCAGCCCCTTCCCTCTCCTGCCAGCTGTCCCCCCCCCCGCCCCAGAATAGACACCTGCCCGGCTTGCTGGGAGGGGCCCCCAACGGGCCACACGGAGCACGGGGGTGCTTGGGAGTTTCTTGGCCGTGGGCCTGTGGGACCGAGCGTGCGGCTTTGCTCCCTTTGCAGGAGGAGTCTGGTCCCAGCTCCCTTGGGGAAGCTGCACCTTGCGTCCGACTCTGGCCGCTGTGTCTAACGCTAGGGCCCGGTCCTGTGAGGTCCCTGAGTCTCCACGGGGCAGAGTTAAGGGGGTTTTAGTGTCTTCGCTGAGGGTCCCCCTAGTGGCTGCAGGTTTCAGCTCCAGCCCAGTCCCCAGAGCCTGCACCTGGAACATTGTGACTTCCCTCTGCCTCGCAGAGTCCCTGGGCACCACCCCGCTCTGCGTGCCAGCAGCCAGCCCTCGCCATCACGCCCTGCGTGCTGCCTACCCCCATGGGGGGGCCATCGCCCTGCAGAGTGGGGACCCCCAAGCCCTCCCAGCAGTGCTGATGTGTGGCTGGGAAACAGCAGCGGATTCCACCCCAGAGCAGGCTGCATTTCCCTGGGGTGGATCAGCTGGCTAAGGTACACGTTCCCCCCTTGCCCGCCCTCTGCTGGGCAGAGTCAGAACAGCACCCTGGGCAGGGCAGTTAGCGGGCGGTTCCTTCCAGCCGGTGCCCAGAGCCCATGGGGATGGGCACGTTGCACACCTGGCTGGGTCTCCATGGGGCTTTCCCTACCCCACCCATCGGCCTTCCCCTGCCTCCCTACGGCACCTTCCAGCCACCTGGCCGGGGAAACCCTTCTCCACGCCCCCACCCCCTGCCCTGGGAGCAGGTCTCTGCCAGTCCTGCCGGGTGAGAGCCTGCTGAGCCTGGCTCAGGGCACTGGGGTGGCTGGCACAGGCCTGCTGGCTCTCATGCAGGGAGGGCGTCTGACGGGCCCGGGGCAGAGGCAAAGGTCATTAAGGGTCTGACCCTGGTGAGCTGCCCCTCTCCCAGGGCCCCACAGTGAAGGGTTCTCTGGGAACTCAGGGGTTAACACTGAGGGGCTGACTGCCGGCCCAGGCTTGGGCTGGGTCCAGGTGCTGGTAATTAGCTGCTTCTGCTAATTGGCCCCTCAGAAGTCAGCCCGTGTGAGGCCTGCGCTGGCCGATTGCTCCTGGCAGAGTTAATGAGATGGAAGGTTCCGCTCACCGGCCTGGTGCAGGGGCAGAGCGAGGACCCAGCGCGCCCGGCCCTTCCCCTGGCTCCCCGTCCCGTCCCCTGTAAGCCCGGCCCTTCCCCTGCCTCCCCGTCCCGTCCCCTGTGAGCCCGGCCCTTCCCCTGCCTCCCCGTCCCGTCCCCTGTGAGCCCGGCCCTTCCCCTGCCTCCCCGTCCCGTCCCCTGTGAGCCCGGCCCTTCCCCTGCCTCCCCGTCCCGTCCCCTGTGAGCCCGGCCCTTCCCCTGCCTCCCCGTCCCGTCCCCTGTGAGCCCGGCCCTTCCCCTGCCTCCCCGTCCCGTCCCCTGTGAGCCTGGCCCTTCCCCTGCACGCCCGTCCCCTGTGAGCCCGGCCCTTCCCCTGCCTCCCCGTCCCGTCCCCTGTGAGCCCGGCCCTTCCCCTGCGCGCCCGTCCCATCCCCTGTGAGCCCGGCCCTTCCCCTGCCCCCCCGTCCCGTCCCCTGTGAGCCCGGCCCTTCCCCTGCCTCCCCGTCCCGTCCCCTGTGAGCCCGGCCCTTCTCCTGCCTCCCCGTCCCGTCCCGTCCCGTCCCGTCCCCTGTGAGCCCGGCCCTTCCCCTGCCCCCCCGTCCCGTCCCCTGTGAGCCCGGCCCTTCCCCTGCGCGCCCGTCCCGTCCCCTGTGAGCCCGGCCCTTCCCCTGCCTCCCCGTCCCGTCCCCTGTGAGCCCGGCCCATCCCCTGCCTCCCCGTCCCATCCCCTGTGAGCCCGGCCCTTCCCCTGCCCCCCCGTCCCGTCCCCTGTGAGCCCGGCCCATCCCCTGCCTCCCCGTCCTGTCCCCTGTGAGCCCGGCCCTTCCACTGCCTCCCCGTCCCGTCCCCTGTGAGCCCGGCCCTTCCCCTGCCCCCCCGTCCCGTCCCCTGTGAGCCCGGCCCTTCCCCTGCCTCCCCGTCCCGTCCCCTGTGAGCCCGGCCCTTCCCCTGCCCCCCCATCCCGTCCCCTGTGAGCCCGGCCCTTCCCCTGCCTCCCCGTCCCGTCCCCTGTGAGCCCGGCCCATCCCCTGCCTCCCCGTCCCGTCCCCTGTGAGCCCGGCCCTTCCCCTGCCTCCCCGTCCCGTCCCCTGTGAGCCCGGCCCATCCCCTGCCCGCCCAGCCCGTCCCCTGTGCACCCGTCCCATCCCCTGCCCGCCTAGCCCTTCCCCTGCCCGCCCAGCCCATCCCCTGTGCACCCTGCCCTTCCCCTGCAAGCCCCATCAACACCGCTGTCCTTGTGTCCTTCCTTGTGTCTTTGCCCTGCTGCCAGCTGACCCCCAGAGACCCTATCACGCCCCCCCCCCCAGCATGCACCCACCAAAGGGAAGCAGCCAGGGCACAGTGGTACCCAAGGGGAACCAGTGGACAGGTTGGGCCGCACAATGGAGAGGGCGAGCGGGCGGGGCATGGCGGCCAGGGGCCGTGGGTTTGGGCAGGCCACAGGCAGCTGAAATTGCCTGCAACAGCCCCCTAGCAGAGTGCTGGGTACTGGGGTCAGCACAGACTGGGGGAGAGCGCCCCCTAGTGGCCCCTTCCCAGCTCCCTGTGGCACAGCGCCCCCTAGCAGAGTGCTGGGTATTGGGGTCAGCACAGACTGGGGGAGAGCGCCCCCTAGTGGCCCCTTCCCAGCTCCCTGTGGCACAGCGCCCCCTAGCAGAGTGCTGGGTACTGGGGTCAGCACAGACTGGGGGAGAGCGCCCCCTAGTGGCCCCTTCCCAGCTCCCTGTGGCACAGCGCCCCCTAGCAGTGTGCTGGGTACTGGGGTCAGCACAGACTGGGGGAGAGCGCCCCCTAGTGACTCCTTCCCAGCTCCCTGTGGCACAGCGCCCCCTAGCAGTGTGCTGGGTATTGGGGTCAGCACAGACTGGGGGAGAGCGCCCCCTAGTGACTCCTTCCCAGCTCCCTGTGGCACAGCGCCCCCTAGCAGTGTGCTGGGTATTGGGGTCAGCACAGACTGGGGGAGAGCGCCCCCTAGTGACTCCTTCCCAGCTCCCTGTGGCACAGCGCCCCCTAGCAGTGTGCTGGGTACTGGGGTCAGCACAGATATGGGGAGAGCGCCCCCTAGTGGCCCCTTCCCAGCTCCCTGTGGCACAGCGCCCCCTAGCAGTGTGCTGGGTATTGGGGTCAGCACAGACTGGGGGAGAGCGCCCCCTAGTGAGTGAGTCACGTACTTTTGTGGGGTCATAGCAGCCCTTCCGCCTTGCATGGGGCCAGGCTCCCTGTGTCCTAGGGGAGAGCAGCTCTTGCCAAAGACAAGGCCCGGGCGATGGGGCGCAAGAGAGCGAGGCCTCAGCCTGAGACATGCCTGAACCCAGAGCCAGCCTCGGCCTCGCGTCGAGCAGCGTGGCTGGGCTAGGCTGTGTGCTCAGCACCTGGGGAGCTGGGAATGCAGGTCTGGGCTCCGGGTAACCAGTCCCCGGGCTGGGCCAGCGCTGTCCTCACGGATACCAGGTGGGCTCTGCCTCCCCTGTGCCAAGCCTCCCTGGCAAAGCCCCTTTCCTGCCCTCACTTTTCAGCAGATCCCGCAGCGCCGTGGAGCTGCCTGCACCTTCAGGCTCCCACATTCCTGCCTCCAGCGGCTCCGTGTGCGGTCAGCCCCCGGCGGAGCCCTCCCCCACTGGGAACAAGGCAGCCAGCACGGATCTGCAGCCGCTGGGGGTGGCCTGTTCCTGCCAGCCGGCCTCCAGTGCAAGGGGTGGGCGGGGGAGCCCTCCGGAGAGTTTGCAAAGCCGGGCTGAGATGCCGGCGGTGCTGGGCCCATGCTGCGGGGGAGGGTGGCTTGCCAGCTCTGTTGCCTCTTTCCCTACAGGCTGCAGGAACTTCCAGCGGCTGGCCCCGCGGACGCTGAGCCCTCCCCAGAGAACACCTGCCTCTGCCCAGCGGCTCCCTGCCCGCTCCACAGCCAACCCAGAACGGAAAAACCTGCCCAGTCGGGCCTGGCGGAGAACAAGCGCTGACCTGGGTCCTCGCCTGGGCCGGCAGAGACCCCAGCACCTAGGATGGTGCCAGCCGGACAAATCCTGGCCAGGCCGGGCCTCGCAGGGGAGTCCATGCCCAGCAGAGCCGGGCACTGGGCAGTCTCTGGACTGAGCAAGAGGGATGCTCCGTGCCGTACCTTAGCCCCTGTCACAGACCACAGCCCTGTGCCAGGCGCTGCACCGACCCGGTCGCTGCCCGCTGGAGCGCCCAGGCTAGCACAGGAGACAGCAGCTGCGGCGAGGAGACACCAGCTAGCACAGGAGACAACACCCACCACTGCCCAGTTTACCGGGCGCTTCCTGGCAGCAGGAATTTTCCAGGTAGTTTTGTTGCAATTTCCTGGGTGTGACGGGGAGCCAGGGACCTGCCGAGCCGAGCCCAGAAGGACGTGCGCTCCCCATGGTCGCCATGGGTGCGGAACGGCGCCGAAGGGGCCAGGCAGGGTCTCGGCCGACGGCTGCCAACTCGCTGGTTGTCACGGCCCGTGGGACACACCCGGAGCCGAGCGTCCCGCCCCCCGCGGCACATTGAGGCCCAAAGCTGCTGGGGGGGAACTGAACTGGCCTGCCATCTCGCCGGCCGGGCCGTGGCGACCAGCGCAGGCTCTCGACTGCGCTCGCTGGTTATCTCCTCGCGGCTGGCGCGTTTCCAGGCCTGGCGCTGGCTTCTTTGAGTCCTTATCTTCAGCGCTGTCCATTAAACAGCCCTTTGGTTTCCCAGTGGGCACAGAGCCATGGGCGGCCGGCAGGGACACGAGCGATGCCCCGGTCATGGCTGGCGCTGCTGGTGCTGGAACCGGCGGGAGGAGCCGGCTCCTGATTTGGTCCCAAGTTGAGCGCAGGCTGGGCCGAGAGGTGCACGGGGACGAACGGCTGAGTCAGAGCCACCGGGGGAGGGGACGCCGCGGGGGGACCGTCGCTTTGTAACCCGGCGCTCCTGCCGGCTGTAGTGTGTGATGTGTGATTCCCAAGGACTCGCTTCACGTAGCTGGTGTGACGGCGCGTCGGGGACCCCCGACCCTGCACCCCCGTCCGCCGCCAGGCGCGAGTCCGCCAGCCAGGAGAACAGGGGGGTTGTGGCTTCTCCGGGATCCAGCCCAGCCCGCGTTCCATGTGGACGTGGGAGTGAGGGGCCGGCAGCCTCAGCCCCCTTGGGGTGGGGTCCACAGGCCCCTGGTCCCCCGGTGCCCGATTTAGCCCCTTCTCTGCTCGTTTGCCCAGCCCAGCCTACCCCTTCCCGAAACCACCCTGTGACGGACCGGGCCGTGTCTGGGCATCGCTGAGGGCGTCCGCTCAGGGCGAATTGCTCAAACCCGGGGCTCCTTACAGCCCCCAGACTGGCGACCTCTCCAAACAGGCCACACACCAGTCCCACAGAGCACTTCAGCTGCCTGCCTGAAGCCTCCCGAGCAAAACCCCTCCGACGCCCCAGCAATATCCATGCCCCAGATGGCCCCGGGCCTCATACACAGGTGGGGGGTCTTAGCACCCAATCCCACCTACCCCGAACAAGTTCTGTCCGGTTCCAAGAAACCAGCCACAGATCCCTGGTCAATTTACCCTCTGGACTGGACCTTACCCACAAATCACGCTGGGCCAATCCTTTAGCATCTAACATCTAAAGGTTTATTATTACAGTAAAGAAAAGCCTGAGAGTGAGGTTGTTAAAGGATCTTACGTTACATGCACCGAATCTCCCAGTTCTCGATGCAGGCTCTAGCAGGGATGTTACAGCTGCTGGCTTAAAAGTTCTTATTGCACATCCTAGGATCAGGATGGGTTCACAGGTCTTCCTGGCTCTTCGATCCCTGCACTGCTGCCTCTGGGATCAAGTGCTGAGCTAAAGACCAAAATGGAGTCCCCCACATGGCCTCTTTATACCTCCTTCCTGGCCTCTTCTTGGCTGCAGCCGGTCATCTGGTCCTCAGCCTCTCTCTGCTGGCAGCTCTTAGGTCTCCGCCCTCATGCTTTAGGTGTGTCCTTGGCCCATCGAGTGCCATTGTCCCACAGGGCCTTGTAATTAGCATGTCCACAGGCCCGGGCTCTGCCCAATGCTCAACCACATTCAGAGAAATATTCAGCTTCGACACACATTGCAGATTCCTACCTACACACACAGACATTATACACTCACATAAATAGCGTACACAGGATCAGCCGACAGTAAGCTCTCATTCAACACCCCACATGCCCCCCTTTTATACCATTTTTGGGGCCCGCACCCCCACCTATGGGTGCAGCCATGATCCGGCTGCTTCCCTCAAATTCGGTCATGTGACACACCCAACACGCCTCCCCCAGGCAGCCCCCCCCCCCTTTGTTTAAACCCGTTAAGCCTCTGCTGGCCATTGCCTGCCTGCTTCTGATCAGGGCTACTCCCCCCCCCGCTGGGCAGTGCTTACAGACACCGGCCAGTAGGGGTCACCCACAGCCCATACAGCAACCAGGGAACACCCGACCAGAGGGGACCCATGGCCACAGGTCAGACTGAGCATATAACAGCCCTGTTAGTCTCAGCTGGGCTAGGGGGAGGGGGATGTTTAGACCAAGGAAGGGGGTGAAGCCCAGACAGGCCCACGGCTCTGCCCTGCTGCTGTGTCAGCGTCGCTCCTATGCTAAGCTGTGTCTCTGAGAAGCAATAAAACCCAACACGCCGTCTCGGGGGGCAGCAAAGAGGCCCGACCCGGCAGCATTTCACCTCGCCCAGGGGAACGTCCCCCAAAGGAGGAGGCGAATGAAACAGCCGCGGAAAGGCACCGTGCCACGCATGGCACTCCTGCAAGCCGCGTGGCAGCTTTTTAAACGCCCCCTCCCGGAGGCTTGCACAGCACGGCCACGCCGAATGACGACACGCAGCGGAAGGACCACGAAAGGACCAGTGTGTAGTCAACCTGTGGAACTCCTTGCCAGAGGAGGCTGTGAAGGCTAGGACTATAACAGAGTTTAAAGAGAAGCTGGATAAATTCATGGAGGTTAGGTCCATAAAAGGCCATTAGCCAGGGGATAAAATGGTGTCCTTGGCCTCTGTTTGTCAGAGGCTGGAGAGGGATGGCAGGAGACAAATCACTTGATCATTGTCTTCGGTCCACCCTCTCTGGGGCACCTGGTGCTGGCCACTGTCGGCAGACAGGATACGGGGCTAGATGGACCTTTGGTCTGACCCAGTACGGCCGTTCTTATGTTCTTATGAAAGTGCCACCAAAGTACAAGAGGGGGGTGGGGACAAAACGCCGCCCTTCACACGTTCCAAGTCACATCCTCCCGAGGGAAACAGAAAAGAGCAAGTCGAGTGGGGCGCTCGTGCTGCCAACAGCCCATTGTTGGGGGGAGTTGCCCCCAGCGGGCACAGACTAGGCCCCCTCGTGCTGTGAACAGCGATTCAGTCTGCCGCTTGGGTAGCCCCCAAAGTGTCCCTGAGAGCTGCCCCCGGGGCACATGGGAGGAGCACAGAGGGGCTTGCTTGAAAATGTAACCGGCGGGTGCCGAGGCGGCAGGCGGGGCTGGGCACCGACCGAGGGGCAAGTCGCTCATGGGTGGCGGGGCAGAGAGGGGGACCCGGCCAAGCGGCAGGTCCGGAGGAGGCTCTGCAGCACCCTTGGGCGAGGGTGCAGGCAGGGCAGGGCTGCGCCTGTCCAGCCTGGAGAGATGTGGTCGCGGAGATCGAGAGGGAGCTGGCGAGAGCCTGGGTGGGTTTCGCTGCGCGGACAGAGAGGGGGGCCGGAGCCTGGAGATGCTGCACAGAACCCATGGGCACAGCCAGGCCTGCAAGACGCCCTGGTGCCAGGCTGCATTGACGGGCAGGGTGGGACTGTCCTCAGTGATAGAGCGAGGGAGGCACCCGGGGCCGGGCCAGCTGCCCACAGTGGGGAAGTCCGGCTGTGCATGTCCCCCCTCCCAGGCAGCCAGAGCCCCCCGCCCCAGCAAATCCCAGGGGTGGGGACTGAGCATGTTCCTCCAAAACATGGATAGAGGCACAGGCTCCAGCACCCCCAACTGCCACAGGTAGTGGCGTCAAGACACCCTGAAAGCACACACCCTGCTGCTGACAACTGCACACCCACGCACTCACGCTGACACAACCACACATACTGACAGCAACACATGCACACCCTGACACATGCCACCCTGACCCCTGAACAACCTGACACCCACACACCCTGACACATGCCCACCCTGAACAACCTGACACCCACGCACCCTGACACTTGCACACCCTGAACAACCTGACACCCACGCACCCTGACACTTGCACACCCTGACACTCATACATCCTGACCTGTGCCCACCCTGACACCCGCACACCCTGTCATGTGCCTACCCTGACACCTGCACACTCTGACACCTGACCAACCCAACACTCCCATTTCCTGATACCTGCCAACACCAACACCCGCACACCAATACCCACACCTACTGACACCCACACACTCTGACACTTGCCCTCACCGACACCCACCCACACTGACACCCACACACCCTACACCTGCACATAACAACTCCATGCTGACACCTGCACACACTGTGGCTGACACCTCCGCACCCCGACAGCCGCTCACAGTGCAGCTGCTACCTGTGCACTCTTTGACACCCACAACGACACCAGACACCCACCCGGCAACACACGGAGGAGCACAAGCTCTGCCGCCCTCACGCCCACCGATCCCTGCACCCGCTGCCGCTGGCACCCGCTGCCACACACCAGCCCCGCACGTGGGCAGCCCCGTGCCAGGCTGGTCTGTCCTGCCTCCTGCCCCCCACTTGCTGGCCAGACCCAAAGCAGTTCCCGCTGCTCAGGGGGAGCCCCCAGCCCTCCCTCCCGCACTGCCCCCCATTCCCGCACCCCCTCCCAGCCCTGATTACTCTAACGAGGGGCCTGCAGCGCTAATGAGGCTCCAGGAACTCCTGGCCAGGTGGCTGCAGCGGGGAAGGTGCTGCCGGGCGGCTGCGCAGGAATCTGCCCCCCACCCCACCCCTGGCTGGCAGGGGGAGCAGATGCTCTGGCAGCTCATTAGCTGCTCCTCTGCGAGGCCCGGCTGCCAGCTCCCATCTCCATCACCTCTCACCAGCTCCTTTGTTACACAACCCTCCCCACCCCCGCCTCGGTGCGCACGCGCCTCTGTGCTCTGCGCCGGGAGTGGGGCCTAGTGGTTAGAGTGGGGGGCAGCCAGGACTCCTGGGTTCCAGCCCTGGCTCTGGGAGGAAGTGGGGCCTAGTGGTTAGAGTGGGGGGGCAGCCAGGACTCCTGGGTTCCAGCCCTGGCTCTGGGAGGAAGTGGGGCCTAGTGGTTAGAGTGGGGGTGCCCAGGACTCCTGGGTTCCAGCCCTGGCTCTGGGAGGAAGTGGGGCCTAGTGGTGAAGGCAGGGCAGTCTAAGCGCTCGGACTCCTGTGTTCAATCCCTGGCTGTAGGAGGGCAGTAGGGTCTAGCCCGGGGTGCTCAGACTTCATTGTGCAGTGACCCCAGGGATCTGAGCCTGCTTGAACCTCTGCCTGGGGGACAAAGACCCCCCTGCCCTGGAGGGCAAAGTTGATGCTGGGGGGGGGGGGCTGTAAGCTGAGGGCTGATGTGCGTTGGCCTTGGGACCCCAAAAATCTAACACCAGCCTGGTGACCCTTAAGACAGGGTTGTGACCCACTGTGGGATCCCCGCGAGCCTGGCTGGGGTGGGGGGCGGGGGCTGGATACGAAGACTGACTGGTGCACACCCTGGCTACGGCTAGACTGGCAGGATTTTCCGCAAATGCTTTTAACGGAAAAGTTTTCCATTAAAAGCATTTGCGGAAAAGCGTCCGTGGCCAATCTAGACGCGCTTTTGCACAAGAAAGCCCCGATCGCCATTTTCACCATCGGGGCTTTTTTGCGCAAAACAGTTCTTAGCGTCTACACTGGCCCTCTGGCGCAAAAGCATTTCTGGAAAAGGGCTTTTGCCCGAACGGGAACGTCAAAGCATTTGCACAAGAAGCCCTGATTTCGGACAGTAGAACGTCAGCGCTTTTGCGCAAAATCAAGCGGCCAGTGTAGACAGCTGGCAAGTCTAGAAGCAGCCCCTGTGTCAGGATGGGGCCACGGTTCTTCCCGGCTCCTTGTTCCCTGCAAGGCTGCGTCTGGGATGAGGAGCTGAACTGAAGACAAGATGGAGGTTGCCACATGGCACTTCTAGACCGCCCCTGGCATCCTCCTGGCCAGAGCAGGTCACACGGTGGCAGCCGTTCCGCCCTGGCTGGTGCGCAGGTATCAGACACATTCCTCAGGTGAGTATTGGCACCTGGAGACTCATTGTCTCAGGAGTGTCGCTAATTAGCACAGCCACTGGCTGAGCATTCTTGGCCCATTGCTCTGGCTGAGACGGAATTTTCCAGCATCCACAGAGTCCATGTTTATAACTCCACACACAGACATTATACAAGCACATGAATGGCAGATACAAAATCAGTAGAACGGAGGCTTTCATGTGACACCCCACATGGCCCCCTTTGTATTGACTTTTGGGGCAAACACCCCCCCCCATGGGGCTAGCTGTGACTTGGCTTCTCACTTTAAAATCCAGTGACGTGACAGAACCCGCAGCTCCACCCCCCCCTTGCACACCTGTCGGCAATACACCGACCTGCCCTGCACGACAGACCCGCCGCTCCGCCCCCGTGTGCACCCGTGCACCAGCATTGTGCACACACTCACACAGACGGCATGAGAAGGGAATTTCTCAGATGGGCTGCTGACTTCTCGCGCTGCCGGGTGGACGAATGGCTCCGGAGCCTGGGGACGCGACTGAACCCCAGCAAAACCAAAGGGTGTCAATTGTACACCTTTCTGGAACGCTTAGATCTGGCTTAGTGGGAGGGGGGGAGGCAGGTGGAGAAGAGGGCAGGTGTGTGTGTGTGTGTGTGTGTGTGTGTGTGTGTGTGTGTGTGTGTGAGGGAGGGTGTGTGTTTGATCCATCACTACTGGCCGTTCCCACCCTGTGCAGCCCACTCCTCGCCCAGCTGTGTGTGCACTGAGTGGGTGTGTGTGGGGAGGGGGCTGGGACACAGTTGTGCGACAGCACTGGGCACAAGAGCCCTACTGAGTGGATTACTATTAGTGTTCACTGGTGTAAGGGGTGGGGGCTGGGTTCGCACATCTGGGGGGGTGCTATTGTGCATGTGCTGCTGGGGTGTTACTGGATGTGTGGGCAGAATGGGGGGACTTGAGGGGTGGGGGAGTGCAGGGGTGTGTGTGCATTGAGGGGGGCTGAGTGGGCGACTCCCTGGTCCGGCTGCTGGAGCCCACGATCAGGGCAGGTTGGTGAAACCCAAGTGCCGAACCCACGGCCAGTGCGGGGCGGTGCCCGGGTGCCCGCACTGCCCTGAGCCTGGCGCCCGCGCTCATGCCCCGAGGATGCCCGGGGGTCAGTGCTGTGCCAGGGGAGGCTCCGCGCCCGGCTGACGTGCCCAGGAGCGGCTGTGGGGAGGCAGGCCCTGAACAGGGGGTCGCAGCTGGGTCGCAGCCTCTCGGGGAGGCTCCCCCATGTGCCGCCCCCCAGGCTGGTGTATTCGCCACGGGAGCTGCTTTGCCGCCTTGCCAGGGGCTGCGGGAGCTGGAGGCTCGCAGGGGCAGTCGGCCCCGGCAGGATCGGCCCAGCCCCGCTCCCAGCCAGGTAGCGTTAGGACCTGGCGCTGCTGCCCCTGCCATCTGGGCAGCCCCTGGGCCTGCCCCTTTGTGTCTGCGCCGGGTCCCCGCCCTCCCGGAGCACCACTGAAGCGGTAAATAAAGAAACAGACCCCTCTCTGGGGAGTGCCACAGGCGGCGGGCAGGGGGGCCTCGCCCGCAGATGCAGGCTGTTGCCATGTGCACTTTATCTGAGCAATTAAAGGGCTCGGCCTCCCACAGTCGCACGAGCGGGGGGGGGGGGGGGAGGGAGATTAGGGGAGGAGTTCGGGGGGGGGGAGAGCTGGGGGGGGACACAGAGATCGGGGGTGACGTGTGGGAGATCCAGGGGGGATGGAGATCGGGGGGGGGATGGAGATCTGATTTGGGGGCGTTCTGGGGGGATGTGAGAGGGAGGATGTGGGAAATTTGGGAGGGAGATCTGGGCTGGAGGGGGTGGAAGATCCCAGAGAGGAGATCTGAGTGGGGACAGAGATGGGGGGGATCTGGGCAGGGGGGATTTGGGGGGCAGAGATTGGGGAGATCTGGGCAGGAGGTATCTGGGGGGACAGAGATTGGGGGATCTGTGCAGCGGGGACCTGGGGGGACAGAGATGGGGAAGATCTGGGCTGGAGGGGGTGGAAGATCCCAGAGGGGAGATCTGAGTGGGGACAGAGATGGGGGAGATCTGGGCGGGGAGATCGGGGGGCAGAGGAGATGGGGCGGCGCCGGGGGTCAGTTTAACCCTCCGAGTGCCACCGAGGTGTCTCCAACAGGTGCCTTCATGCGCCTCCTGCCCTCAGCTCCCAGGGGAGTCGGGAGACTTGGCTTCAGGGTGTGTCACTTGGATGCCCCGTGCCTCAGTTTCCCCTCTGTGCACTGGCCTGCCTCCTGGGGGAGTGAGGATGGAGGCCTGCACGAGGGGGTGGTGCCCAGACATGGCGGGGTGTGGGGCCTGTGAGAACCACAGGCTAGGAAAGGGCCCTTCCCCCACTGGGTCACCGGCCCCCTGCCAAGGTGGAGGGGCCTGGCAGTGCCCCCTGGCACAGGCGTCGGGGAGCCCCCCCGGGGCAGGTCTGGGCAGGGTGAGGCTGCCTGGCAGCTCCCCGGGGCGAGGCCCAGCCCGGAGCTGGCAGGGAGCAGTTTGGCCCTGCCTGGCCGCAGAGGGAGGAGTCGGCTGTTCGCAGCCCATCTCTCGGGTACGCAGGCTTCGTCTGCGCCAGCACGGCCCCGGCCCCAGCAAGAGCGGCTCACGCCGCCCACGGCACGAGGGGACTCGCTGGCGCTTGGACGGGCTCTGCGGGTTCTGTTCCTGCCCTCTGGTGACCCAGCCTGGGGGGCAGGGAGCCAGGCGGGTAAAAGGCACCAGAGAACATCAGATGGGGCAGACCAAAGGCCCATCCCCCCAGGGGCCTGTCTGCCCACAGCGGCCAATGCCCGGTGCCCCAGAGGGAGGGAACAGAACCGGGAATTATCCCGGGATCCCTCCCGTCGCCCACTCCCAGCCTCTGTCCAACCTGCTCTTAGATGGATCCAGGGATGGAGATTCCACAACCCCCACCCCCCAGGCAACCTATCCCAGTGTTTCACCCCCCGGACAGTTGGGAAGTTTTTCCTGATGTCCAACCTCAACCTCCCTGGCTGCAGTTTAAGCCCCTTGCTGCTTGTCCTGTCCTCAGAGGCCAAGGGGAACATGTTTTCTCCCTCCCCTTTTAGATATTGAAAGACTCTACCATGTCCCCCCTCAGTCTTCTCCTTTGTGAACTAAACAAGCCCAATTCTCTCAGCCTTCCCTCCTAGGTCCTGTTCTCTAGACCTTCCATCATTCTCGTTGCTCTTCTCGGGACCCTCTCCAATTTCTCCCTATCTTCCTTGGAATGTGGTGCCCAGAACGGGATCCAACGCTCCAGCTGAGGCCTAACCGGCGCAGAGCAGAGCGGAGGTAACGTGCCGCTCCAGGGAGAGCTGGTGTATGGAGGGGGGGGGGGGGAGTCCCCAGGCCCTGCGCCCCCACCCGCAGCCAGCCGTGGCTCCCAGCCGGACGATGGCGTAGAACAGACTTAGCACAGGGACCAGGAGCAGCCAGCATGGCCCATCTTGGGGAGAGGGTGGGCCAGACCCAGGGCCTGCCCCCAAGGCAGCCAGACTCACTCCCACACCCAGCAGCCCATGTCTGTCTCCTGCCAACCCCCCTCCCGTTTGTCCAGCTTCCTGGGAGAAAAGGGGTCACCTGGTCACCCCCCCCCAGGCTCACGCTACAGCCTGGCCATTGTTATGTGACGGGCTGGGCGCCCTCCCTCAGTGACTTGCAGCCGAAATCCCCATCTAGAGAGCAGAGTGTCCAGGGAAACTGAGGCACACACCTGGGGTTACTACGGGACAGCAGAAATCCCACGCAAGCGAACCCAGTCCCCCCACGTCGCAGCTCGCCCCCCGCCAGAGCGAACTGAGCAGGGTCACTCAGCCGGTGGCCCGGGTAACACGGCAGCTGTGACAGTGGCACGTCCCTTAGCACGGACCCTCCCTGGCACCGTCCCGCAGGAGCCGGCTCCTGCTCAGGAGCTCGGCATTTGCCCCCATCACCTGGGGCAGCCAGGCCGAGGGAGGGGTCGGAGACACCGGGAAATGCCACCCAGGCAGACCAGGCTGCGGCTTTCCAAGGGCTCCCCCCAGGGCCGGGCGTCCTGCTCTCTGGCCGCGTAGCTCTGCGCCCGGGCGGCAGCTCCTTGCTCAGGCACACGACGGGGTGTCGCTCCCCCTTCTCGTCCCCCTGCATCAGCACCGCCCCAGCCCGGAGTCAGCAGCCTCCGTGAGCACCAGGAAGGGCTTGTCAGTATCTGGGTTCACCAGCACCCAGGCTCTGACCAGGGCCGCCCCTGGCCTGCCCTTCTCACACAGCTCCGTGATCCGGGTGGGGATGGAAGTGTCATGGGGCAGAACCCCCGGTCGGACCCGCCATCCCAATGAAAGCCTGGACCTGCTGCTTGCTCTGGGGCACAGGCCAGTCTCTTGTGGCCTCCACCTTGGCCGGCTCTGGCTTCAAGCAGCCGCTCCCCACCTCATGGGCCAGGTAGGACACCTCGGCCATCTCCACCTTGCACTTCCCAGCCTTTAGGGTCAGCCCAGCCCCCCACAGCCGGCCCAGCACCTGGCTGACCTGGGCCACGTGGTCCTCCCAGGTCTGGCTACAGGCACAAATATCATCCATGTACGCCAGGGCAAAGCTCCCCATCCCCCGCAGCAGCTGGTCCCCTGGCGCTGGAAGGAGGCCGGCGCCCCCTTGAGGCCGAAGGGCAGGACCAGGAACTCGTAGAGCCCCAGCGGGGTGACAAACGCCGATTTCAGCCTGGTCCAGCGGCACCTGCCAGTAGCCCTGGGTGAGGTCCAGGGTGGTGAGATAGCGAGCTCCCCCCAGCTTGTCCAGGAGCTCGTCGGGCCTTGGCATCGGGCAGGCGTCGGACACCGTGATGGCGTTGAGCTTCCGGTAGTCCACGCAGAACCGGATCCACCCGTCCTTCTTGGGAGCCAGCACCACCGGGGAGCCCCAGGGGCTGGAGGACGGCTGGATCACCCCTAGCGCCAGCATGTCCCGGACCTCTCTCCCCAGGCCCTGGGCCGTCTTCCCCGTGACTCTGAACAGGGAGCAGCGCACCGGGGGGTGAGTGCCCGTCTGCACCCGGTGGACAGCCAGGTTGGTGAGACTGGGCTTGTTGGAGAACAGCTGCCGGCAGGAGCGCAGCACCTCCCCGATCTCGGCCTGCTGGGCCGGGGTGAGCTGGTCCGAGAGGGAAATTGACTCCAGCGAAGAGTCTGCTCCAGTCCCAGGGAACAGGCCCAGCAGGGGATCCTCCCCCTGCCCCTCCCAGAACTTACACACGGCCAGCACCAAGTTCTCCCGGCCCCAGGACGGAATTCATCATATTAACGTGACCCACCCGCTGGCCGCGCGTCCGGCCCGTCAGCTCCACCACGTAGGCACCTCGCTCAGCTGCTTGAAGACCCTGAAGGGGCCGTCCCAGGCGGTTTGCAGCTTGTTCTTCCACTCGGATGAGACCCAGCACCTGGTCCCCAGTGGCGCCGGCGCGGGCCCGTACGTTGGGGTCGGACCAGACCTTCTGCTTCCCTTGGGCCCTGCCCAGGGTCGCTCTGGCCGGGCCCGTGAGCTCAGCGAGCCTTTCCCGGGAAGCCAGGACGTCCTCCGCCCCCGACTCGCCTCCCCCTCCCACTCCTCTCTCAGCAAGCCCAGGGGACCCCTCCCCCTTCTCCCGAACAGCAGCTCCAACAGGGGGAACCTGGTGCAAACAGCAGGGGGGGCAGGTTCTGGCCTCGTCCTGCCGGTGCTGGTGCATAAAGGTCCTTAGCATCTGCTTTACTGTCCCACTGCCCCTCCCTGCCAGCCCGCTGGGGCCCATACGCTGAGGTCCAGGCATGGGGGACTGGGTGGCAGTGGAGGGGTGAGATGTCAGTGGGGGTTGGGCAGTGGGGGGCTGGGCAAGAAGAGGTGGGTGGCAGTGGGGGCTGGGCAGTGCGGGGGCTGGGCAGTGCGGGGGCTGGGCAGCAGGCACTGTGACAGTCTCGCCTTGCCATGAGGGCACATCATGCCATGCACACGGGACTGCAGTGCGTTGTGTAGTGCATGGCAGGCGTGTGCGTGGGCAGGTGTGTGTGGGTGTGTGCGTGGGCAGGCGGGCGTGTGCGTGGGCAGGCGTGTGCGTGGGCGGGCGTGTGCGTGGGCGTGCGTGTGCGTGGGCAGGCGTGTGTGTGGGCGGGCGTGTGCGTGGGCAGGCGTGTGCATGAGCAGGCATGTGCATGAGCAGGCGTGTGCGTGGGCGGGCATGTGCGTGGGCGGGCGTGCGCGTGGGCAGGCGTGTGGGGGTGTGGGTGGGTGTGGGGGTGGACAGGCGTGGGCGTGTGCATGGGCAGGCATGTGCATGGGCAGGTGTGTGCGGGCGTGCGCGTGGGCGGGTGTGTGCGGGCGTGTGCGTGTGTGTGCGGGCGTGTGCGTGTGCGTGCGGGCATGCGCGTGGGCGGGCGTGTGCGTGGGCGGGCGTGCTGCGGCTGGGGCGGGGTGTCTGTCTGAGCGTCTCTGGGCACCTCACCCCTAGGGCAGAGAGCCCAGGAGCCGGCAGCCCTTGGCCAGGAGGCTCAGCCACGCCCAGGCTGAGCAGGGCAGCACAGGGCTGTGTGAGCAGATCTGGCCATGCCAGCGCAGCGCCGTCCTCGCCAGCCCGGGCACCTCCACGGGCACCGCACTGCTCTCTGGGGCTGGGTGCCCACCAGCTCCCTTCTCATGCGTCAGAGCACCTGGCCTCCCCAACCCGCGCTGGCCCCACTGGGGCCATGTCAAATGGGGAAACTGAGGCACAGACAGGGACGACTCCCCCAGGTCACCTCCTACCCCAACCCACGCGTCCCCCACACCCAATTGCAGAGCTCGGGGGGGGGGCGGTCCTGGGGCTTTGCAAACTGCCCCCCCCCCAAATTGTTGGCCATGTGGCGGGACCCACCTGGCGGGGGAAGGGGGTTGGTGCAGCAGGAGGAGA
Organism: Pelodiscus sinensis; assembly: GCF_052426305.1. Taxonomy (NCBI): domain Eukaryota; kingdom Metazoa; phylum Chordata; order Testudines; family Trionychidae; genus Pelodiscus; species Pelodiscus sinensis. Next base: position 2,515,874 of record NC_143053.1, read on the forward strand.
GGGAGGGGTGCTGGGGGGCAGGGAGGCGGCCCGTGGCCAGGGGAAGGGAAGGCAGCAACCTGCAGGCAGTGCCCAAAGCCCCACTCAAAGTCACCTGCCTGAGGCTCGGGGGGGGGGGGGGGGGCTGGGTGCAGGTTCTGGGCTGGGGCAGGATGTTGGGGTGCAGGAGGGGGCGGGGGTGGGGGTGGCAGTGAGGGCTCTGGAGGGGTGTGGGAGTCTGGGGGAAGAGGGTGCAGGCTCTGGAAGGGAGGGGTGGGTGAGGGGGTGCAGGAGGGGGCAGGGGGGATCTTCTCTTACCTGGGGCACCCCTCTCTGGCAGTGGCTTCTGTGGGGGTGTGGCTTCCACATGCCACGCCTCCCTCCCACCCCGTCTGTCCCCCAGCCCCCGTCACCCCCACCCCCTGCCCCCGTCACCCCCACCCCTGCCCCCGTGTGTCCCCCAGCCCCCTGCCACCCTACCCCCGTCACCCCCACCCCTGTCCCCATGTGTCCCCCAGCCCCCTGCAACCCCCACACCATGCTCCCGTGTGACCCCCAGCCCCCGTCACCCCACCCCCTGCCCCCGTCACCCCCACCCCCTGCCCCCGTCACCCCCCCCCTGCCCCCTGCCCCCACCCTCCGTCACCCCCACCCCTGCCCCCGTGTGTCCCCCAGCCTCCGTCACCCCCACAGCCTGCCCCCATGTGTCCCCCAGCCCCTGTCACCCCCACACCCTGCCCTCGTGTGTCCCCCAGCCCCCTGCCACCCCACTCCCTGCCCCCTGTGTCCCCCAGCCCCCTGCCACCCCCACCCCCTGCCCCAGTGTGTCCCCCAGCCCCCGTCACCCCCACCCCTTGCCCCCGTGTGTCCCCCAGCCCCCGTCACCCCCACCCCCTGCCCCCGTGTGTCCCCCTGCCCCCGTCACCCCCACCCCCTGCCCCCGTGTGTCCCCCTGCCCCCGTCAGCCCCACCCCTGCCCCCGTGTGTGATCACTGCCCAGGCCCAGCCTAGCCAGCCGGCCAGGGTGGCCTCGGGGACTGAGCACCAGCCAGCGGGGGTGGCAGAGCTGGGGGGCTGGGCGCTGGGGCCGCCTGGGGGCTCTGCCCACCAGCCCCCTGCGAGGACAGGAGGGGGGCAGGGCACTCCTGGGAGGAGCGGGACTGGCCCCTTGCAGGGGGGGGCTCTTTCCAGCTGGACTGTTGGCCCGGCCGTAGGGACCCCAGGCTGCCCCCACCCTCTCCCTGCATTTGGGTCCACGTCCCTCTCGGCCCCGCCAGCCAGGGGGAAGGGGGTCTGGCTGGCTATGGGGCAGGAAGGGGGGACACTGGAAGCAGGGGGAGGGATCGGGGGAGATGTGTGGGGTGGGCACAGGGCCAGGGATGGGCAGAGCCCTGGACACAGCGGCGGGACCCTCCCCGTGGCAGGCCGTGGCACAGAGCGGGTGGCACCAGCAGCCCCCCACGCAAAGAACCGCAGGTGGAGAGGGAGGCTGCTTTACTGGGGCCCGGCCCCTCACGCCTCCAGCCCCTCGCCCTGCGGCGGGGGGGGCCAGTGGCGGATCACGTGGCGCGCCGACACGTCCGGCCAGTCGAAGTAGTTGAGCCGCAGCTTGTGCGCGATCTGCTTGCCCAGGAACTCCATGTGCTGGGGGGCAGGGCAGGGGCATGAGGCCGGGGCCGGGGCAGCAGGTGGGTGGGAATGAGGGGCACTGGCAGAACTCGGGGGTGAGGAGCCCAGAGCTGGGCTGGCAGGGGCTGCGGGTGGGGGGGAGGGGCACCGGCAGGGCTGGGCCGGGGGGCAGGGGCTGCGGGTGGGGGGGAGGGGCAGGGGGGGGCCGGGGGGCAGCGGGTGGGGGGGGAGGGGCACCGGCAGGGCTGGGCCGGGGGGCAGGGGCTGCGGGTGGGGAGGGAGGGGCACTGGCAGGGGGGGGGGGCAGGGGCTGCGGGTGGGGAGCGAGGGGCACCGGCAGGGCTGGGCCGGGGGGCAGGGGCTGCGGGGGGGGGGAGGGGCACCGGCAGGGCTGGGCCGGGGGGCAGGGGCTGCGGGTGGGGAGGGAGGGGCACCGGCAGGGCTGGGCCGGGGGGCAGGGGCTGTGGGGGGGGGGAGGGACACCGGCAGGGCTGGGCCGGGGGGCAGGGGCTGCGGGTGGGGAGGGAGGGGCACCGGCAGGGCTGGGCCGGGGGGCAGGGGCTGCGGGTGGGGAGCGAGGGGCACCGGCGGGGCTGGGCCGGGGGGCAGGGGCTGCGGGTGGGGAGGGAGGGGCACCGGCAGGGCTGGGCCGGGGGGCAGGGGCTGCGGGTGGGGAGCGAGGGGCACCGGCGGGGCTGGGCCGGGGGGCAGGGGCTGCGGGTGGGGGGGGAGGGGCACCGGCAGGGCTGGGCCGGGGGGCAGGGGCTGCGGGTGGGGAGGGAGGGGCACCGGCAGGGCTGGGTGGGCACAGGGCTGTGGGGAGCCGAGCTCTCTGAGGTCCCGGGGTCCGGCCGTGCCCAGGCCCAAGCGGCTGGCAGGGCCCCGGGCTGGGGGCAGGGCCGGGCCGGGCTGCTCACCTCGTATTTGTCCGACAGGCTGGCCAGGGCCAGCACCTCCAGGCCGTAGCCGTTGAGGATGAGGCGGTAGAAGGGCTTCCCGTAGGCTGCAAGGCAGGCCAGAGGCAGCGGTGAGGGGCGGAGGGACCCCAGCCCCAGGCCCTCCCTCCCGCTCCCCGCCGGGGCCGTACCGTCCATCTGGGCCCCCAGCCGGATGTAGATCTGGTGCAGGGGCCCCTCCTGCCAGAGCTGCCGCTTGATGTAGATCTGGTAGCAGCCCCGGTTGTGGTTGATCACCAGGTGCCGCTTGTACATGGAGCTGAGGAAGAGCCAGAGCCCGACCAGCATCCCGTAGGCAAAGAAGCCGGAGTAATCCTGGGAGGTCTGCGGGGCAGAGGCGGCCGTGGGGATGGCGGAGCCAGGACCCAGAGCCTGGCACGAGGCGGGCGAGCCGGAGGAAGCTGCTGGCCCCAGCTCCTGGGCTGGGGGGTGGCTGCAGGACTCGGGGAGTCTGTGCCAGGGAACCCCAGTTCGCCGTCACCCACTGGAAGTAACGCCCTGGGCCTGGCCCAGCCACCAGCCCAGGCGAGCGAGGGGCCCAGGTGGGATGTGAGGGCACGGGGCTGGCGGGGCTCTGGGGCGGGGCACGGGGCCAGCCACGGACGCTCCTACCTTCCCATACTTGCGGTAGAGGACTACGCCCAGCACACTGAGCAGGAAGATGACGGCCCCCTTCCACAGCGTATCCTTGTAATACTCCATCACGTACACTGGGGGGGACGGAGAGGGCTCAGCCCCGAGCCAGCCCCAGACGCACCCTCCCCCGCCAGCCAGCGAGGCCCCGGGACACTCACCGCGCTCGGGGGACGAGCCTGGGGCTGCCCCAGACAGGGCCCAATGGGAGCACGGGGCAGACGGTTCCCTTTGGCGCCTGCAGGCAGGACACGGAGCCGCGCATGCTTAGGCAGCGCCTTGCCCTGGGCAGGCAGAAGGCCAGCGGGTTCTGGAGCAGCGATGGCAGCACTCCTGCTGGGGCCGGAGCAGGAAAACAGAACAACGTGGGGGGGGGTGGAGTGGGGAGCCTCTTGGGCTCCGCAGCCGTTTCGGGAGGAGAGCAGAAAGCAGCGGGCCCCGGAGCAGGTCCTGGAGAGCAGGAGCCGGCATGGCGGTGGGGTCGCGAGTGAGCCCTGGACTCTGGAGGACAGACGGTCGCTGTCCGGAGTGGGGGAAGTGGGGTGTTTGCAAATGCCAGAGCAGGTTGCAGGAGAGGCTGCCGGGTGGTGGAGCAGTGAGGATAACACTTGCTAGTTTAGGAGTGGGTTCTGGAGCAGGGCTGGCAGGATGTTGGTGGGTTCTGGAGTGGGGCAGGCTGGACCTTTGTAGGTTTTCGAGCAGGGTGCATGGCTCGCTAGTGGGTTCCAGAGCAGGCAGAATGCCACAGGGCCCTGAAGCGAAGTAGTCAGAGCAACAATAGATTCTGGAGTGGGGTAGGCAGAAGAGCATGGCTCCAGAGCAGGTTCTAGAGCAGGGTGAGCAGGCTCTGGAGTGGGTGTGCCAGAACACTGTGGTTCCAGAGTGGGATGACCAGAACACTGTAGTCCCTGAGCAGGTTCTAGATCAGGGCAAAGAGATCCCCTTGGTTCCAGAGCAGGCTCTGGAGTGGGGTGTGCCAGGAGGCCATGGTTCCAGAGTAGGATGGCCAGAATACTGTGGTCCCAGAGCAGGTTCTGGAGTGGGATGGCCAGAACAGCATGGTTCCAGAGTGAGTTCTGGAGCCAGGTGGGCTGAAGGCCACGATTCCAGAGCTGGTTCTGGAGCGCCAAAGGCAGCCTCATGGCCTCTCTTCACAGCACACCAACCCAATGGTGCCGCATCAGACACCTCCCGTGGGCCTCTCAAATCCCTCCAGGAGCTTTGGGTGACGTGGGACCATGGACCCAGAAGCCCTCCAGCACCCAGCTCCCTGGGCCTCGTGCGCCTCACCATTGGGCCGCTGCACCTGGAAGGGGAAATGCGCGTTCTGCTGCAGCTTGCGGGCCAGTCTCTTCTCCACGTCAAAGAAGCTGATGCTCCAAAGGGCGAAGGCGTCTCGTGGCATGGCTGCTCTGGGGAGGTGGGCGCCCACAGCGACGGGGGCTGCCGAGGGAAGGCGAGGAGCCCGTCAGCCAGCTGGCAAGCCCGCCCTGGGCTACGTACAGGGAGCCCTGGAATTCCTCGGTGCGGAAGCTGGCATGGGGCAGGGTGGGATGGGCCAGCGGGTGGCTGGAGCTGGGAAGAGAACCCCAGAAGCCAAGCCCCAAGATCGTATCTCTTGTGGGCTCCGGAATGATGCCCACTGCTGTCCCCAAGCCCCCACGGGGACTCTGCCAGCGTTTGTGCCACGCTGAGCCCAGAGCCTCCCGGTCCTGGCACTTGCCAAGTGGCCTGGCCAATTGCCAGTGCCCCGTACCTGCAGGGGCAGGCGAGTCCCAGCTGGGGAACAGCGAAGACTGAGGGAAGACTGAGCGTCAAGGGAGGCTCAAAGACAGGGCCCTTCCGGGGAGGGGGACACGGAGCGCACGGCTGAGCCATGGCGACCGGCTTCCATGGGCTCTAGAACCAGCTGCCAGTTCTAGAGCGCCCAGGGCCCCGCTTCCGTGGCAGCAGCGCGTGGAGAAGGAGGCGACAAGCCGGCCGCGTCCCTGGCGCTGGGCAGCAGGCTCTGGAGGGGGAAGGTGGGACGTCCCGGGGAGGTCACGGACCAACGCTCAGGGCCCCGTGGACACAGCCCGCAGCCCCGCAGCAGGAGGGGCCAGCCGGCGGGCAGGGAACACACGCGGCTTGTGGGGAGCTGCTCTCCCCTGTGAGCCCCCCAGGCGCTGCGCCCCAGCTTGGCTCACATGGAGCTGGCTCGGCCCGGCTGCTGCTCCCGTGACCACGCCCGGCCGGGGGCTTGGAGACATTGGGAACCTACACGCAGGACAGGGGAGCAGCTGGGCTCCAGCCGGCATCCTGGGCTTCCCCCTCCCGCTCCGAGGCAGCCTTGCCTTGAAAAGCCAGGGCTGCGCTGTTGGCTGCCAGCGCTCCAGTGGGAAGGTCCCAAGTACCAGCTAGGACCCCCCCCCCCACAGCTGCTGGGCCCCCTGACGCCTGGGGGAGCTTTTGCGCCACTGCGTATGCGCAGAATTCACAGCCAGCGCAGATCTGCTCTTGGGATGAGCAGTGCTGCCTCCCCCCACCCCCCTCCCCCGCCCCAGGCCACTGCCAGCCGCTGCCTTCATCCCGGCCCCTGCCCCCCAGAGCGGGAGGGGAAGTGCAGGGGAGGGGGAGGGCCAACTTTCAAACCCTTGAACAGAACACGGCTGCCCGCACCCGCCTTCCCCCTGCAGAGCCGGGATGAGAGGAGCTGAAGAGCCTGCTCAATCCAGGCTGTGGGGCAGGGGTGGAGTCAGACCCTGGAGCAATGGGGCAGGGCAGGGAGTCCATCCCCACAGCAAGGGGCTGGGGAAACTGAGGCACGGCCGGGTGGGGGATGTCTCCAGAACAAGGGGCTGGGGGGTCCCTCTCCACACTGGGGTAGGACAGCATGAGAGGGGCATGAGGGTTGGGTCCCTGGAACAAGGGGCTGGGGAAACTGAGGCACAGCAGGGCAGGGGGCAGACAGTCCCCTGACCAATAGGGACTTTGGAGCCAGCCAGTTCTCCCCCTCAGGCTGGGGGGGGCTGTTAAAACAGAGCCCCTCCTCCAGGCTCCAATTGCAGCTGCTGCTCTGCCCCCCCGCCCCCCCCGCCCGCACCCGCCAGAGGCCGTTTAGTGCAGGCACCCGGCAGCCAGTCAGTTGTGAGAGCAGAACCGGGGGAGCTGCCAGTTCCTCCCCTGGACCAGACGTTGCTCTGGAAAAGCAGACCCGTGGCAGCCCGACCCCTGCGCCTGCCCAGCTTCCCCGTACGGCACGAGGGGCGGAGTCGGGTCGCGCCCAAACCGGCCTGGCAAGGTCATTGCACAAGAGCTGTTGCGAGGGAAGGGAAGTGTCGGGTCCCGGCTTTCAAACCCACAGAAGTGACACTTGTCTCCTGAGCAGGTGGGTCCCGTGGGTCTGGGCTATCGCAGGCCACGCCGTGCACCAGGGAGAGCCACAGAGACACCGGAGCAGGCGGGTCTGAGCGATCACAGGCCACGCCGTGCACCAGGGAGAGCCACGGAGACACCGGAGCAGGCGGGTCTGAGCGATCGCAGGCCACGCCACGCACCAGGGAGAGCCACGGAGACACCGGAGCAGGCAGGTCTGAGCGATCGCAGGCCACGCCGTGCACCAGGGAGAGCCACAGAGACACCGGAGCAGGCGAGTCTGAGCGATCGCAGGCCACGCCGTGCACCAGGGAGAGCCACAGAGACACCAGAGCAGGCAGGTCTGAGCGATCGCAGGCCACGCCACGCACCAGGGAGAGCCACGGAGACACCAGAGCAGGCGGGTCTGAGCGATCGCAGGCCACGCCGTGCACCAGGGAGAGCCACAGAGACACCGGAGCAGGCGGGTCTGAGCGATCGCAGGCCACGCCGTGCACCAGGGAGAGCCACAGAGACACCGGAGCAGGCAGGTCTGAGCGATCGCAGGCCACGCCGTGCACCAGGGAGAGCCACAGAGACACCAGAGCAGGCAGGTCTGAGCGATCGCAGGCCACGCCGTGCACCAGGGAGAGCCACGGAGACACCGGAGCAGGCAGGTCTGAGCGATCGCAGGCCACGCCGTGCACCAGGGAGAGCCACAGAGACACCAGAGCAGGCAGGTCTGAGCGATCGCAGGCCACGCCACGCACCAGGGAGAGCCACAGAGACACCGGAGCAGGCGGGTCTGAGCGATCGCAGGCCACGCCGTGCACCAGGGAGAGCCACAGAGACACCGGAGCAGGCGGGTCTGAGCGATCGCAGGCCACGCCGTGCACCAGGGAGAGCCACGGAGACACCAGAGCAGGCAGGTCTGAGCGATCGCAGGCCACGCCGTGCACCAGGGAGAGCCACGGAGACACCGGAGCAGGCAGGTCTGAGCGATCGCAGGCCACGCCGTGCACCAGGGAGAGCCACGGAGACACCAGAGCAGGCAGGTCTGAGCGATCGCAGGCCACGCCGTGCACCAGGGAGAGCCACAGAGACACCGGAGCAGGCAGGTCTGAGCGATCACAGGCCACGCCGTGCACCAGGGAGAGCCACAGAGACACCGGAGCAGGCAGGTCTGAGCGATCACAGGCCACGCCACGCACCAGGGAGAGCCTCGGAGACACCGGAGCAGGCAGGTCTGAGCGATCGCAGGCCACGCCGTGCACCAGGGAGAGCCACAGAGACACCGAAGCAGGCGGGTCTGAGCGATCGCAGGCCACGCCACGCACCAGGGAGAGCCACAGAGACACCAGAGCAGGCAGGTCTGAGCGATCGCAGGCCACGCCGTGCACCAGGGAGAGCCACAGAGACACCGGAGCAGGCGGGTCTGAGCGATCGCAGGCCACGCCACGCACCAGGGAGAGCCACCAACGCTGGAACAGGCGGGTCTGAGCGATCACAGGCCACGCCATGCACCAGGGAGAGCCTCGGAGACACCGGAGCAGGCAGGTCTGAGCGATCACAGGCCACGCCATGCACCAGGGAGAGCCACAGAGACACCGGAGCAGGCGGGTTTAAGCGATCACAGGCCACGCCATGCACCAGGGCAAGCCACAGAGACACCGGAGCAGGCGGGTTTAAGCGATCACAGGCCACGCCGTGCACCAGGGCAAGCCACAGAGACACCGGAGCAGGCGGGTTTAAGCAATCACAGGCCACGCCGTGCACCAGGGCAAGCCACAGACACCGGAGCAGGCGGGTTTAAGCGATCACAGGCCACACCGTGCACCAGAGCAAGCCACAGAGACACCGGAGCAGGCGGGTTTAAGCAATCACAGGCCACGCCGTGCACCAGGGTGAGCCATGGAGACGCTGGAGCAGGCAGGTTTCAGCGATCACAGGCCACGCCGTGCACCAGGGCAAGCCACAGAGACACCGGAGCAGGCGGTTTAAGCGATCACAGGCCATGCCGTGCACCAGAGCAAGCCACAGAGACACCGGAGCAGGCGGGTCTGAGCGATCACAGGCCACGCCGTGCACCAGAGCAAGCCACAGAGACACCGGAGCAGGCGGGTTTAAGCAATCACAGGCTACGCCGTGCACCAGAGCAAGCCACAGAGACACCGGAGCAGGCGGGTCTGGGGCAGAAATTCTCCATTCGACAAGGAACTTGCTACCGCCCGTTGGCTTTTGAGTGTGTCCTTGCTGCGACCTTGCTCCCAGCCCTCTTCCCTGTGGATCTCTGGCTGAAACGAACTAAACCTGTTTGGTTTCACGAGCTCCCTGCATGCCGGGTGCTCAGGAGAGTGAGCTGGGGGGGTGACACAGGAGCTGGGAGCGGTGCGCAGGCGGCACCCCACTGGGGTGCACATGGGTGGCTGGAAGACAGGGCCCCGGGGTATAACCTGGCCAGGGGCTTCCTGGCCAGCCTGCGGAAAGGAGCAGGCTGTGCGGAGCCGGGAGTGCAGGTGGCTGGGGGTTTCCTGGGGGTGCAGACAGGGCTCCCTGCCGCTATAAGCAGGTGGCAGCGATTTACCCGACACCCTGACAGTCACAACCCGGCCTCGAAACGCAGCTCAGGAGGGGCCAGGCCAGAGATGTTCCATGTGCCCTGGGGTGCCCCAAGCTGTCCCGGAGCCTGTGGGAGACGCGCCCTTTCCCCTGAGCAGCTGGTCACAAGAGCCATGTGGTTCCTGGAGGTCGCTGGGCTTGGAGGGATGCAGCTCCCCCCTCCTGCGCCCCACGGCGCCGAGTCCCCGCCAGGCCCTGGGGACAGACCCATGGACTCCCTGCAGAAACAGCCCTTTATTCTGCAGCACCGGGCCCTGCAGCGGGCGGGGAAACCCTGCAGTCCCCAGGAATGTCATACAAAAAGGGAGCGCTACCAAAAGTGGGAACCCGGCCCAGCCGCCCTCCTTGCTACTGCTCCAGGCAGCGCCCAGCTCCCTGCGGGCACGGAGCCCCGCTGCTCTGCCCACACTGCCAGGAGGGGCGGGTGCAGCCCAGTGCCTCGCAGTCTGTACAGGGCGGCTCCTGGGGCAGCCGCCTGTCTCTGGAGTGGGGCCGTGCCGGTGTCATTCCGACGTCTCCTGGGCTGCTGCCGGCTCGTCGGCGCTGCCCAGCAGCTTGTGCAAGCACTGGCGGACGTCGTCCTGGCCCCGGTACGCCCTCTTCATGCCCCGGGGCAGGTAGCGGCAGGAAGACAGGTTGAGGTAGCTCAGGTCAGGGCAGCTGAGGATCAGGGCGCTGTGGGGAAGCAGAAATGCCTTGGCTTGCGGCCCTCAGCTCCCCCGGGCACCCTGCTCGGGCTTAGCAGCACACCCAGCCCGCAGCAGAGGCATGGCAGGAGGCTGACGGAGGCCAGGGGCAGCCCAGGGCAGGTGGCAGCGTGACAGGAGGCCAGGTAGGAGCCGAGCACGAGGCCCAGCAAGAGGCAGGGCGCAGCGGGAGAGGGGAAGAGCCCAGCCGGGCCCCAGTGCAGGAGAGGGGGCGGGGAAGGGACGCGGTAGAGACGGTGTCTGGTGGGGGAGAGGAGGCTGCAGCGGCTGAGCCAGGAGAGCTGTGGGGTGTATCTGGCGACTGACAGCAGCGGCCGGCGTCGCAGGCCAGATCCCCAGGGCCGAGGCAGCCGTGAGCGGTGGATGTGGCTGGCAGGTCCTGGGCTTGGAAGCACAGGGGGCTCGGAAGCACAGGGGGCTCTGGCCGCAGCCCTGTGCCGGCGCTCACCTGACGGTGCTCACGGTGACCTTGGTGCCGATCAGGCTGAGGGAGCGCAGGGCCGCCCGGCCGCCGCCCTGCCCGAAGGTGGCCAGGGCCTGCTCCAGGTCGCGCTCGCTGAAGCTCTGCCCTGCCACGTCCAGCTCCCGCAGGCTGTGCTGCCACTTCCAGGTGAGCAGGCGGCTGCCCTCCGAGGGCAGCACCAGGTGGTGAGCGCTGCAGTACAGGCCCAGGTACAGCTGCTCCACATCTGGGAGGCAGAGAGCGACGGGTCAGGAACGCAGAGCCAGCGCCAGGGTGTCAGGGGGAACAGGGCCCCAGGACCAGGCGCCCGCTAAGCAGGGCTGCAGGGGGGGGGGCGGACGTGAGCCAGAGCAGCCCGGCACAGGGGCACGGGGATTTCGTCCTGCGCGGCGGGAAGCTAGTTCAGCCTCTCGGGAACAGAGACCAGAACATTGTGCGGGCTGGGAAAAGCCGCGAGACTCAGCACAGCAGCAGGGCGACTCCCTGCCCGTCGCGCCCGCCCGGCCTCCCTCCCAAAGCTGCGCCCAGCCCAGCAGCCCAGCTCCACAGGAAGCAAACAAAACAGCCACCGCAGTACCAAGCTGGGTAGCGATTGCTAGCGCCTCGGATCCCCCCAGCGCCTCGGATCCCCTCCGGCGCCTCGCTGGGTATGGCCCCCCCGGCGCCTCGGATCCCCCCCAGTGCCTCGGATCCCCTCCGGCGCCTCGCTGGGTATGGCCCCCCCGGCACCTTGGATCCCCCCCAGCGCCTCGGCTCCCCCCACGCCTCGCTGGGTACGCCCCCCCCGGCGCCTCGGGTCCCCCCACGCCTCGCTGGGTACAGCCCCCCGGCGCCTCGGGTCCCCCCACGCCTCGCTGGGTACGGCCCCCCCGGCGCCTCGGGTCCCCCCACGCCTCGCTGGGTACGGCCCCCCCGGCACCTTGGATCCCCCCCAGCACCTCAGATCCCCCCCAGCGCCTCGGGTCCCCCCACGCCTCGCTGGGTACGCCCCCCCCGGCGCCTCGGGTCCCCCCCACGCCTCGCTGGGTACGGCCCCCCCAGCGCCTCGGGTCCCCCCACGCCTCGCTGGGTACGGCCCCCCCAGCGCCTCGGGTCCCCCTTGCACCTCGCTGGGTAGGGTTAGGGGTAGGGTCACTGGTGCCTCTGACCCGTATTACTTAGGAATCCTCCGTGGACTTTACTCAAGCCAAACTGTGAGATGGTTTCTCTCCTCCTTCCTCAGCTTCTGTCTTCTTCGCATCGGCTCCTTTGCCTCCACACAGGGCAAGCGCCTGCTCCTTTAGCAGCTACCGTCCCAAGGGCCCCAAGCGCCTCCCCAGCTCATCTCTCGCTGGTGCAGCCCTCTCCGCCCTTCCCGCCCTGCTGCCCTTCCCAATGGCGTCCCGCACAGCTCCGAGGACACGGCTCACAGGAAGGTGCTGTGCAAAGCAAGACCCTGGTCCTACACATCCAGAGAGGCTGCCCTTACGACTCAGCCCCTGCAAAGCCCCAGCTGGCAACTACTATTCCATGGAGTCCTGGGGCCCCCAGAGCTCAGCAAGGCAGCCGAGACACTGGCCACGGAGCAGAGACAGAACCAGAGTTCTCCAGCGTCTACACCTGGTTCTGGGCTCACCAGGAGGGCAGGAAATCTGTCTCTAGCTGGACCCAACGCACCTGCCGCTACGAGGCCCCCAATGCTCCCCAGAGATGGGACCCCAAGGCTCACCAGGGCACGACAGCTCCTGCAGCCCTTTGGGCGTCACACGGCAGCAGCCACGCAGGTCCAGCACCCGCAGCCTGGGGGAGGCCTGCAAGATTTTCTGCAGGATACTGTCAGTGACGAAGGAATAGGAGGTGGTGGCCAGGCACAGCTCCTCCAGCTGGGGGAAGCCCAGAGAGGTGGGGGCAGACCTGGGGCTTGGCTTCGGGGACCAGATCACATTAAGCAGGCGCAGCACCTGGAAGGGAAACAGACGTGGGGTAGGGACGATCCACCCACCCCGAGACAACAGCCTCCGAGCCAGTCCCGTCAGCCAACTGTGGTGACCACCGGCAGGCGCGACCCCGGGCCTGCTCCACTCGGGGCTTTCACAGGCAGCTTCTGGCTCATGAATACTACAAATCCCAGCATGCAATGCAGCCAGACACACTGCATGCTGGGAACAGTAGTACCCTTGGACTACAACTCCACAACAGGTGCGGTTCCACGTACATACACGTGCCCATCACAGGGATACGAGGCACAGAAAGATTAAAACAACCAGTGCAGAGTAACCCTGCCTCCTCCCCTCCCACCGGGGGGAACAAACTGATCCTGCTCTGTGCCCCAGATCACAGGGGGAGAAGTGACCCAAGACGGCTGCTCACGCTCTCCCAGACACGAACCAGGGCCCTGGAGGCGCAGAGCAAGGCCCCAGCATTTGGCAATCAGGAGCCAGGGCCTGCCGGAGCAGGGTAAGGTGCCGAGGCGGCTCACAAGTCCCAGAGCGTGGTGTGCCCTGGATCTGACCAGCCAGCCCCCGCAGCTTTAACTGGCACCTGGAACTTTCTCCCGATCCACCCTGGAACGTCGGCCCCAGCAGCGCTGGCCCCAGCGTCAAAACCAGGGGCAGCTTACGCCGCCGTCACGAGACTCTAGAGGACGGTTAAGCTACAGACACTCTTTCACTCGCATGCCTGGCCGGGGCGGGCGGCGCTCTGGAACAGGCCAGGGTCTACGGAAGCGAGTCTCCCAGAGGGGTCTGATGGGAGGCCTGCTACCCCCAGGCAGCATGGGAGAAAGACAGGCCCTGCACGGCCATGAGGCACCCAGATGTGCAGGCGTAACCAGCTGAGAAGCAGCTGCCTGGCTGCAGAAGCCTGAGAGCTGACAGCCTCTTCTCCAGGGCTTGCCCATCCTCTGGGGAAAGAAAACCCCCAGGGGCAGGTCACACCCTGAAGTGGAGCGAGTGCGCTGCATGGAACCAAGCGCCATTGTTCCCTCTAAGCTTTTCCAGCCACGTGCGGAGTTTCCCCCAGCCATGTGCAGAATAAATTGTATTCTGTGCACCAAGCCACGTGTGGATGTGCACCACCAGGAGAAACGCAGACCTCGCTGGAGGCGCTGTTAATCAGCGGGGCGGCTCTGGAGTCTCCCCGGGTGGCTGCCCTCGCGCCCGGCCTACAGGGAACACCCTTTGGAGCCATGGGTGGCCAGTAGTGAGGTCGCGGACTCCACAGGGAAGGGGCAGAAGGAGCCTGCTGAACCAGAACTGCAAGGGCCCTGCCCGGACCCACCCAGCGGGAGCAGGAGTAAGCTAGCCCAGGGGCGGCAGAGGCTGTAGGGCTCGGGGAAGAGGAGGGAGGAGGATCAGAGGAGGAGGGAGAGAGCTCGCGGGTACCTGCAGCTGCGGGCAGGCCGCCTGCAGCTGTTCTACGGACAGCAGGAGGTGCTGGCTGCTCTGCTTGATCTCCGTGTTCACCTCCAGGAGATGCAGCCCGGGGCAGCAACCGCTCTGCAGAGGGGCAACAGGTTGAGCGCGCCGCGGTCCCTGCGCCCACCCACCTGGCTGGCCCCGCCGAGCACGGCCCCCGGGAAGCTAGTGACTCCGTGCGAGGCAGGGTCACCGCGGCGATCTGAAACTGACCGACGGGCATCTCCTTTTCCAGCCACGCGTGGGGAGGGCCTGGGAACGCACCCCTCTCCTCCCGGCTCAGCCCCTGCCGCCGCCGCTCTTCCACTCTCCGCGGAAGCAGCTCCCTCGGGCGCACGAGCCTCTGTCACAGCAGGCTCCGGACCTGCCCCCTACGCCCCAGGGTGCAGTTACACCCGGGCAGGGAACAGTCACACCCAGGTAGGGAACACCCGGGCGAGAGCCTCCCCCAGCGGCCTCTGCGGGGCTTACCGAGAGCGCGGTGACGACGGCGTTCATTCGGCTGCTGTACGTCAGCCAGAGCTGCCGGAGCCGAGAGCCAGCGGCCTCCAGGAAGCTCACCACAGCCGCGGAGTCGACCTGGGAACACAGCAACGGCGGCCCCGCGGCGAGGGGCTATTACCCGGCACTTGGCCGCCAGCCGTCGCCCAAGGGCCGGCCAATTAGCCACACACACAGACCCGTCCCGGGCACAGCTGTCGGCTGCAGCAGCTGAGGGAGACCCCGTCTGGCTGAGCGACACGGCGATGGGAGAAGGGGGCACCAGGCTCCATCTGGGCGGGGCCTGCCCCGGGCTACGGCGTTTACAGCCTTGGAGCAGGCATGGCGGGGCTCAGAGAGGGTTACGTGTTCGCTTGCTCCCAGGGGACTGGCAGATGGCTCCTCTCCGGCAGGGCGCGCTCCCTGGGGGCCGCGCGGCACCCCGGCCGGTAGCAAGAGGGACTTGCCCAGCACCGCCCTGCAGGAGGGGACTCTTGGATTTCTGGGAGGGTCTCGGGGGTCTCTGGCCTGACCCCTCCCGCCTGGCTCAGCACAGCCCCGCATGCCCCACCTGGGAATTCTGCAGGTTTAAGCTTTCCAGCTGGGGGCAGCGTCCAGCCAGCGCGCTCAGGGACTCGGGGCTCACGCCGCTGCAGTGGGACAGCTTGAGGGCGGCGAGAAGGGGGCAGGATTCCGCAAGGGCCTGGAACGAGAGAGGGCGGTCAGGCAGCAGGCCCTGGCGTCCCATGAGCAGAGCCCGGGCAGGCACACGGCCGGGGGGGAGTCCTCACTCCAGTCCCACCCCCTGCGAGGAAGGGGTCCGATCTCAGGTCCCGCGGGCGGATGGGCCCCGTGAGCGACCCCCCGGCCCAGCTGGCTTTCCTGTGCGTGCAAAGGACAGAACGGTGGGCCGTGGTTAGACCCGCCCGTCCTTCGCGCTCTGGCTGCAGCCCCGGGAGCGGGCAGGGGGTCCCAGGGCAGGGGCCTAGCGCCAAGGCGTGGCACGTCCCGCCAAGCCGGCCCTGCTGTCTCACCTGCAGGACAAAGGGCACCTGGCTCCTCCAATGGCAAAGGGCAAAGTCCCGGAGAAGGGAAAACCTGCCCAGACGGAATGGAGAGTTAATCCAGCTTTCCGGGGAGAGGCTGGTATGGGGGGGGATGGGCAGGAGCAACGCAGCATACAGCCCCATGTCAGGGCTGGGGAGCCTTTTTTGGCTGGGGGGTCACTGACCCACAGAAAAATCAGCCGGGGGGGGGGGCACACAAGTGAGAGCAAAAACCAACCCCAAACCAAACCTTCACTGACAGGGCCCCTGGCTGAGGAGAAAGGACCCCGCCCCACAGCCTGGGGGGCCCAGGCTAGAGATTGTGTGTGCTCCAGCCTCACAGGGGGGCGGTGGAGGGGCTGGAGCGCCGGCGTGGGCTCCCCGAGCCATGGGGGCCCGATCCAGGCAAGCCGGGGCTGCATCCGGCCCCAGGGCCTTGGGTTCCCCACCCCTGCCCTTTGGGGAACGTGTGTCGTGCACAGGGGATAGGACGCCCCCGGCGGTAACACCCCACCTGTTCGGGACCAGCCACTCCACCGTGCTGCGGATCCTCTTCTCGGTCTGCGGCGCCTGCTTTTTGCCGGGCTCCCCCCAGCAGAAGCCGACTGACACTCTCTGCCACAGCGCCGGGCTGGAGGCTGCCCCGTACCAAAGCCGGCACACCCGGGCCACCCTGCGGGGGAGACGCTGGTCACGGCAATGGCACAGGCCGCAGAGGTGGGAACGGAGCCGTCTCAGCACTGCGAGCCCCCTGGGACCCAACGCCAGCAGGCTGAGCTCCCAGACGGGACAGCCCTCTCCCCCAGCCCTTCCGCCCACGCCCGTGTCCTCGCGCCCCTGGCACAGCAGAGCTCTGGGGCCCACGGGCAGCCTGTGGACACGCCTCGGGCTGGAGCAGTGGGTGCAGAACAGGGCTCCTCTGCCCCTTGAGAGCTGGTGCTGCACTCGCCCCGCGGGGTCGCTGGCCGCCCCTCGTCCACGAGGCCCCTTGCTCTGAGGCTTTCAAACCTTACACAGGGCCAGCAGCCGCCCACCCCGCGGAGGTGCCCACGCCCAGCCAATCAGCGCACTGGCCATCTCCCCGAGGAGCCCAGCTCTGGCCCGTGTGCCGCCTGTCGAGCGCCGGAGGGCACGGGCCGTGTCCCACAAGGCCAGGCTCACGCTACCGGGTCTAATTCAGCCCAGGATCGGCTTTGGTCCCAGGTGCGCTTGGTTTGCAGCGAGGTTCGGGGGATGGAGGGTAGGGCTGGGGGCTGGTTTGCCCCTGCCCCCCAGCGACTCCCCGGACTCGTCATCCAGGCCCCGCTCTGAGGTTTCTATTCCGGCTTGGCCTGGCCGAATTCGCTTGCTGTCCCTTCGCAGAGCGGGAGCCGGGTTAGTCTGCATCTGCACACCAACGAACCCTGCGGCACCGCCGGGCACATCCACACTGCAGAGAAGATCGAAGCTGTCGCTATCGATCTCCCAGGGTTGGAATGAGCAGGCCTCAAGGACACAGCTCATTCGAACGGAGAGGGGCGCGCTGGGCGATGCCAGCCATCCTGCTTCCACGAGCAGTAAGGGAAGCCGAAGGGAGACTGTTCCCCCTCCACTTCCTGCCGCGTGGACAGTGCCACATGTGGAGCGAAGGCCCTTCGCCTCCAGCCAAGCCATCAACGTGGCTGAAGTCGCGTAGTTTCCCTCGACCTTGTCCCGCAGCGTGGACGTGCCTTAGAGGCTAACTAGATCTGTTAGGATTCCCCGGTGGGCTTCTCCTTCCCACGCTAACGCACAATCTCACCAATGCTTCGTCCTTCCCGGAGGCAGGGGACTGGACTAGACGACCTCTCGCCGTCCCTCCCAGTCCTACGTCCCAATGTTCAGGGCTCGACAAACGGCGGCGAAATCCACTCGCCAAGCCCGCACCGCCCACGCACCAGGCCCCCACCGCCCACGCGCCAGGCCCGCACCGCCCACGCGCCAGGCCCCCACCGCCCACGCGCCAGGCCCCCACCGCCCACGCGCCAGGCCCCCACCGCCCATGAGCGCCGCTGGTGAACGGGGCGACCGGCTGAAATCTACTCGCTGCAGGCGAGTCGATAAACGGATTTGTCGAGCCCTGCCAACGTTTATTTGCGGGTTTCAACCAATTCGCCTGTTCATAACTGCGTGAGGTCGTGGGGGGCGGGGAGGGCGCCCAGACAACAGCTGGTTAACAAAAGCAGCTGCTGAGATTCAAAAGTTAAAGCTGCCTAAATGGCCCCTCTGCTG
This sequence comes from Pelodiscus sinensis, assembly GCF_052426305.1. Lineage (NCBI taxonomy): Eukaryota > Metazoa > Chordata > Testudines > Trionychidae > Pelodiscus > Pelodiscus sinensis. Next base: position 2,533,364 of record NC_143053.1, read on the forward strand.
CATCAGCACCAGCCTCCCCGCCCCAGTCTCTCACCCAAGCAGCCTGTCTCTTACTCGGCCGGTCTGCGCACGCTGATTGGTAGCGCTGGACATACCTGTCCGCGGCTGGCTGAAAGTCACCGGCGGCACCATCCCCATCAACCATCTAACCCTTCCCAGGCCCTTTCGACTGGCTCCAGCGCCCAGACACCGGGGGCTCGAGGCGCCTGCCAGCTGGACACCGGAAGAGGTCGCTGCGGATACTGGAGCCCCGTACCGCCAGGGTCTGCAGGCTGAGCACGAGGCCTCGGCCCCCCCCACTCCAGATGGGTTAGCCGGCAGGGTGGAGAGACCCGAGGGGCGCTTACTGCCGAATGCGACATGCCCCAGGCCCCGCGGCGGGGAGCTCCGGAGGCACCGGTGCAGGGCTGTGGGGAGAGGGGCTTCTAAGCTCAGGAGCGAGTTCACGGCCATGCCAGCGAGTGACACACGGTGCCAGGCGAGCCCTGGGGTCAGCCCCGTGACCCCTCTGTACGCAGCTCGCAGTGACAGGCGAGCGACGGGGCACAACGGGCCACAAACGGCTCCCAAGGTGGGACACGGTGCACAGAAGCAGCTGTCACAGCCGTGGCCGACTGAAAGGAGGGGACGGGAACACCGGCTGGCTGAATGATGGGGGAGGAGCAACGTTCCCCATCGTCTCAGGCACCCCGCTGTCCCCTGGGATCCAACCTGACCCCACGGCGCCGTCTTCGTTCGCACCCTGAGAGAAGTCCTGACCAGAGTGGCCCAGAGAGCTGCCCCCTCCGCCAATGCTGGCTGAACCCTGGCATGGGACACACACTCCCTAGCTCCAAAACTTTATCTTCTGTCCTGTGCCTGCCCCGGCTGATTCCCGTATCTGTCCTACCCCCCCCCCCCCTTCCGCCTTGTCTAACCACAGCCGGGCTCAGTCGCACAAGACTGCCCATTCTGCGACACTGCTGTGCGCCTGGCCCAGACAGGCTGCCAGAAGCAACGCCCTCAGCAGCCCGAGGCTGGTTGAGGTTTGCCAGAGTGGCCGGTCAGACAGGGTGCCGGGGCTGTCTGCCCCCGGCAGGGAGCCTGCAAGGGAGAGTCGGCAGCACAGACGGGAGCAGCATCTTCTGTCTCTGCTGCTCTTTTCTCTTCCCTCCTGACGTACTCGTCTTGCTTTGTCTCTTAGGACATGGACTCAGACCGTAGACCATCAGCCACGAGGCTGCACCAACCCCTCTCTCCTAACGCCTCCCCTGGCCCCCCAAGGACGGCTGCACCACCCTTAACACCAGCGCCGGCTGTCAGCGGGGGGCTGTTCCTAAAACCCCACGCCAGCCAAAGGGAAGGGGAACGGAGGCTGCCGGTCAGATGAGTACGATCTGACGCTGCGGAAGCTTTGCCTTCCCCTCCTTCCTTTCGGCATCTTAAATAAAGGGTTAAAAGGGGGTTTTATGGGTGTGGGCTGTGGGATCGTGCAAGCAGAGGTCTCTGCTGTTCAACACTGCCTTATGTTGGGCACGTACAGCTCACACCTTTGCCTCTCTGGGCCCCTTTATTGCATCCGAACACAACACAGTGCCCTGTCACCAGAGGATCTGAGCACTGCACGCTCGCCCATGGATTAACAATTTACCCTCCCACACGTCCCCGGGAAGCGGGGCACAGCTATGGTGCCCTGTGGTTGGAAAGGGAACTGAGGCGGAGAGATGAAAGGGTCAGGTTTTTAAAGGTATTTAGGTGCCCAGCGGGATTTTCCAAAGCATCTAATACCTAGTTCCCCTTGATTCAAAAAAACGTTAAAAAGCTGTCATAAGTGACTTGCCCAGGGCCACACAGAAAGTCTGTGGCAGAGCAGGGGCAGGAGGGACCATTGTGAGCCTCTGAATTGGCTCCCACCCTAACCATGGGACCATCCTTCCTCCAACCCCAGTGTGACGTAGTGGGGGTACTTGCTGGGCTGTGGTGACCCCTGCTGTCTGGAGCAAGACCCAGCAGGGAAAGCCTCACTAGGCAGAGGTAATGCCAAACTTGTTGAACCAGTGGCCAGACACCCCCCATGGAGAGGAACAAAGGAAGGTGGATGCTGCCCTGGCTGGGGGGCAGGGCTGGAAGAGGGTTAGTTAGTTCCTGGCTGGAAGGCAGGGAATAAGGAGCTGGGGAGGGGGCTGGGACTCCCCTATCTCAAGGGGGGCACTGAGGCCTCTTAGCCCCAGTTCCTGTAACCAGATTACATCTGTGCTGCGCTGTGCTGGAGGAGCAATAAACCACCCTCAATTCCACTGGCTGGTGCAGTCTGTGCCATTTCGGGGTGTAGGAGACGGGGAACCCCCAACGCGCCGTCACACCCAGCAAGCAGGAAGCAAGGGTGGAATGCTAGCCCCAATGGGGCGCTTGTTCCCATGAGCTCCGAGTGACTCTGCCGTGCTGACTGTGTGGCCCCAGCTAACCCCCTTCCCGGCACCTCCACATACCTGCAGAGCGTGGGCACGGCCCCCTCGGCCGCCACCAATGCCTGGAAGATCCGCACTAGGATCTCTACTGGGAGGTGCTCTCCCCAGGAGGGCCCAGCAGCTGCCTGGCTGTCCGTGGCCTGGCCCCCAAGCACGAGCGCCTTTGCCGCTGGAGCGCCGCTTCTGTCTCTCTTTCTCTTTCCCGCCACAGTGCTCCTTTGGACGCGCTGCTGCTTCCTTGCCGCCGCCTGGTGCTTTCTCTTGGCCACTGGCCGGTCGCCCGTGTTGGAAATGATCAGCAGCATGTCATCGTCCGTCTCGTGAACAAAGTAGTCCGGGGCCCCTCTCCTGGGGGCCTTGAAAGCCGCCTTCTTTTTCCGGGCCCCGCTGGCGCCCCCCACGGCTGCTCTCCCGCTCGCCGCGGCGCCCCGCTTCCTGGAAGCGTTCTGCCCTGTGCCGGACGGTGCTGAGGAACCCCCGGCCTGTCCCGAGTTCTCTGCTGCCCTGGGCTTTTCCATAGTGGCCCGTACAGACCGGGTTTATCAGCAGACAATCTGGTGGCAGCTGTAGCACGGACGACAGGTGACAATCACTGCTGGGAGTGGCCGGGTACTCGCTGCATGTTCCACTGAGGCTCCCCCTCACCGAAGCCAAACCCACATGGGCCAAGCACAAAACCGAATCTCGTTCCTCGGCCCCAGCCGCCGAGTGTTGGCCAGCGGGCAGGGCGCGGCGCAGAACGGCGACCTGCCTCTTCTGGGGCCAGCGCCCGCGGTGACGGTCACGCACACGCCGTCCCCCGCTGTCAAGGGACCAGTCGGCCCGGGGAATGAGAGCGCTCCTCTCCCTAGGGATGTAACTCACACGTGACCCCGGTACCCGGGTAACCCACCGACATTCGGGGGGGTTCCCCGGGGGCTGTGGGTGCGAGAGGGGCAGCGCCGCCAGGTTTCATGCAGGGCTCCAATGTGGGATCCCCGGTGGTCCTGCCCCCAAGGTTCTGGGGCCATTGCACCTGGGGCTCCGCTGTCACCGGCACCGGGGTCCCGGCTGCTGCCGCCCGCGATCCCAGCGGCCGGGATGCGTCTCAGTTAACAGGACAAACTTTGACACAATCGGCCGGGTCCCTGCGCTCACCCGGGGAGCCCGGCCAGGGGACGTCGGCCTGCAGCCCGCCCCGCCCCGCCCGGCTCTGGTCTGCCCCGGGGGCAGGGCCGCGCTCAGCTCAGTGCGGGGGGGTCTGTCCTGGGGGAGGGGGGGGTCTGTGCTCGGGGGGGGGCGGGGGGGGTCTGTCCTGGGGGAGGGGGGGGTCTGTGCTCGAGGGGGGGCGGGGGGGGTCTGTCCTGGGGGAGGGGGGGGTCTGTGCTCGGGGGGGGCGGGGGGGGTCTGTCCTGGGGGAGGGGGGGGTCTGTGCTCGGAGGGGGGGGGGGGGGGGCGGGGGGGGTCTGTGCTCGAGGGGGGGCGGGGGGGGTCTGTCCTGGGGGAGGGGGGGGGGGTCTGTGCTCGAGGGGGGGCGGGGGGGCCTGTCCTGGGGGGGGGGCGGGGGGGTCTGTGCTCGAGGGGGGGCGGGGGGGGGTCTGTGCTGGGGAGGGGGCGGGGGGGGTCTGTGCTCGAGGGGGGGGGGGGGGGTCGGGGGGGGGGGGGGTCTGTGCTCAGGGGGGGCGGGGGGGGTCTGTCCTGGGGGAGGGGGCGGGGGGGTCTGTGCTCGGGGGGGGGCGGGGGGGGTCTGTCCTGGGGGGGGGGCGGGGGGGTCTGTGCTCGAGGGGGGGGGGGGGGGTCGGGGGGGGGGGGGTCTGTGCTCGAGGGGGGGCGGGGGGGGTCTGTCCTGGGGGAGGGGGGGGTCTGGGAGGGGGGGCGGGGGGGGGGTCTGTGGGGGAGGGGGGGGGTCTCGAGGGGGGGGGGGGGGGGGTCTGTCCTGGGGGAGGGGGGGGGGGGTCTGTGCTCGAGGGGGGGCGGGGGGGGTCTGTCCTGGGGGAGGGGGGGGTCTGTGCTCGAGGGGGGGCGGGGGGGGTCTGTCCTGGGGGAGGGGGGGGTCTGTGCTCGAGGGGGGGCGGGGGGGGTCTGTCCTGGGGGAGGGGGCGGGGGGGGTCTGTGCTCGAGGGGGGGCGGGGGGGGTCTGTCCTGGGGGAGGGGGGGGTCTCAGGCGGGGGCGGGGGGGGTCTGTCCTGGGGGAGGGGGCGGGGGGGGTCTGTGCTCGGGGGGGGGCGGGGGGGTCTGTGGGGGAGGGGGCGGGGGGGGTCAGGGGGGGGGGCGGGGGGGGTCTGTCCTGGGGGAGGGGGCGGGGGGGGTCTGTGCTCGGGGGGGGGGGGGGGGTCTGGGGGGGGGGGGGGTCTGTGCTCGGGGGGGGCGGGGGGGTCTGTCCCTGGGGGGGCGGGGGGGGGGGGGGTCACTGACCGGGCTCGCGCGGCGCCGGCTCCTCAGAGCGGCCCAGACCGGAAGTGGCGCCAGGTCGGTCCCGTCACTTCCGGGGCGGGGCCAACTCTCCGGACGCACCAGGAAGAGCCGGAGCTCGGGGCGCCGCGTGCGAGTGAGAGCGGGGCGGGGGGGGGGGAGCGGGGCCGGCGGGGCCGGGGGTGACCCCCCAGGAACGAGGCTGCCCGGGCCCCTGTTCCCATCGCCGCCCCCGGGCCCGCTCCTCCCTGTCTGCTTGGCCCGCGGGGCGGGGCGGGGCGGGGCGGGGCCCGAGGGGGGAGGGGGAGCTGGGGGGGGAGCAGCACGTGGCCTCTTTGGGGGGCGGTTCCCAGTGGGGGGCCGGTTGGGGGCGGGGCTGGCCCGAGCCCGAGGGGGGAGGGGGCCTGCTGGGGGGGAGCAGCACGTGGCCCCTTTGGGGGGCGGTTCCCAGTGGGGGGCTGGTTGGGGGCGGGGCTGGCCCGAGCCCGAGGGGGGAGGGGGCCTGCTGGGGGGGGAGCAGCACGTGGCCCCTTTGGGGGGCGGTTCCCAGTGGGGGGCCGGTTGGGGGCGGGGCTGGCCCGAGCCCAAGGGGGGAGGGGGCCTGCTGGGGGGGAGCAGCACGTGGCCTCTTTGGGGGGCGGTTCCCAGTGGGGGGCCGGTTGGGGGCGGGGCTGGCCCGAGCCCGAGGGGGGAGGGGGCCTGCTGGGGGGGAGCAGCACGTGGCCTCTTTGGGGGGCGGTTCCCAGTGGGGGGCCGGTTGGGGGCGGGGCTGGCCCGAGCCCAAGGGGGGAGGGGGCCTGCTGGGGGGGAGCAGCACGTGGCCTCTTTGGGGGGCGGTTCCCAGTGGGGGGCTGGTTGGGGGCGGGGCTGGCCCGAGCCCGAGGGGGGAGGGGGCCTGGGGGCGGGGCTGGGGGGGGGGAGCAGCACGTGCCCCTTTGGGGGGCGGTTCCCAGTGGGGGCTGGTTGGGGGCCCGCCCCGTCTGCGAGGTCGTTTTACGACGGTGGCTTCCGCAGGGCAGCCGCGCCCGCTTCCCAGAGGAGGGGTCTGCCGGGAGCCCCGCCTGAGAGAGTCGTGTCCTGGGGGGCTCTGCGCTCCCGGGCCTTGCCGGAGGGACCTCGGAAGTGCTGGAGCCTCGTCCCCCGGGCTGTCTGGCTGCCTCCCCCCAGAAGGGAGACCCGCGAGGCTGCGGAGGGGCACTGAGGATGGCTAGAGGTACGATGGGGAACAAGGGCTGGTCCCTCCAGCCTCCCTCTTTCTCCCGCCATCTCAGCCCCTGCAGGCAGCCGGGCAGGCTCGTGGCGGGGCCGCTTAGCTGTGGGGAGAGGGAGCCCTGCTTTGTGGAGCAGACTTGGGTGGGAAGCAGGAAGTGGGTGGACACTGTGAGGTTTGGAATCTTCTCCCTGCCGGCTCAGAAACACCCATTGCCCAATTCTCCCCCGCCCCTGGGCTGTTGCACAATGGGCCAGGCCGGTGCACAGTGCCCGTCCCTGCCAGTGCCGCTGTGCCAGGCCGGCAGAAGGTGCCCTCTTCGATAAGCCAGTGGGGGCCGGAGAGGGCTGAGCCAGCCGGAGTCATTACAGAGCCGTCTGAGGTTCCCGTGGTCTCCGGTGCTCCCAGCCCTGCTGGGCCGCGGGCGATGGGCCGAGCGCTCTGTGCCGGCGGTGGGATGGGGGTCTGAGTAGAGTCGGGAATCACCCCGGCCTTCCAGGGACCCCTCCTCAATCCGCCTCCCTGGCGGGAGATCAGGGGCTCTGCCCCACACGGGTCTGGGCCGAACTGGCACAGAAAGGTGCAGGGAGCGAGTCCCACGGCTGCTCTTGTGCCTCTGCCGAAGATGGAGACAGCTCGGCCAGTGCCCCTCGGTTCTGCCCTGCGGCTGCCCCCGCTGTGTCAGCGCCCCGGGCTCTCTGCACTGGGCACGGGGCTAGGAACTGACCATCGCCTTCAGCGTGCTGGATTGGGCGTGTCCTGCACCTCCCTGCCACGCCCGGACGCTGGGGTTGGGGGCGCGGGGCCCTGCCAGGCCAGTTGCAGCCGGCCCAGGCTGCCGGCTCCCTGCTCAAGGGTGTTGTCTCTTGCAGGGACGGCTGGCTGGGGGGGTCCCTGCCCCGTTGGATTCAGCGAGGCTCTTTGCCTGGCGTAGCTCGGGCTGCTGGGAGCGCTTCAGTTTCGGATCCACGTGCCCGTTGGTAGCACAGGTAGGAACCCTGGTTCTCCCCAGAGCGCCACTTACTGGCTGCCCACGGGGGGGGGGGGGGGGAGCCAAGCCCTGCTGCCTTGTAGGAGTCATTTGAGTGAGGTGCAGCCCCCCTGCCCTGCTTAGTCACGGATGGACCCTGATTCATGGGACCGGCCCCTTGTCAGGCCCCTGCTGGGCCGTGCAGACAGAACCCCCCCGCCCCTCCTCCACACCGAGCCTGCTGGGCCGCAGAGGGGCAGGCTGGAGGGCCAGGGCCCTGCCTGGCTCTCTGCAGACGCCGAGAGCCCCCTTGCCAGGCCTGTCTGTCGTGGGCAGCGAGCGCGCCTGATGCCTGTCCCAGGTGCTCCTTCCCGGCCCCTTCTCCTGGGTCCGGGCCCCCCCCACAGCACGCCTGCCCCAGAGCCAGGGCCCAGGCCGGACTTGCTGGCAGTTGCCCCTGCACACACCGGGGGGTTCTTCTCTGTTGCCAGGGCTGAGAGGATGGCTGCCTCGGCGACGGGCCAGGCCGTGCTCACCCACGTGCTGGTGGCGCTCTTCGGGATGGGCTCCTGGGTGGCCGTGAACGCCTTGTGGGTGGAGCTGCCGGTGGTGGTGAAGCAGCTGCCGGAAGGTGAGAGGTGGCGACGGGCGGAGTAAAGGGGGGGCCTGGCACAGGCCGTTCCCCAGCCTTGGCCCAGCACGGCGGAGCAGCTGCCGTGGCTGCTCCGGCGTCCAGCCCCCGCGTCTGATGGAGCCGTGCCGTAGGCACAGGGCTGCCCGGCCGTGCCCGGGGTGGGTGGGGCTGGCCCAGCCCCCGGCCTCGGAAACACGAGACCCCGAGGCCAAGTGAAATCGCCTGTGGCAGGAGAGCCGTGTTCTGTGGGGCGGGGAGCCTCCCGGGACCCCCACCGACTAGCCCCTCCCCGGTGGTTCAAGTTCTCTGACCGCTGCAGCGGCCCCCAGCGGGAAGGGTCCAGGGGGAGCCCAGGCAGGGCACGTGCCGGGGTCCTGCCGATCCCGAGTACCCCGGCTGCTGGCCTGGGGCTCAGGTGCCGTCGGCAGGAAGGCAGCGGGAGCCCTGCTGGCTCTGGGTCCGCGGCCTGCGAGGGCCGGAATGGCGGCCAGCGGCCAGTCTGGGCTCCGCAGCGGCCGTGCTGTACGTGCTGTGCCAGCTGGGTGCCGAACGTGCTGGCTCCGAGCCCCAGGCACCAAACCCCCCGGCTGGGCGACCGGCCGAGCACAAAGGCAGGAAGGGACAAGCTCTTCCGGCTTCCAGAGGGTTGCGCGGCCCAGGGCCAAGAGTCCTTGGCGGAGAGGGGAGGCCTGGCGGGCAGGAAGACGGGCCGCAGCCCCGAGGGCAGGGGAGCTCTGTCCAATTCCCAGCGGCTGCTCCTGCCTGCGGGCCGGCCTGGGGAGGTGGGGCTGTGGAGTCCCGAGGGGCAGCGCGGGCGGGGAGCCGGCTGGGTTAGCCAGATCTCTGCCGGCGTGGGGCTGGGAGCCAGCAGGGGCAGCCCGGCTCTGTCCCAGGCTCGCTGCGGGCGCCTGGCCTTCTGCCCCCTGCATCTGGCAGAGGGGAACGGCCCTCCTTGGGGCGGAGCCGGGGCGTGCTGTGCCTGGCGCTGTGTGCGTGGGGGAGGCCGTGGGGCGGGCCGAGCGTGTGTTCCCAGCGGCTGGGGCTGGCTCCCCGGCGGGCTAAGGGGCTTCCACCCGGGTGTTCGGCTGTGGGGCGGTGTCGGGGCAGGTCCAGTGTCTCCCCGCCCCCGAGGGGCCCCTTGGTCGGGAGCAGCCCGGCTTGGCTGGGGGAGCCGGCCAGGGCGTCATGTGGCCTGGGAGTTCCAAACGCTCCTGGGGGGGCCCTGGGTCATTCTGCCAGCCTGCTCCCCCCACCCAGAAGGCGGGTGGGGGATTCCCAGCTGGCTACTTGCAGGCTCTTCCTCTTCCCAGTTTCACGCCCCGCCCATCTCAGTCCCTGCACACGCACGCTGGGCCCCAGCCCCCCGGCCTGCACCCCCCCCCCCCACGCTGCCCAGCCGCCCAGGGGCCTCTTCTCCCCTGCCCTGCGGCCTGGTGCCTGTGCCCCCGGGGCAGCTGAGTCTCTGCGGGGTTCCCAGCAGGGCAGCTCGGCCTGACCTCCCGCGGCTGCGGCCTGGGAGCCAGCCTCCTGCAAGTGCCTTGGGGACCACGGCCTGGGAGCCCTGGGTCAGGCCAGCCCCAAGCTCTGGGGCAAAGCAGCTGGGGGCCTTGTTCCCTAATTGTCCCCATCCCCCCAGTGTGCTGGGGCCGCCCTGCTGAGCTCCGCCCGGCTCTGGGGGCGGGGGGAGCATGTGCCTGAGCCTCCCCAGCTGTGGCTGCCTCCTGCAATTGCCCTGCAGCCCCGGCGCTAGCAGCCCCCCGCTGTAGTTGGTGGGTTTGGGGGCGCTGTCCCCCAGGGAGGGCTGGGCTGATCCCGCAGGGCCCCCCTCTGTTCCCCCCCCCCGAGCCAGGACAGCGCAAGCCCCAGGCCCTTTGGGGTCCGGCTCTGCCTCCCTCCCCGCCACGGGATCTGTGGGGCGCACGGGGCCCGTGCTGCTCGTCGGGGAGCGAGGCGGCTCCGCCGGCCGGCAGTAGACAGGCGGAGCTGGAGCCGGCTCCGTGCTGGTGTGGGCCCGGCGGCGCCTGTGCACCGGGGCTCTGGCTCCGGGGGGCCAGTCTGACTAGCCCCCCGTGTCTCCCCCTCCAGGCTGGAACCTCCCTGCCTACCTCTCGGTGCTCATCGCCCTGGGCAACGTGGGCCCCGTCGCCGTCACCCTGGCTCACAAGCTGGCCCCGGGGCGGCTGCGGGAGCGCTGGGTCATCCAGGCCATGCAGGCGCTGGGCGTGGTGGCCGCGCTCTTCCTGGCGCTCTTCTGGCACCGCACGGTGGAGGTGGCCGGGGAGCCTCGCAGCCTGGCCTTCCTGCTCCTGGCCTTCCTCCTGGCCTTGGTGTGCTGCACCTCCAACGTCACCTTCCTGCCCTTCATGTGCCAGCTGCCCTCGCCATGCGTCCGCACCTTCTTCGTGGGCCAGGGCCTGAGCGCCCTCTTCCCCTGCGTGCTGGCGCTGGCCCAGGGCGTGGGCCGGCTGGAGTGCCGCAACGCCTCCCAGCCCCACTACCTGCAGGAGAGCTTCCCCGCCGCCACCTACTTCGGCCTCACCTGCGGCCTGCTGGCCGTCTCGGCCCTCGCCTTCCTGGGGCTGCTCCTGCAGCGCGCCCGGGCCGGCAGCTCCGCCGCCCCCCAGGGGGGCTCCCCCAAGGGCAGCGTGGAGACGGAGGAGTCCTTCCCCCTGCAGGATGGCACCCCCACCTCGGGCAGCGCCACGGCCATCGCCGGGGGCCCCCCCGCCCCGCCCGCCTCCTTCTGGACGGGCAGGAACGTCTACCTGCTGGGGCTGCTGGGCGTCTCCAACGCGCTGACCAACGGCGTGCTGCCCTCGGTGCAGAGCTACGCCTGCCTGCCCTACGGGAGCACGGCCTACCACCTCTCCGTGGTGCTCAGCAACCTGGCCAACCCCCTGGCCTGCTTCCTCGCCATGTTCGTGCTGTGCAGGTAGGCCGGGCGTCGGCCGGGGGGCGTCGGCGCAGCCGTGGGGAGCGGCAGGGCCTGTGACTCCGCTGTGCCCACCTCCCGCTGTCGGCCAGGCGCCCCAGCCACCACGGGTGGGGCTATTGGGGGGAGGGCTGGCCTAGTGGTTAGGCCCTGCGACCTGAGAGCTCGCGACCCGCTGGGTGATCTCCGGCAGATTCTTTGCCTGAGACGCTCACACACGTGTAAATGCTATTGGGGGGGGGACCTGCTCTGCCCCTTCCTGCTGCTGCTCCGGACCCTCCAGCGCACCCAACCCCAGCTCAGCCCCCCCCCCCCCCCCCGCTGTGGGGAGCAAGGGGGGCGTGGCCCAGGGAAAGCTGCATCTCTGCCCCAGCTTGGGGGGGGCTCTGCTCAGAGAGGGGCAGCCCATTCATCTCAGGGAGGTGTCCTGTGCTGCAGGAGGGGCCGTGGAGAGAGCCTGACCCCTCAGCCGGAGGTGGGGGGGCTGCTGTAGCTGGGTGGGAGTTCTTGCCCTCCCCTGTCGGCTCCTGAAGCCCTGCGGCTGTGCCACTGCCCTGTATCTGTGGGGACCCTCGGTCCAGCCGCGGGGACCCAGGCCCTGCCCTGCCGGGCTCGGCTTTGAGCCCCGCGTCCGCCCAGGGCAGGGCCTGTTGATTGTGACAGGCTGGGACCCCTTGCCCAAATCTCCCCGGGTCCTGCTCCCAAGCGCCCCCCCCTCCCCCCCCCCCGGCACTGCGTGAGCCTGGGGGGATTTCACGGCGTTGTCCCCTCCCCGATCTAGCGCAGTGGCGCCGGTTCGCTGCTCCAGTCCCCGCTGGGCCTGGGGCTCCCCCCCCGACACACTCAGCTGTAGCCCGCACAGACCCGCCTTTGCTGTCCCCCCCCCAGGTCAGCGGTGGGCCTGGGCGTCATCTCGGCGCTGGGAGGCCTCTTTGCAGCCTATCTGATGGTGCTGGCCGTGCTCAGCCCCTGCCCTCCCCTGGTGGGCAGCGCCGCCGGAGTCAGCCTGGTGGTGAGTCCGGGGGGGTCTGCGCCTGGCTGCAAAGGGGCCGTCAGTCAAGCACCCCGTAGCTTCAGCCGGCCATGCTGCTGGGGCGGCAAGAGCACCCCCTGCTGGCGGGCTGGGGCTTGGCGCCAGGGGCTGCTCTGCACCACTCCCTCATGCAGGGGCGTGTCTGCCCGCCCCACCCTTCCCTTCTCCTCCCCGGGCTTCAGTGGCTTGGTGTCCGAGTCCAGCCACGCCGGGCATCCCTGGGGGAGCGAGTGCCCCCCCGCCGTGTTCCCTGCGGCACTGGCCCCCTGCCGCCCCGAGAAGGCTGCCCACCCAGCGGCGGGTGCTCTGCTTCTGGGCCCATCTGCTCCCTGCTCTGAGGCCTGGTGCTGGCCTGGCGGCTGAGGCTTCTCCTCCCAACAGGTGCTGGCCTGGATCCTCTTCCTGGGGCTCTTCTCCTACCTCAAGGTGGTGATCGGCAGCCTGCTGCACGAGGCCGGCCACGCGGCGCTGGTGTGGTGCGGGGCCGTCATCCAGGCCGGCTCGCTGGTGGGCGCCCTGACCATGTTCCCCATGGTCAGCGTCTATCACCTCTTCCGGAGCGGGCAGGACTGCGTGGACAGCTGCAGGGCCTGAGCGGGCGGGGGACAGCCCCCCAGGGCTCCGCCTGTGCCCAGGACGTATGAACCGCTGGGGAGCAGCCGCCCGGAGCCGTCTCCTCCCGCAGCCCCTGGCCCTGAGCTGGCGCTTCAGAGGAGGCCCGGGTGCCAGCGGGCAAGGGCAGACAGCTGCCTGACCCTCCGGGCTGCCTGGCTCCTGCCCCAGAGAAGCAGGTGGGGCTGGGCCAATACAAACCACAGCTGCCTTAGAGGATGTCAGAGGGTTTTTCCAGGCTGGGGCTCCCTGGGCAGCCTAGAACCCGTGCCCGCAGAGCTGCAGCCATGGGGCGGTCTCTGAAGCCCTCTCCCCGCTGCCCAGGGCGCTCGTGCCAGGGTCTCGCTGGCTCCCTGCGGCTTGGGGTCGGGCAAGGAGCCATCCGTTGCCAGTGCCTGAGAACGTCGGTGATTTTGTGTAGACTCTGCCTCAATTCCCCCCCGGCTGGGGTGGAGCTGGAATAAAGCTTCATGTCTCAAGCTCCGGGCCTCGGCGCTGCTGTCCCTGGGCAACAAGTTCCCTGGGGAAGGATCAGGCCAGTGGGGCTGTGCAGATAGCGCCGCACCACGGTGCCAGCACCCAGCACGGGGTGCCCAGGCCTCGCTCCTCCCACCTGCCTGGTGCAGCCCCTGGCTCCCGGCTGCAGGGCCAGGCCTGCGCGAGGGCTCCTGCCAGCCGTCGTGCAGGAAGGGAGCCTGGCTCCAGGAAGGCCCCTTGTGGCTGGTGCCCCTGGTTCAGGGGTTGCCGGTGGGCTTGGCAGCCGAGCGCCAGGCCGCCTGGGTGCAGAACAGCGCTCCCTTTGTTGCAGCAACGGGCGGCACGGCCATGCCCCACCACGAGGGCGGCTGGGCCGGGGGCTGGCTCTGAACACTCCCCGGCCTTCAGAGCTCTGCAGCCCCTGGCAACACCCTCTGCCCAGCCAGCGCGTGATCTCCGGGGAGCTGGGGGGCCTGGAGCCAGGCAGCCGGGGCGCTGGGAGGGCAGGGCAGAGGCGTGGGGGGCCGTGCTAGGGCATGAAGCGGGTCCCTGCAGTGGTGGGCTCCGGAGGCACCTGGGGGAAGCCCTGTAGCAAGCAGCTGTTAGTCGGGGCCGGGCTGGGCCCGGCTTGGTCCCTGCCCACTGCATGGGACAGGATGCCTGGGGGCCTGTCAGCCAGCTGGGGAAGTGCGGGCACATGACTAGTCCTGCCGTGGGCTTTGGACCGTGCTCGATCGGCAGCGACTCTCAGGGCTGGGCCGGGGCCTAAGTCCTCCCCCGCCGGAGTCCCTCTGCCTTCTGAGCCTGCCTCCCCTTGCCAAGGACTCTGGGTCCTGCAGGCCGTGAGAAGCCGGCGGGGGGGAGAGCCTGGCCCTTTCCCAGGGCTGGGGCGAAGCTCGTGCCCCATCTTGCTGGCCTGGGTGCCCCACATACCTGGGGTGCGGGTTCCTGCAGCTCAGTCCAGCTGGCCAGGGAGCTGTCTCGTTCCCCTCGGCCTGTGGGCCCTGCCCCACGCTGACGGGTTCCCCGCTGAGCTGAGGCCCTGCACCTCCAGGCCTGCGTGGGGTGGGGAGAGAGCTGAGACCAGACTTGCCCGCGGGGCTGCGGTCCCCTGTGCCAAGGACCCTGCCAGCCCAGCGGCCGAGGAGTGCAGGAGACGGAACTTTGCCCACAGCTGGACCGGGCCTGGGGAACTCCCTGCCACAAGACAGGAGGGGCCCTGGGGCCAATGCCTGCCTGGTGTGAGCGGGGAGAGGGGGCTGCTGGCTGGCTCCCAGGGAATGCCCCCCCCATGGTAGCGGGGTCAGGCTGAGGCCAGTTTCATAACAGCTGCACATTGACACGCATGCCTGGGGCTCAGTCGCCCTTTGCCTATGGCAGAGCTGGAGCTGAGGCGGCTCCGTCCCACCCCTCGCCCAGCAGCTGCACTGCGCCCCCTGGCCTCTGTGTACCTGGCTGGGCTCCTGCAGCCGCCCGGGAGATGGGGGGCACCGGCTCCTTCCAGCCAGGAGTATGGCAGGGGCCCGGCACTGGTGTAGGACGGGGCCCGGGACGAGCCAAGCGGAGAAGCCGGGGCCGGTTCGGCTGGGAGCAGAGCCGCCGGGATGTGCTAGCCCAGTGGGGTTCTGCGTGGGGCATCGTATGGACATTGTGCACACGCAGGGCTGCCAGATTCGGCGCTTTACGCCCCCGTTTTCCTGCCGTGTCACTCAAGCGGCGCATGGAGCCAGGGCCCATGGCAGGAGGGGTGGCTGCACCAGCACTGAGGGTGAGAGCCAGGTGCCCCCCTGCATCCGATCCCAGTGCCGTTCTGGGTCCACCTGCACCTGCCCACGTTCTAGGCCCCCAGCGGCAGGAGCGACTGCCCTGGCCATGACAACCCGGCAGCCCACGGAGACAGAGACCACTCGCTGCCCTCGGCTGCTGGGCTGGAGGCCTGGCGAATCCTGTCTGGGGTGGGGAGCGTGAACAGGGTCATTTACCCCTTGGCAGAACCAGCCAGGGGCCACCTGAGGACATCGCTAGGCCGGAGGTGCAAGCACACGCAGCAGGGAGCATTCACCTGGCCCATCGACCTGGGGAACTCCTTGCTGGGGGATATTGTCATGGCCAAGCCTCTTACGGGCTTCCAGACAGAACTAGGCCTCTCTGGGCACAGCCTGGGGCTGGGCCTGACTCCTTTGCCAGGCAAGTCTCTGCCTGGAGCCCCTAGCTGGGTGGCTCTGTGCCAGGCTCCCCCTCCCCCTGGGCCAGTGGGGTGGGGCTGGGAGGGCCCAACAGGGCTTGTGGGGCTGAGCTGCTGTTTGCTGACTCACCCCGGCTCAGCTTCCGCCTGCGCCCAGCCCGGAGGGCGTTTTCATTTCCCGGCCGGGCCTTTGCCTGGGCACCGGGCCTTTGCCTGGGCACCGGGCCAGCCTGGCTCTCGCCCCTGGGGCCTGCGCTCCGGGCACCGGGGGGCTGCAGGGGAAACGGCGACTTCTCTGCCCTGGCACGACCCGCGGACGAGCATTTCCCCTGGCGCTGCCCCGCCATGGGCAGGAGGGAGGCGGCGCCAGGTTTTCTGGAGGGGCCGTTGGCGAATCTGCCTCCCCCCGGATCCCGCGGCTGGGACCGCAGACCTGCCCCGGAGCGACCCTGCCTCCCCGCCGAGTCCCGTCCGGCCGAGGCAGCCTGGGCCTGGGGGCAGCTGGGCCAATGCAGAGCGGCACTGACCCCCCCTTCCCCCGTGGCTGCAGGCTGGGCGCCCCTTCCGGCCTTGGCGCCCAGGGGCACAGGAGCAGGGCGTGTCTCCTGGAGGGGAACCTTTGACCCCCGGCTCCTGCAGGCGACGCCGCCCTCCCTCCCCCCGGGCAGGGTCCAACCAGGGCCCTGCTGACTGGCCCGCTGGGGCCTGGCTCCCGCTATGAGCAAGGGGGCTAGTCCTGGGGCGGCCGGCAGCCAGGCTGGGCCGCGATGCCGGGTCTGGCTGCAGAGCGCGCGGAGCAGCCGTTAGCCCCGCCTGTGCTGGCCGCACCCAGGGCGCTTCCTGCAGACGCTGCCACGCCTGGGACGGGCCCCGACTCCCAGCCCTGCGGCCCTGGCCCAGCTCCCTGCAGCCCCCCACCCCCGGCCCGGCTCCCTGCAGCCCCCGACTCCCAGCCCTGCGGCCCCGACCCAGCTCCCTGCAGCCCCCCACCCCCGGCCCGGCTCCCTGCAGCCCCCGGCCCCCAGCCCGGCTCCCTGCAGCCCCCGGCCCCCAGCCCGGCTCCCTGCAGGCCCCGGCCCGGCTCCCTGCAGCCCCCGGCCCCGGCCCGGCTCCCTGCAGCCCCCGACTCCCAGCCCTGCGGCCCCGGCCCAGCTCCCTGCAGCCCCCCACCCCCAGCCCGGCTCCCTGCAGCCCCCGGCCCCCAGCCCGGCTCCCTGCAGCCCCCGGCCCCCAGCCCGGCTCCCTGCAGCCCCCGGCCCCCTGCAGCCCCCGGCCCCCAGCCCGGCTCCCTGCAGCCCCCGGCCCCCAGCCCGGCTCCCTGCAGCCCCCCACCCCCAGCCCGGCTCCCTGCAGCCCCCGGCCCCTGCCCGGCTCCCTGCAGCCCCCCACCCCCAGCCCGGCTCCCTGCAGCCCCCGGCCCCGGCCCGGCTCCCTGCAGCCCCCGACTCCCAGCCCTGCGGCCCCGGCCCAGCTCCCTGCAGCCCCCCACCCCCAGCCCGGCTCCCTGCAGCCCCCGGCCCCCAGCCCGGCTCCCTGCAGCCCCCGGCCCGGCTCCCTGCAGCCCCCGGCCCCCAGCCCGGCTCCCTGCAGCCCCCGGCCCCCGGCCCGGCTCCCTGCAGCCCCCCACCCCCGGCCCGGCTCCCTGCAGCCCCCGGCCCCGGCCCGGCTCCCTGCAGCCCCCGACTCCCAGCCCTGCGGCCCCGGCCCAGCTCCCTGCAGCCCCCGGCCCCCAGCCCGGCTCCCTGCAGCCCCCGGCCCCCGGCCCGGCTCCCTGCAGCCCCCGACCCCGGCCCGGCTCCCTGCAGCCCCCGGCCCCGGCCCGGCTCCCTGCAGCCCCCGGCCCCGGCCCGGCTCCCTGCAGCCCCCGACTCCCAGCCGTGCGGCCCCGGCCCAGCTCCCTGCAGCCCCCCACCCCCAGCCCGGCTCCCTGCAGCCCCCGGCCCCCAGCCCGGCTCCCTGCAGCCCCCGGCCCCGGCCCGGCTCCCTGCAGCCCCCGGCCCCCAGCCCGGCTCCCTGCAGCCCCCGGCCCCCAGCCCGGCTCCCTGCAGCCCCCGGCCCCCGGCCCGGCTCCCTGCAGCCCCCGGCCCCGGCCCGGCTCCCTGCAGCCCCCGGCCCCGGCCCGGCTCCCTGCAGCCCCCGACTCCCAGCCCTGCGGCCCCGGCCCAGCTCCCTGCAGCCCCCGGCCCCCAGCCCGGCTCCCTGCAGCCCCCGGCCCCCGGCCCGGCTCCCTGCAGCCCCCGACCCCGGCCCGGCTCCCTGCAGCCCCCGGCCCCGGCCCGGCTCCCTGCAGCCCCCGACTCCCAGCCCTGCGGCCCCGGCCCAGCTCCCTGCAGCCCCCGGCCCCCAGCCCGGCTCCCTGCAGCCCCCGGCCCCCGGCCCGGCTCCCTGCAGCCCCCGGCCCCTGCCCGGCTCCCTGCAGCCCCCAGCCCCCAGCCCGGCTCCCTGCAGCCCCCGGCCCCGGCCCGGCTCCCTGCAGCCCCCCACCCCCAGCCCAACTCCCTGCAGCCCCCGGCCCCTGCCCGGCTCCCTGCAGCCCCCTGCCCGGCTCCCTGCAGCCCCCAGCCCAGCTCCCTGCAGCCCCCTGCCCGGCTCCCTGCAGCCCCCAGCCCCCAGCCCGGCTCCCTGCAGCCCCCGGTCCCTGCCCGGCTCCCTGCAGCCCCCAGCCCCCAGCCCAGCTCCCTGCAGCCCCTGGCCCCGGCCCGGCTCCCTGCAGCCCCCGGCCCCGGCCCGGCTCCCTGCAGCCCCCGGCCCCTGCCCGGCTCCCTGCAGCCCCCTGCCCGGCTCCCTGCAGCCCCCGGTCCCCGCCCGGCTCCCTGCAGCCCCCCGCCCGGCTCCCTGCAGCCCCCGGCCCCCGCCCGGCTCCCTGCAGCCCCCTGCCCGGCTCCCTGCAGGCGCAAAGGACATCTCTGGGTACGCCATGCCGACAGGCCCCTGCTCAGAGGGTTGGTGCCGCGCCCCTGCGGGCGGTGGGCTGAGCGAGGCCAGGCTCTGGGGCTCATGGCCTCCCGGCTGGGACCACAGGACAGCTGCCCCCCCAGCCGAGGCCTTAGACACAAGCAGCTTCATTCAGCCCCGGCACCATCTGTTCCGCAAATCATCCCCCGGCCCTGCCCCACAGGGCTTCCAGGCCAAGCGCCAGAGCAGGGGGACAGGGGGACACAGGCGGGCCTGAAGGGGGACACAGACCCGTGGGAGTGCAGGGGGACACAGGCGGGCCTGTGGGGTGCAGGGGGGACACAGGCGGGCCTGAAGGGGGACACAGACCCGTGGGGTGCAGGGGGGACACAGGCGGGCCTGAAGGGGGACACAGACCCATGGGGTGCAGGGGGACACAGGCAGGCCTGAAGGGGGACACAGACCCGTGGGGTGCAGGGGGACACAGGTAGGCCCATGGGGTGCAGGGGGGACACAGGCAGGCCTGAAGGGGGACACAGACCCGTGGGGTGCAGGGGGACACAGGTAGGCCCATGGGGTGCAGGGGGGACACAGGCAGGCCTGAAGGGGGACACAGATCCGTGGGGTGCAGGGGGACACAGGCAGGCCTGAAGGGGGACACAGACCCGTGGGGTGCAGGGGGACACAGGCAGGCCCGTGGGGTGCAGGGGGACACAGGCAGGCCTGAAGGGGGACACAGACCCGTGGGGGTGCAGGGGGACACAGGCGGGCCTGTGGGGTGCAGGGGGACACAGGCAGGCCTGAAGGGGGACACAGACCCGTGGGGTGCAGGGGGACACAGGCAGGCCCATGGGGTGCAGGGGGACACAGGCGGGCCTGAAGGGGGACACAGACCCGTGGGGGTGCAGGGGGACACAGGCAGGCCTGAAGGGGGACACAGACCCGTGGGGTGCAGGGGGACACAGGCAGGCCTGAAGGGGGACACAGACCCGTGGGGTGCAGGGGGACACAGGCAGGCCCGTGGGGTGCAGGGGGACACAGGCGGGCCTGAAGGGGGACACAGACCTGTGGGGTGCAGGGGGACACAGGCGGGCCCGTGGGGTGCAGGGGGACACAGGCAGGCCTGAAGGGGGACACAGACCCGTGGGGTGCAGGGGGACACAGACCCGTGGGGTGCAGGGGGACACAGGTAGGCCCATGGGGTGCAGGGGGGACACAGGCAGGCCTGAAGGGGGACACAGGCAGGCCCGTGGGGTGCAGGGGGACACAGGCAGGCCTGAAGGGGGACACAGGCCCGTGGGGTGCAGGGGGACACAGGCAGGCCTGAAGGGGGACACAGACCCGTGGGGTGCAGGGGGACACAGGCAGGCCTGAAGGGGGACACAGACCCGTGAGGTGCAGGGGGACACAGGTAGGCCCATGGGGTGCAGGGGGGACACAGGCAGGCCTGAAGGGGGACACAGACCCGTGGGGTGCAGGGGGACACAGGCAGGCCTGAAGGGGGACACAGGCCCGTGGGGTGCAGGGGGACACAGGTAGGCCCATGGGGCGCCAGGCTCACTGCGCCCGCTCGATTTCATCCCACGCAGGGTCGCCAGGTGCCTCGTGGGTTCCTCCGTCCCCTGCCGAACGTGCCATCCCCTGGCTCGGCGCTTTGCCCGCTCGCCGGGGCGCCGGCGGCACCAAGCCGCAGCCGGACAGGTCTGGGCAGTTCCGTGTGCCGGGTCACCGGCTCCCCTGGCTCCCCACCCCCCGGGCAGCACGCGGCTCAGCCCCCAGCCTGCCCCTGCCCCGTGCATGGGCAGAGCCAGGCCAGCCCGAGGCAGCAGGGAGGAGCCCTGGTCCCGCACTCGACGGGGTGGGCGGCAGACAGCAGCTGCAGCCAGACAGGCGCGGAGGTAGGAGAGGGCTGGAGAGTGGGGACGGGAGCGGGCAGCGGCTGGGCCCGGGGGGGGGGGGGTGCGCTCTGGGAACGGGTCACAGGCGGGTCTGCCTGTGCACATCCGTGTGTGTGCGACAGGGAGAGATGGGTGCCTGTTGCGGGACATGTGTGCACGTGCACAAGCATGGGGGGCTCGTCTTCCACGACTGGGTGGGTGGGAAGGGGGGGGCATGTGAAATGCCTGTTGGGTGGCCTGGTGTGTGTGTGTGCGCATGAGTGTGTGTGTGTGTGTGTGTGTGAGACCTGGTGGAGGTGAGCGAGAGAGATGCCCGTTAGGGACAAGGCGTATGTGTGGGGGTGCCTGTTGGGCCACCTGGTGTGTGTGTGTTTGGGAGTGCTTGGGTGACCTGGACTGTGTGTGGGGGGGAGGTCAGTTGGGTGACCTGGCGTGTGTGGGGGTGCCAGCTGGGTGACATGGTGTGTGTGGGGGGGTGCTGGCTGGGTGACGGGAAGCGCTTGTCGGGGGACGCAGGGTGCCGGCTGGGTAACATGGTGTGGGGGGGCGGCTGGGTAACATGGTGTGGGGGGGGGGGTTGGGTGACATGGTGTGTGGGGGGGCAGCTGGGTGACATGGTGTGGGGGGGTTGGGTGACATGGTGTGGGGGGGTTGGGTGACTTGGTGTGGGGGGGGCAGCTGGGTGACATGGTGTGGGGGGGGCTGGGTAACATGGTGGGGGGGGGGGGTTGGGTGACATGGTGTGTGGGGGGGGCTGGGTGACATGGTGTGGGGGGGGGCAGCTGGGTGACATGGTGTGGGGGGGGCTGGGTAACATGGTGGGGGGGGTTGGGTGACATGGTGTGTGGGGGAGGCTGGGTGACATGGTGTGGGGGGGGCTGGGTGACATGGTGTGGGGGGGCTGGGTAACATGGTGGGGGGGGTTGGGTGACATGGTGTGTGGGGGGGGGCTGGGTGACATGGTGTGTGGGGGGGGCTGGGTGACCCGAAGCGCCTGTCGGGGGACCAGCAAACAGCCGCAGAGCCCCCGCTCGGGGCAGGGCGCTCACCCACGCCACCTCTGTGGGGGGCCGGGGCAGCCCTGGCACAGTGCCAGGGTGACTGTGCCTGGAAGCGCTTGGCAGCGCCCCCCATGGTGCCCCCAGCCCCGCGCAGGCCCCAGGGGAACGGGCACCGGGAAGGGGAGACCCCTACTGCTCGGAGCCCACGGCCCAGCCTTCCATGGCCGGGGAGCAGAGGTGCCCAAGGGCCTTTCCTGCCCCTGATCTCTGGGGCTCTGTGGGTCAGTTCCCCACCAGGAGCCTTTCCCGGCTGGGCTGTAGCCCCCCCCCCCCCGGATCCTCCCCTCCCCCCGCCTGCGGGCAGAGCGCCAGGGTCTGGCCACGGGTTCTAGGCAGCCGAGCCTGAGCAGGGAGAGACAGGAAATACCCCCGGGGCGTAAGACAAGGGCTGGGTACAGACAGTGCCCCGGGCAGCCAGGGGAACCGAGCCGCCTCTGCCCGCCCCCACCTCGCCGGGACCCCCGCCCCCGCGCCCCCGTCCGCAGCCAGACGTGACTCCGCCAGCCAGGAGAACAGGGGGGTCGTTGCTTCTCCGGGATCCAGCCCGGCCTGCCCCTTCCCAAAACCACCCAACACGCCTCCCCCAGGCAGCCCCCCCCCTTTGTTTAAACCCCTGCCCCTGGCCAGGGGAGAAACCTCCGGCCATTGCCTGCCTGCTTCTGACCAGGGCAACCCCCCCCCACCCGGGCAGTGCTACAGACACCGGCCAGTAGGGGTCACCCCCAGCCCACACAGCAACCAGGGAACACCCCACCAGCGTGGACCCAGGGCCAGGGGAGTGGACAGCCCCCCCCCCCCCCCCCCGTCACAGTAAGAAAGGGTTAATTGGTCCCTACAGAGTCCAGCTGGCACCGGGCTGCTCCTGAGCCTCTAACAATCCACAGCCCCTGGCTTTCCCCGACCCCTTCGAGCCACGGCCCCTCTGTGAAGGGGGGGCTGCTACCGGCCCCAGGGCTCCGCCAGCGCCCTGCCGGGGCGGCCTGCCCGAGGGACGAGCGATGGCAGAGCCGCGCCTGCCCTGCCCGGCCCTGGCTGCAGAGGGGGCTGTGGAAGTGCTGGGCCAGCCCGAGGCAGCCACCTCTGGGGTGGGGCGAGGCCGCTATGTGGGCTAGGATGAATGAATTGATGAACTGACAAGCAAACGCTGATCGGTCAACACTGTGGGACACACACACACACACACACAACACACACACACACACAACACTGTGGGACACACACAAACACAACACTGTGGGACACACACACACACACCCGCCGGGGACATTTCTTAGCAGGACACACACACACACACACACACACACACACACACACACACACACACGCCGGGGACATTTCTTAGCATCACACACACACACACACACACACACACCCGCCGGGAACATTTCTTAGCAGGACACACACACACACACACACACACCCCCCCGCCGGGGACATTTCTTAGCAGGACACACACACACACACACACACACACACACACACACACCCCCCGCCGGGAACATTTCTTAGCAGGACACACACACACACACACACACACACACACACGCCGGGGACATTTCTTAGCATGACACACACACACACACACACACCCACCGGGGACATTTCTTAGCAGCACACACACACACACACACACACACACACACACACACACACACACCTGCCGGGGACATTTCTTAGCAGGACACACACACACACACACACACACACACACACACACGCCGGGGACATTTCTTAGCATGACACACACACACACACACACACACACACGCCGGGGACATTTCTTAGCAGGACACACACACACACACACACACACACACACACGCCGGGGACATTTCTTAGCAGGACACACGCACACACACACACACACACGCCGAGGACATTTCTTAGCAGGACACACACACACGCGCACACACACACACACACACACACGCCGAGGACATTTCTTAGCAGGACACACACACACACACACACACACACGCCGAGGACATTTCTTAGCAGGACACACACACACGCACACACACACACACACACACACGCCGAGGACATTTCTTAGCAGGACACACACACACACACACACACACACACACACACACACGCCGGGGACATTTCTTAGCAGGACACACACACACACACACACACACACACACACACACACACACACACACACACACACGCCGGGGACATTTCTTAGCAGGACACACACACACACACACATGCTTGCGCCAGGCCTGGAGCTGCGGCTCTGCATTGACAGTGTCCAGGGGCCGGGCGGGCGGGCAGCCCCTCAGTTCTGGCTCGTGGCGGGTTCAGGGCTCAGCCCCCCGCCCTGGACAGGGGCTGCTGCCTCCCCTACCAGAGGCCTCAGCGCAGGCGACAGGCCGCCGGTCGGCGAGGGGAGCTGGTTTTTAAACCAGGCCCCTGGCAGACCAGCCCCCGCCTGGGCCCCTCACTGTGGCCTCTGGTACCACGGAAGCAGCATGGAGTGGCGGGGGGGGGGCTCCTCGGGAGGGGGCCGGAGCGCACTGGCTGCCGGCCCCGCCCCCGCCCCCGGGAGCTACAGACTAGTTGAGTAGCCAATCAGAATCGCTGAGGTTACCCGAATTTTCGACTAAGCGACAGCCCTCGTCTGGCCGACACCGCTGGTTGGGGCGGGGCAGGGGGTCGGGTTTGGGGAGGTTATTTAGCCCTGAGCTGGAATCGCGCAGGGGTCGAGCACCCGCTGGCGGCTGGGACGCGGGCCGGGGCTGGGGGATCCCAGCGAGCCTGGCTCAGAGAGAAGCCGGAGCAAACCCGGGGTCACCCCGAGGGCTGGGCCTGCCCGGACTGTGTGCTGAGCCGGGCGATGCACTGGGGCAGGTAGAACAGCTACGGAGCGCCCCGGGCAGGAGTTACAGCTTAACCCGCCGTCACTTCTTACCGCTCCGCGGGGGCGTCAGCACACAGCGTCCGCTGGCCCCGCCGCAGCTCCAGGCAGAGCACAGAGCCAGCGCTCGAGCGCCCGGGGCCGGCCCCTTCCCGGCCAAGCCCAGGGTGTAGTCCCTTTCTGAGCCGTGGGGAAAATACTGCGGGGAGCCCGCCGAGGTGACACGGGGTGCAGGACGGCCAGTCCCCAAGGCTGCTGGCTGTGCCAACGCCCCAAGCCAGCGTCTGCATCCCCCTAGGGTGCGTCTGCACATCCCCACATAGCTGGCCCGTGGCTTTTCAGCAAGCCCGTCCCTTGGCAATAGAACGGGTGCGCTGGACCGGCCTCCCTGCAAGCCCCCTTCCGCGGGGAACACGGAGCCTGTCGGAAGGCGGGCGACGCCCACGTCACCATTTCAAACCCATTTCAAAAGCCAGCGCCCAGGGCCGGATTAAGGGGAGCACCAGCCTATGGGGGGTGCCTGATGGCAGCTGTAAGGTGTATAGCGCACAGGGGGCGGGGCCATACATGCACCGTGCACCCAGGGGTGGAGCCGCGCATGCGTCACACGCCCGCTGCCCGGGGCGCAGGAATGGCTCGAGCCAGCCCTGCCTGCACCACAGAGAAGCAGCCGGACTGAAAGGGTTCAGAAAAGGGCAACTAAAATGATGAGGGGTTTGGAACGGGTCCCATGTGAGGAGAGGTTAAAGCGACTGGGACTTTTCAGTTTAGAAAAGAGGAGACTGAGGGGGGATAGGATAGAGGTCTATAAAATCATGAGTGGTGTGGAGAGGGCCAATAAAGAAAAGTTATTTATTAGTTCCCTAAATAGAAGAACTAGAGGACACCAAATGAAGTTAATGGGGAGCAGGTTTAAAACTAATAAAAGAAAGTTCTTCACACAGCGTGTAGTCAACCTGTGGAACTCCTTGCCAGAGGAGGCTGTGAAGGCTAGGACTAGAACAGAGTTTAAAGAGAAGCTGGATAATTTCCTGGAGGTTAGGTCCATAAAAGGCTATTAGCCAGGGGATAAAATGGTGTCCTTGCCCTCTGTTTGTCAGAGGCTGGAGAGGGATGGCAGGAGACAAATCGCTTGGTCATTGTCTTCGGTCCACCCTCTCTGGGGCACCTGGTGCTGGCCACTGTCGGCAGACAGGCTACTGGGCTAGAAGGACCTTTGGTCTGACCCAGTCCGGCCGTTCTTATGTTCTCAGTGTAACCAGAGACCCTAGCGGCACAGCCGCCGCCTTCCACATCCCAAAGCCGTCAAGACCCAAAGCAAGGGCACTCAGGGTGTGTCTAGACTACAGGGTTTTGTCGACGAAACTAACCCTGTGTCTACACTACGCCGAGGTCTGTCGACATCACGTCAGCAGAACTGGGCAGTTTTGTCGACGGCGGCAAACCTCATTGTACGAGGAATAACGCCGTGTGTGGACAGAGTGCTGTGGGCGGAAGGCGCTATCGCACCTCCACTGTCCTTGGTGTCTACACTGTCATGCTGACCAAGCGGCTTGCTCCGTCGACGGAGCTGGCTGCAGTCTAGACGCTCTTTGTCGACACAAGCCTGCAGCCTAGCCGTACCCTTAGAGCGGGGACGCACTGCTCTCAGCTTCATGTAGCATGGACACGCCAACTGACAAGTTCTTCCCCTGGTTTTTCCTTTCTTTTTCCTTCTCTGCCCCACACCCCTCTGCGCTATTGATTTGGAACCTGGGCCCCTTAAGCCCCACACGGCTGAGGAAGTGGGCTGAGTCCGGCTCCATGTTTTGTTAGTCTCTAAGCCGCCGCTGCTGGAAGACCCGCGTCTGCACTCACGGGGCCTCCCGGCACGCCGCTGCCATAGGGGTCTCCCCCAGCAAGCCCCCCATAGGCACAGCTGTGTAGTGCAGACACAGGCTGGGCCTCTAGGGTCGCGCTTTGGGAGCCATTTCCAGCTGGCCCCTGTTCCTCTGGCTCCACGCCCCTCCCCCCACGGCTCTAGCGCCATCAGGGACAGGAGCATAGACTGCAAATTGGTCATGACTAGCTCCGGTTCCTCTGACTCTCTCTGGCTTTAGCGCTGTCTGGGATAGGAGCACAGACCACACGTTGGTCATGGCTAGCTCCGGTTCCTCTGACTCTCTCTGGCTTTAGCGCTGTCTGGGATAGGAGCACAGACCACACATTGGTCATGGCTAGCTCCGGTTTCTCTGACTCTCTCTGGCTTTAGCGCTGTCTGGGATAGGAGCACAGACCACACATTGGTCATGGCTAGCTCCGGTTCCTCTGACTCTCTCTGGCTTTAGCGCTGTCTGGGATAGGAGCACAGACCACACATTGGTCATGGCTAGCTCCGGTTTCTCTGACTCTCTCTGGCTTTAGCGCTGTCTGGGATAGGAGCACAGACCACACATTGGTCATGGCTAGCTCCGGTTCCTCTGACTCTCTCTGGCTTTAGCGCTGTCTGGGATAGGAGCACAGACCACACATTGGTCATGGCTAGCTCCGGTTCCTCTGACTCTCTCTGGCTTTAGCGCTGTCTGGGATAGGAGCACAGACCACACATTGGTCATGGCTAGCTCCGGTTTCTCTGACTCTCTCTGGCTTTAGCGCTGTCTGGGATAGGAGCACAGACCACACGTTGGTCATGGCTAGCTCCGGTTTCTCTGACTCTCTCTGGCTTTAGCGCTGTCTGGGATAGGAGCACAGACCACACGTTGGTCATGGCTAGCTCCGGTTCCTCTGACTCTCTCTGGCTTTAGCGCTGTCTGGGATAGGAGCACAGACCACACGTTGGTCATGGCTAGCTCCGGTTTCTCTGACTCTCTCTGGCTTTAGCGCTGTCTGGGATAGGAGCACAGACCACACATTGGTCATGGCTAGCTCCGGTTCCTCTGACTCTCTCTGGCTTTAGCGCTGTCTGGGATAGGAGCACAGACCACACGTTGGTCATGGCTAGCTCCGGTTTCTCTGACTCTCTCTGGCTTTAGCGCTGTCTGGGATAGGAGCACAGACCACACGTTGGTCATGGCTAGCTCCGGTTCCTCTGACTCTCTCTGGCTCTAGCACTGTCTGGGATAGGAGCACAGACCACACGTTGGTCATGGCTAGCTCCGGTTTCTCTGACTCTCCTCAGCTCTAGCGCCATCAGGGACAGGAGCACAGACAATGTGCTGGCCATAGCTAGCTCCGGTTCCTCTGACTCTCTCTGGCTCTAGCACTGTCTGGGACAGGAGCACAGACCGCGCATTGGCCATGGCTAGCTCCGGTTCCTCGGGCTGCCCCCCGGCTCTAGCATACCTCCAAGTGTGTAAATGCACACATCTGGGTGTGCAAATCTGGGTGTGCATGCACACGTGTCTGGCTGTGTGTACGGGTGTGGGTTTTAGGCGGGGTGCACGCCCACCCCTCTGGGCTGTGTGTGTTCGTGCACATCTCCATGTGCTTCTGCATGTGTCGGGGGGTGCCTGGCCCCCGGGAATGAGCTTCGCACTGCATGGGTGGTACACAGACAGAAGGTGATGCTGGGGTTGCCCTGGCTTTGTGGGGTTTACCCTGGATTGGGGGTGGGGCACAGTGCACAGATACGAGGCAGTGATGCTGGGGATTACCCTGGCTTTGTGGGCTGTCTGGGTGTTACCCCGGCTTTGTGGGGCTGGCTGGGGGTTACCCCGGCTTTGTGGGGTGTCTGGGTGTTAGCCCAGCTTTGTGGGGTGTCTGGGGGTTACCCCGGCTTTGTGGGGTGTCTGGGTGTTAGCCCGGCTTTGTGGAGCTGCCTGGGGGTTACCCCGGCTTTGTGGGCTGTCTGGGTGTTAGCCCGGCTTTGTGGAGCTGCCTGGGGGTTACCCCGGCTTTGTGGGGCTGGCTGGGGGTTAACCTGGCTTTGTGGGGTGTCTGGGGGTTACCCCGGCTTTGAGGGGCTGGCTGGGGGTTAATCCAGTTTTGTGGGGCTGGCTGGGAGTTACCCTGGCTTTGTGGGGCTGGCTGGGGGTTACCCCGGCTTTGTGGGGCTGGCTGGGGGTTAACCTGGCTTTGTGGGGCTGGCTGGGGGTTAATCCAGTTTTGTGGGGCTGGCTGGGAGTTACCCTGGCTTTGTGGGGCTGGCTGGGGGTTAACCTGGCTTTGTGGGGCTGGCTGAGGGTTACCCCGGCTTTGTGGGGCTGGCTGGGGGTTACCCTGGCTTTGAGGGGCTGGCTGGGGGTTACCCCGGCTTTGTGGGGTGTCTGGGGGTTACCCCGGCTTTGTGGGGCTGGCTGGGAGTTACCCTGGCTTTGAGGGGCTGGCTGGGGGTTACCCCGGCTTTGAGGGGCTGGCTGGGGGTTACCCCAGGTTCGGGGAGCGGGGCATGTCGCACAGAAGCGAGGAGGTGTTGCTGGGAGCTGCCCGGGGACTGGGGGTTACCCCAGCACTGGGGTCAACACAAGGCTGCTGCGCTGGCTTCCCGAGGCGCTCCTGCCCCCCACGCGCTGGCCCTGCAGCCCCTCCCCCGGGGCCCTGGGGTCGCGCCCCTCCCTCTGGTTCAGCCCCCCTCTGTCTGACCCCCAGGCCCTGCCCGCGGCGCGCCAGGGAGCCATGGCGCTGGTGGTGCACGTCCTCGCCTGCCTGCTGGGCACCGGCTCGTGGGTGGCCATCAACGGCGTGTGGGTGGAGCTGCCCCTCCTCGTGCCCCGGGTCCCGGAGGGCTGGGACCTGCCCGCCTACCTCACGGTGCTGATCCAGTTCGCCAACGTGGGGCCGCTCTTCGTCACCCTCATGCACCACTTCCGGCCCGGGCGGCTGAGCGAATCCGGCGCCATCTGCGTCCTCGTCAGCCTGGGGGCCCTGGCCTGCCTGCTGCTGGCCTTCCTCTGGCAGGAGACCACGGTGGTGGGGGGCAGGCCCCACAGCACCGCCCTCCTGGCCCTGCTCTTCTTCCTCTCGCTGGTGGACTGCACCTCCTCCGTCACCTTCCTGCCCTTCATGCTGCGCTTCCGGGCCCGCTACCTCACCACCTACTTCGTGGGCGAGGGCCTGAGCGGCCTGGTGCCCAGCCTGGTGGCCCTGGCCCAGGGCGTGGGGGTGGCCCGGTGCGTCAACGGCAGCTTGGCCGGGAACGCCTCGGGCGCGGAGGGCCCCGGGCTGCGGGCGGAGTACCAGCCGGCCAGGTTCTCCGCCCGCGCCTTCTTCCTCTTCCTGGCCGCCATGATGGGCCTGTGCCTCGCGGCCTTCGTGCTGCTCAACCACCTCCCGGCCGCCCGGCAGGAGCGGGCCAAGGAGCGGGCCCGGGTGGAGGCCGGCGCGGGCCCAGCCGTGGTGGAGGAGCGGGCCATGATTGGCCCCACCGAGAGCCGCCGGCGCCCAGGCGGGCCCTTCGGCACCGGGACGTACTCCTGGCCCCAGGTGGCCTACATCTTCCTGGGCCTGGCCTGGGTCAACGCGCTGACCAACGCGGTGCTGCCCGCCGTGCAGTCCTACTCCTGCCTGCCCTACGGCAACGCGGCCTACCACCTCTCGGCCACGCTGGCCGCCATGGCCAACCCCCTGGCCTGCTTCCTCGGCATGTTCCTTCCCAACAGGTGGGCAGTGATGGGCTGATGTCAATCAGGGTGCTGGGTTGCTCCAGGGTCCTGGGGGAGGGCTGGACCCTGGGGGCAGGGCGTGGGAGAAAGGGCAGGCTGGTCTCCTGGGGCGAGTTGGGGGGTGTGGCAGGTGGGTATCACAGGGAGCAGGGTGTGGAAGGCAGGGGGCAGGCGCCGGGGGAGCTGGGACAGGTGGGTATTGTGAGGGTCACTGCGGCAGGCAGGTATTGTGGGGGATCCCTGGGGCAGGTGGGTACTGTGGGGGGGTCACTGAGTCAGGCGGGTATCGGGAGGGTCATTGAGGTAGGCGGCTACCGTGGGGGGGGGTCACTGGGCAGGCAGGTACCACGGGGGAGGTCACTGGGCAGGCGGGTATCGGGAGGGTCACTGAGGCAGACAAGTACCGTGGGGGCTCACTGGGGCAGGCAGGTACCATGGGGGGGTCACTGGGCAGGCGAGTACCATGGGGGGGGGTCACTGAGGCAGGCAGGTACCATGGGGGGCTCACTGAGGCAGGCAGGTACCGTGGGGGGTCACTGGGGCAGGCAGGTACCATGGGGGGCTCACTGGGTCAGGCAGGTACCGTGGGGGTCACTGGGCAGGCGGGTATCGGGAGGGTCACTGAGGCAGACAAGTACCGTGGGGGGTCACTGGGGCAGGCAGGTACCATGGGGGGGGGTCACTGAGCAGGTGGGTACCATGGGGGTCACTGAGGCAGGCAGGTACCGTGGGGGGTCACTGGGGCAGGCAGGTACCATGGAGGGGGTCACTGAGGCAGGCGGGTACCATGGGGGGCTCACTGGGTCAGGCAGGTACCGTGGGGGTCACTGAGGCAGGCAGGTACCTTGGGGGGGGGGGTCACTGAGGCAGGTGGGTACCATGGGGGGCTCACTGGGTCAGGCAGGTACCGTGGGGGTGTCACTGGGCAGGCGGGTACTGTGGGGGGGTCACTGGGCAGGCGGGTACCATGGGGGGCTCACTGGGTCAGGCAGGTACCGTGGGGGTGTCACTGGGCAGGCGGGTACCATGGGGGGGTCACTGGGCAGGCGGGTACCATGGGGGGCTCACTGGGTCAGGCAGGTACCGTGGGGTGTCACTGGGCAGGCGGGTACCATGGGGGGCTCACTGGGTCAGGCAGGTACCGTGGGGGTGTCACTGGGGCAGGCGGGTATCGGGAGGGTCACTGAGGCAGACAAGTACCGTGGGGGGTCACTGGGGCAGGCAGGTACCATGGGGGGGGGTCACTGGGCAGGTGGGTACCATGGGGGTCACTGAGGCAGGCAGGTACCGTGGGGGGTCACTGGGGCAGGCAGGTACCATGGGGGGGGTCACTGAGGCAGGCGGGTACCATGGGAGGCTCACTGGGTCAGGCAGGTACCGTGGGGGTCACTGAGGCAGGCAGGTACCTTGGGGGGGGGTCACTGAGGCAGGTGGGTACCATGGGGGGGGGGTCACTGAGGCAGGTGGGTACCATGGGGGGCTCACTGAGTCAGGCAGGTACCGTGGGGGTGTCACTGGGCAGGCGGGTACCATGGGGGGGTCACTGGGCAGGCGGGTACCATGGGGGGCTCACTGGGTCAGGCAGGTACTGTGGGGGGGTCACTGGGCAGGCGGGTACCATGGGGGGCTCACTGGGTCAGGCAGGTACCGTGGGGGTGTCACTGGGGCAGGCGGGTACCGGGGGGGTCACTGGGGCAGGCGGGTACCGGGGGGGGTCACTGGGCAGGCGGGTACCGTGGGGGGGTCACTGGGCAGGCGGGTACCATGGGGGGCTCACTGGGTCAGGCAGGTACCGTGGGGGTCACTGGGCAGGCGGGTATCGGGAGGGTCACTGAGGCAGACAAGTACCGTGGGGGGTCACTGGGGCAGGCAGGTACCATGGGGGGGGGGTCACTGGGCAGGTGGGTACCATGGGGGTCACTGAGGCAGGCAGGTACCGTGGGGGGTCACTGGGGCAGGCAGGTACCATGGAGGGGGTCACTGAGGCAGGCGGGTACCATGGGGGGCTCACTGGGTCAGGCAGGTACCGTGGGGGTCACTGAGGCAGGCAGGTACCTTGGGGGGGGTCACTGAGGCAGGTGGGTACCATGGGGGGCTCACTGAGTCAGGCAGGTACCGTGGGGGTCACTGAGTCAGGCAGGTACCGTGGGGGTGTCACTGGGCAGGCGGGTACCGTGGGGGGGTCACTGGGCAGGCGGGTACCATGGGGGGGTCACTGGGCAGGCGGGTACCATGGGGGGCTCACTGGGTCAGGCAGGTACTGTGGGGGGGTCACTGTGCAGGCGGGTACCATGGGGGGCTCACTGGGTCAGGCAGGTACCGTGGGGGTGTCACTGGGGCAGGCGGGTACCGGGGGGGTCACTGGGGCAGGCGGGTACCGGGGGGGGTCACTGGGTCAGGCAGGTACCATGGGGGGGTCACTGGGCAGGCGGGTACCGTGGGGGGCTCACTGGGTCAGGCAGGTACCGTGGGGGTGTCACTGGGCAGGCGGGTACCATGGGGGGGTCACTGGGCATGCGGGTACCATGGGGGGCTCACTGGGCCAGGCAGGTACCGTGGGGGTGTCACTGGGCAGGCAGGTACCGTGGGGGGTCACTGAGGCAGGCGGGTACCGTGGGGGGGGTCACTGGGCAGGCGGGTACCATGGGGGGCTCACTGGGTCAGGCAGGTACCGGGGGGGGTCACTGGGGCAGGCAGGTACCGTGGGGGGGTCACTGGGTCAGGCAGGTACCGTGGGGGGTGTCACTGGGCAGGCGGGTACCGGGGGTGTCACTGGGGCAGGCGGGTACCGTGGGGGGGTCACTGGGGTAGGGGCTGGAGATCATAGGGGATGGGGGGGTCCCTGGGCCCAGCTCCGCGTCCCCTCACCAGGCTCCTTTGCCCCCAGGTGTTTGCTGACCTTGGGCCTCCTGGTGGCGGCCGGCTCCGCCTTCGGCTGCTACATCATGGCCATGGCGGTGCTGAGCCCCTGCCCGCCCCTGCTGCAGAGCCCCGCCGGGGGGGCGCTCATCGTAAGTCGGCGCCCTGCGCCCGGTGCCCGCCCTGCGCCGCGGGGGAGGCCGGCCGGGCTGCCTGACGTGCCGCTCTCCCTGCCCAGGTGCTGTGCTGGGTGCTGTTCGTGGGGACGCTCTCCTACGTGAAGCTGATGATCGGCGTGATCCTGCGGGACGAGGGGCGCAGCGCCCTGGTGTGGTGCGGGGCCGTGGTGCAGCTGGGCTCCATGCTGGGGGCCCTCACCATGTTCCCGCTGGTCAGCGTCCACAGCCTCTTCCGCGCCGGAGACCCCTGCAACACCCGCTGCCCCGGCTGAGCCGCCGCCGCCAACCGGGGAGCATCCGGGGCCAGATGGGGCTCCCTTGGGACACTAGCCACACTGGTGTAGCACTGCCGCCCTCTGCTGGCTGAAATCAGAACTGTGCCAGCCAGCATCACCAGCCCTATACTGCCCACAGCTAGTGGCGATTCTCCTTTAGCACAAGTAGCTCAGGCCTGGGGCTGAAGAGAGGGAATCTTTGACCTCTGTACGTGCGGTCTCTGTGATGCAGGGGTTGGCTACTGTGCCATGCAGGGATAACTCAAGCGGCCACAAATGTGGTTGTTCCACTCAGGTTATTACACTGTGCCCAGCACACTGGCACCTAGGCTCCCTGGCAACAATTCTAGGCACTGAGCTAGAGCTGCTCTGTTA
Organism: Pelodiscus sinensis; assembly: GCF_052426305.1. Lineage (NCBI taxonomy): Eukaryota > Metazoa > Chordata > Testudines > Trionychidae > Pelodiscus > Pelodiscus sinensis. The sequence goes on from NC_143053.1 coordinate 2,566,239, forward strand.
ACTCCTGCAGATCCGGATTATGCCCATTCTACACAATGGGGAAACTGAGGCACGGGATGGCGAAGGGATTTGCCCAAGGTCACCCAGCATGTCCATGGCTGAGATGGGAATAAAACCCAGGAGTCCTGTCACCTGCTGCTGTGCTGGATGCCAGGAGCAGCCTGGTGCCCTCAGAGACCCTCCTGGCACCAGGCTCCATGGCTGAGCTGCCTGGTGAAAGCTGCTCCAGGGAACAACTCCCCTGCCCCTGGTGTGGCCGACATCAGAGCCAGGATGGGATGGGCCTGTGACGGCGCATTGGGGTTTTCCCGTCTCCTGCACCCCCGTATGGCACGAACAGACTCCACCAGCCAGTAGAACAGAGGGAGTTTATTGCTTCTCCAGGGTACAGCACCGCACAGATGGAATCTGGTTCCAGGGCAGGCCTAGGATGCCTCAGCCCCCCTTGATATGGGGGGGGGGGCTCTGAGCTCCTAAACCCCAGCCTGTTGCCTAGGCTGCTTCCTCCATGATCCCAGACAGAGACTAACCCACTCTCTTCCAGCCCTGCCCCCAGCCAGGGCGGCATCCACCTTCCTTTGTTTCTCTCCCTGGGGGGTAGCTGGTCAGACAGGTAGAGACCCTCTTTACATAATGACTCACCCCCTGCCCTGCTGGGCCATGCTACAGCCAGCAAGTTACCCCCCACTACGTCACAGGGCCCATCTCTGCTGCCCCAGCGCAGGTAGGGGCAGGGCCTTGCTCCCCAGCCAGCTGGCCTCACTCTGCCTGTCCTGAGAGGGCCCCGGGGGCCGGGGGGAGGCGGCCACCCTGCTTGGACCAGAGGGCACCAGGTGTGATGGGCGCAAGACCCACGGCTCGGTGTGCGTCGCCGCTACTGGCTGGGTCACGGAGAGCTGCGCCTGCTGCAGCTGCATGTGGCTGGGATACCACGTGGGATACCACCACCGTGCAGGGAGGTGCATTAAACCTGGGGGGAGGCTTCGTCCCCATTCTGTGTCCTGCCCACGCCCACAGCTTCCCACACACCCTCCCAGGGCCTGTTTTTCTGGCTGGAGGAGTTTCCAGAGGGAGTGGGGCAAACCAGGGTCCTGCGGAGTCCTCTGTCTCACCGGCCGGGCCCCTGCTCCCACCATGACCGGCTGCAGAGCTCCCAGGCACCCGCAGGCGGGCACACGCCACAGAGAGGCTCCAGCCAGTCCCCCCACGTACCCGCCTGCCCGGCTCACAAGCCTGGCCCTGCAGACGTTTGTAACCAGCCCCGCCCCTGCCTCCGTGTGCAGCGGGCAGCTGCCAGCGTTCACACGCTAAGTGGAGGTTTCCCCAGCCCGGTACGTAAAACACGCCGTTGTGAGGCAAGTGGAAAGCGGGTTTCATTAGCCACAGCCAGATCTTATGTGGGTACGTGTGGGCGGCATCACAGGCCAGAGATGGAAGCGAATAAATGTCCCATGTCAATTCTGTGAACTAAACAAGATCGGAACCAGGTAATGTGCTTGTCCCGGGAGGGGGGAGGGTACACAGGCCTGCCCCTGCCAGCCCTCGTGCCCTATGAAGCACAGTACCAGCACCCCCATGGCCCTCCTTGGGGAGGGGGCTGCAGGGTCAGATGCTGTGGGAGGCAGGGGGTTGCCAACTCTCCAGGCTTGGACCAAGATTGCACCCTCAGCAAGTTTGCGGACGACACTAAGCTGGGGGGAGAGGTAGATACGCTGGGGGGCAGGGAAGGGTCCAGAGTGACCTTGACAGATTGGGGGATTGGGCCACAAGAAATCTGATGAGGTTCCACAAGGACAAGTGCAGAGTCCTGCCCTTGGGACGGAAGAATCCCAAGCATTGTTACAGGCTGGGGACCGACTGGCTAAGCAGCAGTTCTGCAGAAAAGGACCTGGGGGTTCCAGTGGATGAGAAGCTGGAGATGAGTCAACAGGGGCCCTTGTAGCCAAGAAGGCTAATGGCATATTAGGTGCATTAGGAGGAGCATTGCCAGCAGATCCAGAGATGTCATTATTCCCCTTTATTCGGCTTTGGTGAGGCCACATCTGGAGTATTGTGTCCAGTTCTGGGCCCCCCACTACACAAAGGATGTGGACGCATTGGAGAGGGTCCAGCGGAGGCAACCAAAATGATTAGGGGGCTGGAGCATATGACTTATGAGGAGAGGCTGAGGGATTTGGGTCTGTTCAGTCTGCAGAAGAGAAGCACGAGGGGGGATTTGAGAGCTTGTAACTTCCTGAAGGGGGTTCCAGAGAGGCTGGCGAGAGGCTGTTCTCAGGGGGGCCAGATACAGAAGAAGGAGCAATGGGCTCAGGTTGCAGCGGGGAAGGTCTAGGTTGGAGATTAGGAAAAACTCTTTCCCTAGGCGGGTGGTGAAGTGCTGGGCTGGGTTCCCTGGGGAAGGGTGGAGTCTCCATCCCTAGGGGTGTTTAAGTCCCAACTGGACCAAGCCCTGGCTGGGCTGATTGAGTCGGGGCTGGTCCTGCCTTGGGTGGGGGTTGGACGCGACCCCTCCTGAGGTCTCTGCCCGCCCTGGGGTTCTACGGGTCCATGATAAGCACTGTCCCCCGCACCCCCCCCCACCCGGTGCATTGGCTGGGCAGATTCTCCCCACCCCTGCTCACCTGAGACAGACAGGCGGGGATGGCGCCTAGATCACAGCTTGGCAGGCTCAGGACCCATCCTGGAGCTGACCCCACCAGCCCAGGCCAGCTTGGGGGCAGGAGCCAGTTCTCGCTGGGAGAACGTTGCCCAGCCAGGAATGGCTCAGGGCCGTGCCAACAGACATGACACCTGCACCATGACTGGACCCCGGCCTAGGTCCTGCAGCTCTGACCCCCCCCAGCACAGAGTCCCAAGAGACTCCCCCAAACCCCAGACCCCAGGAAGTGATCGGGGGACTGACCAGGGCCAGCAGACGGCCCCTTTCCAGGAGCGAAATGACACCAGCTGGTTCCTGTCGGCCTCTCAACTGTGGCTGCTGCTCTGGTGGAAGTCACCGGCCCTGGGGGAGAGAGGGCAAAGGGCTGGACTCCCAGAGAGACCCCGCCCAGCCAGCGCAGTGCCCAGTGCGATACCCAGAGAGACCCCGCCCAGCCAGCGCAGTGCCCGGTGCGATGCCCAGAGAGACCCCGCCCAGCCAGCGCAGTGCCCAGTGCGACACCCAGAGAGACCCCGCCCAGCCAGCGCAGTGCCCGGTGCGACACCCAGAGAGACCCCACCCAGCCGGCGCAGTGCCCAGTGCGATACCCAGAGAGACCCCGCCCAGCCAGCGCAGTGCCCGGTGAGACGCCCAGAGAGACCCCGCCCAGCCAGCGCAGTGCCCAGTGCGATACCCAGAGAGACCCCGCCCAGCCAGCGCAGTGCCCGGTGAGACGCCCAGAGAGATACCACCCAGCCGGCGCAGTGCCTGGTGCGATGCCCAGAGAGACCCCGCCCAGCCAGCGCAGTGCCCGGTGCGATACCCAGAGAGACCCCGCCCAGCCAGCGCAGTGCCCGGTGCGACGCCCAGAGAGACCCCGCCCAGCCAGCGCAGTGCCCGGTGCGACGCCCAGAGAGACCCCGCCCAGCCAGCGCAGTGCCCGGTGAGACGCCCAGAGAGACCCCGCCCAGCCAGCGCAGTGCCCGGTGCGACGCCCAGAGAGACCCCGCCCAGCCAGCGCAGTGCCCGGTGCGACGCCCAGAGAGACCCCGCCCAGCCAGCGCAGTGCCCGGTGCGACGCCCAGAGAGACCCCGCCCAGCCAGCGCAGTGCCCGGTGCGACGCCCAGAGAGACCCCGCCCAGCCAGCGCAGTGCCCGGTGCGACGCCCAGAGAGACCCCGCCTAGCCAGCGCAGTGCCCGGTGCGATGCCCAGAGAGACCCCGCCCAGCCAGCGCAGTGCCCGGTGCGATGCCCAGAGAGACCCCGCCTAGCCAGCGCAGTGCCCGGTGCGACGCCCAGAGAGACCCCGCCTAGCCAGCGCAGTGCCCGGTGCGACGCCCAGAGAGACCCCGCCCAGCCAGCGCAGTGCCCGGTGAGACGCCCAGAGAGACCCCGCCCAGCCAGCGCAGTGCCCGGTGCGACGCCCAGAGAGACCCCGCCCAGCCAGCGCAGTGCCCGGTGCGACGCCCAGAGAGACCCCGCCCAGCCAGCGCAGTGCCCGGTGCGACGCCCAGAGAGACCCCGCCCAGCCAGCGCAGTGCCCGGTGCGACGCCCAGAGAGACCCCGCCCAGCCAGCGCAGTGCCCGGTGCGACGCCCAGAGAGACCCCGCCCAGCCAGCGCAGTGCCCGGTGCGACGCCCAGAGAGACCCCGCCCAGCCAGCGCAGTGCCCGGTGCGACGCCCAGAGAGACCCCGCCCAGCCAGCGCAGTGCCCGGTGCGACGCCCAGAGAGACCCCGCCCAGCCAGCGCAGTGCCCGGTGCGACGCCCAGAGAGACCCCGCCCAGCCAGCGCAGTGCCCGGTGCGACGCCCAGAGAGACCCCGCCCAGCCAGCGCAGTGCCCGGTGCGACGCCCAGAGAGACCCCGCCCAGCCAGCGCAGTGCCCGGTGCGACGCCCAGAGAGACCCCGCCCAGCCAGCGCAGTGCCCGGTGCGACGCCCAGAGAGACCCCGCCCAGCCAGCGCAGTGCCCGGTGCGACGCCCAGAGAGACCCCGCCCAGCCAGCGCAGTGCCCGGTGCGACGCCCAGAGAGACCCCGCCCAGCCAGCGCAGTGCCCGGTGAGACGCCCAGAGAGACCCCGCCCAGCCAGCGCAGTGCCCGGTGCGACGCCCAGAGAGACCCCGCCCAGCCAGCGCAGTGCCCGGTGCGACGCCCAGAGAGACCCCGCCCAGCCAGCGCAGTGCCCGGTGCGACGCCCAGAGAGACCCCGCCCAGCCAGCGCAGTGCCCGGTGCGACGCCCAGAGAGACCCCGCCCGGCCAGCGCAGTGCCCGGTGAGACGCCCAGAGAGACCCCGCCCGGCCAGCGCAGTGCCCGGTGCGACGCCCAGAGAGACCCCGCCCGGCCAGCGCAGTGCCCGGTGCGACGCCCAGAGAGACCCCGCCCGGCCAGCGCAGTGCCCGGTGCGACGCCCAGAGAGACCCCGCCCAGCCAGCGCAGTGCCCGGTGCGACGCCCAGAGAGACCCCGCCCGGCCAGCGCAGTGCCCGGTGCGACGCCCAGAGAGACCCCGCCCAGCCAGCTCAGTGCCCGGTGCGACGCCCAGAGAGACCCCGCCCAGCCAGCGCAGTGCCCGGTGCGACGCCCAGAGAGACCCCGCCCAGCCAGCGCAGTGCCCGGTGAGACGCCCAGAGAGACCCCGCCCAGCCAGCGCAGTGCCCGGTGCGACGCCCAGAGAGACCCCGCCCGGCCAGCGCAGTGCCCGGTGCGACGCCCAGAGAGACCCCGCCCGGCCAGCGCAGTGCCCGGTGCGACGCCCAGAGAGACCCCGCCCGGCCAGCGCAGTGCCCGGTGCGACGCCCAGAGAGACCCCGCCCGGCCAGAGCAGTGCCCGGTGCGACGCCCAGAGAGACCCCGCCCGGCCAGCGCAGTGCCCGGTGCGACGCCCAGAGAGACCCCGCCCGGCCAGCGCAGTGCCCGGTGCGACGCCCAGAGAGACCCCGCCCGGCCAGCGCAGTGCCCGGTGCGACGCCCAGAGAGACCCCGCCCGGCCAGCGCAGTGCCCGGTGCGATACCCAGAGAGACCCCGCCCGGCCAGCGCAGTGCCCGGTGCGACGCCCAGAGAGACCCCGCCCGGCCAGCGCAGTGCCCGGTGCGACGCCCAGAGAGACCCCGCCCGGCCAGCGCAGTGCCCGGTGCGACGCCCAGAGAGACCCCGCCCAGCCAGCGCAGTGCCCGGTGCGACGCCCAGAGAGACCCCGCCCAGCCAGCGCAGTGCCCGGTGCGACGCCCAGAGAGACCCCGCCCGGCCAGCGCAGTGCCCGGTGCGACGCCCAGAGAGACCCCGCCCAGCCAGCGCAGTGCCCGGTGCGACGCCCAGAGAGACCCCGCCCGGCCAGCGCAGTGCCCGGTGCGACGCCCAGAGAGACCCCGCCCGGCCAGCGCAGTGCCCGGTGCGACGCCCAGAGAGACCCCGCCCGGCCAGCGCAGTGCCCGGTGCGACGCCCAGAGAGACCCCGCCCGGCCAGCGCAGTGCCCGGTGCGACGCCCAGAGAGACCCCGCCCGGCCAGCGCAGTGCCCGGTGCGACGCCCAGAGAGACCCCGCCCGGCCAGCGCAGTGCCCGGTGCGACGCCCAGAGAGACCCCGCCCGGCCAGCGCAGTGCCCGGTGCGACGCCCAGAGAGACCCCGCCCGGCCAGCGCAGTGCCCGGTGCGACGCCCAGAGAGACCCCGCCCGGCCAGCGCAGTGCCCGGTGCGACGCCCAGAGAGACCCCGCCCAGCCAGCGCAGTGCCCGGTGCGACGCCCAGAGAGACCCCGCCCAGCCAGCGCAGTGCCCGGTGCGATCCCCAGAGAGACCCCGCCCAGCCAGCGCAGTGCCCGGTGCGATGCCCAGAGAGACCCCGCCCAGCCAGCGCAGTGCCCAGTGCAACGCCCAGAGAGACCCCGCCCAGCCGGCGCAGTGCCCGGTGTGATACCCAGAGAGACCCCGCCCAGCCAGCGCAGTGCCCGGTGCGACGCCCAGAGAGACCCCGCCCAGCCAGCGCAGTGCCCGGTGCGGAGTGAGAGATGCGATGCCCAATTCCTCCACTAGGTGGCAGCATCTCCAAGGGGACCGGGCCCCTGGCAGTAGCAGGGACGGGGGGGGGGGGGGGGGGGTGAGAGGAGCGCGGGGCCCCGCCCGTCCCGCACCCCAGGGCTCTGTGGGGGGGGCTCGCCGCGGTCCCTGCCCCCCTCCCAGCCCGAGACTTGCGGGAGGCAACAGTGCTGTGCCCCTGCCCTGCGCACTGGGCTCTGCAGGCGCTTGGCACTGGGGGGGGGGGGGGGGTTCAGCTCGCGGGATCCTGGTACCGCTGTGGGGGCCCGGTTCATGGGATCCTGGTACTGCTGGGGGGGGGGTCATCTGGCCCACAGGATCCTGGCACCATGGGGGGGGTTGGTTCATGGGATCCTGGCACTGCTGCAGGGGGGCAGGGGGGTCCAGCTCTCAGGATCCTGGCACCCCTGGGGGGGGGTCATCTGGCCCACGGGATCCTGGCACCATGGGGGGGGTTGGTTCATGGGATCCTGGCACTGCTGCAGGGGGGCGGGGGGGTCCAGCTCTCAGGATCCTGGCACCCCTGGGGGGGGGTCATCTGGCCCACGGGATCCTGGCACCACGGGGGGGGGTTGGTTCATGGGATCCTGGCACTGCTGCAGGGGGGCAGGGGGGGTCCAGCTCTCAGGATCCTGGCACCACTGGGGGGGGGGTCAGTCCCACAGGGTCACAGGTTGGCACCCAGGACCAAGGCCCGTGTTTGGAGGTGTTGCCGCAGCGAGAATCCCAGAGTCCCAGCACACTACCAGTGGAAGGGGGCTCACGAGGCATCGAGTCCAGCCCCCCCCCCACCCTCACGGCAGGACCCAGCCCCATCTAGACCATCCCTAAAACAGTCAGGGAACCAGCCCACCCCTCCCGTGGGGACCCCTCTCCGCAGACTCGCTCCCAGGCAGGGCTCTGTCCCCAGCCAGGCCCCGGTGCGACCGTCTCCCCCCAGCCCTGGAGCCTGGGGACTCCAGCCCAGCGCAGCCTCCCCCGGTGCTGCGGGGACCTGGACAAGCAGCCGCTCTGCTGAGCCCCTTCCCCGCTGCCCTGACAGCCAGGCCCACCCCTGGCCGCAGGGCGGCTCTGACAGCCCCTCTCGGGCGGGGAAGCAGCGCCCGCCGGACAGGGCCAGAGGCGCCCTCCGTCCCTTGGAGCTCCCCTTGGCACCGGGAGTTCCTGGGGAACCGTTTCCTGCTAGGGCAGCTTCCACCCTGGCAGGGGCACCAGATTCCATCAGCCCTGGGCGCCCGGCGGGGCAGCCCCGAGCAGGCGTTGGCACACCCTGCCCCAGCACCAGGCAAGGGGCCAGCCCCTGCAGGGTTTGCTCTCTGGGATTCGGATCGGGGCGACCGGAGGCGATGGCGTTAGGGTTCTCCCCAGCAGACACCGGCTTAGGGCCCTTCTCCCCCTGGGCTCCAGCTGTATCCAGAACAGGAGTGACAGTGACGTACATGGCTCACCACCGCCGTCCTGTCACAACCCGCCCCCCTCGAGAGAGGCTCGGGGGGGGGGTCATACCCCAGTACCAGTAAGAAATGTACATGTGGGGGGCTCAGGCCAGAGGGTTTGAGTGTGGGGTGGGGTGCAGGAGTTAAGGCTGGGGATGAGCATGCAGGAGTCAAGGCTGGGGTGGAGGAGGGGGCTTGGCAGAGGGTTGGGAGGTGGGGGGTGCAGGAGTCAAGGTTGGGTTGTGGGGAGAGGGCTCAGGACAGGGTGGGGGTGCAGGAGTGTGACGGCGCATTGGGGACCCCCCCGATGGGGAATAGCCAGCATGGGTTTGTGAAGAACAAGTCATGCCAAACTAATCTGATAGCTTTCTTTGATAGGATAACGAGCCTTGTGGATAAGGGAGAAGCGGTGGATGTGATATACCTAGACTTTAGTAAGGCGTTTGATACGGTCTCGCATGATATTCTTATTGATAAACTAGGCAAATATAACTTAGATAGGGCCACGACAAGGTGGGTGCATAATTGGCTGGATAACCGTAGTCAGAGAGTGGTTGTTAACGGTTCTAAATCCTGCTGGAAAGGGATAACAAGTGGAGTTCCTCAAGGGTCTGTTTTGGGACCCGTACTGTTCAATATCTTCATCAATGATGTAGATATTGGGATAGAGAGTACGCTTATTAAGTTTGCAGATGATACCAAACTGGGTGGGGTTGCGACTTCTTTGGAGGATAGGGACATAATTCAAAATGACCTTAGCAAGTTAGAGAAATGGTCAGAGGTAAACAGGATGAGGTTTAATCAAGAGAAATGCAAAGTGCTCCACTTAGGAAGGAACAATCAGTTCCATACATACAAGATGGGAAGCGACTGTCTAGGAAGGAGCATGGCGGAAAGGGATCTAGGGGTCAGAGTGGACCACAAGTTGAATATGAGTCAACAGTGTGATGCTGTTGCAAAAAAAGCAAATATGATTCTAGGTTGTATCAACAGGTGTGTTGTAAGCAAAACTCGTGAAGTCATTCTGCCGCTCTACTCTGCACTAGTTAGGCCTCAGCTGGAGTACTGTGTCCAGTGCTGGGCGCCACATTTCAAGAAAGATGTGGAGAAATTGGAAAGGGTACAGAGAAGAGCAACAAGAATGATTAAAGGTCTAGAGAACATGACCTATGAAGCCAGGCTTCATGAACTGGGCTTGTTTAGTTTGGAAAAAAGAAGATTAAGGGGGGACATGATAACGGTTTTCAAATATCTAAAAGGGTGTCACAAGGAGGAAGGAGAAAATTTGTTCCTCTTGGTTTCTGAGGACAGGACAAGGAGTAATGGGCTTAAAGTGCAGCAGGGGAGGTTTAGATTGGACATTAGGAAAAAATTCCTAACTGTCAGGGTGGTCAAATATTGGAATCAATTGCCAAGGGAGGTGGTGGAATCTCCCTCTCTGGAGATATTTAAGAACAGGTTGGATAGACATCTGTCAGGGATGGTGTTGCTCGGTGAGTAGCTGCTCCTCAGATGAGGAAATCTAATGTAAATGTACTGTGCAGGCGCACAGTTCAGAGAGGGCTCAAGAACTACTCTTAGAGCCCCTGAGATCGACCGGTAGATCACGATCGACTGGTTGGTGACCACTCTATAGGGACACGAGGGCCCTCCGGGTGACCCCCCCCCCCGCTTACAGACACTGGCCAGTAGGGGTCACCCACAGCCCAAGCCTAGAGACCAGCGAATGCCCAGCCAGTGTCCAGACCCCCACTTCCTCACAAGGGGTACATCTAAACTACAACCCTTTTTCGATAAAGGGATGTAAATGTGACGTATCGAAATTGTAAATGAAGCTGGGATTTGAATTTCCCGCGCATCATTTACATAATGGTGGCTGCGGCTCTTTTTCGAAAAAAACCCGCGGTCAAGACGGGGATCTTTCGACAGAAATGCCCCGTTTCAAAAGATCCGGGTTCCAGGATGGCAGCCTGCAGGCAGCCCAGGGGGCCAGGCTGGGAGCAGTGCCCGGCCGGGTGGGAAGCGCCGGCTTCCTCTCACCTGGGCGCCAGAGCCAACTGGAGACAGCAGCCGTAGCCCAGCGGAGAGACACTGGCTGGAGGCCCCTGCTCCGTCAGCCAGCTGTACTGCCCGCCGCCAGGCAGCCCAGGGACGTCCTGTCCCGCAGCTCCCTGTGTGGGCAAGCCAGGGCACAGGAACACTTTGGCCCCGCTGGTAGGAGGTGCGGCACAGGGACACTCAAAGCCCAAAGCCCTCAGGACACACGCTGCCCTGGCCCGCCTCTGTGCCATCCCCCAGCGCTCCGGGCATTTACAGACAAGGCCTGGGACAGCAGGGTGGCTTCCTGCCCAGCCAGACGGCCACTCCCAACAGGCACGTGGCTGCTCTACGCAACCGTGGCTGATCACACGGAGCCGGGGGGGGGGGCGCAGGGGGCAGGTAAAGGGGCGCGGGGGGGGAGCCGGGGGGGGCGCAGGGGGCGGGTAAAGGGGCGCGGGGGGGAGCCGGGGGGGGCGCAGGGGGCGGGTAAAGGGGCGCGGGGGGGGAGCCGGGGGGGGGGCGCAGGGGGCGGGTAAAGGGGCGCGGGGGGGGGCCGGGGGGGCGCAGGGGGCGGGTAAAGGGGCGCGGGGGGGGAGCCGGGGGGGCGCAGGGGGCGGGTAAAGGGGCGCGGGGGGGGAGCCGGGGGGGCGCAGGGGGCGGGTAAAGGGGCGCGGGGGGGGAGCCGGGGGGGGCGCAGGGGGCGGGTAAAGGGGCGCGGGGGGGGAGCCGGGGGGGGCGCAGGGGGCGGGTAAAGGGGCGCGGGGGGGGAGCCGGGGGGGGGGCGCAGGGGGCGGGTAAAGGGGCGCGGGGGGGGGCGCCGGGGGGGGCGCAGGGGGCGGGTAAAGGGGCGCGGGGGGGGAGCCGGGGGGCGCAGGGGGCGGGTAAAGGGGCGCGGGGGGGAGCCGGGGGGGCGCAGGGGGCGGGTAAAGGGGCGCGGGGGGGGAGCCGGGGGGGCGCAGGGGGCGGGTAAAGGGGCGCGGGGGGGGGAGCCGGGGGGGGGGCGCAGGGGGCGGGTAAAGGGGCGCGGGGGGGGAGCCGGGGGGGGCGCAGGGGGCGGGTAAAGGGGCGCGGGGGGGGCGCCGGGGGGGCGCAGGGGGCGGGTAAAGGGGCGCGGGGGGGGCCGGGGGGGGCGCAGGGGGCGGGTAAAGGGGCGCGGGGGGGGGAGCCGGGGGGGGCGCAGGGGGCGGGTAAAGGGGCGCGGGGGGGCCGGGGGGGCGCAGGGGGCGGGTAAAGGGGCGCGGGGGGGGACCCGGGGAGGCGCAGGGGGCGGGTAAAGGGGCGCGGGGGGGGACCCGGGGGGGCGCAGGGGGCGGGTAAAGGGGCGCGGGGGAGGGGCCGGGGGGGTAAAGGGGCGCGGGTCCGACAGGCTATTTCCGTGGCCCCTCCCCCCCCCAGGACTCCAGTTCTCCCGGCCTCAGGATGCGGAGCCGGACCGGGAGCCCACGTGGCGCCGCCTCGCTCCACCCCTCCCAGCTCGGGAGGCGGGGCCAGCTCAGGGACCGCCCATTCTGCCCACCAATGCGAAACGGCCGACTGGCCAATCAACGAGCGCTATAAGTAAGGGGGCGGAGCCTGGAGTCGCAGGGCGCCATCCGCGTGGGGCAAGAGAGAGGCGCCTCGAGGCAGGCGGGCCAATCGGCGTGCGCGTTGAGAAAGGGGTGGTGCCTGGGCGCGGGCTGGCCAATCAGCGTGCGGGTGAGTGCGGGCGGGGCGGGTGGCTCGCGGCCAGTGGCGGCGGCCGGTGAGAGCGGTCATGGAGCTGCGGCGCACGGTGAGAGCGGCCCCGCGCGGGGCGGCTACCGGGGGCTTTACGGTACCCCCCCTGCTTCCCCGGGGGCGGCTATTGGGCGCTTTACGGTACCCCCCTGCTTCCCCGGGGGCGGCTATTGGGCGTTTTACGGTACCCCCCCTGCTTCCCCGGGGGCGGCTACCGGGGGCTTTACGGTACCTCCCCTGCTTCCCCGGGGGCGGCTATTGGGCGCTTTACGGTACCCCCTGCTTCCCCGGGGGCGGCTATTGGGCGCTTTACGGTACCCCCCCTGCTTCCCCGGGGGCGGCTACCGGGGGCTTTACGGTACCCCCTGCTTCCCCGGGGGGGCGGCTGTTGGGCGCTTTACGGTACCCCCCTGCTTCCCCGGGGGGGCGGCTACCGGGGGCTTTACGGTACCCCCTGCTTCCCCGGGGGCGGCTACCGGGGGCTTTACGGTACCCCCTGCTTCCCCGGGGGGCGGCTACCGGGCGCTTTATGGTATTCCCCTCTCCTGTGCTTCCCCGGGGCTGGGTACTGGGGGCTTTATGGAACTCCGTCCTCTACTGTGGGCTCTTTACCATGTGCTTTACGGTACCTTCCCATGCTTTCAGGGGGGGCTGGTACTTCAATGGGGCAATTACTGGGTGCATTACGGTACTCTTCTGCTTCCCGAGGTCTGGTTACTGGGTGCATTACGGCACCCCCCTTTCCTAGTGCCTGGTATTAGGGAGGGACCTGAAGCAAGAGTCAAAGGCTTCTCAGCTAATCCACAGGCTACTGGACCAGTCGCTTCCCCCCCTTGCTGCCTCTATCAGAAAGGGGCTGCGAGGGGGGAGGAGTGGGGACTTCACACCGGCAGCGCTGCACAGAGCCTGGGCCCGCTGCCCTGGCTCCACCTGGCGCTGCGCTTTGAAACGCCCAGGCCTGTCGCTACACTCTTTAAAATGCCTCGATTAGTCAGGATTTAGCATCCCCAGTATCATGTGAATTTTTTGATATTCTTCCTCCCCCCTCCCGCAACTGTGGCTCCTGCAGGCTGGCTGTTGTCTGTGTTCTACAAAATCGTGACAAGTGTGGAGAAAGTGACTAAGGAAAAGTGATTGACTTGTTCCCATAACGGAAGATCTAGGGGTCACCCAGTGAAATGAACAGGCAGCAGGTTTCAAACAAACAAACAAACCAAAGGAAGTTTTTCTTCACTCAGCGCACAGTCAACCTGTGGAACTCCTCGCCAGAGGGTGGTGTGAAGACCAGGGCTTTAACAAGGTTAAAAAAAGAGCTAGATAGATTCACGGAGCTTAGGTCCACCAATGGCTCTTAGCCAGGCCGGGTAGGAATGGTGTCCCCTAGCCTCTGTTTCTCCGGAGATGGGTGCTAGGAGAGAGATCACGTGAGGCTTCCCTGCTGGGTTCACTCCCTCTGGGGCTCCCGGCATTGCCGGCAAACAGGACCCCGGGCTGGACAGACCTTTGGTCTGACCCATTGCGGCCGCTCTTGTGTGCCTGTGTTTGCGTTGTTGTGTAGATACCGACGCACACCGTCCCTGTGCCTGCAGCGCCCACAGTCCAAGATCCCCAAGCTCTCAGCTGCCAGTTCCCCCCCACCCCTGCATTGCCCCACGTGTCTGCCCTGCCCAGGCTGGGACAGCTGCCCTCAGACCCCAGCGTGGGCCCCGGGAGCGGAGCCAGTCCTGCCGCGCTGGTGGCCGTGCCCTGGTCCCGGCTTGCTTGGAGCAGAGGAGGCTGAATCCAGGCTCCGGATCCGCCCACCCCGTCTGGCGCTGGACCGGCGCCCCGGGCTGATTAGGAAACCGCCTCCTGAAGGCGACTTGTCAAGGCCAGCGAGGGGGGGACGCGGGGGGAGGGGCTGCGTCTGCCGCAGCTGGGAGCTGCCCCTGTCAGCGGGAAGGCCCCTTGTGTTTCATCTTCCCTCAAGGACGTGCTGTTCCGGCCAGAGGCTGGGCATGGGGCGCCAGGCGCCTGCTCCTCGTGTGCCCCACCCGTTCTGGGCTCCCACACGGACATGGGGGGCCCCGCGGTGCTGCCCAGCGCAGGCAACGCCCCCCCCGCGTCACCCTCCCATCCTCCTGGGGGCGGGACCCAACCCCCTCGGCTTCACCCCCAGTCGCCCCAGGGGTAGGGCCTGGCCCCCCTTCTTGCATCGCAGGCCACCCCCCTCCTGGGGCAGGACCCACCATCCTCCTGCTCGCAGCCCCTGGCTCCAGGGCTCCAGGGGGTCTTTGGCCAGTCTCCGGCCTGGCCCCATCCCCTGCCCCGAAGCGGGAGCCGGCCCATACGCCCGTGTGGGGTGCAGGGACCCCCTGCGTTGGGCGCTGCGCTCCCGTCCGAGTGAGCCCCGGCTCAGCCTGAGGGTAACCGGCCGGGCCCCTCTCCAGCACCCTGCTCCCCCTGCCAGCGTCCGAGGGGTAGGGGGTCGGGCTGGTGCTTGTACCCAGCCGGCCGGGGAGGGAGCTAAGGTGAGGACACAGCTAGGTGCCCTGGCAGGGACAGGCTGGTGACCGTGAGCTGGGACTGGGTCCCCATGGGGCCGGGCTGCGGGGTACGGCTGGTCTCCCGGGGGGGGGGGTCTCTGCATCGCTTTGAAGGGGAGCCCTCGGCTTGGCGACAGGGGCTGCTGGGAGCTGGCTCCGCTGCGGGGCGTTGGTTGCGGGCTTGTGGGAGAGCGGGGGAGCTGTCGGGAGGCCGGGCGGAGCAGCCTGTTCCCATCTCGAGCAGCCAGGCAGCCTGCGCCAGGCTTTCTAGCAGGCTTTGCAGGAGCGGGAACCCTTCCCGGGGGCGAAGGCAGCCTGCTCCCCAGGCATGGGGGTGCTGCAAACAGCCCCCCACATTTGCACAGTGGTGCTGAGCGAGGCAGCGCCCACCCCCGGAAGGGTGAGCTTGTGGCCGCTGGCGGGAAACGGGCCTGGGTCCTGCTGGAAGGGGACTCATTTAGCTCTAGCCACTGAGAGAGAGACCTTGGAGTCACGGCGGCTAGTTCCCTGCGTGTGCAAAGCGAGCAGGCTGTTGGGAATCGTTACACAAGGCATCGAGGATACGACAGAATATCTTACTGCCCCTGTATAAAACCTTGGGACGCCCACAGCTTGAATCCTGCGCACAGATGTGGTCTCCTCACCTCACAAAAGATCTCTTGGCATTGGAAACGGTTCAGAAAAGGGCAACAAAGCTGGGTCCCCTGTGAAGAGAGATTACAGAGATTTGGACTTTTCAGCGTAGAAAAGAGGAGACTGAGGGCGGATACGACAGAGGTCTGGAAAGCCGAGACTGGTGTGGAAAAAGTGACTAAGGAAAAGTTATTTACCTGTTCCCATAACAATAAGAACTAGGGGCACCAAATGAAATTACTAGGCAGCAGGTTTCAAACAAACCAAAGGACGTTTTTCTTCACTCGGCGCACGGTTAACCTGTGGAACTCCTCGCCGGAGGGTGTGGTGAAGTCTAGAACTTTGACAGGGTTCAGAAAAGAGCTAGGGGGTTACCGTAAAGTGGTACCTGCTGGGGCACCTGGCTCCAGCAGACAGGACGCTGGGGGGATGGGCCCTTGGTCTGACCCCGCCTGGCTGGTCTGACATTCGTATGGAACCTGGCAGCAAGTGTGAACAGCGGGGTGGGGGAGGTGCGGGGTAAAGGTGCCCCCGTAAGTCAGAGTGTTGGGATTGTCCCTACCAGCCTGTCGCCCGCGTCTGTGTACTGCCGCTTGTCACGTACCTGGGGGCAAGTCCCATTCCCCCCCCCCCCCGCGGCCAGCTGCTGTTCCGGCCAATGGCTGGGCGCAGCTGGCCAGGCTGCTGGCGGGTGCTGCCGGTCTTGGTGCCCCGCTCAGGGCTGCGGGGACTCCGGCAGGCGTTGGCCACGCCCTGCGTGGGGTTGTTCACTGCCCAGGATGTGACTGGCAGCCCCGTGGGGTGACGCCAGACCCGCCTGGCAGGGCGCTCAGAGGGGCCGCAGGGTGCAGTGCCAGGCTGGGATGCTGCCACAAGGGGCGCTCTTCCTGCCAGGGCAGCGGGGTGCAGTGGGGCGGGGCTTGGCCAGCTGCTGCTGTGTTGCCGGGAGCCGTGGCACAGCAGGAAAGACATGGGCCCTGCAGTGCTCCAGAAACAGCCTGGCCATGGTGGCTCCGTGCTGCCCAGCGGCGGTGAGTTCCGCAGGCAGTGGGTGGGTGGGGCCTGGCGGCTCCGTGCTGCCCAGCGGCAGTGAGTTCTGCAGGCAGTGGGTGGGTGGGGCCTGGTGGCTCCGTGCTGCCCAGCGGCGGTGAGTTCTGGAAGCAGTGGGTGGGTGGGGCCTGGCGGCTCCGTGCTGCCCAGCGGCGGTGAGTTCCTCAGGCAGCGGGTGGGCGGGGCCTGGCAGCTCCGTGTTGGCCAGCGGCGGTGAGTTCCACAGGCAGTGGGTGGGCGGGGCCTGGCAGCTCCGTGTTGCCCAGCGGCGGTGAGTTCCTCAGGCAGCGGGTGGGTGGGGCCTGGCGGCTCCGTGCTGCCCAGCGGCGGTGAGTTCTGCAGGCAGTGGGTGGGTGGGGCCTGGCAGCTCCGTGTTGCCCAGCGGCGGTGAGTTCTGCAGGCAGCGGGTGGGTGGGGCCTGGCGGCTCCGTGTTGCCCAGCGGCGGTGAGTTCCGCAGGCAGTGGGTGGGTGGGGCCTGGCGGCTCCGTGCTGCCCAGCGGCGGTGAGTTCCGCAGGCAGTGGGTGGGCGGGGCCTGGCAGCTCCGTGCTGCCCAGCGGCGGTGAGTTCTGCAGGCAGTGGGTGGGCGGGGCCTGGCAGCTCCGTGCTGCCCAGCGGCGGTGAGTTCTGCAGGCAGCGGGTGGGTGGGGCCTGGCGACTCCCTGCTGCCCAGCGGCAGTGAGTTCCGCAGGCAGTGGGTGGGTGGGGCCTGGCGGCTCCGTGCTGCCCAGCGGCGGTGAGTTCCGCAGGCAGCGGGTGGGTGGGGCCTGGCGGCTCCGTGCTACCCAGCGGCGGTGAGTTCTGCAGACAGGGGTGGGTGGGGCCTGGCGGCTCCGTGCTGCTCAGCGGCGGTGAGTTCTGCAGACAGGGGTGGGTGGGGCCTGGCAGCTCCGTGTTGCCCAGCGGCGGTGAGTTCTGCAGGCAGCGGGTGGGTGGGGCCTGGCGGCTCCGTGTTGCCCAGCGGCGGTGAGTTCCGCAGGCAGCGGGTGGGCGGGGCCTGGCAGCTCCGTGCTCCCCAGTGGCGGTGAGTTCCACAGGCAGTGGGTGGGCGGGGCCTGGCAGCTCCGTGCTGCCCAGCGGCGGTGAGTTCCGCAGGCAGTGAGTGGGTGGGGCCTGGCAGCTCCGTGCTACCCAGCGGCGGTGAGTTCCGCAGGCAGCAGGTGGGCGGGGCCTGGCAGCTCCGTGTTGCCCAGCGGCGGTGAGTTCTGCAGGCAGCGGGTGGGCGGGGCCTGTCAGCTCCGTGCTGCCCAGCGGCGGTGAGTTCTGCAGGCAGCGGGTGGGTGGGGCCTGGCGACTCCCTGCTGCCCAGCGGCAGTGAGTTCCGCAGGCAGTGGGTGGGTGGGGCCTGGCGGCTCCGTGCTGCCCAGCGGCGGTGAGTTCCGCAGGCAGCGGGTGGGTGGGGCCTGGCGGCTCCGTGCTACCCAGCGGCGGTGAGTTCTGCAGACAGGGGTGGGTGGGGCCTGGCGGCTCCGTGCTGCTCAGCGGCGGTGAGTTCTGCAGACAGGGGTGGGTGGGGCCTGGCAGCTCCGTGTTGCCCAGCGGCGGTGAGTTCTGCAGGCAGCGGGTGGGTGGGGCCTGGCGGCTCCGTGTTGCCCAGCGGCGGTGAGTTCCGCAGGCAGCGGGTGGGCGGGGCCTGGCAGCTCCGTGCTCCCCAGTGGCGGTGAGTTCCACAGGCAGTGGGTGGGCGGGGCCTGGCAGCTCCGTGCTGCCCAGCGGCGGTGAGTTCCGCAGGCAGTGAGTGGGTGGGGCCTGGCAGCTCCGTGCTACCCAGCGGCGGTGAGTTCCGCAGGCAGCAGGTGGGCGGGGCCTGGCAGCTCCGTGTTGCCCAGCGGCGGTGAGTTCTGCAGGCAGCGGGTGGGCGGGGCCTGTCAGCTCCGTGTTGGCCAGCGGCGGTGAGTTCTGCAGGCAGCGGGTGGGTGGGGCCTGGCGGCTCCGTGTTGCCCAGCGGCTGTGAGTTCCGCAGGCAGTGGGTGGGCGGGGCCTGGCGGCTCCGTGTTGCCCAGCGGCGGTGAGTTCCTCAGGCAGTGGGTGGGCGGGGCCTGGCAGCTCCGTGTTGGCCAGTGGCGGTGAGTTCTGCAGGCAGTGGGTGGGCGGGGCCTGGCAGCTCCGTGTTGGCCAGTGGCGGTGAGTTCTGCAGGCAGCGGGTGGGCGGGGCCTGGCAGCTCCGTGCTGCCCAGCGGCGGTGAGTTCTGCAGGCAGTGGGTGGGCGGGGCCTGGCAGCTCCGTGTTGCCCAGCGGCGGTGAGTTCTGGAGGCAGTGGGTGGGTGGGGCCTGGCAGCTCCGTGTTGCCCAGCGGCGGTGAGTTCCGCAGGCAGCGGGTGGGCGGGGCCTGGCAGCTCCGTGTTGCCCAGCGGCGGTGAGTTCTGCAGGCAGTGGGTGGGTGGGGCCTGGCGGCTCCGTGCTGCCCAGCGGCGGTGAGTTCTGCAGACAGGGGTGGGTGGGGCCTGGCAGCTCCGTGTTGCCCAGCGGCGGTGAGTTCCGCAGGCAGCGAGTGGGCGGGGCCTGGCAGCTCCGTGTTGCCCAGCGGCGGTGAGTTCTGCAGGCAGCGGGTGGGCGGGGCCTGGCAGCTCCGTGCTGCCCAGCGGCGGTGAGTTCCACAGGCAGCGGGTGGGCGGGGCCTGGCAGCTCTGTGCTGCCCAGCGGCAGTGAGTTCCGCAGGCAGCGGGTGGGTGGAGCCTGGCGGCTCCATGCTGCCCAGCGGCGGTGAGTTCTGCAGGCAGTGGGTGGGTGGGGCCTGGCAGCTCCGTGTTGCCCAGCGGCGGTGAGTTCTGCAGGCAGCGGGTGGGCGGGGCCTGGCAGCTCCGTGTTGGCCAGCGGCGGTGAGTTCCACAGGCAGTGGGTGGGCGGGGCCTGGCAGCTCCGTGTTGCCCAGCGGCGGTGAGTTCCGCAGGCAGCGGGTGGGCGGGGCCTGGCAGCTCCGTGTTGCCCAGCGGCGGTGAGTTCTGCAGGCAGCGGGTGGGTGGGGCCTGGCGGCTCCGTGTTGCCCAGCGGCTGTGAGTTCCGCAGGCAGTGGGTGGGCGGGGCCTGGCGGCTCCGTGTTGCCCAGCGGCGGTGAGTTCTGCAGGCAGCGGGTGGGCGGGGCCTGGCAGCTCCGTGTTGCCCAGCGGCGGTGAGTTCTGGAAGCAGTGGGTGGGTGGGGCCTGGCAGCTCCGTGTTGCCCAGCGGCGGTGAGTTCTGCAGACAGGGGTGGGTGGGGCCTGGCGGCTCCGTGTTGCCCAGCGGCGGTGAGTTCTGCAGACAGGGGTGGGTGGGGCCTGGCGGCTCCGTGTTGCCCAGCGGCGGTGAGTTCTGCAGACAGGGGTGGGTGGGGCCTGGCGGCTCCGTGTTGCCCAGCGGCGGTGAGTTCTGTCGGCAGTGGGTGGGCGGGGCCTGGCGGCTCCGTGCTGCCCAGCGGCGGTGAGTTCTGCAGGCAGCGGGTGGGCGGGGCCTGGTGGTTCTGTGCTGCCCAGCGGCGGTGAGTTCCGCAGGCAGCGAGTGGGCGGGGCCTGGCAGCTCCGTGTTGCCCAGCGGCGGTGAGTTCTGCAGGCAGTGGGTGGGTGGGGCCTGGCGGCTCCGTGCTGCCCAGCGGCGGTGAGTTCTGCAGGCAGTGGGTGGGCGGGGCCTGGCGGCTCCGTGTTGCCCAGCGGCGGTGAGTTCCGCAGGCAGCGGGTGGGCGGGGCCTGGCAGCTCCGTGTTGCCCAGTGGCGGTGAGTTCTGCAGGCAGCGGGTGGGCGGGGCCTGGCAGCTCCGTGCTGCCCAGCGGCGGTGAGTTCTGGAAGCAGTGGGTGGGCGGGGCCTGGTGGTTCTGTGCTGCCCAGCGGCGGTGAGTTCCGCAGGCAGTGGGTGGGCGGAGACTGGTGGTTCTGTGCTGCCCAGCGGCGGTGGGTGGGTGGGGCCTGGCGGTGGGTGGGTGGGGCCTGGCGGCTCCGTGCTGCCCAGCGGCGGTGAGTTCTGCAGGCAGCGGGTGGGCAGAGCCTGGTGGTTCTGTGCTGCCCAGTGGCGGTGAGTTCCGCAGGCAGTGGGTGGGTGGGGCCTGGCGGTTCCGTGCTGCCCAGCGGCGGTGAGTTCCGCAGGCAGTGGGTGGGCGGAACCTGGTGGTTCTGTGCTGCCCAGCGGCGGTGAGTTCCGAAGGCAGTGGGTGGGTGGGGCCTGGCGGCTCCGTGCTGCCCAGCGGCGGTGAGTTCCGCAGGCAGTGGGTGGGTGGGGCCTGGCGGCTCCGTGCTGCCCAGCGGCGGTGAGTTCCACAGGCAGTGGGTGGGTGGGGCCTGGCGGCTCCGTGCTGCCCAGCGGCGGTGAGTTCCGCAGGCAGTGGGTGGGCGGAGCCTGGCGGCTCCGTGCTTCCCAGCGGCGGTGAGTTCCGCAGGCAGTGGGTGGGCGGGGCCTGGCGGCTCCGTGCTGCCCAGCGGCGGTGAGTTCCGCAGGCAGCGGGTGGGCGGGGCCTGGCGGCTCCGTGCTGCCCAGCGGCGGTGAGTTCCGCAGGCAGCGGGTGGGCGGGGCCTGGTGGCTCCGTGCTGCCCAGCGGCGGTGAGTTCCGCAGGCAGCGGGTGGGTGGGGCCTGGCGGCTCCGTGCTGCCCAGCGGCGGTGAGTTCTGCAGGCAGTGGGTGGGCGGAGCCTGGTGGTTCTGTGCTGCCCAGCGGCGGTGAGTTCCGCAGGCAGCGGGTGGGCGGAGCCTGGCGGCTCCGTGCTGCCCAGCGGCGGTGAGTTCCGCAGGCAGTGGGTGGGCGGAGCCTGGCGGCTCCGTGCTGCCCAGCGGCGGTGAGTTCCGCAGGCAGTGGGTGGGCGGAGCCTGGCGGCTCCGTGCTGCCCAGCGGCGGTGAGTTCCGCAGGCAGCGGGTGGGCGGAGCCTGGTGGCTCCGTGCTGCCCAGCGGCGGTGAGTTCCGCAGGCAGCGGGTGGGCGGAGCCTGGTGGTTCAGTGCTGCCCAGCGGCGGTGAGTTCCGCAGGCAGTGGATGGGCGGAGCCTGGCGGCTCCGTGCTGCCCAGCGGCGGTGAGTTCCGCAGGCAGTGGGTGGGCGGGGCCTGGCGGCTCCGTGCTGCCCAGCGGCGGTGAGTTCCGCAGGCAGTGGGTGGGCGGAGCCTGGCGGCTCCGTGCTGCCCAGCGGCGGTGAGTTCCGCAGGCAGCGGGTGGCCGTTCCTCGCTTGCCCTGCGGGGTCCCGCTGACTTTTGTGCCTGGGCCCCTAGGTGCAGCTCTGCCACTTCCACTCCCTGCTGCTGCGGCGGAGGGACCCCTGGCAGCCGCTCGCCCTGCACTGCAGACACCGGCTCAGCCCCCCGATGCAACCGTGAGTCTCTCGCCCGCGCGGGGAGCCCTCGGACTGTCCCTTCCCTAGGGCTGGGGCCTCCCCCTTTTGGGCTGCTCCCCACAGTGTCTGCCCCACCCGTGGTGCTGGACCCTCCATGCCCTTCCCCAGGGCTCGGATGCAGCGCCCGCCGGCCCGTGTGACTCCCTCGTCCCACCCCCTTGGGATCAGGCGCCCCGGGTGCGGCGGGAGGGGAGGGCTGGGAGCCGAAAGGGCCCGGCAGCCCCGCCCTGGGTGCACCTGGAGCTCTGAGCGCAGGTTCTACAAACCGTTCTGGCCAGAGTCGGTCTGGCGGGGCTGTGCCCGTCCCGCCCGGGGCCATGCGGGCCGGCGCCGGGGGCCTGGTCCGTCGTAGGGCTCTGCCCAGCCTCCCTGGGTGTGTCCGTAACCCCCCCCGAAACGTTAGCGGCCCCTCTGCTCTCGGGGGCACCAGGGACCGGTGGGGTCCTGGCTAACCACTGCCGAGAGGAGGGGTCCCAGGTCTGGGGGCTTTGCCGCGAGGGCTCCCAAGCGCGGCTGCGTGCCATAGAATCACAGCCACTGGACCGGGAAGGGCTGTGGGGCAGGGCAGTCGGGGGGGCAGTCCCAGGGGGGCTGTGGGGCAGGGCAGTCGGGGGGGAGCACTCACAGGGGAGCCGTGGGGCAGGGCAGTCGGGGGGGAGCACTCCCAGGGGAGCCGTGGGCAGGGCAGTCGGGGGGGAGCACTCCCAGGGGAGCCGTGGGCAGGGCAGTCGGGGGGGAGCACTCCCAGGGGAGCCGTGGGGCAGAGCAGTCGGGGGGGAGCACTCCCAGGGGAGCCGTGGGCAGGGCAGTCGGGGGGGAGCACTCACAGGGGAGCCGTGGGGCAGGGCAGTCGGGGGGGAGCACTCCCAGGGGAGCCGTGGGCAGGGCAGTCGGGGGGGAGCACTCCCAGGGGAGCCGTGGGCAGGGCAGTCGGGGGGGAGCACTCACAGGGGAGCCGTGGGGCAGGGCAGTCGGGGGGGAGCACTCCCAGGGGGGCTGTGGGGCAGGGCAGTCGGGGGGGAGCACTCACAGGGGAGCCGTGGGGCAGGGCAGTCGGGGGGGAGCACTCCCAGGGGGGCTGTGGGGCAGGGCAGTCGGGGGGGAGCACTCCCAGGGGAGCCGTGGGGCAGGGCAGTCACTGGGGGAGTCATCGTGGGGGCCTCTCACCGCTGTCCCCTCCCCCCAGCTGGAGCCGGCGCAGGGGGCTGCTGAGGGGGCTGCTGGCCGTGGGGCTGGGGCTGCCCCTGGCCGCGGGGATGCGCTACGGGCTGGCCGACGCCCAGGAGCGGAGGAAGATGCGGCTGCTGGTGGAGGGCATCGGGCGCTTTGGCAGGTGGGCGTTGGATTTGTCCCCCCCCCCGAGGGCCCAGCGGGTCCGGGCCCCGTCGCAGGGGGAGTCAGGACTCCGGGTTCTCTCTGGCCGCAGGGCCCCTGAGCCACCCGCCCTCCCCGCAGGTCCCTGCAGCTGGGCATGCAGATCTCACTGGATTACTGGTGGACGGAGCACGTGGCGCTGCGGGGCGTGGCCGAGGTATTTCCAGCCTGGGCGCCCCCCCCAGCGGGCTCAGCGTGGGGCCGGGGCGGAGGGGGACATGCAGACTGGGGCACCCCTCTCCTGGTACTGCTGCTGGCATCCTGGGCAGGTCCCCTTTCCCTAGCTGTGCCCCCCCCTGTGTATGGTGCCCCCCCCGGGACAGAGTGCCCCTTGCTAGCCTGGTCCCCGCCCCCATTGCCCCTCCTTGCTCAGGAGCCCCCTGCTGGTCGTGCTGGGCACTTGGGCTCCCTGCTGGTCGTGCCAGGCACTGCCGCCCCCTGCTGGCCGTGCCAGGCACTGCCGCCCCCTGCTGGTCGTGCCAGGCACTGCCGCCCCCTGCTGGTCGTGCCAGGCACTGCCGCCCCCTGCTGGTCGTGCCAGGCACTGCCGCCCCCTGCTGGTCGTGCCAGGCACTGCCGCCCCCTGCTGGTCACACCCTGCCCGTGCTAACGGCTGCTCCCTGCCACGTGTGCCTGTCGTCAGAACAGCCCGGAGTACACGGCGGCGATGTCAGCCTGCCACCAGCGGGCGGCCGAGTGCCTGGTGCAGGGCGCCATCCTCAACGGGGGTCTCTACATCAAGCTGGGCCAGGGCCTGTGCTCCTTCAACCACCTGCTGCCGCCCGAGTACATCAGCACCCTGCGCGTGCTGGAGGACCAGGCCCTCAAGCGGGGCTACGGGGAGGTGAGTGCCAGGCCCCGGGCAGGGCATCCCCATTGCCCTCTGGGCGAGGGGCCAGGCAGGCCGGCCTGGGGCTGTAGCCCACTGCCCCCCAGCTGCCGGGCAGAGCTCTCCATGCTGCCCTGTGCAGCGTGAGGCCCGGCTGCCCCTGCAGCTGGGTGTGTGGCGCCCTCCCCTGGGCACGAGGGCAGCCCCCTGACGCCCGCCTCCCTCCCGCGCAGGTGGACGAGCTATTCCTGGAGGATTTCCAAGCCAGGGCCAACGTGCTCTTCCGGGAGTTCGACTACCAGCCCGTGGCCGCGGCCAGCCTGGCCCAGGTGCACAAGGCCCGGCTGCAGGACGGCACCCTGGTGGCGGTGAAGGTGCGTGAACTGTGGGGAGGGGGCCGGCTCCATCCAGGGCCCTCGCCGCCCCTGGCCCCCACTCATGGAGCCAGAGGGCAGCTGCCTGGTCCCAGCCTGGGCTGAGACCCCCTGTGCTGCTGGGACAGGTGGCTTAGGGTGGTGGAGGGGCCAGGACCCAGGGTGACCCCCAGGCCTTGCCTGCTTGGGAGTGTCCAGCGGCTGCCCTCCCCCTTCCCAGGGGTGGCTCTGCCCTGGCAGGTGTGGGCAGTGTGCCGCCAGCATGAGGAACCCTGCTGTGGGGCAGACTGGCCAGTGGGGGTGGGGCCTGCCCCCTAGTTGGGGTGGGGGGGAATTGCATTCAGGGCCCAGTCTCTGCAGGCCAGGCCGGGTTCCCAGCGCTCCGCCTCCACCCCCAGGTGCAGTACATCGACCTGCGGGACCGGTTTGACGGGGACATCCGCACGCTGGAGCTGCTGCTGCGCATCGTGGAGTTCATGCACCCCAGCTTCGGGTTCAGCTGGGTGCTCAAGGTACGGGCGTCGCCCGCTGCTCCGTTATGTGGGCGCTGGCCCGGGGGTGTTGGCAGGCAGCCGCCGGGGGTGGCCTTGGTGCGGCAGGGCGAGGCGGCGAGCGGGATGAGGCAGCTGGCGCCCCACGCCTGCCTGGCCAAGGGAACACACTCGCCCCCCGGCCCTGCCCCTGCCCTCCCACTGCCCTGCCCCCTCCCCGCAGGACCTGAAGGGGACGCTGGCCCAGGAGCTGGACTTTGAGAACGAGGGCCGGAATGCCGAGCGCTGCGCCCAGGACCTGCGCCACTTCCCCTACGTCGTCATCCCCAAGGTGCACTGGGACAAGTGCAGCAAGGTGGGGACACGGGACAGACGGGCCCCTGCCATGAGCCACGTCTCCACCCACCTGGTCCCTGCCCACCCCAGCCACGTCTCTACCTACCCTGGGCTGTGGACGCCCGCCCTGGGTCCTGGCCACCCGCCCCAGTCACATCTCTGTCCATCCGAGATGAACCCCGGCCACGTCTCCATCCACCTAGGGCCCTGGCATCTTGTCCTGTCTCCACCCACCCTGGGAGCGGAGGAGGGGGCCGGCGATGCCACCTGCTGGGGGATGCCCAGCTGCAGAGGGGAACGGGCCCCTCCTCTCCTGGGTCTGTGGCTGCGTCCAGACTGGCAGGATTTTGTGCAAATACATTTCCTGGAAAAGTGTTTCCGTTAAAGGTATTTGCACAAGAGCGTCTCCCCGGCCCGGATGCTTTTGTACAGGAGCCGTGTTTTGCGCAAAAGCATCCGTGCCGGGGTGGACGCTCTGGCGCAGGGAAGCTCTGCTGGCCATTGTAGCCATCGGGCTTCCTTGCGCAAGGCATGAACTTGCCCGTCCGCACTGGCCTCTTGCGCAAGAGGCTGATCCCGAGCGGGAGCGTCCGCGCAAGGAGCCAATTTGCACAGGACAGCGGCAGTGCTCTGGCGCGAATACTCGCGGCCGGTCTAGACAGGCGGCAAGATGCTTTTGCGCAAAGTCTTGCCAGTCCAGACGCAGCTGGGTCCCCGCCTTCCTCCTACGGGCTGGGGGTTGGCACAGGAGATGCCCCCCGCTCCCTGACCCGCCTGCTCCCCGCAGAGAGTCCTGACTGCGGATTACTGCGATGGCTGCAAAGTCAACAATGTGGAGAAGATCCAGGCGCAGGGCCTGAGCCTCAAGGACGTGAGTGGGCAGGGGGCAGCCGCACGCTTCCCGGGCTCGGCCCAGCACGGGGCGGGGGTGGGCAGAGACCCTGTGGAATCTGTGGGGCCGCCACGTTTAACCTCCCCGGCTCGCTGGGAGGCAGCTGCATTCACCGGCCTGCAGCCCCCTTCCCTGGAGGCGGCACCAGGCCCCAGGAGACGGAGCCTGCCAGCCCTGCCCCCTGGCCTGGCGGGGAGGTGTGGGGTGCTCAGAGGCTCCCCCCCCCCTTGCAGATCGCAGACAAGCTGATCCAGATGTTCGCCGAGCAGATATTCTACACGGGCTTCATCCACGCAGACCCGCACCCCGGGAACGGTAGGTGCTGGGGGTCCCCTCCCCGGCCGGCGAGGGGGGGGGCGGTGGGGGCTGAGGGGTGTAGTGAGCCCTCTGTGTTGCAGTGCTGGTGCGACGGGGCCCTGACGGGAAGGCCGAGCTGGTGCTGCTGGATCATGGACTGTACGAGTTCCTCAGTGAGAGGTAGGGAGGGGCTGGGGGGGGCGGGCAGACACAACATGGGGAGGCCGCTCGCTGCTGCCTCCCCCCCGCCATGTGGGGCAGCCCTGCTGACATGGCCGCTCCCCCGGCAGGGACCGGACGGCGCTGTGCCGGCTGTGGCGAGCCATCATCCTGCGGGACGACGCGGCCATGCGGGCCTGCTCGGCCGAGCTGGGCGTGAAGGGTGAGTGAGGGGGCAGGGGCCAGGCTGCTCCCCGGTTAACCCCGCCCCCCCAGGCCCTGACCCCCAGGCCTGTCCCCGCCCCAGATTACTTCCTGTTCTGCGAGATCCTGATGCAGAGGCCCCTGCGCATGGGGCTGCGGCTGGCCAACGTGCTGACGCGGGAGGAGACGCTCTACATGCAGGCCATGGCCCGGCACCACTTCCACCGCATCATGCAGGTGCTCAAGGACCTGCCCCGGCCCATGCTGCTCGTCTTCCGGAACATCAACACCGTGCGCAGCATCAACATCGCCCTGGGCGCCCCCGTCGACCGCTACTTCGTCATGGCCAAGAGGTGAGGGGCGGGGGGGGCCCACGGGCAGCTCCCACCCCTCCCAGTGCGCCGCACCGTGCCAGGGCTGGGCCCTGGGGAAAGGGCTGCTCTGTCCTTCTCTCCCCCCCCCCCCCCCCCCCCCCCACAGGGCTGTGCAGCACGGGGATCCCTGCTCTGTCCGTCCCCCCTTCCCCCCACAGGGCTGTGCAGCACGGGGATCCCTGCTCTGGCCCGGCCCCCGGCTGCTCTGTGGCAGAGGAGGCCCTGGGGCCAGAGGCAGGGGAGCCCCAGGCCTGCCACAGCTGCTCTTTCCCTGCAGCGCCGTGAAGGGCTGGAGCAGGATCGCTGGCCACAAATCCTCAGGGATCGGCAGGAGCAGCCTGGTCTGCTGGCTCCGGGTGAAGTGGGAGAGCCTCAAGTTTGAGCTGGCCCTCAGGTAAGGGGTGGGCGGGCTCTGGCGCCGGGGCAGGGTCCAGCCAGGGCTGGCTCCATGTGTCTCCTGCTCCGTCCCCAGGCTGGAGACCTGCTCCATGCGGCTGATGGCCTCCCTCATTCGTTTCCTCGCCTACGTGGGCTTCCTCTCGGAGAGCGACCAGATCTACGAGTACCTCCAGGCCTAGCGCCCTGCGGCGGCGACCAGGCCCAGGCCCAGGCCGGCGGTGGCCTCGCAGGGTGGGAGCCGGGGCCTTGCCCGGTGGCCGCGGCTGCACCGCCCCTCACGTTACACTAATAAAACTGCCTGCAGGCGCCCACAGCGGCTGGTCTGTGATGCTCCGGGGGCGGGAGGAGCCGGGCGGCCGTGCTCCATGGCTCTCTGGGTCCAGGGGAAGCGGCGGCACCCACCTCTCCAGCCCGGCAGCCCATGAGCCCCCCAGAGGCGGCGCGCGACTGCCCCCGCCCCTAAGGGTTCCAGCAAACACACCACAGGGGGCGTCGTGTGCGTTTTCTTTACAAACCCCTCCCCGGGGTACAGAGCCGGCCGCCAGGGAATTTACAGCAGTGGGGGCAGGCGCGGCCCCCCAGTCCGTTAGAAATGGGCCGTGACGCGATCGATTTCCAGCAAGTCCTCCAGAATCTGCAGGGAACGAAGCAGCAGGTCAGGGCGGGGCAGGGCGGGGCCCCGCAGCAGTGGGGGCAGGGTGGGGTGGGGCAGGGGGGCCCCGCAGCAGTGGGGGCGGGGGGGCCGGCCCTACTCACGATGTCGGGCGTGGTGCCGATCTTCTTGGCCAGCTCGGTGCGCTCCATGGCGCTCAGGTAGAGGTAGCGGTTCAGCAGCTCCCCGTCCAGGATGTTGCGGACGGCGTTCTGCAGGATGCGGCGGTCCACGTGCAGCATCCTGGGGGAGAGGAGCCGCAGCTGGGGGGGAGAGCCTGGGGGCAGGGCGCTACACCCAGCCCCAGCTCTTCCCCCAAGGGCCCTGACCCCCGTCAGAGCCCTAGAGACACTGGCCCGGCCCCGCAGCCTGACAGGGCTCCCAGCACCAGCCCGTGCCACGCTGGGCGCACACGCCACGGTCCTGCCCTCCCGGGGCAGACAGGCTCCAGGCGGGGGCCGTACCTGAAGGCCCGGGGGTTGAGGCCGGCGTGGTGCGACAGCATGGTGGTGAGCGCGTTCTGCAGCATCAGCAGGCGCCGATACGTCTTCTCCTGCATGGGGAGGAGCAGGCCGATCCCACCGTCCAGCGTGGCTGGGGAGGGAACGGCCGGTCAGTGAACCCAAGAGCCCGGGGCCGCCCCCCGGGGTCCGAGACGACCTGGGGAGCTGAGGCAGCATCTGGGGCCCTGGTGTCCCCTGCGAGATGGCGCCTTCCACTGAGGGCAGAACCCGGAGCCAGGCCGGCAGCTCCGGCGCCCTCCGCTGGCTCTAGACCCCAACGCCGGGGCACGCTTCCCACGGCAGACCCTGCTCCCACGGCACCAGGGCCACAGCGGCCCTCCCTGGTGCCCCACCTCAGTCACCCCCTTCCCCACGGCGCCGCCTTGAGCAGCCACTCCTCTCACCCATGTCCTGACAGCCCTGCTCCATGCCTGCCCCGACCCCCAACAGCCCTGCTCCAAGCCAGCCCTCAGCCTCCCTCCATGCCTGCCCCTGACCCCCAACAGCCCCGCTCCATGCCAGCCCTCAGCCTCCCTCCATGCCTGCCCCGACCCCCAACAGCCCTGCTCCATGCCAGCCCTCAGCCTCCCTCCATGCCTGCCCCGACCCCCAACAGCCCTGCTCCATGCCAGCCCTCAGCCTCCCTCCATGCCTGCCCTGACCCCCAACAGCCCTGCTCCATGCCAGCCCCCAGCCTCCCTCCCCGCCCGCCTCCGACCCCCAACAGCCCCGCTCCATGCCAGCCCTCAGCCTCCCTCCATGCCTGCCCCTGACCCCCAACAGCCCCGCTCCCTCCCCCCCCCTCCTCCCCAGCCCCCAGCCTGCCAGCCCCCCATGCCAGCCCCCAGCCTCCCTCCACGCCTGCCCCTGACCCCCAACAACCCCGCTCCATGCCAGCCTCCAATCTCCCTCCATGCCAGCCCCCGACAACCCCACTCTGGGCCCCCGCCCGCCCAGATTGCTGCTGCTCCCGCCTCCCTCTGGCCAAAGCCGCTCAGAGCGCAGCCCCGCCGGGCACGGAGGGGAGGTGCTGCCTTACCCCACCCCCCCGAGGGCAGAGGGGCCCTCACTTGGCCCAGCCCCAGCCCACCGACCCACCGAACCAGGTGATGTGCTTCCTCTCCCAGGCGCTGGACTTCTTGGTGGTGCTGTCCGTGGCCCAGCGGCACGGCGTCCGCCAGAAGGTGTTGACGTGGGCGCCCACGTGGAAGTCGGCCCGGCGCAGCAGCCGCATGCCCCCGAAGCTCTCCTTGGCTACGAGAAGCAGGCGCCGACAGCTCCCAGCATGCTCCGCTCCGGAGTGCAGCATGCTGGGAGCTGGGTCCCACGCTGGGCTTGGTCTGCCCAGCACGGGGGCAGGGAACAGCCCAGCAGGCCAGGTCCGTGTGCCCGGCGGTCTTTGCCGGCCACGTGCGGAATGCATTTTGTGACGGGCACCGAGGCCCGGGCGGATGGGCACCAGCAGCAGAAACCCAACCCAGCGACGGGCACCCTGCTACTGGGGGGCAGTGTCCCGGCCAATTAGACTGAGCCAACGGGGGAGCAGGAGCACTGGGCCCCAACCTGTCTCAGCCAGAGGCACTGGGCTCCCCGGCCCCGTGTCTGCCCTAACAGGGACGGGACAGGCCCCTCCCAGCCCCCCCGGCAGTGCCCGCCCCACGCTGGCAGCACCAGGCCTTACCTTCTGGCAGGTACATGTAGACCATGAGGTTGCGGTCGCGATCCGACACTGCCGGGAGAGCCGAGATCAGAAACCCAGCGCTCCCCGGAGCCCCCGCCCTGGTGGGCACGCTCCGGCCCCCCGCCCAGCTCCACACCAGGCGCCAGCCCCGCCCCATCTGCCCACGGCGGCTGGCTCTGCCTTCGTGCCCCCAATTCACAACACTGAGAGGGAGGGGTGACGTAGTGGGGGGCCGTCTGCTCTGTGATCCGGGGTCCCCCTGCGCTGGGCTGTGAGATCCCCACGGACTCACCCACGTGTGGATTGGCCCAGACACCCGGGCCCAGTTTGACCAGATAAGGCTCTTGGGGGGGCGGGGAGACGACACCTGGTTGGGGGGCAGGGTCAGAGAGCGAGGGGGGTGCTGGCTGGGAAACATGAAGGACGCAGCATTAGCTGAGGGTCTAGGGGTGACAATGGCCCCCACCCCAAGGGAGCTGAGGCATCCTGGCCCTGACTCCTGAAACCACGTCCCGTCCGTGCTGGGCTGTGTCCTGGAGGAGCAATAACCCCCGTTCTACTGGCCGGCGGAGTCTCATCTCGCTGCCATGGGGGTGCAGGACCGGGGGGACCTGGGCAGCTCAGGCTCCACCAGGTGGCCCCGAGGCTCCCGCCCTGAGCCCCGGCCGAGCCCTACGCAGGGGCATGGTGCGTACCTAGGAAGCCCAGCTGGTCTGTGTCCACCATGAAGTCCACGCTGTACACCTCCAAGGGCTTGGCATCCTGCGCCAGGAGAAACCGTCAGGGGGAGCCCACGCAGCCGCGGGCGGGACCCAGCACCGGGCCGGGGGGAGCCCACGGAGCCGCGGGCGGGACCCAGCACCGGGTCAGGGGGAGCCCACGGAGCCGCGGGCGGGACCCAGCACCGGGTCAGGGGGAGCCCACGGAGCCACGGGCGGGACCCAGCACCGGGCCGGGGGGAGCCCACGGAGCCACGGGCGGGACCCAGCACCGGGCCGGGGGAGCCCACGCAGCCGCGGGCGGGACCCAGCACCGGGCCGGGGGAGCCCACGCAGCCGCGGGCGGGACCCAGCACCGGGCCGGGGGAGCCCACGCAGCCGCGGGCGGGACCCAGCACCGGGCCGGGGGAGCCCACGCAGCCGCGGGAGGGGACCCAGCACCGGGCCGGGGGAGCCCACGCAGCCGCGGGCGGGGACCCAGCACCGGGCCGGGGGAGCCCACGCAGCCGCGGGAGGGGACCCAGCACCGGGCCGGGGGAGCCCACGCAGCCCTGGGAGGGGACCCAGCACCGGGCCGGGGGAGCCCACGCAGCCCTGGGAGGGGACCCAGCCCCGGGAGGGGACCCAGCACTGGGCCGGGGGAGCCCACGCAGCCCCGGGAGGGGACCCAGCACCGGGCCGGGGGAGCCCATGCAGCCCCGGGAGGGGACCCAGCACCGGGTCAGGGGGAGCCCACGCAGCCGCGGGCGGGGACCCAGCACCGGGCCAGGGGAGCCCACGCAGCCGCGGGCAGGACCCAGCACCGGGCCGGGGGAGCCCACGCAGCCGCGGGAGGGGACCCAGCACCGGGCCAGGGGAGCCCACGCAGCCGTGGGCGGGGACCCAGCACCGGGCCGGGGGAGCCCACGCAGCCGCGGGAGGGGACCCAGCACCGGGCCGGGGGAGCCCACGCAGCCCCGGGAGGGGACCCAGCACCGGGCCGGGGGAGCCCACGCAGCCCCGGGAGGGGACCCAGCACCGGGCCGGGGGAGCCCACGCAGCCCCGGGAGGGGACCCAGCACCGGGCCGGGGGAGCCCACGCAGCCGCGGGCGGGGACCCAGCACCGGGCCGGGGGAGCCCACGCAGCCGCGGGAGGGGACCCAGCACCAGGCCGGGGGGAGCCCACGCAGCCGCGGGAGGGGACCCAGCACCGGGCCGGGGGGAGCCCACGCAGCCCTGGGAGGGGACCCAGCACCGGGCCGGGGGAGCCCACGCAGCCCCGGGAGGGGACCCAGCACCAGGCCGGGGGGAGCCCACGCAGCCCCGGGAGGGGACCCAGCACCGGGCCAGGGGGAGCCCACGCAGCCCCGGGAGGGGACCCAGCACCAGGCCGGGGGGAGCCCACGCAGCCCTGGGAGGGGACCCAGCACCGGGCCAGGGGGAGCCCACGCAGCCCCGGGAGGGGACCCAGCACCGGGCCGGGGGAGCCCACGCAGCCCTGGGAGGGGACCCAGCCCCGGGAGGGGACCCAGCACCGGGCCAGGGGGAGCCCACGCAGCCGCGGGAGGGGACCCAGCACCGGGCCGGGGGAGCCCACGCAGCCCCGGGAGGGGACCCAGCACCGGGCCGGGGGAGCCCACGCAGCCCCGGGAGGGGACCCAGCACCGGGCCAGGGGGAGCCCACGCAGCCCCGGGAGGGGACCCAGCACCGGGCCGGGGGGAGCCCACGCAGCCCCGGGAGGGGACCCAGCACCGGGCCGGGGGAGCCCACGCAGCCCCGGGAGGGGACCCAGCACCGGGCCGGGGGAGCCCACGCAGCCCCGGGAGGGGACCCAGCACCGGGCCGGGGGAGCCCATGCAGCCCCGGGAGGGGACCCAGCACCGGGCCGGGGGAGCCCACGCAGCCCCGGGAGGGGACCCAGCACCAGGCCGGGGGGAGCCCACGCAGCCCCGGGAGGGGACCCAGCACCGGGCCGGGGGGAGCCCACGCAGCCCCGGGAGGGGACCCAGCACCGGGCCGGGGGAGCCCACGCAGCCCCGGGAGGGGACCCAGCACCGGGCCGGGGGGAGCCCACGCAGCCCTGGGAGGGGACCCAGCACCGGGCCAGGGGGAGCCCACGCAGCCCCGGGAGGGGACCCAGCACCGGGCCGGGGGAGCCCACGCAGCCCCGGGAGGGGACCCAGCACCGGGCCCGGGGAGCCCACGCAGCCCTGGGAGGGGACCCAGCACCGGGCCGGGGGAGCCCACGCAGCCGCGGGAGGGGACCCAGCACCGGGCCCGGGGAGCCCACGCAGCCGCGGGCGGGACCCAGCACCGGGCCGGGGGAGCCCACGCAGCCCCGGGAGGGGACCCAGCACCGGGCCGGGGGAGCCCACGCAGCCCCGGGAGGGGACCCAGCACCGGGCCGGGGGAGCCCACGCAGCCCCGGGAGGGGACCCAGCACCGGGCCGGGGGAGCCCACGCAGCCCCGGGAGGGGACCCAGCACCGGGCCGGGGGAGCCCACGCAGCCGCGGGCGGGGACCCAGCACCGGGCCGGGGGAGCCCACGCAGCCGCGGGAGGGGACCCAGCACCAGGCCGGGGGGAGCCCACGCAGCCGCGGGAGGGGACCCAGCACCGGGCCGGGGGGAGCCCACGCAGCCCTGGGAGGGGACCCAGCACCGGGCCGGGGGAGCCCACGCAGCCCCGGGAGGGGACCCAGCACCAGGCCGGGGGGAGCCCACGCAGCCCCGGGAGGGGACCCAGCACCGGGCCAGGGGGAGCCCACGCAGCCCCGGGAGGGGACCCAGCACCAGGCCGGGGGGAGCCCACGCAGCCCTGGGAGGGGACCCAGCACCGGGCCGGGGGAGCCCACGCAGCCCCGGGAGGGGACCCAGCACCAGGCCGGGGGGAGCCCACGCAGCCCCGGGAGGGGACCCAGCACCGGGCCGGGGGAGCCCACGCAGCCCTGGGAGGGGACCCAGCCCCGGGAGGGGACCCAGCACCGGGCCAGGGGGAGCCCACGCAGCCGCGGGAGGGGACCCAGCACCGGGCCGGGGGAGCCCACGCAGCCCCGGGAGGGGACCCAGCACCGGGCCGGGGGAGCCCACGCAGCCCCGGGAGGGGACCCAGCACCGGGCCAGGGGGAGCCCACGCAGCCCCGGGAGGGGACCCAGCACCGGGCCGGGGGGAGCCCACGCAGCCCCGGGAGGGGACCCAGCACCGGGCCGGGGGAGCCCACGCAGCCCCGGGAGGGGACCCAGCACCGGGCCGGGGGAGCCCACGCAGCCCCGGGAGGGGACCCAGCACCGGGCCGGGGGAGCCCATGCAGCCCCGGGAGGGGACCCAGCACCGGGCCGGGGGAGCCCACGCAGCCCCGGGAGGGGACCCAGCACCAGGCCGGGGGGAGCCCACGCAGCCCCGGGAGGGGACCCAGCACCGGGCCGGGGGGAGCCCACGCAGCCCCGGGAGGGGACCCAGCACCGGGCCGGGGGGAGCCCACGCAGCCCTGGGAGGGGACCCAGCACCGGGCCAGGGGGAGCCCACGCAGCCCCGGGAGGGGACCCAGCACCGGGCCGGGGGAGCCCACGCAGCCCCGGGAGGGGACCCAGCACCGGGCCCGGGGAGCCCACGCAGCCCTGGGAGGGGACCCAGCACCGGGCCGGGGGAGCCCACGCAGCCGCGGGAGGGGACCCAGCACCGGGCCCGGGGAGCCCACGCAGCCGCGGGCGGGACCCAGCACCGGGCCGGGGGAGCCCACGCAGCCCCGGGAGGGGACCCAGCACCGGGCCGGGGGAGCCCACGCAGCCCCGGGAGGGGACCCAGCACCGGGCCGGGGGAGCCCACGCAGCCGCGGGCGGGACCCAGCACCGGGCCGGGGGAGCCCATGCAGCCCCGGGAGGGGACCCAGCACCGGGCCGGGGGGAGCCCACGCAGCCCCGGGAGGGGACCCAGCACCGGGCCGGGGGAGCCCACGCAGCCCCGGGAGGGGACCCAGCACCGGGCCGGGGGGAGCCCACGCAGCCCCGGGAGGGGACCCAGCACCGGGCCGGGGGAGCCCATGCAGCCCCGGGAGGGGACCCAGCACCGGGCCGGGGGGAGCCCACGCAGCCCCGGGAGGGGACCCAGCACCGGGCCGGGGGAGCCCACGCAGCCGCGGGCGGGACCCAGCACCGGGCCGGGGGAGCCCATGCAGCCCCGGGAGGGGACCCAGCACCGGGCCGGGGGAGCCCACGCAGCCCCGGGAGGGGACCCAGCACCGGGCCGGGGGGAGCCCACGCAGCCCCGGGAGGGGACCCAGCACCGGGCCGGGGGAGCCCACGCAGCCCCGGGAGGGGACCCAGCACCGGGCCGGGGGGAGCCCACGCAGCCCCGGGAGGGGACCCAGCACCGGGCCGGGGGGAGCCCACGCAGCCCCGGGAGGGGACCCAGCACCGGGCCGGGGGAGCCCACGCAGCCCCGGGAGGGGACCCAGCACCGGGCCGGGGGAGCCCACGCAGCCCCGGGAGGGGACCCAGCACCGGGCCGGGGGGAGCCCACGCAGCCCCGGGAGGGGACCCAGCACCGGGCCGGGGGAGCCCACGCAGCCGCAGGCAGGACCCAGCACCGGGCCGGGGGGAGCCCACGCAGCCGCGGGCGGGACCCAGCACCGGGCCCGGGGAGCCCACGCAGCCGCGGGCGGGACCCAGCACCGGGCCCGGGGAGCCCACGCAGCCGCGGGCGGGACCCAGCACCGGGCCGGGGGAGCCCACGCAGCCCCGGGAGGGGACCCAGCACCGGGCCGGGGGAGCCCACGCAGCCCTGGGAGGGGACCCAGCACCGGGCCGGGGGAGCCCACGCAGCCCCGGGAGGGGACCCAGCACCGGGCCCGGGGAGCCCACGCAGCCCTGGGAGGGGACCCAGCACCGGGCCCGGGGAGCCCACGCAGCCCTGGGAGGGGACCCAGCACCGGGCCGGGGGGAGCCCACGCAGCCCTGGGAGGGGACCCAGCACCGGGCCCGGGGAGCCCACGCAGCCCCGGGAGGGGACCCAGCACCGGGCCGGGGGAGCCCACGCAGCCCTGGGAGGGGACCCAGCACCGGGCCGGGGGAGCCCACGCAGCCCCGGGAGGGGACCCAGCACCGGGCCAGGGGGAGCCCACGCAGCCCCGGGAGGGGACCCAGCACCGGGCCAGGGGGAGCCCACGCAGCCCCGGGAGGGGACCCAGCACCGGGCCGGGGGAGCCCACGCAGCCCCGGGAGGGGACCCAGCACCGGGCCGGGGCGGGAGGTGTTTACAGTGCCAGGCTGAGCCCCCCACCCCGCTCCCTCCGCCCGCCCGCACCCGGCTGACGAGCGACAGCGTCTTGCTCTCCTCCTGGTAGCGCAGCAGCGAGATGCTCTTCATGACGTCGGCGGCCAGGATGAAGTTCTTGACGCTGATCATCTGGTGGATGTAGAGCTGCGTGTCGATGAAGGCCATGCCCGTCAGCTCGTTGTCCTTCAGGCTCCACAGGAAGATCTGCGGCGGGGCAAGGGCGGCTCATGGCCATGGACGGGCAGGGCGGCACGGCCAGGCCCCAGCGTCCCTCGCACCCCGCCCCAGCCCGGGGCTGGATCGGCACCAGCACTGCCCGTAACCCCCCTCCCCAGCTGGATCAGAACCAGCGCCCCCTAGGCCCCGTTCCCCATAACCTCCCCCTGCCTGGATCAGAGCCAGGCCTTGTTCCCCGTAACCCCCCTCCTCAGCTGGATCAGAACCAGCGCCCCCTAGGCCCCGTTCCCCATAACCTCCCCCTGCCTGGATCAGAGCCAGGCCTTGTTCCCCATAACCCTCCTCCCCAGCTGGATCAGAGCCAGCGCCCCCTAGGCCCCGTTCCCCATAACCTCCCCCTGCCTGGATCAGAGCCAGGCCTTGTTCCCCATAACCCTCCTCCCCAGCTGGATCAGAGCCAGCGCCCCCTAGGCCCCGTTCCCCATAACCTCCCCCTGCCTGGATCAGAGCCAGGCCTTGTTCCCCGTAACCCCCCTCCCCAGCTGGATCAGAACCAGCGCCCCCTAGGCCCCGTTCCCCATAACCTCCCCCTGCCTGGATCAGAGCCAGGCCGTGTTCCCCGTAACCCCCTCCCCAGCTGGATCAGAACCAGCGCCCCCTAGGCCCCGTTCCCCATAACCTCCCCCTGCCTGGATCAGAGCCAGGCCTTGTTCCCCGTAACCCCCCTCCTCAGCTGGATCAGAACCAGCCCCCTCCCCCCAGGCTCCATTCCCCACAACCCCAGCTGGCCCCGGCTCACACTCAGCACCCCCCTCCAGGACCGGGTGGCGGAGACGGGCCCTGGCCCGGCTGGGAAGGGGGCTCCGGCGGCTGCCGTCCCCGGGGCCTCTCACCTTCTGGCCGATGGCCGAGACCAGGTAGCCGTGGCAGTGGCAAAGCGCAGTGACCGGGCCCTTCTGCTCCTTCTCGTACAGCACCTTGAACTTGTTCTTGGTGAGCGGCTGCCCCGGCTCCGGCACCACCTCGATGATGTCCATGATGAGGATCTGCGGAGACGGGGGGGCTCTACGCTGTGCCAGCCACGTGCGGAACGACTGTTCCGTGGCCCGAGGCAGGCGGGCACGCGCCCCACCGGCAGACACACAAACCCGGGCGGGCGCTCAGCTCCTCGGCCGGCAGCGTGCGAATCTCACCGGGAAAGCAGGGCCGCTCCCTCCCTGCCGCCCGGATCCACACGCCCGCCTGGCTGGGAGCGGGAGGCGACCCCCCGCCCGAGGGCCCAGCAGGACGGCACAAGCGCAGGCGCGCACAGAGCCTGGCTCCGTGGAGACAGCCAGGCCAGCTCCGCCTACGCCCCCCTCTGCGCCCAGGCCCCGGGGGCAGCCCGGCCCCACTCACCCGGCCGCGGCAGGTCACCTCCTCGCCCTGCATGAGGCACGTGCCGGTGGCGATGTAACCCTTCAGCCCCGACACCGTCTCCTCGCTCTTCAGCGACACCGTCTTCATGCAGGTCACGTGCTCCCACTCCTCCAGCTCGATCCTGGCCGGGCGGCAGGGGGGGCTCAGGGCCGGGCCCAGGCAGGAACCGGGCCCAGCCGCTCCTCCCAGACCCCCCATGTCCGGCCCTCCGCCGGGGCCGGGCCCTTACCGGGTGTTGGGGATGGTCTCCCAGCTCACCGGCGACATCAGCTGGATGGAGAAGGCCTCCTGCTGCGGGTGGATGTAGCGCTCGTCTGGGGAGAGACCGAGGCAGCTGCATGGGCCTGTCCGAGGCCTCCCAGCCCGGGCACCCCCGCCCCCGCCCCAGGGACCGCCAGGGTTCTCCGGCCCGGGGGAGCAGCACAGGCCTGACGCGAAGCCCCCGGGGCCGGGAGCCTGGCCTGGCCGGGCCCCGCTCACCCCGCTCGATGCTCTCGAACTCCTTCTCCTCTCCCGTCATGCGGGGGATGCGGGTGCAGGCGTTGATGACGCTGGTGGCCACGGCGTAGACCTGCCCGGGACACGCAGCCGTTAGCGGGGCCGCCGGGGGGCAGCACGAAGAGCGGGCCGCCCCTCCCCGGGCCCGGCCGTACCTTGGACTCCACGTGGTAAGCCACGTAGTGCGTGGTGCAGCGCAGCGGGATCTTCCTCACGGGCCACGGGGCGTCGTAGGACAGGTAGGCGGGCAGCACGCTGATCCGCAGCTCCCCCTGCAAGCAGAGCCCGTCAGCCCCGCACCGAGAGGGGAGCTGCTGGCCGGGAGGGTGCCTAGGTCCTCGCGCCTCACAGGGAGGGCCAGGCGGGGTCAGACCAAGGCTCCATCCAGCCCAGGGTCCGGTCTGCCCCCAGCGACCGGTGCCAGGTGCCCCAGAGGGAGGGGACACAACAGGGAATCCTCCCGGGATCCCTCCAGCACCCACCTCCAGACAGACAGGCCAGGGCACCATCCCGACCCATCCGGGCTCAACAAATAATGCAATCTACGCGCCCGTGGCAAGTAGATTGCAACCCGCAAGAGCCGGGTTCGGGCGATCTGTGCATGCGCAAATCGCCGGACAGCGCGGCTGGCAAGCGGGACTCGCCACGGTTCGGCAAGCCCTGCTAATAGCCATTGAAGGACCTAACCTCCATGGATCTAGCTAGCTCGTTTTCAACCCTGTTAAAGTTCTAGCCTCCACCGCGTCCTCTGGCGAGGAGTTCCACAGGTTGCCTGTGCTCTGCGTGTAGAGAAACGGCCTTCTGTTTGTTTGAAACCTGCGGCCTGTTCCTTTTGTCGGGTGACCCCTCGTTCCCGTCTCCCCAGGGAGCCCCGGCAGGGCTCGGCCCCACGCACCTGCCGGTTGAAATAGAGAAAGCCCTTGGGGCAGTTGACGTTGTGGAAGGGGGCGAAGGACTCGATCAAGCCGTCGATGGTCATGGGGTGCAGGCGCAGGGCCCCCCGGGCCGTCACCAGCAGCCAGTGCGGGGACGGGCCGCAGATGAACACCTGGGGGCAGAGACAGCACCGGGTCAGAGCGGGGAGCCAGGGCCTCCTGACAGGGCGCTCCGGCCCCGGGGCTCCCGCTCCCTCTCCGCAGGCTCTTCCCGGCCACCCAGGGCTGGCCCAGCCCACAGCCCCGGCCCTGCCCAGCCTCCGCTCCAAGCACCGGCTCAGCCAGCCCCCTCCTGGCTTCTGGGCTCTCCCTGTAGGGCAGCGCAATGACCAGCCCCCAGCACCCCGAGGGGTCTCGCCGCCCCAGGGCCCTGCCCGCTCCCGAGGGAGTGACCCTGCCCCGGCTCACCCCCGAGTAGCCGTAGATGTCCTCGAAGAAGCGGAAGCGGGCGACCCGCCCCCGCGCGCCCCCTGCGTCCTCGCCCCCCGCGCTCTCCGACTTCTTCTTGGACGGCTTCAGCTTCTTCTCCCGGAAGTTGATGTTGTGGGGCACCTGGCAGGGACAGGACGGGGGCTGCTGAGGCCCCTGCTGAGCGAGGGCCTCCAGGCGCCCCGCCCAGGTCTTCACCTCCAGGCGCCCCGCCCAGGTCTTCACCTCCAGGCGCCCCGCCGCGGGGACAGGGGGGAGCCGGGAACCCCCGCCCGGGTCCTCCCCTCCAGGCGCCCCGCCGCGAGGGCTGGGAGAGAGCTGGGAACCCACCCCTGGGTCCTCCCCTCCAGGCGCCCCGCCGCGGGGACAGGGGGGAGCCGGGAACCCCCGCCCGGGTCCTCCCCTCCAGGCGCCCCGCCGCGAGGACAGGGGGGAGCCGGGAACCCCCGCCCGGGTCCTCCCCTCCAGGCGCCCCGCCGCGAGGGCTGGGAGAGAGCTGGGAACCCACCCCTGGGTCCTCCCCTCCAGGCGCCCCGCCGCGGGGACAGGGGGGAGCCGGGAACCCCCGCCCGGGTCCTCCCCTCCAGGCGCCCCGCCGCGAGGACAGGGGGGAGCCGGGAACCCCCGCCCGGGTCCTCCCCTCCAGGCGCCCCGCCGCGGGGACAGGGGGGAGCCGGGAACCCCCGCCCGGGTCCTCCCCTCCAGGCGCCCCGCCGCGGGGACAGGGGGGAGCCGGGAACCCCCGCCCGGGTCCTCCCCTCCAGGCGCCCCGCCGCGGGGACAGGGGGGAGCCGGGAACCCCCGCCCGGGTCCTCCCCTCCAGGCGCCCCGCCGCGGGGACAGGGGGGAGCCGGGAACCCCCGCCCGGGTCCTCCCCTCCAGGCGCCCCGCCGCGGGGACAGGGGGGAGCAGGGAACCCACGCCCGGGTCCTCCCCTCCAGGCGCCCCGCCGCGGGGACAGGGGGGAGCCGGGAACCCCCGCCCGGGTCCTCCCCTCCAGGCGCCCCGCCGCGGGGACAGGGGGGAGCCGGGAACCCCCGCCCGGGTCCTCCCCTCCAGGCGCCCCGCCGCGGGGACAGGGGGGAGCCGGGAACCCCCGCCCGGGTCCTCCCCTCCAGGCGCCCCGCCGCGGGGACAGGGGGGAGCCGGGAACCCCCGCCCGGGACCTCCCCTCCAGAGCTGGGACTCCGGCGCCCCACACAGGACCCAGCCCCCGTGGGGCGGGGCGGCTGTGGAATCCAGGCCCTGCGCTCCCGGCAGAGCTGGGAATGCCAGGCCCATCCCTGGCCCGGCCTGTCTGACCCGGGCTCCACCAACGCCCTGGGCTACAGATTCCAGGGCTTAACCCCCGACGGGCAGGACGCTCTTCCCAACGTGCAACCAAAACCTCCCTGGCGGCAGCGTGAGCCCAGTGCTTCCCGCCCATCCGCAGGGCCCAGGGGGACGATTATCCCCCTCCCCCCGGGACCCTTTTAGACACTTGGAACGGCTCTCACGTCCCCTCCCACGCTTCCTGCAAACTAAACAGGCCCGGTTCCTTCAGCCTCCCCTCCCTGCTCATGGTCTCTGGACCTTTCAGCATTCCTGCTGCTCCTCTCTGGACCCCTCCAGACCTGGACAACACTCCAGCCGAGGCCGAATGAGCGCAGGGCGGAGCGGAGCGGAGCGGAACGACCTCTCCTGTCCGGCTCACCACACTCCAGTCAATGCGACTGAATCTCGTTTGCTTGTCGTGCAGCAGCCTCACACTGCTGACTCCTATGGAGCGTGGGGCCCACGCTGCCCCCAGGCCCCCCCCCGGGACAGTCGCTTCCCGGCGTGAGACACGGACTGGTCCTTCCTCCGGGCAGCTCTTTGCATTGGCCCGTGTTCCACTTCATCCTGCTTCCCTCCGGCCATTGCTGCGGTTTGCCCAGATCACGTTGAGTCGCGACCCAGCCTCCAAAGCACTCGCAACCCTCCCAGCTGGGGATCCTCCGAAATCAGCGGAGACTCGAGCCCCGACCTGGACCCCTCGCTGTGCCCTTCCAGCCTGACTGGCCCGTTGGCCCCGACCCAGCCAGGGATGCTGCGACGGCGCGTTGGCAGCTTGATGGGACTCGGCCAGCCAGTAAACGTGGGAGTATTGCTTCTCCGAGATACCGCCCCGCGTGGGCGCGAGGTCGGCCCAGGAGGACAGGCCGACAGCCCCTGAACCCCGTCCTGGCATCAGTCTGCCTCCTCCACGCTCCCCCACACTCCGACGGCCCCTTCTCCAACCACCAACACTCACCCCCAGTAGCCACCCCCCTCCTTGTTACACCCCTTCCCCGGCCGGGTGGGAAGTGGCTGGCCATGGCCCCAGGAATCCCCTCCCCCCGCTGGGCAGTGCTACAGACACAGGCCAGTAGGGGTCGCCCACAGCCCACACAGCCACCAGGGAACGGCGACCAGCGTGGACCCAGGACCACAAGAGTGGACAACCCCCCCCCATCACAAACGCACCCACCTTGCAGCAGCCCCCCCTTGGGGGATTTCCGGGGTGCTTGTGGCAAGACAATCTCAAAAGCCTGACGCAAGTGGGGGGGGCTGAGGCGGGCCCAAGGGGGACAGAGGCAGGCTGGGGGGGGACAGAGGCGGCCCGGGGGGGGACAGAAGCGGGCCGGGGGGGGGCTGAGGCGGGCCGGGGGGCGGGGGGGGGGCTGAGGCAGCCTGGGGGGGTGCTCGGGGCCCCGTGCAGACGAGCGGGGGGCCCGCAGGCCGGCTCTGCTCCGTTTACCTTCTTAAACCGGACTTTCAGGTTGCTCTGGCCCAGCTGGGAGTCGTGGCCGAACGCCTCGTAAATGAGCAGCTCCTGGTCCACGTGAACCTGCCGGCCGGGCGAGAGGGGCTGAGACGCCGGCGCTCCTGGGCCCACAGACACACAGGCCTGGCGGGCCCGGCTCCCGGCCGCGGAGGGGGTGAGGCCGGGCTGGGGAGGGGAGCCCCCACAACGCCAGGCCTGGCGCGACACGCCCCAGGGACGGGCTCCCACCGCTGCCCTGCGCAGACACCTCCCGGCCAGCGGCCCCCGGGGCGGCGCTCGGTCCCCGAATGCTGCACTTGGCCTGCGCTCCCCTCTGGCCGTCCCCATGCGCCCCGCCCCGCCCCCGGACAGAGCGCGACCCCCCAGCCCCGTCCCACGGCCCCCGGCGGCCCCTCCCGGCTGCTCTGCCCGCACACCTCCCAGGCGCCTGCGTCCCAGTGGCCGAGGAGATCGAACAGAACCCGTCCCCGGGCGCTGGGCCCTTCCAGTCTGGCAGCAGCACGGACAGCTGCTCCCTGGCCCCGTTCCCCAGCCAGCCCCACCCCAGCCGCCCACGCCCGCCCAGGAGGGTCGCGAGCACCGGGGGGCCTGGCTCCAAGCGCGGCAGCCCCCAGCTCACCAGCAGGTACGGCCGGCTCTGGCGATGGCCCAGCGCCACCAGCAGCACCTCCTTCACCAGGGGCATCTCCCCCTGCCGCGTCACCTCCTCCTTCTTGGCGTCCCCCTGCGCCGCGGGCTGCCCGAACGAGCTGTCCACCAGCACCCGCTGCCCCATGGGGAAGTTCTTCACCAGGAAGACCAGGCGCCAGTCGGGCAGCTGGTAGATCTGCGGGGGGGAGACAGTGAGCGAGGCGGGGCCCGGGGAGGCGCCTGGCAGGGCCCCCCAGCCACGGCCGGAGCAGCCAGCTCCCCCGACGCCTGCGGGCCCGTCCCTGCACAAAGGCCCCTGGAGAACGCGCCCAAGGCCCCTCCGGCCAGGCCTGGCTCAGCCCTGAAGCAGGGCGGCTGGCGTGTTACTCTCAGCCAGGGAACACTAGGGCCTTTCGGCACCCTTGGGAGTCTGCCGTGCAGCCAGGAGTTCCACAGGTTAATCACACGGGCTGTGGGGCACATTACAGCCCAGCCTCAGTGTAACTGCTCCCCTTTAGGGCACGGGGCTAAGAGAGATTCCATGCAAGGGGGGCCTAGAAACCCCCCCAACGGGCCCGGGGCAGCAGGGGTCACGGCTTGGTAGGAAGCCTGCTCGCGGCCGACCCTTTGGAAGTTCAGAGGGGAGCTGGGACTCACCTGCCTGCCCGCCCCCACCAGCAGCTCCGCGCCCCCGGCCCCCCGGCCTCCCCTCATGGGGCCGACTCCGGGGGCAGGGCGCCTGTGCCTAAGCACCCGCTGCCGGCCGGCTGCACCCGCAGGCCTCCCCGCCTTGCTCAGCGCCACGCGGGCACGGCCACAGCTGGCTCCGGAGGGTGGGGCCGGGCCTCACCTCCATGGTGCCGCTCTCCCGCACCAGCACGCACCAGTGCGTGGGCTCCGCCTTGTACTGGTGGGGGTCCCGGTCTGCCAGCGACAGGCTGCTGCGGCGCGGCTCCTCCTTGGCGGGGCTGAACAGCGAGCCGGAGTCCCCGTAGAGCATCTCCTCCTCGTCGTCCACCGAGTTACTGCGGGCGGGGGGGCTGTTACGGGGGCCAGGCGCCTCCCCCCCCCGCGCCCCTCGGGCACACAGCGCGTGCCGACGGGCCTGGCACCCCAGCTGCGCCCTGTCCCCCCCTGCGGGCGGCTCGGCACCCGGCCAGCGCTCAGGCCCCGCACCCCCTGCCTGCCCCCCACGGCCAGGGAAGGGCCCGCCGCTCTCCCACCTGATGTCCTGAATGACCATCTCCACCTCCGCCTGGCTCCGGAGCAAGAGCTCGTCCTTGGTGCTGGCCGTCCGGCTCTCCGTGGTGAACATGCCGCTGACGTCGCGGTACACGCACAGCGCGATCACCTTCGACTGCTGCAAGGCAGAGGGGCTGTGGGTACCACCAGCCCGGGCACGGACCATCCGCTGGCATCGCGACGGGATGGGCATTAACCCGTGCCAGGCGTTCGAGAGAGCCATTGGCCGGCACCGTGCCGGGGGGGGGGGGACACACACACGAAGGCACCGTGC
This sequence comes from Pelodiscus sinensis, assembly GCF_052426305.1. Lineage (NCBI taxonomy): Eukaryota > Metazoa > Chordata > Testudines > Trionychidae > Pelodiscus > Pelodiscus sinensis. Next base: position 2,610,524 of record NC_143053.1, read on the forward strand.
CGGGGGGGGGGGGGGGGGGGGACGACACACACACACACACACGAAGGCACCGTGCCGGGGGGGGGGGGGACACACACACGAAGGCACCGTGCCGGGGGGGGGGGACACACACACACACACACACGAAGGCACCGGGCTGAGAACACCCTTCTGCGCGGCTGTCTCCTGGCACTACCGGAAGGAGGGAAACCCCCCACACGCCGGCCAGCCCATCCCGTTCACCGCTCCCGAGGCGGCCAGGGACCCGCCGCTCAGCACGGTCGGGAGCACACGGGGAGGGGCGCGACGTTAGACCGGCTGACACACGTCCGCTGTGTCCCGTGGGGCCGGGTCGGACTCTCGGGCCGCACAGCCTGGCCGCGGTCTTGCTCCGTGCCGCCAATCAGCCAACCCGGCGTGTTTCCCCGGGCGCGTGGGACGCCCAGCGGAGCTGCCAGACTGGCCCCTTATTCCCTTTGTGCAGGCCGGGCAGCGCGGGACACGCTGCAGCCTGTCTGCCCGCCCGCCCCCACAGGGTCTGGCTTGTGCGCCGGGAGCGGCTCCGGCACGGGGAGGGCAGGGGCACAGAGCCCCCGCCCAGGGCGGAGCCGTCCCCGGCACGCGACATCTGCCCGCCCCGAGCAGCAGCACCCCAGACTCACGTGGTGCAGCTGGGGCTTCTGCAGGGTGAGCCGGTGGGTCCTGCCCCCGTAGGTGTCGCTCTTCAGCACGAACATGGTCACCTGGCCCTCGGCGCTCATGATCACCACGTAGGGGTCGGCCACGGCGCAGTGCACGATGGGGGAGCCCAGGTCCACGGGGATGAAGTGCAGCTGGTTCACTGGACGACAGAGCCACGCGGCTGAGGCGGGGGAGACCGGGGGGCCCCCCACACGCACCAGGCCCCCGCTAGCGGGTGGCCACGATGCCCCCGCAACACCCACCTCCTTCCAGCAGCCGGATGCCCAGGGGCGAGACCTGCACGATGTAGCGGTTCTCCCCGATGTTGCCAGCGAACACCGTGGGGCCCTGCGTGGCGAAGCCGCTGGTGTCCAGCTCCATGATCTCCTGGCCCGTCTGCAGGATCTGCGGGGCGTGCGGCCGGGGGGCGGTCAGTGTGGGCGGGGCCCGAGCCCCCACACCAAGCCGCCCGCCCCGCCCCTCCCCGGAGCGTTCAGCGCCCCGTGCGCTGGGGGGGGGGGGGCCAGGCCCCTGCTCCCCCCCCGAGCAGCGCAGAACAGCCGCTCCCCTGCCCTGGCCTGCGCGCTCTGAGCTCCGCGCTCGGGGCCCTCGCGGACAGGCCGGGGCCGTACCATGGTGGAGTCCTCGCGGCTCAGGATGAGGAACCCGTGTCTCTTGCCATCGTCCTCGGGCTCGGGGGGGCCGGGCTCCTTCTCCCCACTCTCCCCCTGGGCGCTCTCGTCCTGCGGGAGAAGGAAGCCGCCCGTGAGCCCGCGCCCCCCGCAGCCCCGGGCCCCGCCCGCAGGCCAGCCCGGTGGGGGGGCTGCTCCGAAGGAGCCGGGGCTCGGGGAAGCGGCGGAGGAGGGGCCGGCGCTGACCTCCTCCTTCCTCTGCGGCGCGATCACCGTCCACATGTCGTAGCAGCCGGGCAGCTCGAAGGTCGTCACCACTTGGGGGCGGATGCTCTTCTGTGGGGAGGGGGCGGAGGCTAGAACGGCAGCTCCCCGGAGCCCCCCCGCTGGGCCCCGAGACCACGGGGCCGCCCCCGCAGACGGGGCCACGCTCCAGCCAGCCCTGCCCTGCCACCGAGCCAGCAGGAGGCGCTAGCGCCGCTCACACCCCAGCCCTGCCTGCTCCGCCTCCCACCCCTCCTCAGGCAGGCCCGTCTCTGCCCTCCCGGGGGCCTGGGCACCCCACCCCTCCCTAGGCAGGCCCGTCTCTGCCCTCCGGGGGGCCCAGGCACCCCACCCCTCCCCAGGCAGGCCCGTCTCTGCCCTCCCGGGGGCCCGGGCACCCCACCCCTCAGCAGGCAGGCCCCTCTCTGCCCTCCGGGGGGCCTGGGCACCCCACCCCTCCTCAGGCAGGCCCGTCTCTGCCCTCCCGGGGGCCTGGGCACCCCACCCCTCCCCAGGCAGGCCCGTCTCTGCCCTCCCGGGGGCCCGAGCACCCCACCCCTCCCCAGGCAGGCCCGCCTCTGCCCTCCGGGATGCCTGGGCACCCCACCCCTCAGCAGGCAGGCCCGCCTCTGCCTTCCGTGGGCCCTGGGCCCCCGGCATCCCACCCCCCCGGGCACAGACACACCAGTCCCAGGCTCCCCCCCGGGCACAGACACACCTGCGCCAGGCTCCCCCCCCCGGGCACAGACACACCAGTCCCAGGCTCCCCCCCCCCCCCCGGGCACAGACACACCCGCCAGGCTCCCCCCCCCCGGGCACAGACACACCCGCCAGGCTCCCCCTGCACAGCCCCCCCCGCCGGCGCCGTGCTCACCTGCAGGACGGAGAGGGCTCCATTCTTCCCGTAGCCCGAACAAACCACGATCTCCAGGTCCGGCTCCGGGCTGTTCTGGAACTGCAGCCGCCGAGACAAGCAGGGTCAGGAGCCGCGAGGGGGAAGCTGGAGGGCTGGACCCCAGCACAGCTCCGCACACCCCACCCCCGGTACCCGCCCCTCACCCCTCGGCTCCCAGCCCCACTCCAGCGCCGGCGCCCGTCCTCGGGGTCCTGCGCTCCCCCCGCCCCGGGAGCAGCCGGCGCCAGTGCCCGGGCAGGACGCGAGGCCAAGCGCTGGCTGCTCCTGGGGCAGCCAGGGAACGGGGGTTCGAAAGGCGCCCGGCGCTAGCTGCACAGGGCACTGCCCCAGCCCCAGGAGCCGGCAGGCCTGGGGGGGGGCGGGAGGAGCAGCGGGCGACGCACCTCTTCGGACAGGAAGGCGGGCTCCCCCATGGCCGCGTTGGCGCAGGGCCCGATGTTGAGGATGCTGTCACACACCTGCAAGACACAAGGGGGTCAGGCCCTGTGCCAGCCCCGCCCCCCGGGGGCCACGGGGCCCCGCCCCCTAGGGCCCCAGCGCCCGCTCAGCCCCAGCTGCCACGGAGCTGGGGGACAGGGTCAGCACCGGGGGGCCAGACGCCCACTGCCTGGCCGGGCCCCAGGGCTCACCGTGGGGCGGCAGGGCCCGGCTCCCCGCAGCTGAACCCAGCCGCTGCGCAGAGGGGCCCGGCCTGACCGCGCCCGGCGGAGCACGTACCTCGAAGGAGTAGGTGGCCAGCTGGGTCCCCGACTGGGCCTCGCTGCCGTACACCTCGATCTCGTCCACCTCGTCCTGTGGGGCCGACTTCCCTCCTGCGACAGCGAGCGGAGCCTGGGCCGGAGCCGCGCCGGGCCCCCGCCTCCCACCCCCGCCACACCCCAGGGAGCCGGAGCCGCGCCGGGCCCCCGCCTCCCACCCCCGCCACACCCCAGGGAGCCGGAGCCGCGCCGGGCCCCCGCCTCCCACCCCCGCCACACCCCAGGGAGCCGGAGCCGCGCCGGGCCCCCGCCTCCCACCCCCGCCACACCCCAGGGAGCCGGAGCCGCGCCGGGCCCCCGCCTCCCACCCCCGCCACACCCCAGGGAACCGGAGCCACGCCGAGCCCCCGCCTCCCACCCCCGCCAAACCCCAGGGAACCGGAGCCGCGCCGAGCCCCCGCCTCCCACCCCCGCCACACCCCAGGGAACCGGAGCCGCGCCGAGCCCCCGCCTCCCACCCCCGCCAAACCCCAGGGAACCGGAGCCGCGCCGAGCCCCCGCCTCCCACCCCCGCCACGCCCCAGGGAGCCGGAGCCGCGCCGGGCCCCCGCCTCCCACCCCCGCCACGCCCCAGGGAACCGGAGCCGCGCCGAGCCCCGCCTCCCACCCCCGCCACGCCCCAGGGAGCCGGAGCCGCGCCGGGCCCCCGCCTCCCACCCCCGCCACGCCCCAGGGAGCCGGAGCCGCGCCGGGCCCCCGCCTCCCACCCCCGCCACGCCCCAGGGAACCGGAGCCGCGCCGGGCCCCCGCCTCCCACCCCCGCCACGCCCCAGGGAACCGGAGCCGCGCCGGGCCCCCGCCTCCCACCCCCGCCACGCCCCAGGGAACCGGAGCCGCGCCGGGCCCCCGCCTCCCACCCCCGCCACGCCCCAGGGAACCGGAGCCGCGCCGGGCCCCCGCCTCCCACCCCCGCCACGCCCCAGGGAACCGGAGCCGTGCCGGGCCCCCGCCTCCCACCCCCGACACGCCCCAGGGAGCCGGAGCCGCGCCGGGCCCCCGCCTCCCACCCCCGCCACGCCCCAGGGAACCGGAGCCGCGCCGGGCCCCCGCCTCCCACCCCCGCCACGCCCCAGGGAACCGGAGCCGCGCCGGGCCCCCGCCTCCCACCCCCGCCACGCCCCAGGGAACCGGAGCCGCGCCGGGCCCCCGCCTCCCACCCCCGCCACGCCCCAGGGAGCCGGAGCCGCGCCGGGCCCCCGCCTCCCACCCCCGCCACGCCCCAGGGAGCCGGAGCCGCGCCGGGCCCCCGCCTCCCACCCCCGCCACGCCCCAGGGAGCCGGAGCCGCGCCGGGCCCCCGCCTCCCACCCCCGCCACGCCCCAGGGAGCCGGAGCCACGCCGGGCCCTCGCCTCCCACCCCCGCCACACCCCAGGGAGCCGGAGCCGCGCCGGGCCCTCGCCTCCCACCCCCGCCACACCCCAGGGAGCCGGAGCCGCGCCGGGCCCTCACCTCCCACCCCCACCACCCACCCCCGCCACACCCCAGGGAACCGGAGCCGCGCCGGGCCCCCGCCTCCCACCCCTGCCACGCCCCAGGGAACCGGAGCCGCGCCGGGCCCCCGCCTCCCACCCCCGCCACGCCCCAGGGAACCGGAGCCGTGCCGGGTCCCCGCCTCCCACCCCCGCCACACCCCAGGGAACCGGAGCCACGCCGGGCCCCCGCCTCCCACCCCCGCCACGCCCCAGGGAACCGGAGCCGTGCCGGGCCCCCGCCTCCCACCCCCGCCACGCCCCAGGGAGCCGGAGCCGCGCCGGGCCCCCGCCTCCCACCCCCGCCACACCCCAGGGAGCAGGAGCCGCACCACGCCCCCGCCTCCCACCCCCACCACACCCCAGGGAGCCGGAGCTGCGCCGTGCCCCCGGCTGGCTCGCTTGGCCCCCTTTGTGCTCCCCAAGCGCCCCTCGACCCCAGCGGGCGCCCACCTACCAGCCCAGTTCCCAGCCGACTCCGACCGTTTCTTCTTGACGGGGGGCTCCTCCTGGGGGAACAGAGCGGCCGGCAGTGACAGGACGTCTCCCCCCGCCCCGGGCTCCGACCCTCACTCGGCCAACGGGGCAGCCGAGACTGGGGAACAGCACCGGGCCACCCAGCGGGAGGAGCTGGGCACCCTCCGGCCCCCCGGCGCACGGGCACGAGCCCGAACCCCCAGGCAGCCAGGCCAGGGCCAGCTGGAGACAGACCCTGCAGGTGGGGCCAGCCCTGCTCTGGGACAGGGCCAAACCCGGCCCCTTCAGCATCTCCAGCTCCCAGCCGGAGGCCACAGGGGCCATTGGCTACTCGCTCACAGAGCCATGCAGGCCGCAGTGGCCACTACGCCAGCCCCAGGGACAGCGCCAGCCACGCAGGGAACGGCGCCAGGGCGGAAGCCTGGGAGGGGGGCAGGGAGAAAAGCACGTTGGAGGGCAGTGAGGGGAGGCACCCGCAGGCCCCAGGCTGCCCTGACCTGCTTGTCGGACGGGTCCTTGGCAACGTTCACCGGGGGCTCCTGCAGCTTCTCCGTGTACCTGAGCAGCAGGGAGTTACCGAGCCGCGAGCCCAGGAACAGGTAACCCGGCTCCATCGTGATCATCTGAGGGAGCAGAGACATGGACGCCCTCAGGACCCCTCTGCCCTGTTCTGGGGCTCGCCTGAGCCCAGCCCCGCCACCCCCCCGCGCCCACCAGCCCCCACAGCCGGGCACCACCGCCCCCCCCCGCGCCAACCAGCCCCCGTGCCCGGGCACCACCGCCCCCCGCGCCCACCAGCCCCCACAGCCGGGCACCACCGCCCCCCCCCGCGCCAAACAGCTCCCGTGCCCGGGCACCACCGCCCCCCCCGCGCCAAACAGCCCCCGTGCCTGGGCACCACCCCCCCCCCCCCGCGCCAAACAGCCCCCATGCCCGGGCACCACCGCCCCCCGCGCCCACCAGCCCCCGCGCCTGGGCACCACCGCCCCCCCCGCACCAAACAGCCCCCATGCCCGGGCACCACCGCCCCCCCCCCGCGCCAAACAGCCCCCGTGCCCGGGCTCCGCCACCCCCCCGCGCCAGCCAGCCCCCGCGCCCGGGCACCGCCACCCCAGATGGCACGAGCCTGGCACGGGGAGGGCCGGGTGCCCGCTGGCCAGGCCAGGAGACGCCCCGGGCGAGACTCAGCCTGCCAGGCCCCGCCCAGCGGCTTACACAGGTGGTGAGGACGCTGGCGGCCGCCTTGTCGAAGTGGAAGGAGCGGACGCTCCTCATGCCGTCGGTGATGAGGGTCAGCACGTAGCTGAGGAGAGACGGGGCAGCAGTGAGGCCGGGAGCCCGAGCATGGCCCAGAGCCCACGCCCCGTGGGGCAGGGCGGCCCCTGCCTGGGCCCGGATCACGCCGGCCAAGTCACAGCGAGAGCACCGGGGGCGTCCCGGCCGGAAAGCCAGTCAGAGCCGAACGGCCCGGCCCGGCCCCGAGGCGCCCGCTGGCCGCTCTCGCCACCGGGCCCTGCCACGCAGCCCGGCAAGCCCCCCGCCGCCCGGGGTCGCCAGCCAGCAGCCCTGCCCCACACATAGGCAGCGCCGGGACTTGCTTCCCCGTATCCCACGCTAACCACTAGACCCCACTCCCCCCATAGCGCCAGCCAGGGGGGCCGGCCCCACTCCAAGCCTGCCCCCTCCCCCGCCCAGAGCCCGGGGCCAGGGCCTTACATCTCCCCTCCTTTCAGCGAAATCACCATCTTGTCGTAGGAGATGAACGTGGCCTGCGCGCAGTCCAGCGTCAGCCTCACCCCGTCCTGGACGCCTGCGGAGAGAGGGCCCAGCTCGGTGCCAGCCCAGAGCAGGACGCAGCGCGGCCCCGGCCCTGCCGCCACGCCCCCCCCCCTTCCTCTGGGGCACAAGAAACGGGGCAGGAGCCTCCCGGAGGTCAGTACGCCCCCCCCCCCCCCGGACTACATGTCCCAGCATGCACTGCTGGTGGCGAGAGCCCTTGGCGCACAGGCCCCCCCCACGCCCTGGGCAGGACACCGGGCCTACGGGGCCGCGGGGGCCGGGCTTACGCAGGGGGAAGACGGTGGTCCCGGCCGTCATGCTGTTGAGGGACACTCCGTAGGGCGGGACGCTCTGGTTCAGGTACAGCAGGGAGTTGACGGCGAAGATCACCACGCCGCCTGGGGGGAGAGCAGCCGGCGGGCCCGTCAGTGCCGGGGGGCAGCCCGCGGGGTGGGCACATGGCACCCAGCCGCCCTCCGGGCCCAGCCCAGCGCCCCACACTACACCTGGCGCAGCCCGTCCTTCGGGGGGACAGCTCCCGGGCTCTCAGTCCTAGGCCCCAGCACCAGGCGCCCCAGGGACGCTGGGGGGGTAACCTCGAAGGCGAGAGCCTCGCCCTGCTTCAAACCCCGCCCCTGGGGCAGGGAAGGCCAGACTCCTGGCACCAGTTACCGGGACTAGGCAGGTCTGAGCCCTGCAGAGCCGGGGGGCTGGGCTGGTCTCACAGGCTCACGCCGGAGCCCAGGCCTGGCAGGCGTTTGGAGAGGGGGAGGAAACGGCTCGGCCCTAAGCCCCTTGGGGGCCCCCCGTGCTCCCCTCGCGTTTGAGGGGCCCACCCGGCGGGTGCCTCCCTGTCTGCAGCTGGAGAGCGCCAGCCAGCGCCCTGCATCGATGCGACGAGCCCGCACTCACCGGCCCCGCCAAGCCCCGTGGGAACCCGCCCGCCGCAGACACCGCCGGACTGACCTCACGGCCGCAGAGACTGAGGGACAGGGCCAAGGCCACGGAGGCCAGTGGCGGAGGCGGGCAGGGGTCGGGCCAGTCCCAGGCACCCCCCCGCACGCCGAGGCTGGTCTCACCTATGGGCTTGGGCACGGCCAGGGCCTGCGTGCAGTCGAAGGGCAGGTTGCTGAGCGACCAGATGACGGGATGGACCTTCTGCATGATGTTCAGCGAGATGGCCACGATGCTGCAGGTGTCCTGGCGCACGGCCACCCGCCTGCGGCGAGGGAGGGAGGGAGGGAGGCAGCTCGCACACGCCCTGCCCCGGCGGAGCAGTGCGGGGGGAGGCGGCCGGCCGGGGACAGCCCTGCGCGTCGGGATCCGTGGGCACGTGCGCCCCGCCAGCCCCCGCGCCCAGGGACGGTGTCTGCCCCGGCGGAGCAGTGCGGGGGGAGGCGGCCGGCCGGGGACAGCCCTGCGCGTCGGGATCCGTGGGCACGTGCGCCCCGCCAGCCCCCGCGCCCAGGGACGGTGTCTGCCCGTGCGCGGCTCGGCCACCCCCCCGGCCACCCTGCCCTGCTGGGTCCCCGGGGGGGCTTTGGTGCCACCGCCCCATCCCTGCCAGGCTGCACCAGCCGGCCCCTCCTCCCGGGAGAGCTAGCTGGAGGCCCGTGCTGGGCTCGCAGGCACTGAGCCCTCTGCAAACAGCCGGCAGCCCGGGGCGGGGGAGGGCCCCTGCATGGGATCCCAGGGGCTCAGAGCCGGTGGTGGCTGCAGGGGGGCGGGGCAGGGCCCCATGTGGGATCAGAGCAGGTCGGAGGCTGAGGGCGCCTGGCGGGGCGGAGTGGAGGGGGGACGATGACCCACGAGGGATCGGAGCCGCTTGGAGGCTGAGGGCGCCCGGCGGGACAGAGGGGGCCCAAGGAGCTCGGAGGCTGGGGGGGCCCAAGGGGCAGAGGGGACCCAAGGAGCTCGGAGGCTGGGGGCGCCCAGCAGGGCGGGGGGGCCCCCCCACGAGGGACTGGAGCCTGGGGGCGCCCGGCGGGGCGGGGGGGGCCCCCACGAGGGATCGGAGCCACTCAGAGGCTGGGGGCGCCCGGCGGGACAGGGAGAGGCCCAAGGGGCTCGGAGGCTGGGGGCGCCCGGCGGGGCGGGGGGGCCCCCCGCAAGGGCTCGGAGGCTGGGGGCGCCCGGCGGGACAGGGAGAGGCCCAAGGGGCTCGGAGGCTGGGGGCGCCCGGCGGGGCGGGGAGAGGCCCAAGGGGCTCGGAGGCTGGGGGCGCCCGGCGGGGCGGGAGGGGGCCCCCGCGAGGGATCGGAGGCTGGGGGCGCCCGGCGGGGCGGGGGGGGCCCCCCCGAGGGATCGGAGGCTGGGGGCGCCCGGCGGGGCGGGGGGGGCCCCCCCGAGGGATCGGAGGCTGGGGGTGCCCGGCAGGGCAGGGGGCCCCCCCCCGAGGGATCGGACCCGTCGCCGTACCCCGGCCAGGTCTGGTTGGGCTCGAAGAGGATGAGCAGGGTGGGCTCGTAGTAGCCGCACAGGAACTGCATGTCGATGATGTTGAGCAGCTTCTCGTCCAGCTCCCGCACGTCGATGATGTAGCTGGGCAGGAAGCTGGATTTCTGGCTGCGGCGGGAGGGAAAGCGTGTGAGGGGCTGGGAGGCCGAGGGGGGCAGCCAGCCAGCCCCTCCGGCCCAGCCGCCCGCGGCCCCACGCCCCCTCGGAAGGGGCCCAGCCTGGCTCTGGAGCAGGCCCAGAGAGCCCCACTCCTGTGCGCTCCGTCCTCTCCTCTCCTCTCCTCTCCCGCGCCTGCTCCCCCACCGTGGGGCGCCCGGCCCCCTCCCCCCGCCGGGCTGGAGCAGCCCCCGCCCCCCACGGCGGGCCGCAGGCAGGGGCTGCTCCGGTACCAGGTAACCGCGCACCGGTGGCCTGGGCCCACCCCCACCCTGCGGCACGGGGCCTTACCCCTCTCCCATCACCCCCTCGTGCTCGTCCGTCAGCGTGTCCCGCCGGAAGGGCAGCACCACGAGGCGGGTGCCGTAGATCAGCATGACGGCGCAGCGCCCGTCCGGGTCCACCCGCACCTTGGGGATGTGAACGTTCTGCACAAAGCCGTCCTGGGGGCACAGAGCGCAGCAGACTGAGCCACACCGGCCCCGCGGGCCCGGGGCAAACCTGCCCCCCCCGCCCCCGCTGAGCCACTCCGGCCCCGCGGGCCCGGGGCAAACCTGCCCCCCCCGCCCCCGCTGAGCCACTCCGGCCCCGCGGGCCCGGGGCAAACCTGCCCCCCTCCCCCCCGCGCTGAGCCACTCCGGCCCCGCGGGCCCGGGGCAAACCTGCCCCCCCCGCCCCCGCTGAGCCACTCCGGCCCCGCGGGCCCGGGGCAAACCTGCCCCCCTCCCCCCCGCGCTGAGCCACTCCGGCCCCGCGGGCCCGGGGCAAACCAGCCCCCCCCCCCGCCCCCCGCTGAGCTACTCCGGCCCGCAGGCCCGGGGCAAACCTGCCCCCCCCCCGCTGAGCCACTCCGGCCCCGCGGGCCTGGGGCAAACCTGCCCCCCCCCCGAGCCACTCCAGCCCCGCGGGCCCGGGGCAAACCTGCCAGCCCCAGGCAGCCACACTGGAGCCTCCCAGAACCACCTTCCTCCCCACGAGCCTCAGCAGCCCCCCCAGCCACCGGAAATGGTCGGCCTGCTTCTGGCAACCCAGGCTGGCCTGGCCCCCGCAGGGCCCGAGGGCTTTCTCCCCGGGCCCGGCGCTCCTGGCTCCCCGAGGGGGGCAGGCGCTGGACACAGCCCGTGGGTCTCAGCCCTGGAACGCAGGGGGCTCAGTCCCACACACGGCCCAGGGGCTCCCCCTCACCGGGGGCGGAGCCGTGCAGGGAGCTGCCACCTGCCCCTCTCCACGCGCTCCCATCCCGTACAGGGCAGCCCAGCCGAGGGGCCACGGAGGCCACGCACAGCTCCCCCGGGGTGGGCCGGAAACGCGCCTCGGCCCGGCTCCGCCACCTCGTTCCTGCGCCGCGGTCTCGCCCTTGGGCTGTGAAGGGCCGAAGCCGCCGGCCCCAGGCCTGGCCGTGTTACAACCCCAGCGCTGGGGGGCGGAGGGCAGGCCTGGCGGGCCAGGGAGGGCCCAGCGCTCCCAGCCTGGCGGGGGCATGATGCCCGGGGCGAGCGGCTGCCCGAGCGGCCCCCATGCCGCGGCGGGAACAGGGAGGCGCTGACCCCCAGCTCGCACGCAAGGACCGACCTTTAGCTCCGGCTCCTCAAAGTAGTGCAGGGAGAGGGTCTTCAGGTCGTGGGTGCCCGGGTCGTACTCCACCACCGAGAGCTGGGGGGAGGGGGAGGGTTAGACGGCACCCTCGGGTGGGGGCACCCTCCACGGACATGGCACCTCCATGGACTTCAAAGGCCTGCGGGGAGCACTGTGCCCGCCCGGAAAGGCAGCAGATACCACGTGGGCCACGTCAGCCCCTTGGTTCCACGCCGGGCTGGAGGACCCGAGGTACCGCCCGAGCACTCCGAGCCGCTCCCTGCTCTGCCCCTCACGCCCAGGCTGGGTCCGCCAGCCCCCCTCCCTCCGGGTCCGCCAGCCCCCCTCCCTCCAGACCTGCCCGACCCCCCTCCCTCCGGGTCTGTCAGCCCCCCTCCCTCCGGACCTCCCCGACCCCCCCACCTCTGGGTCCGTCATCCCCCTCCCTCCGGGTCCATCAGGCCCCCCTCCCTCCAGATCCGTCAGCCCCCCTCCCTCCAGACCTGCCCGACCCCCCTCCCTCCGGGTCCGTCAGCCCCCCTCCCTCCAGACCTGCCCGACCCCCCTCCCTCCGGGTCCGTCAGCCCCCCTCCCTCCAGACCTGCCCGACCCCCCTCCCTCCAGATCCATCAGCCCACTCCCTCCGGACCTGCCCGACCCCCCTCCCTCCGGGTCCGTCAGCCCCCCTCCCTCCAGACCTGCCCGACCCCCCTCCCTCCAGATCCATCAGCCCACTCCCTCCGGACCTGCCCGACCCCCCTCCCTCCGGGTCCGTCAGCCCCCCTCCCTCCAGACCTGCCCGACCCCCCTCCCTCCAGATCCATCAGCCCACTCCCTCCGGACCTGCCCGACCCCCCTCCCTCCGGGTCCGTCAGGCCCCCCTCCCTCCAGACCTGCCCGACCCCCCTCCCTCCAGATCCATCAGCCCACTCCCTCCGGACCTGCCCGACCCCCCTCCCTCCGGGTCCGTCAGGCCCCCCTCCCTCCGGGTCCGCCAGCCCCCCTCCCTCCGGGTCCGTCAGCCCCCCTCCCTCCGGGTCCGTCAGCCCCCCTCCCTCCAGACCTGCCCGACCCCCCTCCCTCCGGGTCCGTCAGCCCCCCTCCCTCCGGGTCCGCCAGCCCCCCTCCCTCCAGACCTGCCTGACCCCCCTCCCTCCGGGTCCGTCAGCCCCCCTCCCTCCGGGTCTGTCAGCCCCCCTCCTTCCAGATCCGTCAGCCCCCCTCCCTCCGGGTCCGCCAGCCCCCCTCCCTCCAGACCTGCCTGACCCCCCTCCCTCCGGGTCTGTCAGCCCCACTCCCTCCGGACATGCCCGACCCCCCTCCCTCTGGGCTGTCAGCCATCCCCCCCGGGTCCAGCAGCCCCCCAGCTAGTCCAGTCCCAGCCTGGGGGGATGATCTGGCCCAGGCCCTGCCCGTCCCGCGGGGCCTGCCCCCGAAGTTACCTTGGCATCCTTGAAGCTGAGCAGCAGGGCGTCCCTCTTGGCTCCCGCCAGCTGCACGCTGGCCATGGACATGACGTTGCCGAAGAAGGCGAAGGCGGCCACCAGCTCCAGCTTCTCCTTGTGACTTTTGCCCTCTGCCCAGGCCAGAGCACGAGTGAGGCCGAGAGGTGCAGGGCCAGGGCTCTGCCTGCCCCCCGCCGAGGGGCGCCCCGGCCTCGCCCACGTCACAGCACCCAGCCTGCTCTGCCCTCTCCACCCGCCGAGGGGTGCCCCGGCCTCGCCCACGTCACAGCACCCAGCCTGCTCTGCCCTCTCCACCCGCCGAGGGGCGCCCCGGCCTCGCCCACGTCACAGCACCCAGCCTGCTCTGCCTGCCCCCGCCGAGGGGCGCCCCGGCCTCGCCCACGTCACAGCACCCAGCCTGCTCTGCCCTCTCCACCCGCCGAGGGGCGCCCCGGCCTCGCCCACGTCACAGCACGCAGCCTGCTCTGCCTGCCCCCGCCGAGGGGCGCCCCGGCCTCGCCCACGTCACAGCACGCAGCCTGCTCTGCCCTCTCCACCCGCCGAGGGGCGCCCCGGCCTCGCCCGCGTCACAGCACCCAGCCTGCTCTGCCTGCCCCCGCCGAGGGGCGCCCCGGCCTCGCCCGCGTCACAGCACCCAGCCTGCTCTGCCCTCTCCACCCGCCGAGGGGCGCCCCGGCCTCGCCCACGTCACAGCACCCAGCCTGCTCTGCCTGCCCCCGCCGAGGGGCGCCCCGGCCTCGCCCACGTCACAGCACGCAGCCTGCTCTGCCCTCTCCACCCGCCGAGGGGCGCCCTGGCCTCGCCCACGTCACAGCACCCAGCCTGCTCTGCCCTCTCCACCCGCCGAGGGGCGCCCTGGCCTCGCCCACGTCACAGCACCCAGCCTGCTCTGCCCTCTCCACCCGCCGAGGGGCGCCCCGGCCTCGCCCGCGTCACAGCACCCAGCCTGCTCTGCCTGCCCCCGCCGAGGGGCGCCCTGGCCTCGCCCGCATCACAGCACCCAGCCTGCTCTGCCCTCTCCACCCGCCGAGGGGCGCCCCGGCCTCACCCACGTCACAGCACCCAGCCTGCTCTGCCCTCTCCACCCGCCGAGGGGCGCCCCGGCCTCGCCCACGTCACAGTACCCAGCTTGCTCTGCCTGCCCCCGCCGAGGGGCGCCCCAGCCTCGCCCGTGTCACAGCACCCAGCCTGCTCTGCCTGGCCCCGCCGAGGGGCGCCCCGGCCTCGCCCACGTCACAGCACCCAGCCTGCTCTGCCTGCCCCCGCCGAGGGGCGCCCCGGCCTCGCCCGCGTCACAGCACCCAGCCTGCTCTGCCTGCCCCCGCCGAGGGGCGCCCCGGCCTCGCCCGCATCACAGCACCCAGCCTGCTCTGCCTGCCCCCGCCGAGGGGCGCCCCGGCCTCACCCACGTCACAGCACCCAGCCTGCTCTGCCCTCTCCACCCGCCGAGGGGCGCCCCGGCCTCACCCACGTCACAGCACCCAGCCTGCTCTGCCCTCTCCACCCGCCGAGGGGCGCCCCGGCCTCGCCCACGTCACAGCACGCAGCCTGCTCTGCCTCGCCCCGCCAAGGGGCGCCCCGGCCTCGCCCGCGTCACAGCACCCAGCCTGCTCTGCCTGGCCCCGCCGAGGGGCGCCCCGGCCTCGCCCGCGTCACAGCACCCAGCCTGTTCTGCCTGCCCCCGCCGAGGGGCGCCCCGGCCTCGCCCGCGTCACAGCACGCAGCCTGCTCTGCCCTCTCCACCCGCCGAGGGGCGCCCCGGCCTCGCCCGCGTCACAGCACCCAGCCTGCTCTGCCCTCTCCACCCGCCGAGGGGCGCCCCGGCCTCGCCCACGTCACAGCACGCAGCCTGCTCTGCCCTCTCCACCCGCCGAGGGGTGCCCCGGCCTCGCCCGCGTCACAGCACCCAGCCTGCTCTGCCCTCTCCACCCGCCGAGGGGCGCCCCGGCCTCGCCCGCGTCACAGCACCCAGCCTGCTCTGCCCTCTCCACCCGCCGAGGGGTGCCCCGGCCTCGCCCGCGTCACAGCACCCAGCCTGCTCTGCCCTCTCCACCCGCCGAGGGGCGCCCCGGCCTCGCCCACGTCACAGCACGCAGCCTGCTCTGCCCTCTCCACCCGCCGAGGGGCGCCCTGGCCTCGCCCACGTCACAGCACCCAGTCTGCTCTGCCCTCTCCACCCGCCGAGGGGCGCCCCGGCCTCGCCCACGTCACAGCACGCAGCCTGCTCTGCCCTCTCCACCCGCCGAGGGGCGCCCCGGCCTCGCGCGCGTCACAGCACCCAGCCTGCTCTGCCCTCTCCACCCGCCGAGGGGCGCCCCGGCCTCGCCCACGTCACAGCACCCAGCCTGCTCTGCCTGCCCCCGCCGAGGGGCGCCCCGGCCTCGCCCACGTCACAGCACGCAGCCTGCTCTGCCCTCTCCACCCGCCGAGGGGCGCCCCGGCCTCGCGCGCGTCACAGCACCCAGCCTGCTCTGCCCTCTCCACCCGCCGAGGGGCGCCCCGGCCTCGCCCACGTCACAGCACCCAGCCTGCTCTGCCTGCCCCCGCCGAGGGGCGCCCCGGTCTCGCCCACGTCACAGCACCCAGCCTGCTCTGCCCTCTCCACCCGCCGACCCCGCCGGCCAGCCCCATGTGGTCCCCCGGCCGCGCCGGGAATCAGCCCCGGGGCCCCCACGGGACGCCTCGCCCTCTGTCAGGATCACGCCCGTCGCGCCGCACTCGCGATAGCCGGGGCGTGGCCAATTCAGCCCCATGTCACAGCTCCGCGCCCCCGGCCAGCCCCTCGCTCCGCCGGCCAGGAGGCAGGCCCGGGACAGCCGGCCAGGGGCTGCGGGATTCCACGCCCCACTGCCCACCCCCAGCCCGACGGGCTCCCCGGGAGAGGCTTGGGGGCAGGACGCTGTGACCTACGCTGGGGTGGCCATGGCTGGCAGGGCCTAAGGAGATTTCCTGGTTCCCCGCTGCTGGCTCTCAGGCCGGCGCTGGGCAGGGGGTGGCCGGCCCCGTGACCCAAAGACCACGTGCCAAGTGGGTTCTGCTTCCACCGGCTCGTGGTCTCGGCAGGACGCAGAGGCCTGCACGTGAGCAGGACGGGGGGACGCGCCGCGGCCAGGCTCAGGTTCCGGCCCCACCCCAGGCGACCCCGCAGAGCCAGGCCGCCCCACTGCTGCCCGCTCCCCGCCCCACCTACCTGTGGGCCTGTCTCCTTTCGTGGAGGGCTGGAAGGAAGAGAGCACTGCATCAGCCGCTGCACCCAGACGGCCAAGTCCCGCGAGCCTGGCCGGGCAGCAGCCCTGCTCTAGCGCCCGTGGCCGGGGCCCCTCAGCTCGGGGCCGGGGGCCTGGTCCCACTCACGGGGCAGCTCCAGAGCACGCAAGCAATGGAAGCTCCCCCGCCCCAGCACAGCCACTGCCCCTCAGCCTTGGCCGGCAGCCCCCCAGCATTCCTGGGCTTTTCCCCACCCCCAGGCTCTCCCGTGCCTGGCCCACAAGCCCTGCCCCCCAGGTCCGTGCACCTAACCCCTCTGAAAAGAAGACGTGAGCCAAGCACCGAGTATTCCCGCAACACGGTAACCGAGCTAACCTGAGCACAAGCACCTCTCCGGAGGCCAGGCCTACGCCCCCCCCATCCGCTCCCCTACGGTCCCCTTTCCTACCCGCCCACAGCTAACCGCCCCCGTGCGGGCTCTCAACCTCCACCACCGCCTTCCCGTGGTGTCCTTGGCCTCTGTCTGTCAGAGGCTGGAGAGGGATGGCAGGAGACAAATCGCTTGATCATTGTCTTCGGTCCACCCTCTCTGGGGCACCTGGCGCTGGCCACTGTCGGCAGACAGGATACTGGGCTAGATGGACCTTTGGTCTGACCCAGTCCGGCCGTTCTTATGTTCTTATGCTTATCAGCAAATCGAAGATGCAGAATTATAACGCTGAGCGCAGACCTGCTGCCAGCAGGGCGGGGCCCCCGCAGGACGAACGTTCAAACAGCCCCTTTGTGCTTCCTGCCCCACTGCCCTTCGTGCTGGGGAGGCGCTGTCGTAACTAGCCACTAAATTCCCTCCCCACTCTCCTCAGCCTGTGCCAGGAGCCCTACAAAAGCCTTAACGGCGAGGCTGCTGCCAGGCTCACCCCCAGCGTCCCAGCTCCTCGTACTCTCCCCTCCGTCTGTATCCAGTAGGGATGAAATGCTGGAGTCGATTAGGCGATAAACAAAAGCCTATCGGTTAATGCAATCGACTAGATGCATTTAAATGCAGAGTCCCGCTGCGGCTCTGCATTAACACGTCGTACGACGCCCTGGCTCAGTCCTAGCTCACGCCAGGCCGGGACCCAGCCCCACTGCGGCTCTGCATTAACACGTCATACGACGCCCTGGCTCAGTCCTAGCTGACGCCAGGCCGGGACCCAGCCCCACTGCGGCTCTGCATTAACACATCGTACGACGCCCTGGCTCAGTCCTAGCTCACGCCAGGCCGGGACCCAGCCCCACTGTGGCTCTGCATTAACACGTCGTACGACGCCCTGGTTCAGTCCTAGCTCACGCCAGGCCGGGACCCAGCCCCACTGCGGCTCTGCATTAACATGTCGTACGACGCCCTGGCTCAGTCCTAGCTCACGCCGGGCCGGGACCCAGCCCCACTGTGGCTCTGCATTAACACGTCGTACGACGCCCTGGTTCAGTCCTAGCTCACGCCGGGCCGGGACCCAGCCCCACTGTGGCTCTGCATTAACACGTCGTACGACGCCCTGGCTCAGTCCTAGCTCACACCGGGCCGGGACCCAGCCCCACTGCGGCTCTGCATTAACACGTCGTACGACGCCCTGGTTCAGTCCTAGCTCACGCCAGGCCGGGACCCAGCCCCACTGCGGCTCTGCATTAACACATCGTATGACACCTTGGCTCAGTCCTAGCTCACGCCAGGCCGGGACCCAGCCCCACTGCGGCTCTGCGTTAACACGTCGTACGACGCCCTGGCTCAGTCCTAGCTCACACCGGGCCGGGACCCAGCCCCACTGCGGCTCTGCATTAACACTTCGTACGACGCCCTGGTTCAGTCCTAGCTCACGCCAGGCCGGGACCCAGCCCCACTGCGGCTCTGCATTAACACATCGTACGACGCCCTGGTTCAGTCCTAGCTGACGCCGGGCCGGGACCCAGCCCCACTGCGGCTCTGCATTAACACTTCGTACGACGCCCTGGCTCAGTCCTAGCTCGCGCCAGGCCGGGACCCAGCCCCACTGCGGCTCTGCATTAACACGTCATACGACGCCCTGGCTCAGTCCTAGCTCACGCCAGGCCGGGACCCAGCCCCACTGCAGCTCTGCATTAACACGTCGTACGACGCCCTGGCTCAGTCCTAGCTGACGCCAGGCCGGGACCCAGCCCCACTGCGGCTCTGCATTAACACGTCGTACGACGCCCTGGCTCAGTCCTAGCTGACGCCAGGCCGGGACCCAGCCCCACTGCGGCTCTGCATTAACACGTCGTACGACGCCCTGGCTCAGTCCTAGCTGACGCCAGGCCGGGACCCAGCCCCACTGCGGCTCTGCATTAACACGTCGTACGACGCCCTGGCTCAGTCCTAGCTGACGCCAGGCCGGGACCCAGCCCCACTGCGGCTCTGCATTAACACGTCATACGACGCCCTGGCTCAGTCCTAGCTGACGCCGGGCTGGGACCCAGCCTCACTGCAGCTCTGCATTAACACGTTGTACGACGCCCTGGTTCAGTCCTAGCTCACGCCGGGCCGGGACCCAGCCCCACTGCGGCTCTGCATTAACACGTCATACGACGCCCTGGCTCAGTCCTAGCTGACGCCGGGCCGGGACCTAGCCTCACTGCAGCTCTGCATTAACACGTCGTACGACGCCCTGGCTCAGTCCTAGCTCACGCCGGGCCGGGACCCAGCCCCACTGCGGCTCTGCATTAACACGTCGTACGACGCCCTGGTTCAGTCCTAGCTGACGCCAGGCCGGGACCCAGCCCCACTGCGGCTCTGCATTAACACGTCGTACGACGCCCTGGCTCAGTCCTAGCTGACGCCGGGCCGGGACCCAGCCCCACTGCGGCTCTGCATTAACACGTCGTACGACGCCCTGGCTCAGTCCTAGCTGACGCCGGGCCGGGACCCAGCCCCACTGCGGCTCTGCATAACACGTCATACGACGCCCTGGCTCAGTCCTAGCTCACGCCAGGCCGGGACCCAGCCCCACTGCGGCTCTGCATTAACACGTCATACGACGCCCTGGCTCAGTCCTAGCTGACGCCGGGCCGGGACCTAGCCTCACTGCAGCTCTGCATTAACACGTAGTAGGAGCCGGGCAGCCTGCCCCCAGCTCCTCCTGCATTTTAAATTGCACAGTCACAGCGGGGTTTGGTCATGGACCCGGTGTGAGCCAGGCTGCCTTCCCTTCTCGACTAATCAAGTCGTCCATACAAACTGTATCAACTACTTGATTCGTAAGTGAAGCTCATTTTAACATCCCTCGTATCCAGCCAGTTCTGTTGGTGCGACTGCGGAGTTCTGCTCCATCACTATGGCAATACAAGCCACAAACAATAATAATAATTTACAAACGCTTCCAAATTTCTTCTTTCCTTTGTGATTTATGAATGACATTTCCTGGCAGGTGTCCAAGGCATTTTTGGGTTTGCACCTCCACTCAGAAGAGGATTAATTCTGAGTTCCCGGGGGGTCAAAAATATTACGCTTTCATTTGATTAACATACACCCTGGATTTGCGTTAGGAACACAGGCCTGCAAGCGAGCTCCCTGACTATCGAATCCAGTCCCTGGTACCACAGGCAACCCATAGACATGCAGGGATCGGATCTGTGGAAACAGCTGCGACACAGAGGGCTGGGCGGGACTGACATGGCTTGGCGGGAGAACCGGGTACCTCGGAGTCATGGTTGAGTCTGTACACGTAGAGCTGAGACGTTCCTGCCACTACCAGGTTGCGCTCTGTGTTGGAGAAGAAGTTGCAGTACATGGAGAATTCCACCCCCGTCGGGGGGTGGGCCTGTCTGTACACCGCATACATCCTCGGGGAACCTGCCCAGAGACAGGGAAGAGAAAGACCCATCGGCCGTGAGAACCACCAGTAACCCAAGGGCCCCCGAGAGGCCCCGCTGTCCCAGGCTGTGCAAGACAGTGAGGCAGGCAGCCGGCGAGAGAGCCTAGCGCTGCCACAGCCCCATCTCGGAGACCAAGGCTCCCCCCACGGCGCGCCAGACCCGGCAGCCCGAGCCTCCAGCCCCCTGGGAGGGCAACACGGCGCCGGCCGCCCCTTTCGGAGCCTGGCAGCGGGGCCCCCGAAGCGAGGCTGGGGCCGGCGTCCAATGGACCCGCCAAGGAGTCTCCCGGGGCCAAGCAGAGCCTGAGGCCAGGACAGAGCCGGGGGCTGTTACCCCCCAGCCCCCAGGACACGGCCCCACGCGCTCAGGGCTGGGCATGGCGCCCTCCCTGGGACCCCCCCGCCCCTCCCGCCGGCAGGGCGCAGCGCCCGGGGGTTGGGGGGGAAGTGCCCCTGCCAGGGGCCTGACCCCCGGGAAACCTCAACCCCCCTGCGGCCTGCGCTGCCCCCCCCCGAGCGACCCCTCCCCCACCTCCCCCCGAGCGACCCCTCCCCCCACCTCCCCCGAGCGACCCCTCCCCCGCCTCCCCCCGAGCGACCCCTCCCCCCACCTCCCCCAGAGCGACCCCTCCCCCCACCTCCCCCAGAGCGACCCCTCCCCCACCTCCCCCCGAGCGACCCTCCCCCAGAGCGACCCCTCCCCCACCTCCCCCCGAGCGACCCCTCCCCCAGAGCGACCCCTCCCCCACCTCCCCCCGAGCGACCCTCCCCCCACCTCCCCCGAGCGACCCCTCCCCCACCTCGCCCCGAGCGACCCTCCCCCCCCGGGACCCACCGGCCCCCCTCGCTGCTCCTCATGCGGCCGCCGGAAGCGCCGGGTCCCGCCGGGCTACCATAGAGCGGCGACGTCGGGGCTAGAGAGGCCGCGAGGGGGCGGGGCTGCCCGGAACCATAGAGTCGCGCCCACTGCGCCTGCGCCGCGCTCCCCCCCCCCTCCCCGCCGCGCGCTGGGAACGTTCCGGGAGGCGCCGGGCCGGTCAGGGCTGCAGGGGTCTCTGCTCCTCCCCGCCGCCAGGGGGCGCTGCCCCGTGTCCGCTCCTCGCCTCTGCACCCAGCCCCCCCCCGTGCACCCACTGACCTGCCCTCCCCCACGTGGCCCCACACAGACCCCCCCACACTAAATCCCACCACGTGGATCCTCCAGGCTGAGCCTGCCTGTGCACCCCTGCACGACGGCCTGGCACGGGCGCGTGCAAGAGTCGCTCACTAGCCTGGTGCACTGGACTCCCCAGTGGCGCCGCCCTGTACGATTAGGGCCCTAATGAACTCCTGGCCCATTCTGGCCAATTTCACAGTCCTGGTGTGGAGAAATCCCTGCAGTGTGATATAGTGATAGAGCGCTGCACAGTCCTGGAGTTTGTAACGTTACACTTTGTATTAAGATCTGTCCTTTCCGGGCTTTGTTCAGTGTCTTAGAGACGCTCTGGAACGTTTCTCCTAGAACTTTGTATTAAGAGATCTAGATCTTGTAAGAAAAAACTGTCTTTTGAGCTCTCCCCTTTCCTTGATTGCCCTGTTGAAATGACTGAGGTGTGAATGGAGAATGAAGGGGGAGCCCCTCCAGCAGCAGTCCCAAGGGCGGAGAGGGTCTGGGAGACAGACCCAAGACAATACCTGTGCAGTGAGCTCATTAAGAAGACTGGACAGACAGACCCCTTGGGAGTCCAGCAGCAAGTGCCTGCCCTTGGAAGGACTCTCTTTGAAGCCGCATTAGGAAAGGCCAGGTGATGACTAATTGGCTGCACGAGAGGGATAAATAGGAGGCATCTTGCAGAGGGACCCCGGGTTTTCGTCTTGTCAACATGGGAGCATCGATCCGGATCGGCAGAAGCCCGGCTCCACCCCCTCCCCCTTCTAACTCACCTGGCCAATGCAGTTAGGGGGAGCAACTTTTGGTAACAACAAGATGGAGTGTGCTTGTGTGTGTGTGTGTGTGTTTGTGTGTGCGCGCGCATGAGTGTGATGTGTCATATGCATATGATAAGTATTGATTGATCTATGTATGTTCAATAAATGTGGTGTGTTGCCTTATCCCCCTGAAAAAGATCCTGGGTGCTTCTTTTAAGCACAACACTAGCATCTTTTCTGTGGTAAATGCCATGCTTTCGGCTATTGGCGTCTGGAATTGAAATGTGCAATTTCGGGGTGTGGTAGCGGCCCTCTCCTAGCCACAAAGACGTCTGCCCAAGAAGGCCGTGGCACCGCTACCCTTACAGAGGCTCTGTCTGCTCTGGGAAGGGCTGGCAACAAAAGTGCTGTGAACACACAAACGTCGCCACCAGTGAAAAGTGGGCAAACTGTTTTTTCTGCCTCCCGTTGTCGACATTTCCTGGCCACATTGCAAGCTCCCTGTCATCAGATAGAGCAAAGCATTGTGGGGACACATCCAGTGTTGCAGGAAGGCAGAGCTGATCCCTCCGCTCCTTGGGACACCCACGTAGCTCTGGGAGCTCTCCGTTCTGAGGGATGGCAGAGTAGGACAACCATCCCTCCAGCCTGCCTGTCGCTGGGTTCCTAGCAGGGCAGAACAGGAGCATTCCAGTGACTTGTTCTTCCTGGAGCAGCTCCCTCAGCTGGCAGACACTTCCCGGAGCTTTGAAAGGGGAGGGTGTGTGACGGCAGGTTGGGGGTCCCCCATCTCCTGCACCCCGAAATGGCACGAACAGACTGCACCAGCCGGTGGAATAGAGGAAGTTTATTGCCTCTCCAGGATACAGCACAGCACAGATGTAATCTGGTCACAGAGCTGGGCTAGGATGCCTCAGGCCCCCTTGAGATGGGGGAGACTGGGCCCCTAAACTCCAGCCCCTTTCCCTAGCCTGTCTCCTCCATGCTCCCAGACAGCCAGCAACTAACTAACCCTCTTCCAGGCCTGCCCCCCGCTAGGGCAGCATTCCACCTTCCTTTGTTCCTCTCCATGGGGGGTGTCTGGCCACTGGTTTGCATAGTGACTCATCCTGTTTTGCTGGGTCATGGTACCCACAGCAGCCAGTGGGGGTTACCCCAGAGCCAGCAGCATAGAAACCAGCCAGGTACCCCCACTACATCACAGGGTGCGCCTGCCTGCAGGGCAGCAGAGATCACAGAACACTGAGCAGAGCCATCCGGGCAGGCATGGTGGGATCGTGGCAGAAGCCAGTTCTCTGGACAGAACAAACAGCAGGGTCCACACTGGCTCTTTGTGGACAATAAGGGGAGGGGCAAAGAGCAAAATGGACGTTTTTCGCCACCAGACCTGGGTGCATGGCAGTGTCAACGCTCTCATTGTTTTGTCACCAAAAGGCAGCGTTTGGCAACAAAACGTGCCGGTGTTGACAAACCCATAGGCGCTGCTGTCAGAGGGGTCGCCTTCAGAGCTGGGCCACTGGAGAGCAGTGGCTGCTGGCCGGGAGCCCAGGTTTGAGGCAGAGCTGTCCCCAGCAGCAGCAGTACAGAAATAAGGGTGGCATGGGCTGGCATTGCCACCGGTACATCTGTGCAGCTGCCCGCAGAGCTCGGCCCTCAGTGGCCAGCCCCATGCCTGGCTGCCCAGCTCTGAAGATGGTGCTAATCCTGAGACACACACGTACCCCACAACTCCTTTTTGGGTTAGAAGCTCCAAACGCCGGCCTTCCCTGTGAAACGCCGGCCTTCCCTGTGAAACGCCAGCCTTCCCCGTGAAACGCCGGCCTTCCCCGTGAAACGCCAGCCTTCCCCGTGAAACGCCGGCCTTCCCCGTGAAACGCCGGCCTTCCCCGTGAAACACCAGCCTTCCCCGTGAAACGCCGGCCTTCCCCGTGAAACGCCGGCCTTCCCCGTGAAACACCAGCCTTCCCCGTGAAACGCCGGCCTTCCCCGAAACATCAGCCATCACCATGAAATCTTTCTCGTGCAGGGTAAAAGCCCGTGCAAACCAGGGGAGGCCTGATTTCACAGCCTGTGACGCATTCTTCAGGTCCATGAATGTGGCGGGGCCCTGTAGGCCATCATTAGGCATGGAGCCAGTAGGTGCTGTAAGAAACATTGTGGGGCTCCATGGCCTCTTCTGGCTACCACGGGACAAGCCGGAGCCAAAGGGCAGGGCTACGTTGCATCTGGCCGATGGTGGGAGTCTGGGGAGGGTGCTCTCAACCAGCGGAGGGGAGACACTCTCCTGCCGACACAGCGCCGTCTACAGGCGGGCTTGGGGGGTAAGACAAGTAGCACAGGGGGCAGGTTCCCCCCCCCCCCCAGTGCCATAGTTACACCACCATGCGGCTCATCGACACTACAGCTGGGATCCCCACTCTGAGATTGTCGCACGGCACGGAGGTCGATTTACCAGGTCCTCACGTGGAGCAGACAGGACACACCGACTGCTGCTCGCTCTCCCGTGGACCGGGATCCTGCACCTCCGCACGCAGGCTAACGGGAGCCAGCAGGAGAGCGTCTCCGGGTGACACGCCACAGCGGGGACACCACAGGAGGCAGACCCCAGCTCGGCTCTTCCCGGTGGCTGAGACGGCCCTCCCGGTTGCATGGGCCGGCCCGACGTGTGTGGCGCAGCCCTCGCTAACCCCTCTTGCTGACGTCGGTGGGGACTAGCTGAAGCCCCTTGGGAAATGACTGGAAGCACCACTAGAAGGAAGAGCCGTTTCCATTCCCTTCTATGAGACGATGCAAAACGTCTCCAGAACAGTGACCGTGTGAACGTGAAAAGTTTGGCCTGAATAAAATATCGCTGTTTTCACTCGGGTCCCCCGAATATTTGACCTGAAAACCCGGAAAAGCGAACCCGGAAGACGTTCTGCAGTAAGAACCCGACCGCGGGGGAGGTGGGAGCCACAGTTGCATGAAAGTGCTCAGTTCCGTTTATTCAAGGGTGTGTGCGTACGCGATGCTGATTTCTGAGTGGGAGCTGGTAATCGCGGCCAATCATGACGTTCCAATCAAAGGAGGTGATTCCGTACTGAATGCAACTTGCGATTTCAAGTCCATTGTCAGTTACCCACCAGGAAATCTGGAAATCAGACCCCTTGTTATTAGCCCCTCCCCATGTGGGGCTAGGTCTACACGACCCCCTCTGGCAGCGGAGGGATGTCACTAAAGCACACTGAAAGTGCAAAAAACGAGGAGTACAGGATCAGGCGGGAAATCACCCCACGGTCGGCAGAACCGCGTCTGAAGTGTGGTTTCAGGTTCGAAATGGCGCCTGTTCGAAACAGCGCCAGACGGTGATTATGCAAATTAATCACCTGAGGGGCTGCCCACGGCTGTTCCCAGGCGTGTGGCCTGTGGGCAGCTGAGGGGGGCAGGGCTGTAGGGACTGAGCCGAGCCCCAGGGAGCAGAGCCCCAGGGGGAGGGGGAGCGGACCCATGTCACGGGAGGGGCTGGGGCAGAGAATCCCTGAGATCTGTCTGGGCGTGCGTGGTGCCACTACGTCTCCACTGCGGGCTTCCTGCGCAAGAGGGCGCCAGCCGGCATGGGCGCTCTCGCAGGAAAGCTGGGACTGCCATGCACAGAATGGCCACCAGGGCACCCGTGCGGCCGCCAGGCTGTGTTTGTGCAAACCCCCGTTCCCCGGCCACACACAGCTTCCTGCACAAGAGCTCTTGTGCCAAAAGGAGCTACTCCCCGTAGGGGGAGGGCTGCCTGCCCCGCAAAACCCCGCTGCTCTGTCCAGCCACTGGACATTTGCCTGCGCAAACGCGCACTTGAGGTGTGGACAGGCCACAAGTTTTTGCACAAAAACGCTGCAGTGTAGATGTAGCCTGAGTGGCCACGCAGAGTCTGGGGGTTAACGGTGCCACGTCTCAGAGTGCCCACGCAGGGCCTGGGGGCTGGGTGAGAATGGTGCCACGTCTCTGAGTGGCCACGCCGGACCTGGGGGCTGGGTGTGAACGGTGCCACATCTTTGAGTGCCCACGCAGGGCCTGGGGGCTGGGGGTGAACGGTGCCACGTCTCTGAGTGCCCACGCTGGGCCTGGGGGCTGGGGATGAATGGTGCCACGTCTCTGAGTGCCCACGCTGGGCCTGGGGGCTGGGCGTGAACGGTGCCACGTCTGTGAGTGCCCACGCAGGACCTCGGGGTTGGGGGTGAATGGTTCCACGTCTCTGAGTGCCCATGCTGGGCCTGGGGGCTGGGGATGAACGGTGCCATGTCTCAGAGTGCCCACGCAGGGCCTGGGGGCTGGGTGTGAACGGTGCCACGTCTCTGAGTGCCCATGCAGGACCTCGGGGTTGGGGGTGAATGGTTCCACGTCTCTGAGTGCCCACGCTGGGCCTGGGGATGAATGGTGCCACGACTCTGGGTGCCCACGCAGGGCCCATGGGGTGTGGCATAAACAGACTAGGGCACGGGGGCTCTATGCTGTGCCCGTCCTCGAGCCAGGGACTCCAGTGATGCAGACAGACCCGCAGGTATCAGTGAAGAGTGGTGATGCCCCCTGGCTGGCTGTGCCCTCTCCCCCCAGCAGCAGCCCCTCCTCCCCCTGCGGTTTGGGTCCGTGGGGCTGGCGGGGTCACAGCATGGTGAGGTTCTCCTCGTACAGGGACAGCAGCAGCAGGATGGCCCAGCCGCCCAGCAGGCCCAGGTTGTGCAGGGCAAAGAGCAGCCACGGCCGCTTGTCCCTCACGCTCATCATGGTCGGCAGCTGGAAGGGAAGGGGGGTTAGGGGCCTGCACCCGCCGTGCCCAGAGCGGAGCCCCCGCAGCCCCTCTGCACCGGGAGGGCGACTCGTCCAGGCGCTACAGCCCCGCCCAGCGCACATCACTGGCGCCCACCGCTGAGATGCAGCCACCTCTGGGGTGGGCCAACGCAGCAGGCTCCCGGCCTCAGCATGGCTGCCCAGCCCTGGGCTCCCCCTAGCCCTGCCGGTGCCCCTCACACCCGACCCTCAGCCCTGCCAGCCCAGCCCTGGGCTCCCCCCAGCCCTGCCGGTGCCCCTCAGTCCCGACCCGCAGCCCTGCCAGCCCAGCCCTGGGCTCCCCCAGCCCTGCCGGTGCCCCTCAGTCCCGACCCGCAGCCCTGGGCTCCCCCCCAGCCCTGCCGGTGCCCCTCACACCCGACCCTCAGCCCTGCCAGCCCAGCCCTGGGCTCCCCCCAGCCCTGCCGGTGCCCCTCACACCCGACCCGCAGCCCTGCCAGCCCAGCCCTGGGCTCCCCCCAGCCCTGCCGGTGCCCCTCAGTCCCGACCCTCAGCCCCTGCCAGCCCAGCCCTGGGCTCCCCCCAGCCCTGCCGGTGCCCCTCACACCCGACCCGCAGCCCTGGGCTCCCCGCACCCCCATTCAGCTCTCAGTGGGATCCGTGGATTCGGGCTCGGCCCCCCCCCCCCGGGGAGCGGGGCAGGGGCAGCAGGTACCAGGGAAGCCGGCGGGCGAGTGGCTCACCATGTCGCACAGGGCCACGTAGAGGAAGAGCCCCGTGGCCACGGTGAAGATCCAGGTCTGGAAGTCCTCGCCC
This sequence comes from Pelodiscus sinensis, assembly GCF_052426305.1. Classification (NCBI taxonomy): domain Eukaryota; kingdom Metazoa; phylum Chordata; order Testudines; family Trionychidae; genus Pelodiscus; species Pelodiscus sinensis. The sequence goes on from NC_143053.1 coordinate 2,637,689, forward strand.
GTGCTCACCGACAGCGCCACGTAGAGGCCGAGGAAGGCGGTCAGGGCGCTGAGGAAGTTCAGCAGCAAGGCCTTCTTCACGCTCAGCCCGGCGTGCAGCAGGGCCGCAAAGTCCCCTGCGGGGCGGGAAGGGCAGCGTGTCGGGGGGGCCGCCACCCCCTCTGCCCAGCTGGGCAGCACCTCCCTGGGGCTGGGCCAGCAGGAGCCGCCCCCAGCTAGCCGGGTAAGAGCCCTGGGAACTAGTCCTGGGGAAACCCCATGCTGTGCCAGCCCAGTGCCGGCCGGGCGCCGGCAGCTCCCACCCTGGGGCCCGGGTCAGCCACCCACCTAGCTCGTGCGGCAGCTCGTGGCACAGCACGGCCAGCGACGTGGCCAGCCCCGTCTTCCAGGAGGTGGAGAAGGCCGCGCCCACCGCCAGCCCGTCGGCAAAGTTGTGGATGGCGTCTCCGATGGTGATCATGTAGGGGATCATGCGCTGCTCTGTGGAGCCAAGGGGGGTCGGGGCTGAGCGGGGCCCCCCCAATGGAGAGAACCCCAGCCCCGCCAGCCTGGGCCCTGCCCCAGCCGCCCAGACCCCCAGCCCCGCCAGCCTGGGCCCTGCCCCAGCCGCCCAGACCCCCAGCCCCGCCAGCCTGGGCCCTGCCCCAGCCGCCCAGACCCCCAGCCCCGCCAGCCTGGGCCCTGCCCCAGCTGCCCAGACCCCCGGCCCCGCCAGCCTGGGCCCTGCCCCAGCCACCCAGCCGCCCAGCCCCGCCAGCCTGGGCCCTGCCCCAGCCGCCCAGACCCCCAGCCCCGCCAGCCTGGGCCCTGCCCCAGCCGCCCAGACCCCCAGCCCCGCCAGCCTGGGCCCTGCCCCAGCCGCCCAGACCCCCAGCCCCGCCAGCCTGGGCCCTGCCCCAGCCGCCCAGACCCCCGGCCCCGCCAGCCTGGGCCCTGCCCCAGCCGCCCAGACCCCCAGCCCCGCCAGCCTGGGCCCTGCCCCAGCCGCCCAGACCCCCGGCCCCGCCAGCCTGGGCTCTGCCCCAGCCGCCCAGACCCCCGGCCCCGCCAGCCTGGGCCCTGCCCCAGCCGCCCAGACCCCCAGCCCCGCCAGCCTGGGCCCTGCCCCAGCCGCCCAGACCCCCAGCCCCGCCAGCCTGGGCCCTGCCCCAGCCGCCCAGACCCCCGGCCCCGCCAGCCTGGGCCCTGCCCCAGCCGCCCAGACCCCCGGCCCCGCCAGCCTGGGCCCTGCCCCAGCCGCCCAGACCTCCGGCCCCGCCAGCCTTGGCCCTGCCCCAGCCACCCAGACCTCCGGCCCCGGCCCCGGCCCCGCCAGCCTGGAACCACACCTCCCACAGCTGATACTTCAGGGATGGGTCAGGAAGCCACTTGGCCCCAGGTAGCAAAGTCCTGCCCCCTCTGCTGGGTCAAAACAACACGCAACTGCAGTTTCTCCATGGGCCCAGTGGCCTAATGGACAAGGCACCAGCCTCCGGAGCTGGGGATTGTGGGTTCAAGTCCCACCTGGGTTAGGGCAAGTCTCTCTGCTTTTCTCTAGGCCAGCGGGAGAGGGGGAAATGCCCCTGGGGAGGGGGGAATGGCTAGCAGCAGTGGCAGGAAGGGGGGGGAACACGGCTGGCATGAGCCCCACAGCTCCATGTACTGGGCTCTAGGACCCCATGGGCCCAGCTGAGCCCCTCCTTGGGGGGGGGGGGGGTTGATGGAAGGTCCATGGTGGAGGTTTGGGTGTGATGGGGGCTCTGAGGGTACCGAGCGGGGCAGAAACGCTCACCCCGGCTGCGTCTCGCCTGCCCCATCTTGCTGAGACTGGCTTCCTCGGCTGTGACCTGGGAAGGACAGAGGGGAGCATGAGCAGCCCTCCCTCGGGGAGCCCCCTCTCCTGGCAGCAGCTGCCCATTGGGCCCAGCCCTGCACCCCAGCACCGAGCCTCGGTCCCTCTGGCCACAGAGCCAGGCACAGCCAGCATGGGGCGCACGCCCGGCTCCGTCCAGCAGGGGGCAGCAGGTGCAGCTCCGGTTAGAACGGCTCCTTAACCCCTCCCCTGCCAGGCCCGCCAGAGGACGAGGCCACGTGGGGCTGGGGCCTTACCAGGTCGGCCTGCGAGGCGCCTTTCTCCTGCTTCTTCCTCTTCCGCTCGGCCTGGTAGAGCTGCAGGGACAGGGCCGGGTCGTGCGAGTGGCCCCCGCCAGCCTCCTCCTGCCGGGGCAAGACACAGCTCACCCTGCGCCCCGGCACCGACGGGGCATGGAGCCGCCGGCGCGCACGGACCGAGAGGCAGGGAAGGCGGGAGACCTGGAACCCAGGGCAGCTCCCCCGCTGGGCTATGTCCACACTGCAGAGTTTTTCCACGGTGCAGTCGCCGTCTTTCGGGGGAAACCAAAGGAACAGCGGGGTTTTCCCGACGGCGGTAAACCCCTTGGCACCAGGAAGGGACCTCTTCCCGAAAGAGCTCTTCCCAAAGGCCGGGGCAGGGGGCTCTTTCGCAAGACGCGGACAAAGGAAAACGCCCACGGGCCCTGGCGGCCGCTCCGCCCGCAGCATCAAGCTGGCACCTAGAGCGGCCAGGCCGTGCGCACGCGCCCTGCGGAAACGGTGGCTCTAGCCATGCGCTGTGGCCGTGGGGACGCTCTCTTCCGGAACAGCTGCTTCCGAAAGAAGCCTGGAGTCTGGACTGAGCCTGACAGGGGAGAGCGCCCCCTGCTGGGTCCCCACCCTGCTCCCTGCAGCCCAGCGCCCCCTGCTGGGTCCTCACCCTGCTCCCTGCAGCCCAGCGCCCCCTGCTGGGTCCCCACCCTGCTCCCTGCAGCCCAGCGCCCCCTGCTGGGTCCCCACCCTGCTCCCTGCAGCCCAGCGCCCCCCTGCTGGGTCCCCACCCTGCTCCCTGCAGCCCAGCGCCCCCTGCTGGGTCCCCACCCTGCTCCCTGCAGCCCAGCGCCCCCCTGCTGGGTCCCCACCCTGCTCCCTGCAGCCCAGCGCCCCCCTGCTGGGTCCCCACCCTGCTCCCTGCAGCCCAGCGCCCCCCTGCTGGGCCCCCACCCTGCTCCCTGCAGCCCAGCGCCCCCTGCTGGGTCCCCACCCTGCTCCCTGCAGCCCAGCACCCCCTGCTGGCCCCCCATCCTGCCTCCTGCGGCCCAGCGCCCCCTGCTGGGTCCCCACCCTGCTCCCTGCAGCCCAGCGCCCCCTGCTGGGCCCCCATCCTGCCTCCTACGGCCCAGCGCCCCCTGCTGGGCCCCCACCCTGCTCCCTGCAGCCCAGCGCCCCCCTGCTGGGCCCCCACCCTGCTCCCTGCAGCCCAGCGCCCCCTGCTGGGTCCCCATCCTGCCTCCTACGGCCCAGCGCCCCCTGCTGGGTCCCCACCCTGCTGGGTCCCCACCCTGCTCCCTGCAGCCCAGAGCCCCCTGCTGGGCCCCCATCCTGCCTCCTACGGCCCAGCGCCCCCTGCTGGGCCCCCACCCTGCTCCCTGCAGCCCAGCGCCCCCTGCTGGGTCCCCATCCTGCCTCCTACGGCCCAGCGCCCCCTGCTGGGTCCCCACCCTGCTGGGTCCCCACCCTGCTCCCTGCAGCCCAGAGCCCCCTGCTGGGCCCCCACCCTGCCTCCTACGGCCCAGCGCCCCCTGCTGGGTCCCCACCCTGCTCCCTCTGTCACCCCCAGACCTCGTGCTCCTCATGCCCCAGGATGCTGAAGAGCTTCTCCAGGAGGAAGAAGGCGTAGAGGCCACCCAGCACGGCCAGCAGCTTCCAGGTGCTGTCTTTGGTCCCAACCGCCTCCACCCCGTGCGCGTGGCCCTGGTCCTCGTGCACGTGCAGGCCCAGGAACTGAAACAACAGTGCCAGGGAGTCTCAGCCAGGAGAGGGGGAAAGGGGGCAGGGCTGGGTTGGGTGTGCTGGCAGCCACCTCTGTGCCCGCTCGTGTGCACTCTCCCCACCCCACGCACTGGCCAGCGCCCATGTACCCATGTGCACGCCTATGTGCACGCCCGCAGGCACCCATGTGCACACCCATGCACCATTCTGCACACCCACGTGCCCACTCACACGCCCATGTGCACACCCATGCACCATTCTGCACACCCACACCCACACGCACACCCACACACCCATGTGCACGCCTATGTGCACGCCTGCAGGCACCCATGTGCACACCCATGCACCATTCTGCACACCCACGCGCACACTCACACGCCCATGTGCACACCCATGCACCATTCTGCACACCAGCGTGCACACCCATGCGCCCATGTGCACACCCATGCACCATTCTGCACACCAGCATGCACACCCATGCGCCCATGTGCACACCCATGCACCATTCTGCACATCCACGTGCACACCGACACGCCCATGTGCACACCCATGCACCATTCTGCACACCCACGTGCACACCCATGCGCCCATGTACACACCTACTTACCCATCTGCACACCCACGCACTCGTGCACAGCCATGCGCACACACAGGTGCCCTTACTCGCTCCCACATGCACCCCCTCCCCACGGGTCCCCGTGCGCACAGCCGCGGCGTGCCCGTCTCCACGCTGGGCTCGCAGGCCGGGGGCACCCCGGCTGGCCCTGCCACTCACCTGGGGGATGAGGTGCAGTATGGCGTCCCCGGTGAGCGAGCCCACGGCCAGGCTGACGAAGGTCTGGATGACGTAGGGGTAGACGCCGGCGCAGGTGGAGCAGAGGAGCAGGGTGATGCCCAGCAGGGCGCACAGGCAGATCACCAGCGTGGCCAGTGAGCCGTAGATGTACCCTGCAGAGAGAGCGGCTCTTACCCCCCGCCGGAGCCCCCGCTGCAGGCCAGGAGGCGGGAATCCCAGCCAGCCTGCAGCCCTGGCCGCTCCCCCGGACACATGGGGCAGGAAGGAGCTGGCATCGCCCCCGCGGGCCCGGGACACGGAGGGGTTGGGGGTGGGGGCTCAGAGCTGGGCCGTTAGCGGCTGTGAGGACACGGGAGCCACGTGGCCACCGCTCCCATGCCACACGGAGAGGTCTCTGCATGCCAGGGGCCTGCCCGACGGGACCTAGCGCAAGGCGCTGCCATGCCGGCCACGGGGCCCTCCCGCCCGGCGTCCCCGGGGGCCGCCCCAGACGCAGCAGGGGCAGAGCCTCACTCTCTGCCACGGTCAGCCGGCCGTCGGGCGTGCTCTGCTGCGGGATGGCGCAGGCCCCGCTGAGCTGCTGCTGGACCAGAGCCGGGCTGAGGCTGGTGAAGTCCGGGCCCGAGATCCCAGCGTGGGGGTCGAGGCTGTAGATCTCCAGCAGGTCACTGGGGCTCAGACATAACTAGAAGCACAGACACGGAGTAACCACCCTCGGCACAGCCCTGCTCCCCGGAGCCCAGCGGACAGGCGCCCCGATCCCCACACGGAGCCTGCCCACCCCCACAAGGGTTCCTGCTTCCCAGCCAGGCCGGCCCCTGGCGTTTCCCTCGCCTGCCGGGCGACCGGCTCTTTGCTTCCAGCTGCCCTTTGCGAACCAATCCGCAAGACGTGACCCCGGCCCCCCACTCAAACGCCCCGACCCTGCCGCCTTGCCCAGCCGGGCTGCTGCCAGGCCATGCCCCCGGGAAAGGCTGTTCTCAGCCCGGGGCGGCTGGAGGCGGGTGCCTGGTTCTAGTCGCTGGCTGTGGGGACGGCTCCTGAGCAGGGCACACGGTGCTGGGGGCAGCCGGGGCCTCCCTTCCGGTCTGTGTCTGTGCTTCAGGGGGCTGGCGGGCAGGGGTCTCTGGGCAGTGCCGTCGGGGAGGGGTCTCTGGGCAGTGCCGTCAGGGAGGGATCTCTGGGCAGTGCCGTCGGGGAGGGGTCTCTGGGCAGTGCCGTCAGGGAGGGATCTCTGGGCAGTGCTGTCGGGGAGGGATCTCTGGGCAGTGCCGTCGGGGAGGGGTCTCCGGGCAGTGCCGTCGGGGAGGGGTCTCTGGGCAGTGCCGTCGGGGAGGGGTCTCCGGGCAGTGCCGTCGGGGAGGGGTCTCTGGGCAGTGCCGGCGGGGAGGGGTCTCTGGGCAGTGCCGTCGGGGAGGGGTCTCTGGGCAGTGCCGTCAGGGAGGGATCTCTGGGCAGTGCTGTCGGGGAGGGATCTCTGGGCAGTGCCGTCGGGGAGGGGTCTCTGGGCAGTGCCGTCGGGGAGGGGTCTCCGGGCAGTGCCGTGGGGGAGGGGTCTCTGGGCAGTGCCGTCGGGCAGGGATCTCTGGGCAGTGCCGTCGGGGAGGGGTCTCCGGGCCGTGCCGTGGGGGAGGGGTCTCTGGGCAGTGCCGTCGGGGAGGGGTCTCCGGGCCGTGCCGTCGGGGAGGGGTCTCTGGGCAGTGCCGTCGGGCAGGGGTCTCTGGGCAGTGCCGGCGGGGAGGGGTCTCTGGGCAGTGCCGTCGGGCAGGGGTCTCTGGGCAGTGCCGGCGGGGAGGGGTCTCTGGGCAGTGCCGTCGGGCAGGGGTCTCTGGGCAGTGCCGTCGGGGAGGGGTCTCCGGGCCGTGCCGTCGGGGAGGGGTCTCTGGGCAGTGCCGGCGGGGAGGGGTCTCTGGGCAGTGCCGTCGGGGAGGGGTCTCTGGGCAGTGCCGTCGGGCAGGGATCTCTGGGCAGTGCCGTCGGGCAGGGATCTCTGGGCAGTGCCGTCGGGGAGGGATCTCTGGGCAGTGCCGGCGGGGAGGGGTCTCTGGGCAGTGCCGTCGGGCAGGGATCTCTGGGCAGTGCCGGCGGGGAGGGGTCTCTGGGCAGTGCCGTCGGGCAGGGATCTCTGGGCAGTGCCGGCGGGGAGGGGTCTCTGGGCAGTGCCGTCGGGCAGGGATCTCTGGGCAGTGCCGGCGGGGAGGGGTCTCTGGGCAGTGCCGTCGGGCAGGGGTCTCTGGGCAGTGCCGGCGGGGAGGGGTCTCTGGGCAGTGCCGTCGGGCAGGGGTCTCTGGGCAGTGCCGTCGGGGAGGGGTCTCTGGGCAGTGCCGTCGGGCAGGGATCTCTGGGCAGTGCCGTCGGGCAGGGATCTCTGGGCAGTGCCGTCGGGGAGGGGTCTCTGGGCAGTGCCGTCGGGGAGGGGTCTCTGGGCAGTGCCGTCGGGGAGGGGTCTCCGGGCAGTGCCGTCGGGGAGGGATCTCTGGGCAGTGCCGTCGGGGAGGGATCTCCGGGCAGTGCCGTCGGGGAGGGGTCTCTGGGCAGTGCCGGCGGGCAGGGGTCTCTGGGCAGTGCCGTCGGGGAGGGGTCTCTGGGCAGTGCCGTCGGGGAGGGGTCTCTGGGCAGTGCCGTCGGGCAGGGATCTCTGGGCAGTGCCGTCGGGGAGGGGTCTCTGGGCAGTGCCGTCGGGGAGGGGTCTCTGGGCAGTGCCGTCGGGGAGGGGTCTCCGGGCAGTGCCGTCGGGGAGGGATCTCTGGGCAGTGCCGTCGGGGAGGGATCTCCGGGCAGTGCCGTCGGGGAGGGGTCTCTGGGCAGTGCCGTCGGGGAGTGGTCTCTGGGCAGTGCCGGCGGGGAGGGGTCTCTGGGCAGTGCCGTCGGGCAGGGATCTCCGGGCAGTGCCGTCGGGGAGGGGTCTCTGGGCAGTGCCGTCGGGCAGGGATCTCCGGGCAGTGCCGGCGGGGAGGGGTCTCTGGGCAGTGCCGTCGGGCAGGGATCTCCGGGCAGTGCCGGCGGGGAGGGGTCTCTGGGCAGTGCCGTCGGGCAGGGATCTCCGGGCAGTGCCGGCGGGGAGGGGTCTCTGGGCAGTGCCGTCGGGCAGGGGTCTCTCCTGCCCGCGCTGGGTGGGGTGGGCCAGGGCTTGGCTGGCTCTTGCTCACGTGCCCAGGGGTGAGCTGACACCCCCACACATAGCGGGGGCCTCCCCCGGTCAGCCTGATGGAGAGGGGTTCCCCTTCCCGAGCCGCGGGCGGGGCCCCTGCAGGACTGGTGGGGGGTTTGCACTGAGTCCTCGGGCCCCTGGGCTCCGCCTGTGGGCGCTGGGGTGCTGCTCTGGTTTTGGGGGGCGGCTCGCACGGGGCAGATACCCAGCAGCTCAGGCTGCGGCCAGCCGGGGTGGGACCTACCGTGTCCCAGATGAGAGCGGGACTGGCCGGCTCCCCCTGGCCGGGGAGGCTCCGTCGCAGCCGCCTGGCCGTGTCACCGGGACGCAGATCCAAGGGGTTGTCAGGGACTGTCTGGTTGTCATGGTGCCGGCTGTCCCGGGGAGCTGGTGTAGTCTGGTCAGCCTGTGCTTCGTCGTCATGGTGATGGTCCGTGTGCTCGTCCTCCGGCCCCAAGGCCAGCTGGCCCATCAGCGTGGTCAGGCCTGTCACACGCCACCCCCGTCAGGCGCGGCCCTGCCCCTGCGCCCGGCCCGGCTCCTGCCCCCTCCCCAGCCTGTGCCCACCCAGATGTGATCCTCACCCCACCCTCTGCTGGGTTCATCTCCGCCCCTGCCCCGCCCCAGTCCTCAGCCCTGCCCCTGCCCCGCCCCAGTCCTCAGCCCTGCCCCGCCCCGCCCCAGTCCTCAGCCCTGCCCCTGCCCCGCCCCAGTCCTCAGCCCTGCCCCTGCCCCGTCCCAGTCCTCAGCCCTGCCCCTGCCCCGCCCCAGTCCTCAGCCCTGCCCCTGCCCCGCCCCAGTCCTCAGCCCTGCCCCTGCCCCGCCCCAGTCCTCAGCCCTGCCCCTGCCCCGCCCCAGTCCTCAGCCCTGCCCCTGCCCCGTCCCAGTCCTCAGCCCTGCCCCTGCCCCGCCCCAGTCCTCAGCCCTGCCCCTGCCCCGCCCCAGTCCTCAGCCCTGCCCCTGCCCCGCCCCAGTCCTCAGCCCTGCCCCTGCCCCGCCCCAGTCCTCAGCCCCGACCCCTCCCACAGCCCCCGCCTGGCTCCTGCCCCCTCCCCAGCCTGTGCCCACCCAGATGTGATCCTCACCCCACCCTCTGCTGGGTTCATCTCCGCCCCCGCCCCGCCCCAGTCCTCAGCCCCGACCCCTCCCACAGCCCCCGCCTGGCTCCTGCCCCCTCCCCAGCCTGTGCCCACCCAGATGTGATCCTCGCCCCACCCCAGTCCTCACCCGCCCCCTTCCCAGCCCCAATCCTCAGCCCCGCCTCCCCCGCCCCGCCCCAGTCCTCATCCCCGCCCCTGCCCAGCCCCAGTCCTCACCTGCCCCCTTCCCAGCCCCAATCCTCAGCCCCGCCCCCGCCATGCCCCAGTCCTCATCCCCGCCCCTGCCCAGCCCCAGTCCTCACCTGCCCCCTTCCCGGCCCCAATCCTCAGCCCCGCCCCCGCCCCCGCCACGCCCCAGTCCTCACCCACCCCCTCCCGCAGCCCCTGCCTGGCTCCAATCCTCAGCTCCCCCCACCCCTGCCCAGCCCCAATCCTCACCCCCCCTCACCCATGGCCCTCACTCAGCTCCAATCCTCAGCCCCCCACACTGCCCCCAGGCAGGGGCTGACAAGGCAGGAGCGGGTGACGGATGGGTGGGGCGGGAGAGAGAGGGGCGGGCGAGGCAGGGGCAGGTGAAGGAGGGGCTGTAGAGGGAGGGGTGGGGGAGGGAGAGGCTGGCAAGGCAGGAGCGGGTGAGGGAGGGGCTGTAGAGGGAGGGGCAGGGGAGGCAGGGGTGGGAGAGGGAGGGGCGGGGGAGGGAGGGGCTGGCAAGGCAGGAGCGGGTGAGGGAGGGGCTGTAGAGGGAGGGGCGGGGGAGGCAGGGGCGGGGGAGGGAGGGGCTGTAGAGGCAGGGGCGGGGGAGGCAGGGGCGGGGGAGGGAGGGGCTGGCGAGGGAGGGGCTGGCAAGGCGGGGCGGGCGTGGGAGGGGCTGTAGAGGGAGGGGCAGGGGAGGGAGGGGCTGGCGAGGGAGGGGCTGGCAAGGCGGGGCGGGCGTGGGAGGGGCTGTAGAGGGAGGGGCAGGGGAGGCAGGGGCGGGGGAGGGAGGGGCTGGCGAGGGAGGGGCTGTAGAGGGAGGGGCAGGGGAGGCAGGGGCGGGAGAGGGAGGGGCGGGGGAGGGAGGGGCTGGCAAGGCGGGGCGGGCGAGGGAGGGGCTGTAGAGGGAGGGGCAGGGGAGGCAGGGGCGGGGGAGGGAGGGGCTGGCGAGGGAGGGAGGGGCAGGGTAGGCAGGGGCGGGGGAGGGAGGGGCTGGCGAGGGAGGGGCGGGGGGAACCAAGCCCTCGGTTACCCGTGGCGACGGACGGCTGCCCCGACTCACCTTCCAGCGTCAGGTTGTGGGTCTGGTTGCCGTAGTGACGGAAGATGTACTCCAGGAAGTAGTGGGGGGGCGGCAGGGCGTGGAAGCAGTCCCCCTGCAGCGCGTGGTACACGACCGTCACCAGCACCCGCCCGGCCACGTCGCCCGCCACCCGGCTGGACACCGCGGCGCTCTCCTGCAGGACGCGGCCCGTGTCCAGGCACGGCTGGGGAGAGAGGGCGGATGAGCAGGCCGCCGAGCCCAGCCCCCTGCCGGCCCGGGGGGCAATGCGGGGGGAGCCCTCCTGCGGCTTGGGGGGCACAGGCCGGGGGGTCGAGCCCAGCCAAGGGGAACAGCAGCAGCCGAGGTGCCTGCCCAGCCCCCAATGAATGGGATGGGTTCGAAATACCCCAGGGGGCGGGGGCTGGGTGTGTGCAGAGTCTCCCGTAATCCCCGGACTCCGGGGACCCCCCCAGGGCCGCGAGATGTGACCTGAGGGGCAGAGCTGGTGCTGTGGGGCTGGGGGTGAGGAGTCAGCGTGACAGCGACAGATCCAGGCACCCCATAAGCTGGCGGGTGGGGAGCACAAAGCAGGACCGTCCATCTCCCTGCAGTGTGGGGGGGCACGTTGGGTCCCCCCCAGGCTCTACCGGCTAGTTCTGGCCTCGGGCCCAGGAACTGTTTGCTAACAGGTGGAACCAGCCAATTCCTCCTTGGCCGCAGTCCCAGCTCGCTCGCCGGGAATGCCGCTCGGCCGGGAAGGGCACGGCTCACGCGGCCGCCTCGCTCCAGCTCCCGGGCCACCCTGGGCGCCACATGGCCTGTCCCATGGCCCCGTCCGGGGCAGCACGAGCCAACGGGCCCAGCAGACCCGAGGGTGGAGCGATGGATGTGGCCTTCGCTGAGGGATGGCGACAGACTGGGCCCCACCTGCACTCCACAGGCTGGCACGGGGGGGCGGGCAGGGGGCTGGGACCAGGCCAGGGCAGCCCCAGGCTCACAGACCCGCTCAGCCGCGTCCCCATCGAGAGCCGGCTGCAGCCCCCGACCTCGTGCCCCAACTCTGCCGGGCCGGTGGTACAGCCCTTTCGCCTGACTGGCGCCCGAAAGCCAGCGCATGGGGGAGGGGAGGCAAGCTGGGGGCGGGAGAGAACAGGACGGTGCAAAAATCAACTCGCTCTCCGTCCGCCAGCACGGAGCAACGCAAACCTGGCGCGCCCTGCCCAGCGCGTCCCGCCAGGCCCGTCCTGTGCGCAGGGGCTGAGCGAGGGGCCCTGCCAGCCAGCTGGGAGTGGGGAGAGACCCCGGGTGCCTTTGGGTCGATAGTTGGAGCCTGCTCCGCTGGGCTCATTAGCAGCAGCTTTGGGTCACAAATGCCGCTAGCGCTGGATGCGGGGGCAGGGCAAGCTTGGGACCGGTGGTGTAATTACCGTGGGAAGCCAGACCCGCAGAACCGCGCCGCCCCGCTCCTGGAGGCGGGAGTCAGCCGGAGTTGAAAGCACATCAGTGCGCCAGGGGCTGGGCCGGGAATGGCGGAGCCCCGTGGCGGTCCTGGGGGGCTCCCACCCAGAAAATCCACCAGGAGCTGCTGCAAGCCTGGTTCCGCCTCTCCTCCCCCATTCAGACTAATAGGCTTCGGTAGGAGGCTCCGTGGCTGGTCTGACGTGGCTCAGATGGCGCCGAAGCCGCACGACAGTGACTGAGAACTGACGTCACTTGGGGTGGGCCTGATCCGAACACCATGAGCCCCGCGCCCGGCGGCTCTTGCCAAGCGTTATGAGCCAGCAACCAGCAGCATATGCTCAGGAAAGCAGCCGGCTCCAGATTCTCATCGGTCGGCCTCTCCCACCCTTTTGACCCCAGAGGGGTTAGGGTTAGGGTTAGGAGCTAAGCAAAACTCTCGCCTGCCTATCGCAGCGACGTGTCCATTTTCAGGGGGGAGAACGCGCGGGGAGACAGCCCCCGTGCGCGCCATGTGGGGAGAAAACACTTCAAAAGCCACGAATAGTCCTGCAGCCCCGACGAATGTAGCTGGTCTCATGAGCTTTCCTGGGCACAACCCACTTCTTCAGATGAGTCCAAGCTCCAGAGAAATAGCAGACAGAGAGGGGATGGGAAGGGCAAGGACAGGGGGAAAAGAATAGTCAATTAGAGCGCCAAGTGGAGACATTCATGTCATTAGGAGGGGGAGTGTCGCCCATAATCCAGTTCAGGTCTTTGTTTAAACATCTATTGTAGGTCTTGAACTTGGAAAGGAAATGAAGCTCTGCAGCTCCCCTTTCAAGCTGGTTGCAAACAGGCTTTGTTAGTCTCTAAGGCGCGGCAGGACGCTTGGCTGGTTTTGAAGAGTTTTCTATTACAGACTCACGCGGCTCCCCCCCGAAACGGTTTGGGAGAGTGTCTCACTGCTGAGTGGGACACAGCTTCCTCTCTCCTCTTGTCCCCTCAGGGGTTTCTCCTCATCCGCACCCCCCCCCCCCCCGACTCTGCCATCTTGATACTCAGAGACTGCAAACTCGAGTCAATTTCTCGAGTCAACACCGTCTGTAGCAGCTCGGCTGGAGAGGCAAGTCGGCCTCCACCGCCTGTCTCCACCGCTTCTGACTCAGTCACCTTCTGACTCGCATTTCTGAGCTTGGAACGAGCACGTTTCTGTCACCGCGCTGAAGCGTAACCACCTGGTGAGGCCGGCCTGGGTCCTCCTCCAGCCTGTTGGGACCCGTGTGCCGTCCAGAACCTCGCTGAGTATCAGGGTTTCAGGTCTGACTGTCTGGTCAGCTGTGACGGCGCGTTGGGGGTCCCCCGTCTCCTGCACCCCGAAATGGCATGAACAGACTTCACCAGCCAGTAGGATGGAGGTTGTTTATTGTTCCTCCAGCACAGCGCAGCACAGATGTAATCTGGTTACAGGAACTGGGGCTAAGAGGCCTCAGTGCCCCCCCTTGAGATAGGGGAGTCCCAGCCCCCTCCCCAGCTCCTTCTCCCCTGCTTTCCAGACAGGAACTCACTAACTCTCTTCCAGCCCTGCCCCCCAGCCAGGGCAGCATTCCACCTTCCTTTGTTCCTCTCCATGGGGGGTGGCTGGCCACTGGTTTGCATAGTGACTCATCCTGTTTTGCTGGGTCGTGGTACCCACGGCAGCCAGTGGGGGTTACCCCAGAGCCAGCAGCATAGAAACCAGCCAGGTACCCCCACTACGTCACATCAGCGCTCAGGTATTCGCCCGTCCAAAAGGAGACATCTCGCTCTCCGACAGAGAGGACCTTCCATCCAGCCTCACTTGCATCTTTTGCGCCTACTTTGTCAGCGACTGTTCCACCTACCGGTACTCCGGGATCCCAGGGCTGGTGTTTTGGAGGAAATCAATTCTGTCCCCAGGAATTAGAGACTCCGCTGCTCCCTCTATACCCAGAACCTCTGCAGCACTTGCCTGCCAGGACTCCTCTGCGGGGAATCTCCATTGCACTTGGAGAAAAATCAGAGTTGTTAACACCAGGCTCAGAGTCAATATCCAGTCCCACAGGCCTTGGATCTGGCTCCGAGTGACCTTGATTTCTATTTGTCCTATCTGAAGAAGTGGGCTGTGCCCTCGACATGTTTTGTTACCCTCGAAGGTGCTGTAGGACCATTCGTTGTTTTTTAACTCTCCCTGTAGAGCCTCTCTCTAGAGGTTTATCCCTTCGGGGAGTTGAGCGTTTGTTCCGTTTTACGAAATCGGCCACATTAGCTATGTCATTTCTACCTTCCCGTGTCTCCTTTACGTCCACATGATGGAATGGATTTCTCTGATTGGCATCACTCGGACTACTGAACACGTGAAGAAAGATGTGGAGAAACTGGAGAAGGTCCAGAGAAGAGCAACAAGAATGATGAACGGTCCAGAGAACATGAGCTATGCAGGAAGGCTGAAGGAATCGGGCTGGTTCAGTTTGGAAAGGAGACTGAGAGGGGACATGACAGCGATTTTCAAGTATCTAAAAGGGTGTTTCAAGGAGGAGGAGGGAAAATTGTTCCCCTTGGCCTCTGAGGACAGGACAAGAAGCAAGGGGCTTAAACTGCAGCAGGGAGGTTGAGGTTGGACATTAGGGAAAACTTCCCAGCTGTCAGGATGGTGAAACGCTGGAATAAGTTGCCCCTGCTGGCTGCTCATTGACTGTAAGAACATAAGAACATAGGAACGGCCAGACGGGGTCAGACCAAAGGTCTGTCCAGCCCAGTGTCCTGTCTGCCCACAGTGGCCAATGCTGGGTGCCCCAGAGGGAGGGAACACACCAGGGAATCCTCACGGATCCCTCCCGTCACCCACCTCCAGAGAAAAGTCACCTTCTGCTGCCACCTGCTCTCTGCACACCTCCCGGAACCGCTAGTGGCCGGAGGATGGCTGCCGTGACACCCATGTTAGAAAGGGCTCCAGACCCTGGCAATCACAGACCAAAAGCTTCAGAGGGGGCCGAGTTAGTCTGTAAGGGTATGTCGACACTACAGAGATTTGTCGGAAAAACAGCCGTTCTTCTGACAAAACTTGAGGAACGTCCGCGCTGCTATTGCGTTTTTCAGCAAGAAAATCGAAAGGCCAGAGGGGCTTTTCTGACATTGGTGCTCCTCATTCTACGAAAGAGTTCTTTCCCAACAAGGCGTGTGTGGGCGGGGGAGAGGGAGTTCTTTCGGAAGAAGAGGAAAAAGGAAAAAGCACAGGTGCCCTGGTGGCCACTCCGTCCATAGCAATCAGAGCTAGCATGCGAGAGAGCGTCCATTCGGTGTGGATGCTCTCGTTCAAAAAACCGGATCGCTTTTTCGAAGTGCTTTTGATTGTATCCTTTGGTATATATGGTCAAGCCAATTTTCTTCCACTATTTGATCTGAGGAAGTGGGTCTGGCCCACGAAAGCTCATCTAATAAACCATCTTGTTAGTCTTTATAGCGCTCCATAGTCCTGTTTTTTGTTTCAGCTACAGCAGGCTAACACGGCTGCATTTCTATCGCTATTTTGCAGTGTGGACACTCTCTTTCGGAAGATGCTTTTTCGGAACGTCTCTCCTGGAAAAGCTTCTTCCGAAAGAAGCTTGTAGTCTAGACATAGCCTGACAGGAAAAACTTACAAAACAACAAATAGTCTAGTAGCACCTTAAAGACTAACAAACCACGTGGATGGTGTTGTTAGACAAGAGTTCAAACTCAGTCAGTGAGCTGAAGCGTAAACATAAAGGCCCAAAGGCGATTGGAGCTGTAAACTCCTGATAGCTTGAATGGTCAGATATCCGCCTTAGACTCTGCCTCTTAGCATCAAGACAATACAAAGCTTTCCACAGCTCTCCTGATCTGCAAGCCCCCCCCACCTTCCACCATGAATGTAGTCACAGATACAGGCAGTCCCCGGGTTACGTACAAGATAGGGACTGTAGGTTTGTTCTTAAGTTGAATTTGTATGTGTGACGTAGTGGGGGTACCTGGCTGGTTTCTATGCTGCTGGCTCTGGGGGAACCCCCACTGGCTGCCGTGGGTACCACGACCCAGCAAAACAGGATGAGTCACTATGCAAACCAGTGGCCAGACACCCCCCATGGAGAGGAACAAAGGAAGGTGGAATGCTGCCTTGGCTGGGGGGCAGGACTGGAAGTTAGTGAGTTGGTTGCTGGCTGTCGGAGGGCATGGAGGAGAGCCTAGGAGAAGGGGCTGGAGTTTAGGGGCCCAGTCTCCCCCATCTCAAGGGGGCCTGAGGCATCCTAGCCCAGTTCCTGTGGCCAGACTACATCTGTGCTGCGCTGTGCTGGAGGAGCAATAAACCACCCTCAATTCCACTGGCTGGTGCAGTCTGTTTGTGCCATTTCGGGGTGCAGGAGACGGGGAACCCCCAACGCGCCGTCACAGTATGTAAGTCGGAACTGGTACATATTGTAGGGGAAACTCTAGCCAAACATTTCTCCAGAGCTCAGTTTTATTCTCCCACACCTCACTTCCCTCAGTTCTTTATTCTCAAGCTGAGGTGTCTGCTGAGAAAAGCCGCTCCACGTCTCCCTGGTCTGCTGGGTGGGGCGCTAGCTTCGCGTCTCCCTAGTCTGCTGGGGGGAAGCAGCTAGTGCGGGGTTGCCTCACCCCGTTTGTAAGTAGGGATCTGATGTAAGTCGGATCCATGTAACCCGGGGACTGCCTGTAGTTGATGAAATGAGGAGCTTTTCTATATGCATGTTTCTGTTCCTGTCATTATCATTTACATGTTTTCCTTCCCTGAGACAATGTTTGTCCCTATAAGTGAAAGATAAGAAAAATGCCAACGGCTCGATAAGAAATGGAGATAACTGATCACTGTGACTCCAGAGCTGATTTTGATCCTTGGGGGACGGAATCATTGTACCACACAGTACCATGAGCTTTCGTGGGCACAACTCACTTCTTCAGATGCCCGGAGTGTTGAAAGTCCAGATCCAAGAACAAATAAGGGAAGGCAGGAGGGGGAGAAGGAAAAGAAATGGAGGGGAGGGAGACAAAAGAGACAATGAGCAGATAAGCCTCAGGAGGTAGCCCAGTTAGCCTGTAACAGGAAAGACTTAAAAAACAACAAACTAGTAGCACCTTTAAGTCTTGAAGTCAGTAAGGTGAGACTAGACTATTGCTGGTTTTTAAGTCTTTCCTGTTACAGATCATTAATTCCAAGGTCAGTACCAGGCAATTAGTTGAATCTGGAGTAAAGAACAGGCTTTCCTGCCGTCGCTGTTTGGGCCCTGGGTTGACCTAGGGAGCTGTTGGCGTGTTGCAGGGCGGAGTGCTGAGGCGGACGAGCTCCCTCCGCACGGGATCCGGCTCCTGGAAAAAGGGATTGTCTTGTGCGCTGCTCGACCCTCCTCTTGTCCGGGCCCGGTGCACGCGGGCAAGGAATCCAGGCACGCGCTGAATGCGCCTCGACCGGGAGGGCGATTTCTCTCCCGCTGCGAAGCTGCCCTGCTCGCAGCGGAGAGCGCCGGTGGGTCGAAGGCGCAGTAACAGCAATGAAGACAGGAAAGACTTCGACATGCGTCTGACGAGGTGGGTCTTTGCCCACGAAAGCTTGTGCTCCAATACATCTGTTTGTCTGTAAGGTGCCAGGACTTCTCTTCCGTGCAGGAGGGGGCAGCAGTCACCCCCCCCCCCCACACACACACCCCGCGCCCAGCAGGGGGCAGTCTCTCGCGCTCTCTTACCTGGTGCCTGTCTGCGTCCTGGTAGTGCTCCCGCAGGCCCCCCAGGAGCTCCGCCACTTTCTCCGCCGTGGGCCCGGCGGCGGGATTCCCGCTGGAGAAGTTGGCGAGGAAGGCCCCGGCCTTGGCCGCCCACTGGCCGCCCCTCACCGCCGCGCAGGTGGCCGTGGGGTCCGTCAGGTAGAGCAGGAGGCCGGTGCAGAAGGGCAGGAGCTCCGCAGCCGTGAGGTTGGTGTCGCCGGTCCCTGTCTTGCCCACGAGCCTGGCGACGTCCGGCACGGCGATGCACTGCGGGAGGGGGCAGAGCTGGGCGCGGGCAGGACCAGCCTCCGGCCGGCACACACCGCAGCGCCCTGGATCCCCGCCTGCCCTCGGCTCCGGGCTGAGCCGTGCTGGGGGCGTGCCCGGGGGACCACCCAAACACAGCTGCGGGCGGGGAGCCCCTCGCGGCGATATGCGGCAAAGGGGGCATTTCACCCCAGCGCCAGGCCATGGCACCTGGGCCCAAGGGGCTGGGATCCCCAGCCCGTGAACAGCCCTGCCAGTGCCCGGCCCCAGCTGTCGCTGAGTGGCTGCCTGAGCTTCAGGCCCTGCTGCTTCCACTCGGCAGCAGGGCTGGGGGGGGCGAGTGGCTCAGGGTTTCCAGACTTTCCCATCCCAGGACCTTCGCTGAGCCCGCAGTCCCAGGCCTGGCCCCGGCCGAGATCCTGCTGGGAAGCCGGAGCCCCGGGATCACAGGGCTTCCCGCGGTCTATCGAAGCCCTGGCTCTGCAGCAGAAGAGAGCGGCTCTGGCCAGGGGGGGCTGCCCCAGGAGGCTGGCAGCGGGGCCGCCTTTGGTACCCGGACGTGGGGCTGGATTCTCGGCCATGCTGAGCAGCCAGCAGCTCTCAGGCACCAGTGCCATGGGCAGCAGGCCGGTCGTGTTGGCCGCTGTGTGCCTCAGTTTCCCCATGTCGGGGGGGGGAAGTGCTCCGGGAAGGTGGCGATGATTTCGTACACCCGGGGCATGGGGCTGCCTTCAGTGGCGCCGCAGTGTGTGGGTCCCAGGACAGGGGGCAGCACAGGTCAGGGAGCGAGGCTGCTGCTCACCCCACCGGTCCCAGGGGAGCCCTGCCCTAGGGGAGCCGTTGGCCTGTATCCTCGGCAGTGCTTATCAGGCGAGCAAGGCTGGAGGTACCGACTGTGCCAGGCGCGGTGCAAAGCCTGGGTAACACACCCACCCCACACAATACGCACATACTCTACACAACACACGCACGCACACACTGCTCCCCCCCCACGGCTCCCCACACTGCTCACACACACACACACACAGCTCCCCACACTGCTCACACACACACACACTGCTCACACACACACACACACACAGCTCCCCACACTGCTCACACACACACACACTGCTCACACACACACACACACACACACAGCTCCCCACACTGCTCACACACACACACACTGCTCACACACACACACACACACACACACACACAGCTCCCCACACTGCTCACACACACACACACTGCCCCCCCCCACACGGCTCCCCACACTGCTCACACACACACACACAGCTCCCCACACTGCTCACACACACACACACTGCTCACACACACACACACACACACACACAGCTCCCCACACTGCTCACACACACACACACTGCTCCCCCCACACGGCTCCCCACACTGCTCACACACACTTATACACTGCTCCCCGTACTGCTCGCACACACACACACACACACACTGCTCCCCCCCACTAACACACACACACACTGTTCCCTGTACTGCTCGCACACACAAACATATACTCACTGCTCCCCGCATGGCACCCACCCACACTCGCACTGCTCCCTGCATGCTACATATACACATACGGCTCCCCACACTTCCTTCACACATACTACACACACACATACACCCCTCGCTCCCCACACTGCTCACACACACATGCTACACACACACACACACCCCGCTCCCCGCACTGCTCACACACGCATGCTACACACATACACCCCCTCACTCCTCGCACTGCTCACACACGCATGCTACACACGCACACACACCCCGCTCCCCGCACTGCTCACACACGCATGCTACACACGCACACACACCCCGCTCCCCACACTGCTCACACACGCATGATACACACGCACACACACCCCGCTCCCTGCACTGCTCACACACGCATGATACACATGCACACACACCCCGCTCCCCGCACTGCTCACACACGCATGCTACACACGCACACACACCCCGCTCCCCGCACTGCTCACACACGCATGATACACACGCACATACACCCCGCTCCCCACACTGCTCACACACGCATGATACACACGCACACACACCCCGCTCCCCGCACTGCTCACACACGCATGATACACATGCACACACACCCCGCTCCCCGCACTGCTCACACACGCATGCTACACACGCACACACACCCCGCTCCCCGCACTGCTCACACACGCATGATACACACGCACATACACCCCGCTCCCCACACTGCTCACACACGCATGATACACACGCACACACACCCCGCTCCCTGCACTGCTCACACACGCATGATACACAGGCACACACACCCCGCTCCCCGCACTGCTCACACACGCATGCTACACACGCACACACACCCCGCTCCCTGCACTGCTCACACACGCATGATACACATGCACACACACCCCGCTCCCCGCACTGCTCACACACGCATGCTACACACGCACACACACCCCGCTCCTCGCACTGCTCACACACGCATGCTACACACGCACACACACCCCGCTCCCCGCACTGCTCACACACGCATGATACACACGCACATACACCCCGCTCCCCACACTGCTCACACACGCATGATACACACGTACACACCCCGCTCCTCGCACTGCTCACACACGCATGATACACACGCACACACACCCCGCTCCTCGCACTGCTCACACACGCATGATACACACGCACACACACCCCGCTCCCCGCACTGCTCACACACGCATGATACACACGCACACACACCCCGCTCCTCGCACTGCTCACACACGCATGATATACACGCACACACACCCCGCTCCTCGCACTGCTCACACACGCATGATACACACGCACATACACCCCGCTCCCCACACTGCTCACACACGCATGATACACACGTACACACCCCGCTCCTCGCACTGCTCACACACGCATGATACACACGCACACACCCCCCGCTCCTCGCACTGCTCACACACGCATGATACACACGCACACACACCCCGCTCCCCGCACTGCTCACACACGCATGATACACACGCACACACACCCCGCTCCTCGCACTGCTCACACACGCATGATATACACGCGCACACACCCCGCTCCTCGCACTGCTCACACACGCATGATATACACGCACACACACCCCGCTCCCCGCACCGCACATATACATATGCTACACACACAACCAGTGCACAACCAGGGCCAGCTCTGCTCTGACAGCCCCTTGGCGCTTGCCCAGCCCCGGTGCTGGTCGCTGGCCCGTCTGGGCTGATTCTGCCCACGAGGGGCACGAGCGGCCTGCTCCTGCCGACGCCAGCGCCCAGGGCTGGAGCCTTTCGGAGACAGAGGAGCCTGCCCGGGACACGGGGCCGAGGGGCCGGGTCCGCTGGAGACGTCCCGTGTTTGCAGGGGTTCAGTGATGGCAAAGGTGAGGAGCGGGAGCCGGCCTGGATCCTGACACCTCCCACGCCACAGGGGCTGGCCCTGCCCGCACGTGCTAGGCGAGGCCTGACCACGCCAGGCCGCCCCCACCCCGGGGGGGACACTCCTCCGGCCGGAGCCCCCTCCCGTCACCTCCCCCCATTGCGTCCAGCCCCCCAGACTCCCCCGGACGGGGCGCGCCTCCCGCCTGGCAGCCTGGCCCTCCTGCTGCCGCGGCCCCTCCCGCCCGGCTGGAGTTTGACCCCGCTTTGCTCCCGAGCCGCAGAGGAAGGAGGGGAGCGGGCTGCGCCCGGCGGCGCGTTACCTTTCCACACGGCACTGCGGGGCACTGCACACGGGCCGCCGCGATACTTAAGAGGGAGTCCAGGGCAGCGTGGGGCAGAGCGCCTTCGCCCGACGCCAGCAGGGCCCCGACGTCCCGCAGCGCCTGCTCCTCGGCAGGTGCCCCTTGGCCCGGGCGCACGGCCCCCCCCAGGCAGAGCAGGGCCAGGGCCAGCAGCAGAGCCATGGCTGCGTCCAGGCGGGCCGCGCCGGCTTGGGGAGACGTGGCCGCGCTGGCCAGGCTCCCCGGGGCCAGAGAGCCTGAGCTGTGGGGAGCAGCAGCTCTAAGCCAGCAGGTATTTGCTGCAGCCGCCTCTGATTGGCTCCGGGTGAGATTGCCTCGGGTTAACCATTCCTCCGAACCCGGCCAGCTCTGCAGATCCTGCTGCGATAGGGCAGGGCAAGGTGGCTCCCAGGCAGCCGGCCCAGCCCCAGTCCCGCCAGGGCGTGGCAGGGCTCTGCTCTGCCAGCACCGTCAGCACAGCAGCCCCCGCCAGGAGGAAATGAGCCGGCAGGACCTGCTGGGAGGCTGTTGCCCAACACGGTCCCAGCCCCGGCTCCGGAGCCCGGACGGCTCGTCCGCCCCTCCAGGGGAAGGGAAACCTGGCCTGGGGCAGACGCAGGGGCCACCGGCCCCGTTTCCCTGGCGAGGGAGAGGGTCTGACACCAGCTGGGGGCGTTCTGCCGGGGCTCTTCGCTCTGCCCCCGCCACGGGCCCTGGCCCCGTCTCCGGGGAAGTGACTCATGCAGGGTCATGCTCTGAATCAGCGCAGCGCTGGGGCTGGGAACTCGGATCCCTGACGCCAGAGCCCCCCTGCTCTAACCCCTAGGCCTCACTACCCTCCCAGGCCCAGGAACCCCTGACTCATCCTTCCTGTGGCTCTAACCTGTAGGCCTGGCTCCCCTCCCCAAGCTGGGACAGAACCCTGGCAGCTCTAACCACTAGACCCTACAGCAGATTCTTGACTCTCCCGCTGGGAAGTGCTCCCATGCATCCCCATCAGTGGAACTAGCCGGCAGGCCCAGGGTCCCTGGAAGGAGGGGTCAGGTAGCCATATGGACCGAGTAGGCCCTGGGTTTAACCGAGTCCCACTTGCCTAGCACACCCTGCACTCAGCGGCGCTGCTGGCTAGTGCCCTGGGTGCAGGGCAGCTGGTGGGACCAGCCATCAAGTGGCTAGTGCCCTGGGTGCAGGGCAGCGGGTGGGACCAGCCATCAAGTGGCTAGTGCCCTGGGTGCAGGGCAGCGGGTGGGACCAGCCATTGTGCAGACACAGCCAGGGCGACGATGCGGGACAGGGAATTGCTGCTGAGCCTCGGGGAGCATCCCTGGGGCCGCAGGGGAGGCACAGACCCCGTCTCCCTGCCTGACGCACACAGGCTGCTCCGGGCGGTTGTAGGGAGCTGCTGGCCCAGGAAGACGATCGCACGTTAGAGGCTCGGCCGTGGGGTGCGCAGCGGGAGCCTCGGGACGGAAGCCCTGGGGAGTAGCACTAAGCACGGGGACAGGAGAAGTTCCCCACCCCGTGGGTCCAGCTGCACTCTCCGAGCCGCCTGCTGGAGGGCGGAGGAGTGGCTCTGCCTGGCCCACACGGGGCAGGCCTGGCAGACAGCGGGGCGGCACCACAGCCCTCCTGGAGGCCCAAAGTGAAACACGCTCCGGCGGCTGGGCTGGGCCAGCAGCAGGAGGGGACGCATCTTGCCAGGAGGTCCCAAAGCCAGAATTGTTACAGCCCAGGATGCGAGGAACGGGGACTTGGCCATCGGCTGTTACAGACGCCTGCACATGCCAATGGGCATAAGCCCAGCACCGGAGCTGTCCCAGCGAAGCCTCATGTAACCCTGCCTGCCACGATTGCGGAGCACGAGCACCAGGCGCAGGGCAGCACCGGCCACCTGGGCACCCAGGCACCGCCCCACACTGGCCGTGAGTCCAGGGCACAAGTGCCAGGAATAGGGCAGCGCCGGGCACGAGGGCACCGCCCCACACTGGCCGTGAGTCCAGAGAGTGCCAGGCACCAGGGCACCACCCCACACTGGCCGTGAGTCCAGAGAGTGCCAGGCACCAGGGCACCACCCCACACTGGCCGTGAGTCCAGAGAGTGCCAGGCACCAGGGCACCGCCTCACACTGGCCGTGAGTCCAGAGCACAAGTGCCAGACGCCCAGCATCACAACTCAGCCGAGCACCGGCATGCAGAGGAAGGAGGAAATTATGCAGGCGCTGATGAAAGCGACCAGCCACCTGTAGTGAGGCAGGGGCCAGAGCAGGAGACTTGTGCTTTGAGCGGTGCGGGGTGACAGCCACGCGCAGGGCGGGACCGAGGCCGCCAGACACGCCAGCGGCCACGGCTGTGGCGAGGGCCGAGTGCTTTGTCGGAATGGCCACTCGAGAGCCCTGCACCGTTCCTTCCCTCCGGGCCCCTGGATGGCCTGACTCAGTCTTCTCTTCGTCTTGAGCCACGTTCTGCCCACCCCGGCTGCAGGGGCGGGGGCAGACGCCCACTCCCTAGGCCACGTGACAGCGGACGCCCACGGCCTGGTGCGCCACTGGCCCAGCGAGCCGCCGCCGCCCTGTGGGCCCATCAGGGAAAGGCCTGGGGGCAGGAGCAGCCAGGCGTGACGCCCCAAACGGAGCCACCGGGCCTGGCTGTGGGTTTTGGAGGGGAGCGAATCCACCAGCCCAGCTCTAGTGGGATGCTCCCCACTCTGCGTCCGCAAGAGAGAGCTTAGCTGGTGCTTAACCTGTGCCCCAGCCCCCGCCACACCGGTCTGGCCACCTCGCCAGCAAACTGCTCCAGGTTCTGCCTGGCAGGCGCCGCTCTGAACCCGGGGCTGCAGAGACGTCTCCTCACCGTCCAGTCCCTCCCGGGCACTCCCAAGAGCCAGGACATGCTCTTCGCTCCTGCGCGGCACTGAGACGGCGCAGCACAACCTGGGCATGCCAAGGACCCAAGATGCCGGAGGCATGGGGGAGGGGTAGCTCAGTGGTTTGAGCATTGGCCTGCTAAACCCAGGGTTGTGAGTTCAATCCTTGAGGAGGCCATTTGGGACAAAAATTTGTCAGGGATGGTACTTGGTCCTGCTGTGAAGGCAGGGGACTGCACTCAATGACCATTCAAGGTCACTCTCCAGTTCTAGGAGATAGGCAACCTCCATTAATCCTTTTAAAACCAAAACAGCACGCTTCCTGCTCCCACAACTTCCTCCTCACAGGATGCGGTCTTTGCATAAGCAGCTTTCTCACAAGCATCCAGCATCCACAGGGGCAGTTCTGGGGCCAGCTCTGTTCACTGTCTTCATCTGCGATTCCAATATTGGCCCAGAGAGCAGGCTTAGGAAGTTTGCGGATGATCCCAAGCTGCGAGGGGTGGCAGGTGCTTTGGAGGAGAGGGTCAGAATTCAACATGGTCTGGACAAACCGGAGAAATGGCCAGAGGGAAACAGGATGAAGTTTAATAAGGACAAATGCAAAGTGCTCCACTTAGGAAGGAACAATCTGTGTCACACACACAGAACGGGAAGTGACTGTCTAGGAAGGAGTCCTGCAGAAAGGGATCTAGGGGTTAGAGTGGACCACAAGCTGAATATGAGTCAACAATGTGACGCTGTGGCAAAAAAAGCAAACCTGATTCTGGGATGCAGTCACAGGAGTGCTGTGAGCAAGACACAAGACGTCATTCTTCCGCTCTGCTCTGCGTCTCAGCGGGAGTATTGTGGCCAGTTGTGGGCACCACATTTCAGGAAAGATGTGGAAAAACTGGAGAAGGTCCAGAGAAGAGCAACAAGAATGATGGAAGGTCTAGAGAACAGGAGCGAGGAGGGAAGGCTGAAGGAATTGGGCTTGTTTAGTTTGGAAAGGAGAAGACTGAGGGGGGACATGAGAGCGGTTTTCAAGTATCTAAAAGGAGGAGGAAGAAAAATTGTTCTCCGTGGCCTCTGAGGACAGGACAAGAAGCAATGGGCTCAAACTGCAGCAAGGGAGGTTTAGGTTGGACACTAGGGAAAACTTCCTGCCTGTCAGGGTGGTGAAACACGGGAATAACTTGCCTGGGGAGGTTGTGGAATCTCCATCCCTGGAGATATTTAAGAGCAGATCAGACAGACACCTGTCGGGATGATCAGACAGTGCTGGGTCCTGCCATGAGAGCACCATCCACAGCCCCCTTTGGGCCCTAAGCTGCTTCTCTGCAGCCCATGCCGATGCTTCTCCGGCGCTCCCTGGCAGAGCACCGACACTGTCCAGGTGGTAGCTGGCTCCCTACACAGGGCCCGTCTGCCCAGCGCCAGCGAGCTGGGGAAGGGGATTGGGAGCCTGCAGCCACTCATGCTGCACTGTCTGCCAGCCTCAGGAGCAAGGCTGAGGGATGTCAAAGAGGCTGTGGAGCCTGAGTAGGGCCGGATACCGAAGCCCAAGGACCCAGGAGAGGGGCAGCAGAAGCGTCTTTCCAAAGGAAAGGGTTAGTGATCAACGGCTCGATGTCAGGATGGCGGTCGGTTTCTAGCGGAGCCCCAGGGTTCGGTTCTAGGGCCGGTTTGGTTCAATATCTTTATGAATGACCTGGCTGAGGGGATAGATTGCACCCTCGGCAAGTTTGCGGATGACACTAAGCTGGGGGGAGAGGTAGATTCGCTGGAGGGCAGAGATCGGGTCCAGAGTGACTTAGACAAATTGGAGGATTGGGCCACAAGAAATCTGAGGAGGTTCAACAAGGACAAGTGCAGAGTCCTGCACTTGGGACGGAAGAATCCCAAACATTGGTACAGGCTGGGGACCAACCAGTTAAGTAGAGATTCTGCAGAAAAAGACCTGGGGGTTCCAGTGGATGAGAAGCTGAATAGGAGTCAACAGGGGCCCTTGTAGCCAAGAAGGCGAATGGCAGATTAGGTGCATTAAGAGGAGCATTGCCAGCAGATCCAGAGATGTCATTATTCCCCTTTATTCGGCTCTGGGGAGGCCACATCTGGAGTATTGTGTCCAGTTCTGGGCCCCCCACTACAGGAAGGATGTGGACGCATTGGAGAGGGTCCAGCGGAAGCAACCAAAATACTGAGGGGACTGGAGCACATGACCTATGAGGAGAGGCTGAGGGATTTGGGCTTGTCTAGTCTGCAGAAGGGAAGAGTGAGGGGGGATTTGAGAGCAGCCTGCAACTCCCCGCAGGGGGGTTCCAGAGAGGCTGGCGAGAGGCTGTTCTCAGTGGGGGCAGAACGGGGAGCAACGGGCTCAGGTTGCAGTGGGGAAGGTCTAGGTTGGAGATTAAGACAAACTCTTTCCCTAGGCGGGTGGGAAGCGCTGGGCTGGGTTCCCTGGGGAGGGGGTGGAGTCTCCGTCCCTAGGGTTTAAAGTCCCGGCTTGACCAAGCCCTGGCTGGGCTGATGGTGTTGGGCTGGTCCTGCCTTGGGCAGGGGGCTACACTCGATGCCTCCTGAGGGCTCTGCCCGCCCTGGGATTCTATGGGTCTGTGATTCTAAATGTCCCCGGGGCTGCTGACATCCTGCTTGGGTGACTCAGCCGGCACTAGGGCCAGGGGAAGGTTCCCCCTGCAGCTGGGCTGTTCCTCTTCTCAGCCAGGGGCTGCAGCTGAAACGGAGTCACCAGCCTCGTTCTTCCCTGCTGCTGCCCGGGCCCTGCTCTTTCTCTCTCCTGGGCTGGGCGTGTTGCCCCCTGGGGCAGGCCCCATGGCCAGAGCCAGGCTTAGCACCAGGCAGGGGATCCCGGAGCTCCCTGAGCCATGGCAGGGGGCAGGGGCCACAGACTCCTCTCCCCCTCAGGCCAGGTGCTGACCCCCGGGCCAGCGAGCAGGGAATTGCTAGGAAACGCCCCGTGGGGCTCGGCCCCCATGCAGGCCCCCCTCGCCTCTGCCGCCACGTGCCCGCACCTGGGAAACATGGGAGTCCACTGCTGCTGTGCTGAGATCCCGCCTCCGTGGGGCCTGGCGTCCGTGGGGCGTGGCACTGCCCCATCCGTCCGTCCGTCTCCACCTGCTGCAGCGTCTCAGCCGCGGAGGGAAGCTCTTTTGTCTGTTTGCCCAGCACCCAGCCCAGTGGGGGCCCGGTCCGCAGGGGGGTCCCTGATGCCGCAGGGCGCAGCTAATAAACCTGCGGAAGCCACTGTGCCGGAGGCGGGCATCTCTCCCCACGGAGAGCTACGTAGCCAGCTCCAACACCCGGCGTGAGCCCGGCCACACAGCCAGACAGCCGGCACCATGACCCGCCGCAAGCCCCCGGGAGGCCGAACCCACCCTCCATCCCCAGACTTGGCATCCAGACCCAGAGTCCAGGCTAAGTCTGGGGGCTCCAGCATCTCATTCCCTCCCGCCCCCCTCCAGAAGGGGTGGCTTGGAAACCCGAGCGGCACCCTGGGGAGACCCAGGCCCGGGGGTGCCCCCGCCACGTGCAGCGACTGAGTCACTCGCAACCCATCACTTGCACTTGCAGCCCCCGGGGCGGTGGGGGACGGAGGTGAATTCCTGCAACTGACAGCTCTGGCTGGGACCAGCTCAGCACCCAGGGGCCTTCCGCTCACAGCCCGCAGCGCTTTGCCTGGATTTCCCTCCCCGCTCCCATTGTTACTCAGTTCACTCCCCCCAGGCTTCACCCCAGAGCCAGCTGCATTGCAGCTGGGCAGTGCTGGCTGCTCTTTGGGGGCCTGCGGCCGGAGGAGCAGGGGTGGTGGCAGCTCACAGCGTCATGGCACAGCCAGCTAGCGCTGTTGGGACTCACTCATCTGTCCTCAGGATTCCGTGCTGAGCCCCGCCCACCGGATCAGGCCATAGCCCCTGTCCAGCAGGGATCTGGCCCAGAACTGGGCCCAGGGGGACTCAAACACAGACCCACGCCCGCCGTCACCCCAGCAAGGGGAGGGTGCAGCAAGGAATCACCTGACCAGGAGCCTGGCCTGGCCAGTGAGTTTGCACCATGAGTTCTAGACGTGCCCTGGGGGGGGCCCAGACCCAGAGGTGAGAGCTCACCTAACTGCTCCTTGCCCCATTCCCAGCAGCCTCTGGCTTTCCCCAGCCCTAGGACTGGTCCGGCCGGTCCTGCATAGCTGCAGCCTGCAGCTCTTCCTGCCCCCTGCAATGTGCACTGCCCAGCCCCTGGGCCATTTTCCTAGAGCAGTAGGCAAGCCTGGGTCCCCCAGCTCTGCAGCACCCCACTCCCCTCCTTGCCACTATAGCAATAGAACAGCCCCCAAGCCCTGGATCCCAGTGTGCGAGGGCTGGGTGAGCTGAGACCCAGACAGGCCTGGCGTCACCCAAAGCGCTTGGCTGCCTCTGGATTAATCTCCCCCCTCCCTCCAGCGGCTGGGGAACGGGTCTGGTGGGCTGGGAGGCTGGAACTGGGGGCGCCACGGGGTGTCTTTGCAGCCCCGTCCCCCCAGCCCGGGGTCCTGCACAGCAGGGCTGGTGCCACCCTGCGGCTGAGGAGCTCTGGCTAGGAGTAGCGTGGTCCTGCCCAGCAGCAGCGGGAGGGAGGGAGGGGCTCAGTGTGCCGCCAGGGCGGGGGAGGCGATAAATTCCCTTCCTCAGCCTTGAACCTTCCCTGTTCCGGGTTCCTTGCTCCCGCAGCGAAAGCACCCAGCCCGCTCAGCGCCTCCCAGGACGGGCCTGGGTGACTCAGCCGCAGCCTCTCTCCGGGAGGCCCTTGCCCTCGGCAGCAACAGTCCCACCCGCCTGCCGCTGCCTCCGCTCTGCCCTGCTTCCCCGCCGGCAAACGGGGCTGCCAGGGGCTCTGAGCCCTGCCTCCCCCTCTGCTCCGGCCCTGCTGGTTCCCAGCCCCTTCACCCAGCCCAAACGCTGCTGCACACGTCAGCCGGGTCACCCCCACGCTGAGCCCCCCCCGTACCATATCCTGACTCTAGGCCTTGCTGGCTCCCTCCCCTTGTCACCTTCATTCTGCCCCACGGTGCCTTTCCCCTCCTCTCTTCACCCCGCCTGCGCTGCCAGCCTAGAACAGCTCCGCCGCGGATTAGAACCTCCGCCTGCTGCCACCCCAGAAGCTGCCTTGTCCGTTAGCTCAAGTGGTAGAAGACTCTGCCAGGGCTCTGGTGTGGGAGGGCTGGGTCCAGTCCGTGTGGCCCCCGTGACAGAGGGGAGTTGCCCTTCTGCCACCGTCTCGGTCACGCCTACTTGTGCGAGGAGCTGTCCCCGAGGTGGGGGAGTTCCTGGGGCCTGCGCCCCCACCCACAGCCAGCCGTGGCTCCCAGACGGCAGGGAGCACGGACGGGTTTTTGATTCCCAGGGACGCAGCACAGAGCAGACTTGTCAGCACAGGGACCAGGAGCAGCCAGCACGGCCCATCTTGGGGGCTGAGCCAGCCCAGACTAACTCACTCACCCAGCAATGGGTCCCAACTCTCCAGGCTGCCCCGCCCCCTCCTTTGTCCCGCTTCCCGGGCAAAAGGGGTCACCTGGGCACCCCCCTGGCAGACTCAGGTTAGAGAGCTTGGCCATTGTGGGCATGCTGGGCTGGGGCAGCCTCCTCAGTGAGAGTCACACCCGCAACTCCCATCCTCAGGGAAACTGAGGCACACACACAGTTACCACAGAATCACATACAACTCTAGCAAACAGCGGGAACGTGATCCCCGCGTCGTCACCGGGGTACAATGCTGTGCTGGTGCCGAGTCAACTCACTGCGCCCACGGCCCTGCCCCCCTGCCATGTCCACACTGGACACCAGCCCCCGGACGCAGGGGAGATGCTGCAGACACACTCGCCAGCCCAGCTTTCACCTCTGGGCAGCCTGGCCCCCAGAGACTGTTAAGCCAGCAGCTTGCTCCATCTCTGCTAAGAGCCTGCACGAGGAGCTTGGGGTGTGGGACGTGTTCTCCTCACAGTCTCACTCACAGCCGGTTCTTTCTTTCATTAATCAACTTTCGATGGTAGATGCTCAAGGACGGGCCCAGTGGGATCTTTTGGGTGAGATCAGGGCCAGGCCGAGGCATTCTGGTGTCCCGGGCACAGGCGTGCGGCGCCGCCCCCAGGGCGCACGGCACATGCATGGCCCGGCTTCAGCCATTGGCACGCAGCCCGGGGCCTGCCCCCCAGGGCACACGGCACATGCATGGCCCGGCTTCAGCCACTGGCACGCAGCCCGGGGCCTGCCCCCCAGGGCGCATGGCACATGCATGGCCCGGCTTCAGCCATTGGCACGCAGCCCGGGGCCTGCCCCCCAGGGCGCATGGCACATGTATGGCCCGGCTTCAGCCACTGGCACGCAGCCCGGGGCCTGCCCCCCAGGGCGCACGGCACATGCATGGCCCGGCTTCAGCCACTGGCACGCAGCCCGGGGCCTGCCCCCCAGGGCGCACGGCACATGCATGGCCCGGCTTCAGCCATTGGCACGCAGCCCGGGGCCTGCCCCCCAGGGCGCATGGCACATGTATGGCCCGGCTTCAGCCACTGGCACGCAGCCCGGGGCCTGCCCCCCAGGGCGCACGGCACATGCATGGCCCGGCTTCAGCCACTGGCACGCAGCCCGGGGCCTGCCTCCCAGGGCACACGGCACATGCATGGCCCGGCTTCAGCCATTGGCACGCAGCCCGGGGCCTGCCCCCCAGGGCGCACGGCACATGCATGGCCCGGCTTCAGCCACTGGCACGCAGCCCGGGGCCTGCCCCCCAGGGCGCACGGCACATGCATGGCCCGGCTTCAGCCACTGGCACGCAGCCCGGGGCCTGCCCCCCGGGGCGCACGGCACATGCATGGCCCGGCTTCAGCCACTGGCACGCAGCCCGGGGCCTGCCCCCCAGGGCACACGGCACATGCATGGCCCGGCTTCAGCCATTGGCACGCAGCCCGGGGCCTGCCCCCAGGGCGCACGGCACATGCATGGCCCGGCTTCAGCCATTGGCACGCAGCCCGGGGCCTGCCCCCCAGGGCGCACGGCACATGCATGGCCCGGCTTCAGCCACTGGCACGCAGCCCGGGGCCTGCCCCCCAGGGCACACGGCACATGCATGGCCCGGCTTCAGCCATTGGCATGCAGCCCGGGGCCTGCCCTCCGGGGCGCACGGCACATGCATGGCCCGGCTTCAGCCATTGGCATGCAGCCCGGGGCCTGCCCCCCAGGGCGCACGGCACATGCATGGCCCGGCTTCAGCCATTGGCACGCAGCCCGGGGCCTGCCCCCCAGGGCACACGGCACATGCATGGCCCGGCTTCAGCCACTGGCACGCAGCCCGGGGCCTGCCCCCCGGGGCGCACGGCACATGCATGGCCCGGCTTCAGCCACTGGCACGCAGCCCGGGGCCTGCCCC
Source organism: Pelodiscus sinensis (assembly GCF_052426305.1). Lineage (NCBI taxonomy): Eukaryota > Metazoa > Chordata > Testudines > Trionychidae > Pelodiscus > Pelodiscus sinensis. The sequence continues at coordinate 2,669,229 of NC_143053.1, forward strand.
CCAGGGCGCATGGCACATGCATGGCCCGGCTTCAGCCACTGGCACGCAGCCCGGGGCCTGCCCCCCGGGGCGCACGGCACATGCATGGCCCGGCTTCAGCCATTGGCACGCAGTCTGGGGCCTGCCCCCCAGGGCACACGGCACATGCATGGCCCGGCTTCAGCCATTGGCATGCAGCCTGGGGCCTGCCCCCCAGGGCGCACGGCACATGCATGGCCCAGCTTCAGCCATTGGCACGCAGCCCGGGGCCTGCCTCCCAGGGCACACGGCACATGCATGGCCCGGCTTCAGCCATTGGCACGCAGCCCGGGGCCTGCCTCCCAGGGCACACGGCACATGCATGGCCCGGCTTCAGCCATTGGCACGCAGCCCGGGGCCTGCCCCCCGGGGCGCACGGCACATGCATGGCCCGGCTTCAGCCACTGGCGCGCAGCCCGGGGCCTGCCCCCCGGGGCGCACGGCACATGCATGGCCCGGCTTCAGCCATTGGCATGCAGCCCGGGGCACACGGCACATGCGTGGCCCAGTCCGACCTGGATGTCACTGCTGATGCTCGCGCCAGGCCATGTAGGGCCCCACAGCCACGGGGATGCGGGCGGGCCGGAGCTGCGGGAGCCGGGCGCCTGATGGCAGCTGTAAAGGATGCTGCGCGCCCCTTACAGCTGCCATCAGGCGCCCCCCATCAGTTGGCGCCCTGGGCAGCTGCCTGGCTCGCCCCTGCCTCTGTCTGACCCTGGGTGAAATCCAAGGTATAAATTGTCCTGGGACTATGGCCGGTCCTTTGGGCCTGGGAGAACCAGTTCAGAGTTGGGGAGATGGGTTATAACCTCTCGGGCTGGGTGGAGCACAGAAAATCATAGAATCATAGAACTGGAAGAGACCTCAGAAGGTCAAGTCCAGCCCCCTGCTCTAGGCAGGACCAATCCAATCTAAATCAACCCGGCCAGGGCTTTGTCAAGCCGAGACTTAAACACCTCTAGGGATGGAGACTCCACTACTTCCCTAGGTAACCCATTCCAGTGCTTCACCACCCTCCTAGGGAAATAGTTTTTCCTAATATCCAACCTGGACCTCTCCCACCACAACTTGAGCCCATTGCTCCTTGTTCTGCCACCTGCCACCACTGAGAACAGCCTCTCTCCAGCCTCTTTGGAACCTCCCTTCAGGAAGCTGAAGGCTGCTCTCAAATCCCCCCTCACTCTTCACTTCTGCAGACTAAACAGACCCAACTCCCTCAGTCTCTCCTCATAGGTCATATGCTCCAGCCCCCGAATCATTTTGGTCGCCCTCCGCTGGACCCTCTCCAGTGCGTCCACATCCTTTTTGTAGTGGGGGGCCCAGAACTGGACACAATACTCCAGATGTGGCCTCACCAGAGCCTAATGAATAGGAATAATGACATCTCTGGATCTGCTGGCAATGCTCCTCCTAATGCACCTAATATGCCATTAGCCTTCTTGGCTACAAGGGCCCCTGTTGACTCCTCTCCAGCTTCTCATCCACTGGAACCCCCAGGTCCTTTTCTGCAGAACTGCTACTTAACTGGTTGGTCCCCAGCCTGTAACTATGCTTGGGATTCTTCTGTCCCAAGTGCAGGACTCTACACTTGTCCTTGTTGACCCTCATCAGATTTCTTGAGGCCCAATCCTCCAATTTGTCTAAGTCACTCTGGACCTTATCTCTGCCCTCAAGCGTATCTACCTCTTTCCCCAGCGTAGTGTCATCCACAAACTTGCTGAGGGTGCAATCCATCCCCTCATCCAGATCATTAATAAAGATATTGAACAAAACCGGTCCTGGAACCGAACCTTGGGGCACTCCACTAGAAACCGACCGCCATCCTGACATCGAGCCATTGATCACTACCCGCTGGGCCCGGCCTTCTAGCCATCTTTCTATCCATCTTACTGTCCATTTATCCAATCCACATTCCCTTAACTTGCTGGCAAGAAGATTGTGGGAGACGGTATCAAAAGCCTTGCTACAGTCAAGGTCTATCACATCCACTGACTTTCCCACGTCCACCGAGCCAGTTACCTCATCATAGAAGCTAATCAGATTGGTGAGGCACGACTTGCCCTTTGTGAATCCATGCTGACTATTCCTAATCACTTTCCTCAAAATGGATTCCTTAAGGATCCCTTCCATGATTTTTCCAGGAACCGAGGTAAGACCGGCCTATAGTTCCCTGGATCGTCCTTCTTCACTTTTTTGAAGATGGGCACTACATTTGCCTTTTTCCAGTCATCCGGGATTTCTCCCGATCTCCACGACTTTTCAACGATAATAGCCAAAGGCTCTTCAATGACATTTGCCAACTCCCCTAGTACCCTCGGATGCACTAAGTCCGGACCCATGGATTTGTGTACGTTTAGCTTTTCTAAAGAGTTCCTGACCTGTTCTTTACCTGCCACTGGCTGTCCATCTTCTTCCCATCTTGCGTCACTTAGCGCAGAAGTCCAGGAGCCGACCTTGTCCGTGAATACAGAGGCAAAGAAAGCATTGAGTGCTTCAGCTTTCCCCACATCATCTGTCACTAGGTTACCTCCTTCATCCATTAGGGGCCGCACATCCTCTCTGATCACCTTCCTCTTGTTAACATGCCTGTAGAAACCTTTCTTGTTCTCCTTCACAACTTAGCCAGTCGCAATTCCATTTGCGCTTTCGCCTTCCCGATAACCCCCCGGCATTCTCGAGCTAGACCTTTAAACCCCTCCCTGGTCATTTGTCCAAGTTTCCACTCTTTGTAAGCTTCCTTTTTGTACTTAAGTTCACCAAGGGTTTCCCCTGTAAGCCAGTCCGGTCTCCTACCAGGTTTGCCTCTCTTGCTACGCGTCGGGATGGTTTCTTTCTGTGCCTTCAATAAGGCTTCTTTAAAATACTGCCAGCTGTCCTGGACTCCTTTCCCCTTCATGTTAACATCCCAGGGGATTCTGCCCATCAGGTCTCTGAGGGAATCAAGGTATGCTTTTCTGAAGTCCAAGGTGTGTATTTTATTACTCTCTTTCCTTCCTTTGGTCAGGATCCTGAAATCGACCATCTCATGATCACTGCTTCCCAGGTTGTCACCCACCTCTACGTCCCCTATTAGCTCCTCCCTGTTTGTGAGCAGAAGGTCAAGAACACTGGATGTCTGAGGGGATTTGCTGGTGAGAGTTCTTGCTGGCAGGGTGGCAGCTGAAAGGTACTTTTTGACTAGTTTGGTGCCTTGTAGAGGAGGAGCCCCAGACTTGGGCTGTAAGTAACCCTGCTTCTAGGCCATTCACCCTGATTTGACTCTGCCAACCTGTTCTCTTACACTTTAACGTTCACCGTGATGTGGCTAGGCTGCGGTGAGGGTTCACCGGTGCACTGCAGCAGAGGCGGACAGGGAGCAAAGCCCAGGCTGGGACACTGTTCAGAGGTAAAAAGAGGGCCACAAAACTGAGCAACAGGCTGGAAAACCACCTCCTGGGGGAAGCTTCAGGGGCTAATTGTAGCTGGCACCTCGAGGTGCCCTGGCACTGCGCCTGGGCGTGCCCGCGGGGAATGAGCCAAGCGGAGGCTTAGCAGCAGCCACTGGCAGAACAAGGTCCAAGCCAGTAGCCGAGGCTGAACAAATGTAATCTTGAAGTAAACAGAAGCTTCCTGGTGGGGTCATTAAACGCTGGAACATTCCCCCCGGCGTGGGCGGGGGGGAGGGGAGGGGAGTGCGAGAACTTTCCAAACGCTCTGCTTGAATCTGGCAGTGTCATCCCCCCCACGTTTTGTGTCCAATTCTGGGCACCACATTTCGGAAAGATGCGGAGAAGTTGGAGACGGTCCGGAGAAGAGCAACAAGAATGATGCAAAGTCTAGAGAACATGAGCTACAAGGGAAGACTGAAAGAACTGGGCTTGTTTAGCTTAGAAGAGAAGACTGGGAGGGGACATGAGAACAGTTTTCAAGTACCTAAAAGCGTGTTACAAAGAGGAGGGGGGGAATTGTTCTCCTTGGCTTCTGAGGACAGGACAAGAAGCAATGGGCTTCAACTGCAGCCAGGGAGGCTTAGGTTGGACATTAAGAAAAACTTCCTGACTGACACGGAGGTTAAACACTGGAATAAGTTGCCCAGGGAGGTTGTGGAATCCCCATCGCGGGAGATATTTAAGAGCAGGTTAGATTGGAATCTATCTGGGATGAAGACGGGGCTTGGTCCTGCCGTGAGGGCAGGGGACTGGACTCAATGACCTCTCGAGGTCCCTCCCGGTTCTAGGATTCTAGATTCTTCCAAGTGATTATTCTGGCTGCACGATGGGCGAGGGGAATGGGGTTACGCAAGATGAGCATCCTTGGACCCAGGACGATTTACTGAATTGGATTGTCCTGGTTGTGAGCACATGGCATCTCCGCCTCTGAAGTTAGGAAGACTGGCTGTGTGTCTGTGCCACAGAGCCGTGGAACCCCCAGGAACGCTCAGCAGCTGCCAGCCTACATGGCTGGGACGGGTTCATTCAAGGCAGTGGACCATTCGGGACAACAATCAGTCTTAGAAGAGACTAACCTCCGACTGGGAGGCCTGCCCCAGGATGCTGCAGACAGCCTCCCAGTCACACCTGCTATGACAGTACAGGGTCATGTGACCAGGTCACCTGATGCTGGATGCCAGCTTAGAATATCAGTGCTTGCCATTGTCTGGTGTGTGAATCAAGCTTAGAAATAAAGGGTTCCCATAATAGAAGCAGCCTCCCTTTCCCCACACGCCCAGACGGGTCATGTGCTCGCCCCCCGCAGCACCTGTCTGGCAAACAGGGAGGGTGGTCACCGATCACTAGACAGCCCTTTGTCTTTCTTTCACCCCATCTTCATGATCTTCCTGGGCCGCCCGTCACTTTCCAGCCATTGGAAGCAGGGAGATTCCCATCTGGGCCTAACTGATGGAGCTTGGCCCAGTTCTGACCCTTGGCCCAGTGCAAGCCCGTCCCTCTCTGTGAAGGGGCTGGGGCTGTCCCCCACTCCCCGCGCTGCATGCCTGCCCGGGCTGGCAAGAGCCAGAACTTAGAACCAAGCAGCCCATGAGCCCTGGCTCCTCTGCTGGGAGCTGTGCATCAGCCTCCCCTAGGGCTGGGACAGGACACCACCAACACCCCTTCAGGCCACTTCTACGCCCCAGCCCTGCTCCCTCTCCCTACGCTGGCCCAGAGACGCCCAATCTGGCCACATGACCTTCATTTCCTCGCCTGGGGAGGCCACTGGGCTGTGTCACCACAATGTGGGAAGAGATGGGAGTGGGGGGGCCGAGTGCCATGCTCTCTGACAGGGGCTGGGCCGGGCCCATCAGCATGGCATCTGGGCTGCCTCAGAACGCCAGCTGCCGCGGTGGCAATATTGCCAATGCTCATTGCACGCCCACACCCTAACCCTAACCGAAGATGGGCCAGAACCAACCCACAGACCCACTGCAAGGCCAGGGCCTGGGTGTCCCTCCCCCATACTCACCCAGCTGTTACTGAGGGCAGCAGGAGCCTGCAGATGCCCCCAAGCACACCTGGGCCTCAGATGGCTACCTGCCTGCCCCGCTCACACTCACCCTGCCCGTGCCACCCGCCCTAGCTGCCCTTTGCCCACTCTGAGCTGCTGGGAGGAGACGAGCTGACGTCTGCACTTACCCTGTGACAAGAGGGAGGCTCATAAACCCAGCTGGGAGCTGACTCTTGGCCTGGCACCCTGGCTGTCCCTTCCAGCGTGGCACTGTCAGATGGCTGCCCTGCCCTCCCTGCTGACCTCAGGCACCCCAGGCCAGGATAGGAAGCCAGAATCAGACATGCAGAGCAATGGGAAAAGGAGGGTAGAGGGTCTGCTTACTGGGCGGGGGGAGGGGAGATCATAAGAACGGCCAGGCTGGGTCAGACCAAAGGCCCATCTAGCCCAGTGTCTGTCTGTCTGCCGGCAGCAGCCAAAGCCGGGTGCCCCAGAGGGATTGAACAGAAACAGGGAATCGAGTGATCCATTCCCAGTCTCTGACAGAGGTCAGGGACACCATCCCTGCCAGCCTGGCTCTTATCTAGCTCTTTCTTGAACCCTGTTAGTCCTGGTTTTCCCAGCATCCTCTGGCGAGGAGTTCCACAGGTTGACTGTGTGCGGCATGAAGAAAAACTTCCTTGTGTTTGTTTGAGACCTGCTGCCCATTCATTTCATTTGGTGACCCCTAGCTCTTATGGGGAACAAGTCAATCACTTTTCCTTATTCCCTTTCTCCACACCGCTCATGATTTCATAGACCTCTCTCCCAGCTCCGCTTAAGTCTCTTCTTTTCTATGATGAAAAGTCCCAGTCTCTCTAATCTTTCTTCATAGGGCGCCCGTTCCAAACCCCTAATCACACAGGAAACACCTAGACTGGAGGGGGCAGGGCACATCCCTGTCCTAGCGACCCCTCAACAGCCCCGTGGCACTTTAGCACCTTCCCCTCCCCAGCACAAGCCATTTCACTCACGGGCACCTTGCGTCACTCCCGGACTCATTTTGCTACCAAGCAGAAAGGTATAGTACCCCCTGCAGGCCTAACCCAGGCCATGGCTAGTGGTACCTGTTTGCCCGGGGTAGTCGTCAGCGTCCAGACCACGCCTGTGCCCGTGTTGGAGTGGGGTTAGGGTGTGTGTGTCTCCAGTCTGCCTGCAGCATTGCTAGTTGGGTCCCAGGCGGTACTGGTACCAGAGTGCTGCAGGGCCAGACATGTGGCACCCCAGCAGCGCCAGGAAGAGCCAGGGGGTTGGGGCTTGGCCATGCCCAGGGGCGGTGTGTATGCTAAGCAGGAGAATGGACCTGCTTACTGGAGGCGTTCTGGGGATGGAGTGTTGCTGCCCCCAGTCCCCACCCTCCCTGTGGGCCAGGGCCAGAGAGTCTGGGGCCACCCACCCACCTCTCTCCCCATGGTGCTGGGGGGTGGGGTCTGGGCAGGGCTAGGGAGCTAGCCTCCCATCATCCTATCTTCACCCACCGCCCATGGTCATGCCCCCACACACTGGTCCCTTCCCTTGCTCCTCAGACACAGCAAGGCCAAAGGAGGGCTGGGGGAGGCTTTCTGAGCTGCTGGCTGACTGAAACAAATCTCACCGGCTCCCACTGAGGCACTGGCCCCCCATGCCTCTGTGAGGCAGAGTCCCTCCTGGCTTCCACTTACAGACAGACCTGGGAGGTAACTCCGGAGCCTTCATCCTTGCTGAGCAGGCTAAAGCCACCACCCCACACGCAGGCCCAGTGGCCGAATGGCCAAGGCATCAGTCTCTGAAGCTGGTGAGTGTGGGTTCAAATCCCAGCTGGGTTATATATGCTCCATTTTCACTCTGGTTCCCATTTGAAAGTCCTGGGACCACAAGTGTCCCTGCCCTGGCTAACCCCAGAGAAGAGGAGACCCAGGTGAGCTGAAGGGCATGGCTCTCCTGATGTGTGTTTTTGTTTGTTTTTTTCCCCGTGTTTGTGAGTGAGGGTTTTTTTTTTCCTCCACTTCCCCTTTGCCCTCCCCCTCTCCTTCATGGAGTGTGCGCTGTGACTGGCAGGTGGAAACTGTTGGCTTCTAATTAAAGTTTGAATTCTAGACGCCTCTGCTGACTGGCTGAGTCTTGGTAGGGTGAAGGACTTTCAGGCAGTCCAGGGCTTTATAAAGCAGTGAGCAAGCAACCAAGGAGCTTGCGACCAGGACAGCAGGCATGGATGGTGATCGGTCTGCTGCTGTTACCTGCACAGCGTGTGCCATGTTCGTCTTCCTCCCAGAAGAAAGAACAGATTTCATCTGCACTAAGTGCAAGCTGGTCGCCATTTTGGAAGAAAAAATTAGAGGACTGGAGGCCCAAGTGTCGACCCTACGCTCGATCAGAGAGGATGAAGACTTCCTCAATAGAAGGCAGTGTTTAATCCTGCAAGCACGGCAGGAGGAAGAACCAGAGAGGGCAGTACGGGACCAGGAAGAGAACTGGCAGCATGTAACTTCTAGAAGGGGAAAAAGGCCAGCACCGGAATCCCCCAATGCTATAGAGGTAAGTAATCGCTTTCAGGCTCTCTCCACAGGCTCTGAAGTTGTGAGGTTCCTTCCAAAGCATTACAAGGAAGAAACCGCAAAGGAACACCTTCTACTGGAAGGCATGGGATGCGTTGTCCTAGGGATAGGGGTTCCACAACCACCACCCCTCAAAGAAGATGACGGGTAGTGGTGGTCAGGGACTCCCTCCTAAGAGGGACTGAGCCATCCATCTGCCATCCGGACCTGGAATCTCAAAAGGTGTGCTGCTTACCGGGAGCTCGAATTCAGGATGTGACTGAGAGGCTTACCAAAGTGATCAAACCTTCGGATAGCTTCTCCACGTGGGAACTAATGATATGGCCAAGAATGACCTTGAGCGGGTTGCTGCGGATTATGTAGCGCTGGGAAGAAGGATCCAAGAATTCAGAGCACAAGTGGTGTTCTCGTCCATCCTCCCTGTTGAAGGGAAAGGACTGGGCAGGGATCGTCGAACTGAGGACGTAAATGCGTGGTTGCGCAGGTGGTGTCGCAGAGAGGGCTTTGGTTTCTTCGACCATGGGACTCTGTTCTGGGCACAAGGATTGTTAGGAAGAGATGGGATCCACCTAACGAAGAGAGGAAGAAGCATCTTCACGGGCAGGCTTGCAAACCTAGTGAGGAGGGCTTTAAACTAGGTTCGTTGGGGGAGGGTGACCAAAACCCCGAGGGGAGAGGGAAAGTCGGATACCAGGAAGAAATGCAAAGAGGAACAAGCAAGAAAGGAGGACCCCTGATTGGAATGGAGAAGATAGGGCGATCAACTGGTTATCTGAGGTGTTTGTACTCTAATGCGATAAGCCTGGGCAACAAACAGGAAGAACTGGCGGCCCTGGCCCAGTCCAAGAAATATGATTTAATTGGGATAACAGAGACTTGGAGGGATGACTCGCATGACTGGAGCGCTACCATGGAAGGGTATAGACTGTTCAGGAAGAACAGGCAGGGGAGAAAAGGAGGAGGAGTTGCACTGTATGTAAGAGAGCACTACGATTGCTCTGAACTCCAGTATATACAGGGAGAAAAACCTGTTGAGAGTCTATGGATTAAGCTTAGAGGTGCAAACAACAGCAGTGATGTTGTGGTTGGTGTCTGCTACAGGCCACTGAATCAGGTGGATGAGGTAGACGAGGCTTTCTTCGGACAACTGAGAGAAGCTTCCAGATCGCAGGCCCTGATTCTCGTAGGGGACTTTAATCACCCTGACATCTGTTGGGAAACCAATACGGTAGTACACAGGCAATCCAGGAAATTTTTGGAGAATGTTGGGGATAACTTCTTGGTACAAGTGCTGAAGGATCCGACCAGGGGCCGTGCACAGCTTGACCTTCTGCTCACAAACAGGGAGGAACTAATAGGGGAAGTGGAGGTGGGTGACAACCTGGGAAGCAGTGATCATGAGATGGTAGATTTCAGGGTCCTGACCAAAGGAAGGAAAGAGAGTAGTAAAATACACACCTTGGACTTCAGAAAAGCAGATTTTGACTCCCTCAGAGACCTGATGGGCAGAATCCCCTGGATGCTAAAATGAAGGGGAAAGGAGTCCAGGACAGCTCGCAGTATTTTAAAGAAGCCTTATTGAAGGCACAGAAAGAAACCATCCCGACGCATAGCAAGAGAGGCAAACATGGTAGGAGACCGGATTGGCTTACAGGGGAACTCCTTGGTGATCTTAAGCTCAAAAAGGAAGCTTACAAAGAGTGGAAACTTGGACAAATGACCAGGGAGGAGTTTAAAGGTCTAGCTCGAGAATGCCGGGGGGTTATCAGGAAGGCGAAAGTGCAAATGGAATTGCAACTGGCTAAGGATGTGAAGGAGAACAAGAAAGGTTTCTACAGGCATGTCAACAAGAAGAAGGTGATCAGAGAGGGTGTGGGAGGTAACCTAGGCTGTGTCCAGACTCAGGGGTTTTTTCGAAAAAAGTAGCCTTTTTTCGAAAAAACTTCCCCTGCGTCCAGACTCAAGCCGCGTCTTTCGAAATTAATTCGAAAGAACGCGGCTTTTCTTTCGATGGCGGTAAACCTCATTTCATGAGGAAGAACGCCTTCTTTCGAAAGTTCCTCTTTCGAAAGAAGGCGTTCTTCAATGTAAATAGGGCTTCTTCAAAAGAGAGCATCCAGACTCACTGGATGCTTTCTTTCGAAAAAGCAAGCCGCTTTTTCGAAATTTCTCCGTGCAGTCTAGACGCTCTCTTTCGAAAGAGGCTCTTTCGAAAGATGCTTTCGAAAGAGCCTCTTTCGAAAGAAGCCTGCAGTCTAGACATAGCCCTAGTGACAGATGATGTGGGGAAAGCTGAAGTACTCAATGCTTTCTTTGCCTCTGTATTCACGGACAAGGTGGGCTCCCAGACTAATGCGCTAAGTGACGCAAGATGGGATGGAGACTGACAGCCCTTGGTGGGTAAAGAACAGGTTAGGAACTATTTAGAAAAGCTAAACGTACACAAATCCATGGGTCCAGACTTAATGTTTAAGCCTCGGCTTGACAAAGCCCTGGCCGGGTTGATTTAGTCGGGATTGGTCCTGCTTACAGCAGGTGGCTGGACTTGACCTTCTGAGGTCTCTTCCAGCTCTATGGTTCTATGATTCTACGTAGGAGAAAGAGGTATGAGCTGCTTTGCATGTGCAGTAGAGCAAGTGCTGGAGGTGGACCCAGCTTCTCAAGAGCACCTGTCACTGCTTCCAAACCTCGTCTGGGGGATCCACATCTAGCACCACAAGGATCAGGGCATCCACTGCTATGTGGTAAGGGGGCAGCTACCCCCCAGCTAGTCTGAGGTCTACAAGTCCCATTACATCTTCCCCGAATGACAGTCACAGATGCAGCTTTGCCCTCCAGTCCCCAAAGGGTTTCTGAGAGGATCCGTCCCCAAGGCCCAGTCTGTGCATAATGACTCCACAGCCAGCACCACTGCCCCACCAGGCTGGGGGGGAGAGGAGGAGACCAGCTGCTGTACCTGCAGAGTCAAGTAAATGCTTGTTGGGGGGTGGGGAGGCAGGTATTCTGGGAAGCCACATCTCTTGCTCGCACTGCCTCCTGCAGCCCTCGGACAGACTAGAGCAGGGGAACCCCTTGAGCCCGGGAGCCCCCTCCCACCCACAGAGTTTGGCCTGCATCCCCCTTTCCTCTTCTTGGCAGGCCTGAATGTCCCTGCAGTGCGCGCCCTGCATCGCGCCGCAGGCAGCCATCTTAGAGGGACATGAGTCTGGGGTCTGCTTCCCAGGGGAGGCGCTAGAAGGAGGCTGTGCTCCGGCCACGTCAGGGTTTTCTTTGGCTTTTAGTTCCCACCCCCGTGTCCCTCGTGTGGTTCCTAACTGGTCCTCCCAGGACCTCGCTTCGAGAGAGGCGCCAGGCAGCCCTCTGGCAGATGCTCGGCTCTTACGCTCTCACCATGGCCTGTAACGCTGGGCCTGTTCTCATCTGGTCCCGTTACCCTCACAAATGCTCACTGGCTGGGCAGAGGCTCCGTGAGGGGTCTTTGTCCTCTGCTCACACCTACTAGAATCAACAAAGCAGCCCCCCAGTCTGTCTCAGGCTGGCAAGCAGCCTGGATGCTAACAATGCTCCAGCCCCTGGGGACGGTAGCTGCCATGTGGCTCTCTGAAGAGGCACTGCTCCCAGAGAGGGGGGCAGGCAGCAAGGGGCACAGCTGCTCTGAGTAGCCCTCCCCCCCAGCAGCCCCAGAGCCTGGCAGTGCCGACCCGCTCAGCACAAACTGGGCCGCTCCGTTTGCCTAACCGCTCTCATAGCAGCTGGAAGGCTTGGCCTTTGCCAGGCTGCGTGCCAGAGCTAGCACAGACCCATCTCTCCTGTCCTCGGACATCCTACCCTGCACACAGTGAGTGGCCTGGGACCTATGACAGGATCTCTGGGACCCTGCCCCTGGGCAGCACAGCAGCATGTTCTAGAAATGCAGGCTGGCCAAGGAGCCGTAACGGGACCTGTGGGGTGCAGCAGATTGAGCCATGGCTGGGGGGCAAGGGCAGGCAGGGGGCCACTGTCCCCGGGAGGGCTAGCACTGGGGCCCAGCGGGGAGATAGGGCCCAGCTTTGTCTTAGTCCCGCACTGTGTGCTCAGCTCAGATTCCCCACCCCTGGGAGAGCACCAGTGGGTCTGGTGGGAGATGCAGCAGCAACCCGCCCCCTAGAGTAGCGCTACTCAACTTTGGAAGCCCCATGGGTCACAATGATACTCACAGCACATGCAAATAGCATTTTTCACACTGGCGGGCATAAAGACAAAGATTAAGGCAAGATTACACAACACACAAGCCCCATTAAGTCAGTTCTGCTGATATTAATCAAATGCAATATTTACCCCATTTCTACCCGTATGCAGCACATTTAATGAGCAATGACAGTCCAGGAATGTAACTACTAAAACACATCTCAACAGAAGACCATTCTATTGACGACTTTTTTGTTTTGACTTCACAAGGTAACAAATTAAACAAAAACTGCTTCTTATTAAAAAGAAAATTGGATGCCAGTGTTTTGGGCATTTAGCTTGAAGCTTCAGGCTGTGTGTTTCTTGGGAGTGATTTTACTGTAAAAAGAAGTTTCCAAGCCAGAGCGCTCCAACCTGCGCCGGGCGGGAAGCTGGGCGAGTCAGGCTGGACACGAAAGGCAAAAAAGGACAGGTGCCCGGGAGCCCCGTCCTGGATTCTCCACACGGGAGCCCATTGCTCCATGCGGGACAGAGGCAGGGTTGCCCAGCTGCGGCACCAGACCCAAACGTGGCCAATGTGAGCCAGTCAGCTCCTCTCAGGCTCTGCCCACAAGGCTAAGCAGCCAGCACTTCCCACAATAGCCTGGCACCTTCTCCCTGGTGGCTAGAAGCGCCGACACTCTGTCTCTGTCTGTTCCAGCCAGCCCGTCCGCTTACATCTTCCAATGCTCATCCTGCCTGAGAGACGCCTCGCCCCTGTGGAGCATGTTCCCAGTGGAGGCCACGTTCAAAGGATCCCACCTGCGGGCCGCGTGTTGAGCCCCACGTAAACCCAAACTACACCGCAGGCTGCAAACAGACAGCCCAGACAGCACCACCCTCTGCACACAGCCAGGCCTGATGGCCTCACCCCCTGCCCTCCTGGGGGACCATGCCCAGCAGCAGGCTGAATTGTGCCCTGCGCGGGGTCCATGCTTGGCAGGCAGCACCAGCCACCTTATGCTGGGTCACTGGGAGTTTGCAGCCCTGGGCTGCCCTAGCCACTGTGGGCTCTAGAAGGCCCCTGGACTGAAAGGTGAGATTGCGAGGAGGGGCAGGCCCAGCTCTGGCTCTGGCCAGGACAAGATATGACCTGGTAGGGGCAGGGAGTCACAGATGGGGCGCAGCTTGTGCCTGACTGAGCTTTCCAGGGCCCTGGGCTGTGCTAGGAAGTGCAGTGAGCTGGCCCTTACCTCAGTAATTGGCAGAGCCAGGCGCAGTGGGAAGGACACCACGTCCTGGCCCCAGCAGGGCTGACACCATGTGCAAGGAAAGGACAGGCCGGCTGCACAGAGACAATACAGCTCCGCTGAGCCGCTAGACAGGAGCTGGCCAGGGCCCAGGGCTCTCCGAGAAGAGCTCCTCAGAGAAGGGTCCAAAAGAGTCCCCTGGTGCTGCGGAGAGCCTGGGCCATGTGGCTGGAAGGGGGCAGGAACTGGGGGCACTTTAGGGAGGAGGGTGAGCTGGCTGGGTGTTGGCATGGGAACAGGCGGGGCAGTGGGAGGAAAAGGACAGGGAGAGGATACCAGACGGAGGAGAGGTGCATGTCGGAACCAAACCGGGGACCTCGGAAGCTTAATGCAGGAGCCAGTTGGGTCCCAAGCAAACTTGCTCTCTCAGTAAGTGGTCTCAGTGCCACTTCATGCAGCAGTGCCCTGCCCCCCAGCAGGTATGGGAGTTACACCTGCATGGGTTGGGCGGGGTGGGGGTGTGACGGCGCGTTGGGGGTTCCCCGTCTCCTGCACCCCGAAATGGCATGAACAGACTCCACCAGCCAGTGGAATTGAGGGTGGTTTATTGCTCCTCCAGGATACAGCGCAGCACAGATGTAATCTGGTTACAGGAACTGGGGCTAAGAGGCCTCAGTGCCCCCCCCTTGAGATAGGGGAGTCCCAGCCCCCCTCCCCAGCTCCTTCTCCCCTGCCTTCCAGCCAGGAACTAACTAACTCTCCTCCAGCCCTGCCCCCCAGCCAGGGCAGCATCCACCTCCCTTTGTTCCTCTCCATGGGGGGTGTCTGGTTCAACAAGTTTGGCATTACCTTTGCATAGTGAGGTTTTCCCTGCTGGGTCTTGCTCCAGACAGCAGGGGTCACCACAGCCCAGCAAGTACCCCCACTACGTCACAGGGGGCGGTTGGGCCTGGTGGGCAGTGAGCCCAAAGGGGGCAGGGTAGGAGTGGGGGCTTGGCCCCAAACCACATGCCCTGTCCCTTGAATCCCAAGAGAGCTCCCTCGGCTGCCACTAGTAATACATCCATTATCCTGCCGCAGGGCCCAGCCCTGAGAGAGAACCATTGCACACCTCCTCGCCCCAGCTGCCCGGAAAGGCCTCTGAATGTGAGAAACCAGGGCCCTCCTGCCCCTCTCCTGACCTCAGTCCCCCATGCGCGGCAGCAAAGTGTTTCAGGGGCTGGACCCGGGGCCAAACTGGGCTTACCCCTGCCAGGCACAAAGCCCGGGTGGGGCAGGGCTGAGGTTCCCACACTCCAGGGTGGAATGGGGCAGGAGGAAGAGCTGCAGAGTGGCACGTGAAGGGGAAAGCCCCAGGGCAGGCTCTGAGAGCAGCCAGACACCACAGCGCTGTAGGAGCAGGAGGTTTCTGTGCCATGAACTGAGCGGCTGAGCCGGGAGCCAAGCCAGCCCATGGGCTATTCTGCTGAGATCGGCTGGCATAACAGACTGCAAGTGTCGGGTGCAGCTTCCACATGGGGACCCCAGAGCCTCGGCATTGGTCGGGTGCTACAGCCTCATGCCACCCACGGGGTTTTCTACAGAGGGAGAAACTGAGGCACAGATCAGGAACAGGGCTCTCCCAGAGCCACCCAGTGAGGAAGCGACAGCAACATGTGCAGAACCCAGGAGTCCTGGTGCCCATCCCTTGCTGACTGGAACACAGAGCCAGATGTTCTCTCTGTGCCTCACTGCCCCACAGGGACTCACACACTGCTCCCCATCCCACCCCCTGCCCAGGCAGCAGAGCCTTGGGCAGCACTGAGCGATCTATCTGCTTGGCGTTCTGGCAGAGAAATGGGCATGTACAGATCCTGGGGCAGGCTGGCTTTGAGCGGATCCCTGCAGCCATTGGCCTGTGCGGTGATGGGCTGAGAAAGTCACAGAATGGCTCCCTGCCTGGGCCCTGCTGAGGCTCTGTCAGCCAGGCCCCGCACATCCCAACGTGAAAGGGTGGCCTCAGCCAGCACAGCTACATGGATGGAGGCAGAGCCCTTCTCAGAGCTGTGCCCTGGGCTCATGCCAGGATCCCTCTGCCACCTCATGGGTATGCGAGGAGGGAGGTAAACACCAGGGGAGCCTTCACCCTGCACAAACCTCCGGGGGGTGGCACGGGAGGGATGCTGAGCTGTGGCTCCAAGCCCTCTCCTCTCTCTCTGTAACAGGCTCTCCCACACAGAGGCTGTTACAGGGCCTGGGGAGGCTCCACACATGGGAACTAACCATAAGTAGCAATCAGCATCTCATTTGCCCGTTATTGGTGGGCAGAGGGAGCCTGGACTTGGAGGAGCAATTTCCAGGCAGGGTGTTGTTACCACCCCGGCAGATGTGTTCACTGCGGCTGGCTTTAACCCTTCAGGCTTCTCTTCTGGGCCCCAGGTTTCCACTAAAGGAGGTGGTCTCGGTTCTGTAGGAGCAAAGGGACCTGTGTCATGCCACCCACGCTGCTTGGTCAGTGGGAGGCCCAGTAGCAAATGCCAAGAGTGCTCAGGTCCCGTGAAACCCGCATTAGGGAGATGCAGTGCACATCCGCCCACATGGGGCTGTTTCACCATGGTTCCCTGGGGCCTGAACCGGGCATGTGCATGTGGCATCTCTACCTGTTTGCAAGACAGAGCCACGGCCAGGCTCAGATCTCTGCTCCACCACATGCATGATTCCTGAGGGAAGACGTGTCTATGTGCACCCCAGGGCAGATCTCCAGGGACCCTCATATACCTGGGGTTCCTGACACCCTCTGGCTTTCCCAGGAAGCCTGGCTGAAATGCCGCAGGGGCAGGAGTAGGCGGGTTAACCCTTCTACCGCATGGTTCCAGGCCCCCCAATTGAACATAGCCATCCACCACCTCACTCCTCTTGCTCACCAAGGCAGAGTCTAGCACTGAGGCCAGCTGACCCAGCAGCCCCTGCAAATCTCATTGGTTACGACCCCTGGAACCTCCCCATAAGGTGCATGCCCCAGAGTTGCTCTGCCCAGCTCCCCTTCACTCTCTCTAGGAAAGGAGCTGGAGAGACTTGCTGGGTTGCCCAAACTCCTTGGAATCCAAAGAACCACCACTACCCCCCATTCACAGCCAGGTAAAAGGGGCTTCCTGGCTCCATTGCTGATGGTGAGGCATAATCCAGTGTAATTGTGCTCCCTGCTGGCACACACGGGTATTTGCAGCGTGGGCCTCCCCGTGACCTGTACAGAAGCTGCAGCCTGGTACCTCCAGCCAGGCCCTACAGCAGCATGTGACCAAGGCAGGGGTGCAGAATCTGCCATGTGCCTCAAAAAGGTGAGGGACCTTATGGCTGGAGCACTGTACCCCTCATTCTGGCTGGCTCACAGCCATCTATGCTGCACCCTACCAACAACATGTAAGCACCTAGAGGACACGGGGGATGCATCTACACTGCAGCATTTTTCTGGAAAAACAATACTTGTATCCTCACTGCCATTGAGCTCTTTCAACAGAAAGTCGAAAGAACAGAGGGTTTTTCCTGATGGTGGTAAACCTCATTCTACGAGGAAGAAGCCTTTTTCGGAAAAAGGCATGTGTGGACGCAGAAGAGGGAGTTCTTTCAAAAGAAGAGGCCTCCAGGAAAAAACACAGGTGCCCTGGTGGCCACTCCGTCCTGACTAATCACAGCTTAAATGCAAAAGAGCATGCATTCAGCGTGGACGCTATCCTTCGAAAAAACACATTGCTTTTTCGTTGCACTTTTGCTATGTGGACACTCTCTTTCGAAATAAGCTTGCAGTCTAGATGTAGCCAGAGTGACAAGAAATCTCCTGCCAAACCGACCTCATTTCCTGCTTTGGCAGGGTTGCTGGCCTAGTGCACAGGGGAAACGGTAGACCCCCCCGCTCTATTTTAAGACATCGCCCCATGTGACACTAACACAGCAGAGGAATGGGGCGTAGGTGACGTGCATAGAAGGGAGCCTGGTTGAAAGACCACATTCCTGGGAGTCACCAGTGGTTACCTGTCAAACCGGGAGGGCAGCGCTGCTGGTGTCCTACAGAGGTCAGTTCTGGGTCGGTGCCGGGGCGTTTTCATTCCCGGCGCGGAGGAGAGTGTAGCCAGACAGCCCCCCCCCCCCCCCGTCTCATCCATCTTATTTGCCTCTCTGAGGTTCCTGAAGCATACAGGACAGAGAAGGAGCAATAAAATCAGCATAGTCTATGCTGGCTCATCTGATCCTGAGAAGCTGAAAACATAGATATGAGGAGAGAACGATTAAGGCAATAAGCTGGCCTCGAGGCTGTGAGAAGTGCCCGGCTGGCACCCATGTTGATACGAACACACAGCCGTCCCTGGGAGAGGAATCCCCCACTGAGAAAAGAATCTCCAGTACTTCCAATTTAATCCTCTCAACTCTCTCTTACAAGTGTAAATTAAGTTCACAACTCCCTTGTAAGAACTGGTCTCACAAAAGACAGACCAGCCCCATTTGGCATCACAGATAAGAAAGAGAAATACGTGACCCCATGAGTATAAAGATGGGTACAGCAGCACACTCACTTTTGAGTGTCAATCTACCCTCTACCTGCTGGTCGGGTTAGGTGTTTGACCTCCCGAGGTTCTATGGGGATGCCCACCTCGTATTTTCGTCTTTCCTAGGAATTGAGGGACCGGCCCTGGCCTGACACACTGGAGTCGAGAGGCACAGAAGGGGGTAAAAATTGTACCTGGATGTGGTCCTCTGTCTTAAGTGTACACAGACTTAGAGCTCTTTAAAGATTAAGCTGTTACTTGGTACTATTATTTCTGTTTTCCTATCTTTATCTTCTTTGTAACCATTTTTAAGATCTATATTTAGCTAGCAGTTAAGAAATAGAACAATCGCCATTGCAACCGTATGATTTATAAGCTTCCTCAATAAACCTGTAACTGTTTAAGCTTTAACCTGACTCCTTCAGTTGCTGTAACAGAACCAGGCACAATTTAAAAGAACTTCAGCCGGTCTTAAGGGACAGATAAAGGGAGAGCTTGGGCGTTTGGATTTGTGTCACTCCCAGGTGGCAGATCCGTTGGGGCACTTCTCAGCCTCCCCCAGGCTGCCCGCTGCGAAGGAATCACGGATTCTAGCAGCTAAAATCTGAAGTGTAATAAGCTCTCCCTGTAAACTTATTGGGGCGCTCGTCAACCTCCCCCAGGCTGCCGGCTGCCAGGGACCCCGGTCTCAGCAGTGGAAGTCTCGGGTGTATCGCCCACACACACCACTCACTGCCCTGACCGTGGGCTGACAGAGCGGCGCTGAGGGATTGCAAGTGCTTTGGAGAACTCGGTTCTGAAGAATCGGTCTGGACCGAGCAGAACGACGCTGGCCGCGGGGGGGGGGGGGGGCAGCTCGGGGGAGGCGGCGGGGGGGGGGGGGTGCCCTGTGCATCGTCACCCAACGCGGGCACCGGGCCTGAGGCGCCTCTGAGAGGGGGGCGGGGGCTCTGCCTGGTACGAGGAGGGGGGAACTGCCTGGTCGGGGGGGGGTCTGGGGGGGGGCTTCCTGAGGGAGCGCTGCCTGGCCCGGGGGGGGGCTGCTGTGGGGGGGCGCTGCCTGGTCGGGGGGGGGCCCTTCAGTGCAGGCGCCCCCAGCGGGGAGGGGCGGGGCCAAGCGAAGGGCCCCCCCGCCGCTCGCCCCGCCTGAGGCGCGCGGGAAGCGGGGCCGGGCAGCAACACGCGCCCTTCCCGCTCAAACAACGGACGCGCCCCGCCTCGCGCCAAGCCCCAGGCAGCCGGGCCGAGCGCCGAACTGCCGATGGCCTTCCAAGCCCGGCCAGCTGCGTAACCGAGCGCTCGATGGGCCGCCAGACCCGGCCAGCTGCGTAACCGAGCGCTCGATGGGCCGCCAGACCCGGCCAGCTGCGTAACCGAGCGATCGATGGGCCGCCAGACCCGGCCAGCTGCGCGCACGAGCGATCGATGGGCTCCGGCGCCATTTTTCAGGAAGCGACGAAGGGCCGGGCCGCGGGCTGAAGCTGATCGCGTAGGACCCCCCCCGGTGCGCCTCGGCCCGGGCCTGAGCCCGGCGGGGCGGGGGGCTGGCTGGGGGGCCGGGCTGGGTGCGGGGGGGCCGGGGCGGCCGGGCCGGGCCGGGTGCGGGGGGTCCAAGCTGGGGGGGGCCGGGCCGTGGGGGGTGTTGGTCGTGGGGGGGGGGCCGGGCCGTGGGGGGGGCCGGGCCGTGGGTGCGGGGGGGGTTGTCCGGGGGGGTCCAGGCTGGGGGGGGCCGGGCCGGGCTGGGTGCGGGGGGGCCGGGTGCGGGGGGGCCGGGCCGTGGGGGGGGTTGGCCGTGGGGGGCCGGGCTGGGTGCGAGGGGGCCGGGCCGTGGGGGGGGGTTGGCCGTGGGGGGCCGGGCTGGGTGCGAGGGGGCCGGGCCGTGGGGGGGGTTGGCCGTGTGGGGTCGGGCTGGGGGCCGGGGGGCCAGGCCGTGGGGGGGGTTGGCCGTGTGGGGTCGGGCTGGGGGCGGGGGGGCCGGGCCGTGGGGGGGGTTGGCCGTGTGGGGTCGGGCTGGGGGCGGGGGGGCCAGGCTGTGCTAACCCGTCTCCACCCCTCGCAGAGCTGCCCGGGAGCGGCGCCCCCGCCCCGCAGGATGTTCCACGGGATCCCCACCGCGCCGGGCCTGGCAGGTGAGTCCGGGCGGGGCGGGGGCGGGGCTGGGACCCCCGCGTGGGCGGCAGGCCCGTTTCACTGGGGACGCCGGGGTTGCTGAAGACTCGCTGGGGCCGGAGCCCGAGTCCTGCGGCGTCGGGCAAGGGGCGTTCGCGGGAACCAGCAGCCGGGGGGCGGCCCCTGCAGCAGTTGCCGGTTACACGGAGCCAGTTGACTGTCACACGGGATTGTCCAGCCCTGGCGGGGGTCACGTTACCACCCTCCTGCGGCTGGAGCCCTTGGCCTTTGGCTTCCTCTGCTTGGGGCTGTCCCCCCTCACTCCTACGCAGGGAGGCCGGCTCAGGCTTCGCCGCCCCCCAGGTTTGCACCGGAAGAGGGTCGTGGTGCAATGGGATTTGAGAAGCCCTGAGATTAGAACCGGGGTTCCACGCTAGGGGGGCTGAGCTCTGGAAGAGGTGTCCCAGCCAGGCGGATCCCGTCACTGGAGGGTGCTAAGACTAGGCTGGGGAAACGCCTGTCAGGGCTGGTCTCAGTTTACTTGGCCCTGCTTGAGTGCGGGGCAGGGACTGGACTCAGTGAATCTCTGTGACTGTACCTGGTTCCCAGCGGAGAGCAGTGGGGCTGGGCTGGAAGAGCTCTCAGCTGGCCTGCAGTGTCCTGGAGCTGGACAGCAGGGACCTGGAGCTGGTGGGTGGCAGAGCTGCTGCACTGGGCTCTCATAACACGGGTTACAAGGAAGGAGTTGCATTGTGAGTGGCACTGGAAGGCCCTGGCTAGTAATGTTGGATCTGTTACATAAGCACGGCCAGATGGTCTCAGACAAAGGCCCCTCCGTCCCAGGGTCCTGTCTGCCCACAGTGGCCAATGCCAGGTGCAGGGAATCATCGAGCAGTCCTTCCTTTGTCACTCACCTCCGGAGAAACAGAGGCTAGGGACACCGTTCCTACCCATCCTGGCTAACAGCCATTGGTGGACCCCATGAATCTATCTAGCTCTTTTTTGAACCTTGTTAAAGTCCTCATCTTCACCACATCCTGTGGCGAGGAGTTCCACATCTATTCATGGGTTTCCTTCTCTTTCAGCCCCAGGGAATAAGCCAGAACTCTACGAGGTGAGTAACGCTTGTCGCAGTCCCCTTCTTGTTCTGTCTCGGGCATAGGAGGCAGAAAGGCCTCCCAGCATCACTCGGGTTTGGCTCTGCAAAAGGTTGCACGTCCCTCGGTCCTGGGGCATCCCCGGACCCCATGTGCCTGAGGACGTCCATGGCTCCTTCTCCGTCTCCTCAGTCCCTTGGAGAGGATGCAGGAGGTTCTGTATCTGTCTGCCTGTCCCCGCCCCCTCCAGCCTGCGTGTGGATCTCTGCTCAGAGGCTGTGACGGGCCCTGACGTGCTGTGTGTGTTCCTTGCAGGAGGTGAAGCTGTATAAGAATGCACGGGAGCGAGAAAAGTGAGTCCCTCCCCAGCCGAATGGGTTCCCGTGGCCCCGTGAATGCAGCTCAGCGTTGGCTGGGGTGTGTGGGGAGGCCCTTGCTCGAAAGGTGCTGGGGCCGCGGGAGCAGGGTGCTCTCTGGTCTGGTGCCCTGCGCCAAGCCAGAAAAGACTGGAGCCCCTGGGTTCTGTCGCTGCTATTGGCCAGCGCAGGCTGTGCCTGAGGAAGGAGGAGCGGGCGGAGGGGTCTCTGGACAGAGCAGCTGCCCTGGTGGGCCGGGAGGCGCTAGAGCCCCCCAGCGGTTCCTGGGCCGGGGGGGTTGTAGTGGAGGCTGTGAATGGAGGCGGGGGGAGAGTCCCAGCTGTGCGCCCTCACAGGCTCTGCCCTCGGGGTCCAGGTACGATAACATGGCCGAGCTGTTTGCGGTGGTGAAGACGATGCAGGCCCTGGAGAAGGCTTATATCAAGGACTGCGTCTCTCCCAACGAGTGAGTGCCCAGCTGTGCTCGTGTGTCCAGCCTGGTCCCTCCCAGGGGAGGTGGGATCCCTCAGTGGCAGCAGGGCGTCGCTAGCGGCGTGACTTCCGCTCCCCACGGCGCTGCAGACACGCTGGGGAGACCACCCACACAGCCCCTTGGGACTAGGCAGCATTGCTCCATGCAGAGCTCTCCAGTCGGAGCCCGTGGGGCTCCTTCCCCGCCCTGGGGCCTGTTCCACCAGCAAACTCCTCTCCCCCAGGGAAGCTGCGTGTCCCCCTGCTTGGCATCCGCCGCTCCAGCTGTTTGCAGCTGTTCTTCCTCTGTGCCCGCCCCAGGTACACCGCAGCCTGCTCCCGGCTCCTGGTCCAGTACAAAGCTGCCTTCAAACAGGTGCAGGGCTCCGAAATCAGCTCCATCGATGAATTCTGCCGCAAGTTCCGGGTGAGTTAAGGTCTCCGGCTGTCCAGCTTCTGGGGGCACTGAGACGGAATCCAGAGCGTGGGGGCTGCGGTCCTAGATGTGCCATGGCTGACTGGGTTCGACTCCACTCCCCAGAGGGGGAAGAGAGAAATCCAGCCTAGATTTGTTTATTCCAAGGCCAGAGCCCTGCCCCGATCACTCCCAGCACAGAGCAGTTCCAAACAGCCCCCTGCGTCTTCCAGCTGTCAGTGTTGGAGACTCACAACCCTTAGCAAATTGTGCCAAAGGTGGATTCCTCTCACAAGTTCACCCCTGGGCATGGCGCACTGGAGGGCAGAGATCGGGTCCCGAGTGACACAGACAAATTGGAGGATTGGGCCAAAAGAAATCTGATGAGGTTCAACAAGGACAAGCGTAAAGCCCTGCCCTTGGGTGGAAGAATCCCAAGCATTGGTACAGGCTGGGGACTGACTGGCTAAGCAGCAGTTCTGCAGAAAAGGACCTGGGGGTTACAGTGGATGAGAAGCTGGATAGGAGTCAACAGGGGCCCTTGTAGCCAAGAAGGCTAATGGCATATTAGGGGGCACTAGGAGCATTGCCAGCAGATCTAGAGCAGTGATTATTCCCCTTTATTCAGCTCTGGGGAGGCCACATCTGGAATATTGCGTCCATTCCACAGAAAGGATGTGGACACATTGGAGAGGGTCCAGCGGAGGGCGACCAAAATGCTGAGGGGACTGGAGCACCTGACCCACGAGCAGCGGCTGAGGGATTTGGGCTTGTTCAGTCTGCAGAAGAGAAGCACGAGGGGGGATTTGAGAGCTTGTAACTTCCTGAAGGGGGGTTCCAAAGAGGCTGGCGAGAGGCTGTTCTCAGTGGGGGCAGATGCAGAACAAGGAGCAATGGGCTCAAGTTACAGTGGGGGAGGTCTAGGCTGGACATTAGGAGAAACTATTTCCCTAGGAGGGCGGTGAAGCGCTGGGCTGGGTTCCCTGGGGAGGGGGTGGAGTCTCCATCCCTGGAGGTGTTTACGTCCCGGCTTGACAGAGCCCTGGCTGGGCTGATGGAGTCGGGCTGGTCCTGCTTTGGGCAGGGGGCTGGACTCGGTGGCTCCTGAGGGCTCCACAGCCTGGGTTCTATGAAAGAGCCTTACACAGTATCACTCTACTTACCCTCTGGGGATTACCAGCCCCCCAAACCGGCCTGCCCATGCTAAGCAGACTGTGCTCGCCACGCCCCATAAGGCAGATGAATTTGTCTTGCTGATCAGGATCGGGCCCAGTTTCTGCCCGGTGACTTTGCCCCAGGGCTGGGGTGTGACAGCTCTGGTCTTGGAGCTGGTCCCCAAAGAACTTCCTTTTGGGCCCCAGTTTACACAGCGAAAGCGGAGTCCTGCTCAGCGAGACCCTAACGGATTATGTTACTGTAATTTTACTAACACAACCCCCTAGCCAATCAGACCCTGTCCTCTTGATTGATTGACACCTGGCCAAATAAACGCTAGAGCAGACAAACTATTCGACACCAGACGGATCCTACAGGCAAACCAGGGACGTGGGGTCCCTGATCGTCCAATGAGGATCCCACGACCCCAGCTAGCGGGAGGCGGTTTCTGGCCCGCTGACCCACGTCGAGCTCTGTGTCTGGTGACAGTGGGCACCCTGAGGACGGGGGTTTCCTGCCGAGCAGCCTGCTGGGACCTGAGGGTAGTGCAGTGAGGGTGGGGCTCCCTGCTTTCCAGCCCGCGGCTGCAGGGAAAAGCCGTAGGCTTGGGCCTGCCCGTATGGCTGCAGGGAAAGGCCGTAGGCTTGGGCCTGCCCGTATGGCTGCAGGGAAAGGCCGTAGGCTTGGGCCTGCCCGTATGGCTGCAGGGAAGGGCCGTAGGCTTGGGCCTGCCCGTATGGCTGCAGGGAAGGGCCGTAGGCTTGGGCCTGCCCGTATGGCTGCAGGGAAAGGCCGTAGGCTTGGGCCTGCCCGTATGGCTGCAGGGAAAGGCCGTAGGCTTGGGCCTGCCCGTATGGCTGCAGGGAAGGGCCGTAGGCTTGGGCCTGCCCGTATGGCTGCAGGGAAAGGCCGTAGGCTTGGGCCTGCCCGTATGGCTGCAGGGAAGGGCCGTAGGCTTGGGCCTGCCCGTATGGCTGCAGGGAAAGGCCGTAGGCTTGGGCCTGCCCGTATGGCTGCAGGGAAAGGCCGTAGGCTTGGGCCTGCCCGTATGGCTGCAGGGAAGGGCCGTAGGCTTGGGCCTGCCCGTATGGCTGCAGGGAAAGGCCGTAGGCTTGGGCCTGCCCGTATGGCTGCAGGGAAAGGCCGTAGGCTTGGGCCTGCCCGTATGGCTGCAGGGAAAGGCCGTAGGCTTGGGCCTGCCTGTATGGCTGCAGACAAAGGCCGTAGGCTTGGGCCTGCCCGTATGGCTGCAGGGAAAGGCCGTAGGCTTGGGCCTGCCCGTATGGCTGCAGGGAAAGGCCGTAGGCTTGGGCCTGCCCGTATGGCTGCAGGGAAGGGCCGTAGGCTTGGGCCTGCCCGTATGGCTGCAGGGAAAGGCCGTCTCGTTCCATCGGGGGTCGCGCTGCCTCTCCGCCGGCTATTGGTATCGCACGGAGCTCTTGGGATCACTTAATCGCCTGCTCTGTTCACTCCCCTGGGCCGTGGCCACCGTCCGAGACCAGACCCCAGCCTGGCTGGCCCGGCGGCATGACTCAGCTAGCTGACGTCCCTTTGCGCGGGGGAGCGGAGGGCCTGCCTCTGCCCGGGCCTGTGTTGCTTGTTTGGGGGTTTATTGTGCTTCCCTGGCCTCCCTGCAGCTGGACTGCCCCCTGGCCATGGAGAGGATCAAGGAGGATCGGCCAATCACCATCAAGGACGACAAGGGCAACCTGAACCGCTGCATTGCTGACATTGTGTCTGTAAGTTGCTGCCCGTGCCAGGGGGCTGCGTGTGTCGGGTCCCTGGACCCCGTGTGTCTGCAGGGCCGGTCCCTGGACCCCGTGTGTCTGCAGGGCTGGTCCCCGAGGGGCTGCGTGTGTCGGGTCCCTGTATCCCGTGCGTCTGCAGGGCCGGTCCCCGAGGGGCTGCGTGTGTCGGGTCCCTGTATCCCGTGCGTCTGCAGGGCCGGTCCCCGAGGGGCTGCGTGTGTCGGGTCCCTGGACCCCGTGTGTCTGCAGGGCCGGTCCCCGAGGGGCTGCGTGTGTCGGGTCCCTGTATCCCGTGCGTCTGCAGGGCCGGTCCCTGAGGGGCTGCGTGTGTCGGGTCCCTGGACCCCGTGTGTCTGCAGGGCCGGTCCCCGAGGGGCTGCGTGTGTCGGGTCCCTGGACCCCGTGTGTCTGCAGGGCCGGACCCCGAGGGGCTGCGTGTGTCGGGTCCCTGGACCCCGTGTGTCTGCAGGGCCGGTCCCCGAGGGGCTGCGTGTGTCAGGTCCCTGGACCCCGTGTGTCTGCAGGGCCGGTCCCTGAGGGGCTGCGTGTGTCGGGTCCCTGGACCCCGTGTGTCTGCAGGGCCGGTCCCTGAGGGGCTGCGTGTGTCGGGTCCCTGTACCCTGTGCGTCTGCAGGGCTGGTCCCCGAGGGGCTGCGTGTGTCGGGTCCCTGTACCCTGTACATCTGCAGGGCCAGTCCCCGAGGGGCTGCGTGTGTCGGGTCCCTGTACCCTGTACATCTGCAGGGCCGGTCCCCGAGGGGCTGCGTGCGTCGGGTCCCTGTACGTCTGCAGGGCCGGTCCCCGAGGGGCTGCGTGTGTCGGGTCCCTGTACCTCTGCAGGGCCGGTCCCCGAGGGGCTGCGTGTGTCGGGTCCCTGTACCCTGTGCGTCTGCAGGGCCGGTCCCCGAGGGGCTGCGTGTGTCGGGTCCCTGTACCCTGTACATCTGCAGGGCCGGTCCCCGAGGGGCTGCGTGCGTCGGGTCCCTGTACCTCTGCAGGGCCGGTCCCCGAGGGGCTGTGTGCGTCGGGTCCCTGTACCCTGTACCTCTGCAGGGCCGGTCCCCGAGGGGCTGCGTGTGTCGGGTCCCTGTACCCTGTACCTCTGCAGGGCCGGTCCCCGAGGGGCTGCGTGTGTTGGGTCCCTGTACCCTGTACATCTGCAGGGCCGGTCCCCGAGGGGCTGCGTGCGTCGGGTCCCTGTACCTCTGCAGGGCCGGTCCCCGAGGGGCTGTGTGCGTCGGGTCCCTGTACATCTGCAGGGCCGGTCCCCGAGGGGCTGGCCAGTGCCGTTGATAGAACTCCCTTCCCCCCAAGGGCTGTGGGCACGAGGTGCCGTTTCCAAAGGTTCTGGGCTGTTGCTAAGGCGTCTCTTCTCTCTTCCAGCTTTTCATCACAGTGATGGATAAGCTGCGCCTGGAGATCCGAGCCATGGACGAGGTGAGACGCGGAGACAGGCGAGGGCGGGGGAGAGGGGCCATGGGGCAGTACCTAGCTGTGTGGAGAGGCGAACGGAGCTAGGTGGTGGGTGGATTCTCTCTGCCCCCAGCCAGTCTTGGGCCAGGAACCGCTCAGGTTCCATGTTTGTGCCCCCAGATCCAGCCAGACCTGCGGGAGCTGATGGAGACCATGAACCGCATGAGCCACCTGCCCCCGGACTTCGAGGGGCGGCAGAAAGTGAACACGTGGTGAGTACGGTTCCCTGGGGCTGCCCTTGAGCTTGCTCCAGCCGGCAGGCAGAGGGGAAGCCCAGGCCTGCCCCACCCAGTAGCTCTTCCGCAGGATTGCGGGCGCCTGGGGGAGGGCGGCTTTGCAGGCAGAGCCCTAGGCAGAGCCCCGTCGACCCCGGCTCAGGCTGCTGCCTCTGCTCTGGGAGGCGTGTAACCGTGCAGCCTATTACCCGCTAAGCAGCTCACAGGCTAGTGCTGCAGACGGCACGCATTCTCCCTCCCCGCCAGGAACATTTTAGCCCGGCAGCCCAGCTCTGTCCTGGCTTGTGCTGGGTCCAGGACCTACCCTGCTGCAGCTCTGCACTTAAAGGCTGCGTCTAGACTGGCAGGATTTTCCGGAAATGCTTTTAACAGAAAAGCGTCCGTGGCCAATCTAGACGCTTTTCCGCCATTTTCATGATCGGGGCTTTTTTCGCAAAACAAATCTGAGCTGTCTACACTGGCCCTTTGGCACAAAAGTTTTGCGCAAAAGGGACTTTTGCCCTAACGGGAGCAGCATCGTATTCCTGCAAGAAGCACTGATTTCGTACAGTAGGAAGTCAGTGCTTTTGCGGAAATTCCAGCGGCCAGTGTAGACGGCTGGCAAGTTTTTCCAGAAAAGCGGCTGATTTTCCAGAAAAACTGGCCAGTCTAGACCCAGCCTTAGTGTATTAAGAGCCAGGCGGGCAGGCAGCCTGGCTCACACAGTCCAGCTCAGACCCCCCAACCGGGCTGCTGCAGAGACAGGCAGCTGGTCTGGAAGGGGAGCTGGCTTTTAAACTGGCTCCCCTCTCGGACCAGCTCCCGCCTGATCCAGAGGCAGCAGTGTGGGATGGTAGGTGGCTCCTCGGGAGCGGGGCTGGAGCCCACTGGCTGCCAGTCCCACCCACGGGCCTCTAGCATAACTGAGTAACTGCTAAGAATGCCGGAGCTTAATCGACTATTCAGTGAACCGATATTTAACATCCCTACTGCGGGCAGGGGCTGGGGTGGGGGCAGGGACATCCTGGCTCAGCCCAGCAGGGGACAAGTTGGGTTTAGTCCCCTCTGGGGCTAGTGCAGCTGCCCCCATCCCATCCCCCTGCCTGGACCCCCTGTGCCTCTCCCGGCAGGCTGCAGACGCTGAGCGGCATGTCTGCCTCCGACGAGCTGGACGACTCCCAGGTGCGCCAGATGCTGTTCGACTTGGAGTCGGCCTACAACGCCTTCAACCGCTTCCTGCACTCCTGAGCCCCCGGCCCCCTCATGTGCAGGGGGAGCACCAGGCTGCAGGGGGACTGTGCTCAGGCTGGCCAGGGCTGCAGCCCTCCTGGGCCGAGACTTGTACCTGGGCTCACACCTACACTAATAAAGCCCCACGCTGGGTACCTGCTGTGCTCTGTTGGGGCTGGGAAGCAGGCCTAGGCCAGGCTCTGCTCTGAGTTGGGGACCAGCCAATCGATCCAGTGTGGCCAGCCCCAGCCTGGAAATCCAGCCCCAACAGCTGACAAGGGGGGGAGATTCCCCAGGGCCCAAGGCTGCTTCCTGTGTCAGTCACTGGCTGGGGGCGAGCAGCGAAAAGCCCCGCCCTGGAGGTAAGGGGGCTGCCAGCTATGGCCAGGCGGGTTCCTGGGGAGGAAGGGGAGGGGCAGGTGGGCAAGGCAGCCAGGGCTGGAGCCGGAGGAGGATGCAGTACTTTATTCCCCATCATTCCCCACCCCACTTGCCCTGAGCAGGGCACAACAAGGCTGGGGCAGCCAGGCAAGAAATAGTCCGGGGGGAGCCAGAGCCCCTCCAGCGCAGGAAGGGGGAACAAACTTAGCCCCCCCGCTTCTCCCAGGACAGGGGCCTCCCGCAGGCGCAGGTGGCTGGTGCCCCAAGCCGCTGGGGGCCAGTTGCTGGGCCGGGCGAAGACACGGCCCGGAGCTGCTGACCTGGTGCAAGGCGGCTCCGGGAGCGTCTGGCCACCGTGGAGGCTGTTGCTCCAGAGCCGAGCGTCCCGCAGGGAGCTCCCTTGCTCAGAGCCCAGGGCTCTGCTTGCCCAGCCGCAGGGTCCTGCCCGCACTCGGGGGCGCAGGCCTGGCAGGGCGCGTGGCCCCGTGTTCCCCCAGCCGAGGCAGGCGGCCGGCAGGGCCCTTCACACGCTCTTGCAGAAGAGCTGGTGGTGGCGGGTCACGGCGCTCAGAGAGGTGCCCGGGGGGCCGCGCCAGGCCTTGCCCGCGCCCTGCTGGTCGCTCCTGTCCAGGTGCCGGCTGCAGAGCCGCAAGTCGCACACGTCAGCGGAGAGCCGGGCCCACGTGGTGCCGTCCAACGGGCCTCGCACACTGCAGCCTGGGGGGAGGGGACAGCCTGTTGGGGGACCAGCCAGGGCCGCAGCACAGGGGGGAGCTGGGACCCCGGGCTGGGGGAGCCGCCAGCCCCCCCCCCTCCCCGCAAGAAGCAACTAGGCTGCCCCAGCTGGTGGCTCGGCCCTGCCCGAAGGTTTGTGCCCTGGCAGCTGGGCACTCGCAGGGAGCCATGGCGCTAACTCCGCCCCCCTGCTCCGAATCATCTCGTGCCGGGACCGGGGGCCGCGCCGCTCCAGAGGGGACGCTGCATCCCCCGCCCCCCAGCCCTTCGCCCCCTCACCTGCCAGGCTGAGGTAGCGGAGCCCTTGGTTCCTCTCCCCCAGGGCTGACAGCAGCAGCCGCAAGCCCGCCAGGGTGAGCCCGGGGTTCGCAGACAAATCCAGCGAGACCAAGGGGGGGCAAAGCGGGAGGCACCTGGAACCGGGAGGGAGCGAGTGAGTCCCAAGACCCCTCCCTCCCACAATGCACTGCTGCCCGCGTGGGGCCCCTGCGGGACGGTGTTAGCCGCGCGGCTGCGTGTGCCCCTCGGGGCAGCGCCCCAGCCCGGCACCGCCATGAGAACTGCCCCAGGCCCTGAGAACTGCCCCAGGCCCTGAGAACTGCCCCAGGACCCGCGGCTCTTAGGGGAGAGGCACCTGGCCCGGGAGCGCGGAGCCTGTGTCCTGCTGGCCCACTCCCGCAGATATTGGCCCGTGGCAAGAGCCCAGCAGGGACGGCTCCTCCCTAGGCCAGAGAGCCTCCCTCCTACCCCGTACGAACAGGCTGGTCCTGCCCCCGACACGGTTACTGCCCGGATGGGACTAGCTCACACCGGGCTAGTGCGTACGGCCGCCCCGCCCTTCGCGGCCAGCGTTCCTGTTAGCCGGGGGAGCGTTTGTACCACGCTGGCGGGAGGGCTCCGTGCCTGGGATCTTAGTGCAGACGCACGTTCCCAGCAGCCGGTCCTTGGATTCTGGGAGCGGGTCCTGCCTCACACCAGGCATGAGACGGGTTCCCCCTCCGGGCCCTGCTGCTGTTCTGCCAGTGGGAAGCGGGGTTCAGGCTCCCAGCTCAGCACATGCAACCCCCCCGCCCAGGGACCCCCACGCTGCCCCTTACCTAGCCAGCTCCCCGACAGCCTCGTCGCGCAGGCGGTTCCCAGACAGAGTCAGGTGGGTGAGCGCACAGCCCTCCTGGAAGGGAGCAGAGGGGGCTGAGCGGTGCAGGTGGGGCCCCCCAGCCAGTCGAGCGCAAGAGCCCCACGGCCCCAGCAGAGCCAGGCGTGGGCGGGTCGGCTCCCAAGGAGGCCACATGGCCCAGAGGGGACCCTGTGCTGGAGCCACGTTCGGGCCGAGCTCCTGGAGCCGGTGAAGGGGAACAGCAGCCCGGGGCACATTACCTGCGCCAGGTACCTGACCACCGGATCCACGACCAGCTCCTCCGCCCGGGCAGCCACCGAGCCGAGCTCCAGCCGGCTGAGGGTGGCGCAGGGCAGGCTCCTGAGCAGCAGCTCCAGGCCGGCAGAGCCCAGGGCGTTGTGGGACAGAACGAGGGTCTTCAAGTGCACGGCTGCGGGGTCAGAGCATGCGGGAGAGAGACAGCGCGGTAACGCCGAGCCCCCGCCGGGCCTGGCTGCAGCTGCTACCTGCCAGCCCGGGCAGGGAAAACGGCACAGCAGGCACCGTGGGGCAGGACTGAAGGGTGCCGGCAGAGGGCCGGTCACCCTGGGTGGGCAGAGGGGCGCTATGGGGCAGGACTGAGGGGCACCGGCAGAGGGCGGGTTGCCCAGGGCCAGGCACTGGGGCACTATGGGGCAGGACAGAAGGGTGCTACGGGGCAGGACTGAGGGGCACCGGCAGAGGGCGAGTCACCCAGGGCTGGGCAGTGGGGCGCTATGGGGCAGGACTGAGGGGCGCCGGCAGAGGGTGGGTCACCCAGGGACAGGCAGCGGGGCGCTATGGGGCAGGACTGAGGGGCGCCGGCAGAGGGTGGATCACCCTGGGTGGGCGGAGGGGCGCTATGGGGCAGGACAGAGGGGCACTACGGGGCAGGACTGAGGGGCACCAGCAGAGGGTGGGTCACCCAGGGCCGGGCAGTGGGGCACTATGGGGCAGGACTGAGGGGCGCCGACAGAGGGTGGATCACCCTGGGTGGGCGGAGGGGCGCTATGGGGCAGGACAGAGGGGCACCGGCAGAGGGTGGGTCACCCAGGGCCGGGCAGTGGGGCACTATGGGGCAGGACTGAGGGGCGCCGGCAGAGGGTGGGTCACCCAGGGACAGGCAGCGGGGGCGCTATGGGGCAGGACTGAGGGGCGCCGGCAGAGGGCGGGTTGCCCAGGGCCAGGCACTGGGGCACTATGGGGCAGGACAGAAGGGTGCTACGGGGCAGGACTGAGGGGCACCGGCAGAGGGCGAGTCACCCAGGGCTGGGCAGTGGGGCGCTATGGGGCAGGACTGAGGGGCGCCGGCAGAGGGTGGATCACCCTGGGTGGGCGGAGGGGTGCCGGCAGAGGGTGGGTCACCCAGGAGCAGGCAGCGGGGCGCTATGGGGCAGGACTGAGGGGCGCCGGCAGAGGGTGGATCACCCTGGGTGGGCGGAGGGGCGCCAGCAGAAGGTGGGTCACCCAGGGACAGGCAGCGGGGCGCTATGGGGCAGGACTGAGGGGCGCCGGCAGAGGGTGGATCACCCTGGGTGGGCGGAGGGGCGCCGGCAGAGGGTGGGTCACCCAGGGACAGGCAGCGGGGTGCTATGGGGCAGGACCCCCGCAGTCCCTCGGGGGTACTAGCCGGGTGCCACGCAGAGGCCCTGCCCCGTGGCCGGGGGCGCTCACCGTTCAGGCTGTGGGCCAGCAGGCGATGGTGGCGCTGCAGGAAGGCCCCAGTGAAGCCGCAGGCCTGCAGCCGGAGCGTGGTCAGGCCGGGACAGGCCTGAACCAGGCCGGCCAGGGCCTGGCAGCTGCCGTCTCCCAGCGGGTTCAGGCTGAGGTCCAGCTCCTCCAGGCTCTGGAACGACAAGGCCGGAGGGGTCACCCGAGGGGCTGGGGTCTGCCCTGCACACGCCGGGGGGGGGCGGACGCACCCCGCGAGTACCTGGAAGGCCGCCTGGGAGGGCAGGCCCGCTGCCAGCGTGCGGAGCCCCTCGGCGCCCAGCTGGTTGGCCGACAGGTCGAGGAGGGCCAGGCCGGGCACGGTGCCCAGCACGGCCAGGAGCTCGGCCGCCAGCCCGTCGCCCAGCCCGTTGCCAGCCAGCCGCAGCTGGCGGAGGGAACTCTGCAGCTTGAGGGCGCGCAGCAGCGGAGTGAGGTGGGGCCGGCGCAGCGCCAGGCCGCAGGCGCCGAACGAGGGGCCCGACTCCTGCAGCTCCGTCATCTTCAGCAGCAGCCGGTGCTCGCCTGCGAGGGAACAGGCCGGGGGGGCCGGTCACGGGGCCGGGCTGCTGCCACAGTCCCTGCCAGGGCTGGGGGCCACGCTCACGGCAAGCAGCCGGGGAGAGGGAGCCCCCAGTGCCACACGGGGGGCAGTTGGCCCCACCCGAGCCTCCTTCTGCCTTCATCCCCCTCCCACAGCCAGGGCTGGAGACTGAGGGACTTGCCCAAGGCCACATGGGGAGGCTGTGGCAGAGCCCCAGGCCCACTAGAGCAGACTTGACCCTCCCTAGCCTATAGTCCTCACTGGGGCAGGTGGCACGACCCCCAGCCAACTACCCAACTGCCCCGGGCCCCTCTGCGCCCCATGGCTCCGGCCCCGAGTGGCCTCTTACCCACGGCCAGGCTGCCACAGGCCTTCTTGTACCGGTCGGCGAGCGGGGGCAGGTCCCAGGACTGCACCTCTGCCAACACCTGCAAGGCAGACGGCAGCCCCGTCGGCTGGGTGGAGCTGGCAGGCTGCGGGATGGGCACAGCCAGCAAGGGCCCAGATGCCAGGGTGATGGGCTGGGCCCAGGAGGCGCCAGGCGCCCCCACTCACCTCCTCGTTGCTCTGCAGCACGTCCACGATGAGGTCCTGGGGGGCCAGCAGGGCCCCCTCCTTCTGCAGGGTGAGCTGCGGCAGCAGGCCACAGGCCTGGTAATGGCGCTGCGCCGCCTGCTCCGCCAGCCACGCCACCGGGCGCCTCTCGCTGCCGCTGCAAGGGAAGGGAGGGGCTGAGGCGGGCCCCGCCGGCGAGGGAGGGGGCTGAGGCGGGGCCCCGCCGGCGAGGGAGGGGGCTGAGGCGGGGCCCCGCCGGCGAGGGAGGGGGCTGAGGCGGGGCCCCGCCGGCGAGGGAGGGGGCTGAGGCGGAGCCCCGCCGGCGAGGGAGGGGGCTGAGGCGGAGCCCCGCCGGCGAGGGAGGGGGCTGAGGCGGAGCCCCGCCGGCGAGGGAGGGGGCTGAGGCGGGGCCCCACCGGCGAGGGAGGGGGCTGAGGCGGAGCCCCGCCGGCGAGGGAGGGGGCTGAGGCGGAGCCCCGCCGGCGAGGGAGGGGGAACCGCCCCGTTCTCAGGGCCCAGGCCCGGCTGGGGGACGCCGGCACTCACCTGTGGGGCACGGGGATGAGGAAGACGTTGTCCTGGACCCGGACGCGCACTCGGATGGGGGGCGGCCGAGCGGGGGCTGCAGACAGCGCTGGGGGCTGGGGACAGAGAGGAGAGTCACGGCACAGGGATCCCGAGCACCCTGCCCAGGGCCGGACGGAGGCAGGGGCGAGCGGGGCAGCTGCCCAGGGTGCCAGCCGATGGGGGGCACCTGATGGCAGCTGTAAGGGGCGCATGGCATCCCTTGCAGCTGCCACGAGGCGCCGCGCGCCCGGCTCCCGCAGCCCCGGGCCCCCACAGCCCCGCAGCCCCACAACCCCGGCCCCAGCCCCCCGCATCCCCGGCCCGCCGCATCCCCGGCCCCCCTGCGCCAGCCCCCCACAGCCCCGGCCCCCCGCATCCCGCAGCGCCAGCCCCCCACAGCCCCGGCCCCCCCGCATCCCCGCAGCGCCAGCCCCCCCTGCACAGCCCCGGCCCCCCTGCATCGCCAGCCCCCCGCAGCCCCGGCCCCCCGCAGCCCCGGCCCCCCCGCATCCCCGCATCCCCGGCCCCCCGCAGCCCCCCCCCTGCATCCGGCCCCCTGCATCCCCACATCCCCGGCCCCCCTGCATCGCCAGCCCCCCGCAGCCCCCCGCAGCCCCGGCCCCCCCGCATCCCACATCCCCGGCCCCCCTGCATCGCCAGCCCCCCGCATCCCCGGCCCCCCGCAGCCCCGGCCCCCCCGCATCCCCGCAGCCCCGGCCCCGGCCCAGCCCCCCCGCATCCCCGGCCCCCCTCATCGCCGGCCCCCCCATCCCCGCATCCCCGGCCCCCCCGCATCGCCGGCCCCCCGCATCCCCACATCCCCGGCCCCCCCGCATCCCGGCCCGCATCCCCACATCCCCGGCCCCCCCACATCCCCGCAGTGCTGGCCCGCCCGCATCCCCGGCCCCCCCCGCATCCCGGCCCCCTGCATCCCCACATCCCCCCACATCCCCGCAGTGCTGGCCCGCCCGCATCCCTGGCCCCCCGCATCCCCGGCCCCCCGCATCCCCACATCCCCGGCCCCCCGCATCCCCGGCTCCGCACAGCGCTGGCCCTCCACAGCCCCGCACAGCGCCGGCCCGCAGCGCCCTTCCCCCCACGGCTGCGGGGCCCTACACAGCCCAGCGCGTGCCAGCAGCAACAGCCGGGCAGGACTGGGCTGCGCTCGTGCTGCGCTTTCCGGGCTGCGCACCAGCAGCTGTAGCCGGGCCACACATGCGCCGTGTGCCCCGGGGGGCGGGCCTGTGCATGCGCCATGTGCCCCGGGGGCGGGCCTGTGCTCCCTAGGGGGGGCCGGCCTGCTCCCCACAGGCGGGCCTGCGCATGCGCCGTGCCCGGGGCGCCAGAATACCTTGGGCCGGCCCTGCCCCTGCCCCCCCAGCTATGAGCCCAACCCCCAGCCCCTCACCTGCGAGGCCTCTTCGCAGCCTCCCAGGCCATCGGCTCGGCTGCCGTCCATGGGCCTCAGGCGGGCGGGGGGAGCGGTCGTCTCCGGGGCCCCCCCGGCACGGCCCCCGCGGGACCGGCCCAGCACCGCTCTGTCCACGATCTGGGTGAGGCGGCTCTGCCGGGCCCTCCTCCGCTGCGGGGGGGCGGGGCGGGGGGCCCCGTCGTCACTCTCAGACCCTGTGGCGTCTCCAGAGTCCGAGCCCGACTCCCCCGGGCCCCGGCGGCTCCTCTTGCGGGGCTCCCGGCTCGCCCCCAGGTCGTCCTGCAGCCAGTCGTCCCCCACGTACTCGTCCGCGGGGATCAGGGCCGGCCTGGCGGGGGCCGGGGCCGGGGCCGGCTCCGCGCTCAGGCAGGACTGGGCGCTGCCCACGCTGCGCATGGCCGCTTCGTACTCGGCTTGCCCGGCAAGGAGCCCCGGCGGCCGGCTGTCCGCTCCCAGGCGCTGCCTCTTCTTGACAGGCCGCAGCGGGGTCATGCCGTCGTCCTGCTCGGCCCAGCGCTCCGGGCCCTGCCCGTCTGGCCGACTCGGGAGCCGGTCGGGCGCCGGGGGCTTCGTGGCGGGGCCCCCGCTCCGGGGCTGCGCGGGCGGAGCAGCGGGGGGCGGGCTCCGAGGCTCCGAGAGCTCCGCGTCGAACAGCTGGCTCTGCAGAACGGCCTGCGGGCGCTGGGCCGCCTCAGGGGCTGCGGGGGAGACCAGAGACCCCTGAGCTGGGCCCCCCGCTGGACGCGCTCCCCGGGATGGGTGGGCCTGGGGACAAGGGGTAAAACGGAAGGAGCAGGCCCCTCTGGGGCCGCCCCACAGCCCCTCCCCCCCGCCTGGGCCTCACCTCGCCCTGCCACGGCCTCCCGGAGCAGCCGCTCCATGGCTCGGCAGCGCCGGCGCGTCTCCTGGTCCAGGTCTTTCCCGTACATCCTCGCCCACTCCTGGAGGGTGCCCAGCGGGCTCAGGCCCTGGGGAGGGAGACGTAGGGGCTGGGCCTCAGCGCCACCGCTGCCCGCCCGCCCCGGGAGGCCCCCGGGCCCTGCCGCCGCCCCTCACCTTGGCGTTGCGGAGCGCCGCCGACGCGCCCTGCTGGAGCAGCAGCTCGGCCACGTCGAAGTGGCCGCAGTTGAGCGCGTCGTGCAGGGGGGTGATCCCCTCGCAGCCCGGCCCCCCCGGGTCATCGATGGCGGCGCCCCGGTCCAGCAGCAGCCGCACGATCTCTGGGGACAGGAGCCAGCCATGAGCGCCAGGCGGGTGCACCGGGCCCCGCAGCCCCCGCCCGGCCCCCTTCCCGGCACTCACCCAGGTGCCCGTGGTTACAGGCCTCGTGCAGGGGGGTCCAGCCGCAGTAATCCCGCGGGTTCAGGGGGTGGCCCTGGTGCCGGGAGGGGAGAGACAAGACCAGGCCTCAGGGGCAGGGCAGAGCCGTGAGCTCCCTTCCCCCCCAAACGCGCCCGGCAGCCGAGCTCACCGCTGGGCCGGGGACCTGGGAGCTACCCCAGGGGCCGGCGTCCCCGCCCGGCTCACTCCGGCACCCCCTGCTGGCCAGGCCCGCTCGCTACCACCGCTGGCTGCTGGCAGGGAAGGGCCGTTGGAGCAGGTGACGGGGGAAGGGAGGGACGACCCCATTAGGCTCGGGGCCGGGGACCCAGGGACCGTCTCCCACCTGCTCCAGGAAGAACTGGACCCGGCGCAGGTTCCCGTCGATGCAGGCGCGGTGCAGCGGGGTCTCGCCTCGGTCGTTCCGCCGGTTCCACTGCGGGGGCACAGAGGGGGGCACCGGGGATCAGAGGCAGCCTCCACCTGGATCCAGCCCCTCCCCCGGTTCCAGCCGGCTCCCGATCCCAGGGCAGGAGCCACGGGGTCCCCGAGGGGCCAGAAAGCTGCACCCAGGCCCAGCCTCACCTTGGTGATCCGGCGGCGGCCAGGCACGCTCTTGCTGTAGCCGTCCAGGTCCTCTTCCTCCTCATCTGCAATGCACAGGCCTGGGTCAGGTACCGCGGGAGGGGAGGGGGGGTCCAGCACAGCCCCCCATCCTGCCAGGAGGGGTCCCACGTGCCAGGCAAGGCCCATGCAGGGCCACAGCCCCATCCACCCTGTTCCTGCCCCGCTCTCCTGCCAGGACTCGACTCTGGGGGCCCTGGGACCGTCCCTGCCAGCCCCCCGGGGCCCACCCACTCACCGCTCTCAGACAGCTCCAGGTCGCTCTCCTCCAGGGGCTCGCTGCTCTCCGGCTCCTGCTCCTCCTCGCTGCTGTCCCCCGCGGCGCTCCAGCCCTGCGAGTGGCACAGGCCCTGCAGCCTGGCCAGCGTGGCAGGGGCCTCCGGGCACCCCCACTTCTGCTGCACGGAGAGCAGCTGCTGCAGGATCTGCCGCTGGAGATGAAAGAGGGGGAGCTGATCACCCTGCCCGGCCTCCGCTAGTGGGGGGGCGAGGGGAGGGGAAAGCACCCAGGGCTGCTAGTCCCGGCCTTGCCAGCAGGGGGCACTGGAGTGAGCAGGGCAGGGGTGCTGGTCATTGGCCCAGCAGGGGGCGCTGCAGTGGGCAGGGGCAGGCCCGCAGAGCGTCCCCCAGCCCTGACCTAGCCCAGCAGGGGGCGCTGCAGGGCGGGGGGGGGGCTCAAGAGGGTTGCATGCACAGTGGGGCCACTCAGGGGAAGGGGCTGGCGCGCCGGAGGGGGCGGGGGGGCTCCCCGAGGAAGGGGCTGGCGCGCCGGGGGGGGCTCCCCGAGGAAGGGGCTGGCACGCCAGGGGGGGCGCTCCCCGAGGAAGGGGCTGGCGCGCCGGGGGGGCTCCCCGAGGAAGGGGCTGGCGCGCCGGGGGGGGGGGCTCCCCGAGGAAGGGGCTGGCGCGCCGGGGGGGGCTCCCCGAGGAAGGGGCTGGCGCGCCGGGGGGGGGGGGGGCTCCCCGAGGAAGGGGCTGGCGCGCCGGGGGGGGCTCCCCGAGGAAGGGGCTGGCGCGCCGGGGGGGGGGGGGGCTCCCCGAGGAAGGGGCTGGCGTGCCCGGGGGGGGGCTCCCCGAGGAAGGGGCTGGCGCGCCGGGGGGGCTCCCCGAGGAAGGGGCTGGCGCGCCGGGGGGGGGCGGGGGGCTCCTCGAGGAAGGGCTGGCGTGCCGGGGGGGCTCCCCGAGGAAGGGGCTGGCGCGCCGGGGGGGGCTCCCCGAGGAAGGGGCTGGCGTGCCGGGGGGGGGGCTCCCCGAGGAAGGGGCTGGCGCGCCGGGGGGGGCTCCCCGAGGAAGGGGCTGGCGTGCCCGGGGGGGGGCTCCCCGAGGAAGGGGCTGGCGTGCCGGGGGGGCTCCCCGAGGAAGGGGCTGGCGCGCCGGGGGGGGCTCCCCGAGGAAGGGGCTGGCGCGCCGGGGGTGGGGGGAAGAGGTGGGGCGGACTCCGGCCAGGGCCACGTGCGGGCCCAGCCTGTGAGCCCGTGACCGGCGTCCGCGCTGGGGCCTCACCTGCAGCCTGGGCTCCCCGGCCTGTTCCGCTCCGCGCAGGGCGCTCTGCAAGCAGGGCTCCTGCGCCGCGTAGCCTTCGCCGGCCTCCTCCCTGGCCAGGGCGATGTTCAGCCAGGTCTTCCCCTCCTGGGCACAGCGACAAGGGGCAGATCAGCCGGCCGGCCCCCTCCCCCCGGCCCATCCGGCCCCACTGGCAGGCTGCCCGCCCTGGGTAACTGGGGCCCTGGTGGGCAGGGCAAGTCCTTCGGCCCCTGGCCCTTGCGCCTGCCCCCCAGGCCCTGCCCGCTCGCCAAGCTGCCCCTGGCAGGGCTCCGTCTCCGTGGGCTGCCCCTCACCTCCAGCGGGTTCCCGCGCCGCAGCGCCAGCTCGGCCTGGTAGTGCTGCACGGCCCGGCCATGCTCCCGCAGGTCCCCGAAGGTGGCGGCCAGGGAGACGTGGATCACGGCCAGCTCCTGCGCCGGCTTCCGCAGGGCCTCGGCGTAGCCCAGCTGCGGAGACACGGGCGTCAGGCTCGCCGGCCCGGCCCCAGCACGCCGGCCCCAGCACCCAGCGCCCCGCACCGGCCCCAGCACCCCGGCCCCAGCACCCAGCGCCCCGCACCGGCCCCAGCACCCCGGCCCCAGCACCCCGCCCCCGCCCCAGCGCCCAGCACCCCGCCCCCGCCCGCCCCGCGCCCAGCACCCCGCCCCGGCGCCCCGCCCGGCCCCAGCGCCCCGCACCGGCCCCAGCACCCCGGCCCCAGCACCCAGCGCCCCGCACCGGCCCCAGCACCCCGGCCCCAGCACCCAGCGCCCCGCACCGGCCCCAGCACCCAGCGCCCCGCACCGGCCCCAGCACCCCGGCCCCAGCGCCCAGCACCCCGCCCCCCGCCCCAGCGCCCCGCCCCGCCCCCAGCGCCCAGCACCCCGCCCCGGCGCCCCGCCCCGGCCCCAGCGCCCCGCCCCGGCGCCCAGCACCCCGCCCCGGCGCCCCGCCCCGCCCCCAGCACCCCGCCCCGCCCCCAGCCCCGACCCCAGGCGCCCCGCCCCGGCCCCAGCGCCCCGCCCCGGCGCCCAGCGCCCAGCACTCCGCCCCGGCGCCCAGCCCGGCCCCAGCGCCCAGCACCCCGCCCCGGCGCCCCGCACCGACCCCAGCGCCCCGCACCAGCCCCAGCGCCCCGCACCGGCCCCTTCCCCAGGCCCGGGCAGCCCCAACCCACCTGCCTCTGGTAGAACTCCACGGCCCGGCGATAGTCCCCGTGCCTGGAGAACAGGTCCCCCAGCTGCTCACACAGCCCCAGGGCCACCTGCGGGTCGCCCGGCGCCGCCTCCTCCAGCGCCTCCTGCAGCCGGCTCGCCTTCACGGCTGAGAGAGAGCAGCCGCGTGAGCAGCCTGCGCCCGGGGCCTGGCCCTGAGCCGCAGGGAAGGGGGAACCCGGGCCCCCTCTCCCACCGCAGACCGCAGGCCTGGGGACAACACCCCCACCCCAGCCCACAGGCCTGGGGACACCCCGCCCCCTCCCCTCTCCCAGCCCACAGGCCTGGGGACACCCCCCCCTCTCCCAGCCCACAGGCCATGGGGACACCCCCCCCCACTCCAACCCACAGGCCATGGGGACACCCCGCCCCCTCCCCTCTCCCAGCCCACAGGCCTGGGGACACCCCGCCCCCTCCCCTCTCCCCCGCCCCCTCCCCTCTCCCAGCCCACAGGCCTGGGGACACCCCGCCCCCTCCCCTCTCCCAGCCCACAGGCCTGGGGACACCCCCCCCTCTCCCAGCCCACAGGCCATGGGGACACCCCCCCCCCCCAGCCCCCTCCCCCACTCCAACCCACAGGCCATGGGGACACCCCGCCCCCTCCCCTCTCCCAGCCCCCCAATCACACTCCAACCCACAGGCCATGGGGACACCCCGCCCCCTCCCCTCTCCCAGCCCACAGGCCTGGGGACACCCCGCCCCCTCCCCTCCCCACCCACAGCCCACCCCCCCCCCCCAGCCCACAGGCCTGGGGACACCCCGCCCCCTCCCCCACTCCAACCCACAGGCCTGGGGACACCCCGCCCCCTCCCCTCTCCCAGCCCACAGGCCTGGGGACACCCCGCCCCCCCCCTCTCCCAGCCCACAGGCCTGGGGACACCCCGCCCCCTCCCCCACTCCAACCCACAGGCCATGGGGACACCCCGCCCCCTCCCCCACTCCAACCCACAGGCCATGGGGACACCCCGCCCCCTCCCCTCTCCCAGCCCACAGGCCATGGGGACACCCCGCCCCCTCCCCCACTCCAACCCACAGGCCATGGGGACACCCCGCCCCCTCCCCCACTCCAACCCACAGGCCTGGGGACACCCCGCCCCCTCCCCCACTCCAACCCACAGGCCATGGGGACACCCCGCCCCCTCCCCTCTCCCAGCCCACAAGCCTGGGAACACCCCGCCCCCTCCCCTCTCCCAGCCCTCAGGCCTGGGGACACCCCACCCCTCCCCCTCCCCTCTCCCAGCCCACAGGCCTGGGGACACCCCGCCCCCTCCCCCACTCCAACCCACAGGCCATGGGGACACCCCGCCCCCTCCCCCACTCCAACCCACAGGCCATGGGGACACCCCGCCCCCTCCAACCCACAGGCCTGGGGACACCCCGCCCCCTCCCCTCTCCCAGCCCTCAGGCCATGGGGACACGGGCCGTCCTCTGGGCACCGTCGGGGACTCCCCAGGAGCCCCACTAGGAGTGGTCTGGGCCAGCTGGAACCCCGCCCGCAGCAGTGGCACCTTTCCTGGGCGCCTGGACATGTGGCTGGTGCAGGAGCGACAAGCCAGGCGGGGAAGGGCTGGGCCAAGCGCCGAGCCAGGGCCTCGTCAGTCCCACAGAGCTCAGTGCCGAGCCCCGGCCCCCCGCAGGCAGCCGCAGAGGGGCCTGGAGCCCCCTCGCCCGCCCCAGCAGTCCAGCCCCGGCCCCTCACCGTAGCGCAGGTTCCTGCGGACGCTCTCGCGCTGCTGGGGCTGCTGGGAGCCCAGCACGTAGGCCTTCTTCAGCGCGCGCCGGGCGGCCACGAAGTCCCCCAGGGCGAGGAGCACCTGGAAGGCACCGGGGCACCAGGCTCAGAGAGGGGCAGGGGCAGGCGAGGGGGGACAGGCTGCCCTTTGCCCCCGGAAGCCAAGGAGGGGCCCGCGGGGGGCGGGGGCAGGCGAGGGGGGACAGGCTGCCCTTTGCCCCCGGAAGCCGAGGAGGGGCCCGCGGGGGACGGGGGGACGGGGGCAGGCGAGGGGGGACAGGCTGCCCTTTGCCCCCGGAAGCTGAGGAGGGGCCCGCGGGGGGGGGGGACGGGGGCGGGGGCAGGCGAGGGGGGACAGGCTGCCCTTTGCCCCCGGAAGCCGAGGAGGGGCCCGCGGGGGACGGGGGGACGGGGGCAGGCGAGGGGGGACAGGCTGCCCTTTGCCCCCGGAAGCCGAGGAGGGGCCCGCGAGGGACGGGGGCGGGGGCAGGCGAGGGGGGACAGGCTGCCCTTTGCCCCCGGAAGCCGAGGAGGGGCCCGCGGGGGGACGGGGGCAGGCGAGGGGGGACAGGCTGCCCTTTGCCCCCGGAAGCCGAGGAGGGGCCCGCGGGGGACGGGGGCGGGGGCAGGCGAGGGGGGACAGGCTGCCCTTTGCCCCCGGAAGCCGAGGAGGGGCCCGCGGGGGGACGGGGGCAGGCGAGGGGGGACAGGCTGCCCTTTGCCCCCGGAAGCCGAGGAGGGGCCCGCGGGGGACGGGGGCGGGGGCAGGCGAGGGGGGACAGGCTGCCCTTTGCCCCCGGAAGGGAGGAGGGGCCCGTGGGGGATGGGGGGACAGGGACAGGGGCAGGCGAGGGGGGACAGGCTGCCCTTTGCCCCCGGAAGCCGAGGAGGGGCCCGCGGGGGACGGGGGGACGGGGGCAGGCGAGGGGGGACAGGCTGCCCTTTGCCCCCGGAAGCCGAGGAGGGGCCCGCGGGGGGACGGGGGCGGGGGCAGGCGAGGGGGGACAGGCTGCCCTTTGCCCCCGGAAGCCGAGGAGGGGCCCGCGGGGGAGGGGGCGGGGGCAGGCGAGGGGGGACAGGCTGCCCTTTGCCCCCGCGGGGGATGGGGGGACGGGGGCAGGCGCTCACCTGGGCGATGCTGGCCCGGCACTCGCTCTCCATGAACTTCTCCCTCATGGTGTGGGCGCAGTCGCGCGCCCGCTCCAGGCAGCGCATGGCCTTGGAGTGCTGCCCCTCCCGCAGGTGGATGTGCCCCAGGTTGAAGTAGGCCCGGTACAGGTCCTCCGAGAGGCGGCTCTGCCTAGGGCAAGGGCGGGTCAGCGCCGGGGCCGGCCCCGGAAATCCGAGCCCCATCCCCACAGGCCCCCGGCGCAAGGCCCCTTGGCGCAGCACCAGGGCCCCGCGGCTAATCCCCGAGCCGCGAGGGCTGCGCCGTTCCCAGCATGCCCTGGGCCAGGGCCCCTCCCCCGAGCCTTACTCCGAGATGAAGATGCTCTT
This sequence comes from Pelodiscus sinensis, assembly GCF_052426305.1. NCBI lineage: Eukaryota > Metazoa > Chordata > Testudines > Trionychidae > Pelodiscus > Pelodiscus sinensis. Next base: position 2,712,395 of record NC_143053.1, read on the forward strand.
CCTGATGTACTGGCTGCACTTGGCCTGCTCCTTCATGCTGTCGTACACCAAGCCCAGGTTGAGGTACAGCCGGGCCCGCATCTCGCTCAGCTCCCGCGGCGGCACCGCCCCTGGGACAGCCAGAGCCAGCCCGTTACCCACCCGCCCAGCGGGAGCTCCAGGGCCAGGGGGGCGGGCACGGCCCCAGAGTGCCCGGGAAGCTCCGGCTGGGTCCAGGGAATCCTCTCCCCAGGGGACAGCCAAGTCCAGGGGCTGGCCCCGGCGTGGCAGAGGTCAGGGCTGGCGGCCCCCAAGCGCCCCCATCAAACGTGCACCAAGGAACAGGCGCCGGGCGGCCTGGCCTGCGGATCCGAGCAGGGCCCTGCAAAGCAGCCCTGGAGACTGGACGCCCAGGCGCCAGCCAGAGGCGCTGTCCTTTCGTGGCCAAGCCGGGGGGCAGGGAGCAGGGTCTCGGGGATCCCAGGCCCTGGGGTGAAGCCCGGGGTCGCCCAGCCAGGCTGCCACGGTGGGACCCGACAGGCAAACACCCCCAGGGCCACCCCATGTCCCGAGCTGGCAGCCCGCTCCCCGGCTCCCCGCCCGGCCCTCACCTTCCAGCTTCTCCTCCAGGATGGCCAGGCTCTTCATGAAGGCCTGTTCCGCCTCCCGCAGCGCCTCGCCCGCCCGGCCGCTCTCCGCCACGAACATGTAGGTGCGGCCGATGGTGGCCCAGGCCCTCTGCTGCTCGGTGTGGTCGGACACGGCACAGGCCAGCTCCAGGTGCTGGCGCTGGTGCTGAGGGACAGGGCTGTGAGCAGGGGAGAGCCAGGGACGGAGACACGCCCCCCCCAGCTCTGGGGTTACCCCCACATGCCCCGGCATTCCCCTTTAAACCTCTGCAGCTATCCCCCTCATCCCTCCTCCGGGGGGACAGCACGCCGGGTACTCAGCTTCCATCCCAGTCCCTGGGGAGTCCCAGCCCTTCTCCCCCTCCCGCCCGCTACCTTCAACGCAGCTTCGTAGTTCTCCAGCTCCGCCAGGCGCTCCCCGATCTTCCGGTGGGCCACGGCCCGGCCAATAACATCCTCCACGCTCTCCAGGAGACGCAGCTCCTGCCGGTGCTCCTCCAGCGCCTCCTGGTAGCGCCCTGCCGGGCCCAGAGCGAGGCGCCGGGGTGAGGGGCACGCCAGCCTGCGGCCCAGCGGGAGCCAGGGGCGGATGGACGCCAGCACCCGTCCTGCCACCCCTGGGGAGAGGCGGCAGCCCCTGCATCCGCCGCTGTAACCCTGCCCCAGGCGCGAGCCCTCTCTCTCTGGGCACCGGGGACGCGAGGGCCCCTCTCCCATGGGAGAACCCCTCTCCCATGCCCTCTGCTCTTCCAGCCCCCGAAGCGCAGCAGTGCCAACCCGCGCGCGGCAGGGAAGCGCTGGCCACGGCGCCCCGCGCAGAGCCAGCTGCATTCGAGCAGGCGGGCCCGGCCCCAGGGGGGAGGTGGGAGCGGGCTGTGCCGAGGGAGCAGACTGCGTGAGGCTCCTAGCGGGGCTGCTCTGGGATCAGCCATGGGCCCCGCTCGGGCAGCGCTGCTAGTGACCGGGAGGGGCCGATGGAATTTAGGGATGTTCTCGGGTAACTGGTTAACTGGCAGGCATCACCTAGCGGGTGACGCTAACCGGGTAACAGTTCACCGGTGCCCGGGAGCAGCCCCACACAGGGCTGCCAACCCTAGTCCCTGGGGGCTGGGAACCAGCAGCCCCGCGCAGGTCGGAGGGAGGCAGTCCAGCCCGGCGGGGGGGCGGCGCCGCTCCCGTTGAATCAGTTACCGGTTCACGTTTAACGGGCTGACTAATCACACGGGATCTGACACCCGTATCGGGCTTTGCTGAGGGGACGCGGTCGGGAAGATGCTCAATCCGGGGGAGGATCGGAACACCCCCCAGGCAGAGCCGGGGGGTCTCGAACCCGGCGACAGACACGGGCTGAGATTCAACATGCCCAAGCAGACAAGGCAATGGGACTTACGGTCTAATTAGAAGAATTTCGGCTCCCGGGGGGCTGGCCACTAGGTGACGAGGAGCCACCAATGCGACGCAGCCAGGAGGCCGGCAGAGGCCTCCCTAGGCTCTCGGGCGAGGGCTCTCCAGTCCCTGGTCGGTGCACAGCTCCAGAAGAGCAGCCCCGGCAAACCCAGCGCCACTGCCCGACCACAGATGTGACATCACCCAGCAGCCGGGCAGAGAAGAGCCGCTGGGCTCGGCTGAGGCGACCAGAGGGCCTGGCTCGGGGAGCTCCCCCAGAGAAGGCTGCAAGGGCAGCTCCTGGCTCTCTGGTGATACGCCGGGAGGGGAGCCCCAGGGAGGGGCTGAGCTGGGGGTCGAAGGAACACAACCAAGGGCCCTGAACCAAGTCAGCCGGCAATGAGGAGGAGTTCGGGGGAGGGGAGGTTTGGGAGCTGCCTCCCACCGGAGACAAACTACGTTGCTAGGTTTGGGGGGGACTCGTCTTCGTGCGCAGGGTGCGGGTCACTCGCCAGGGTTCTCCATCCTCAGCAGGAGAAAGGTCGGCTCTGTGGCCGGCAGCCTCCCCCAGCTGGTCCCAGCCTGCGGCCTTCTCTCTCCAGTCCCCAGGGCCAGGCACCCCTCCTCCCGCGCGGTTAAACAGCCAAGAGCATGGCACCATGCCCGGCTCTGGAACCCACCGGGGGCTGCTCCTGGGCCCCGGGCTCCCCACAGGAGGACCGAGGGGAGCCCCATGCAGACGCCCCTCCGGAAACAGCACGCCCGGCCCCCTGCTACGCTGGGCATCGGAGCCGACGGGCCAGCGACCGGCTTCTACGGATCCCAGCCCACAGATCCCACCCGGCCCCTGGGCGTGGCAGGGCCTCATGCTTCCAGCTCCCCGCAGAGGGAGAACTCAAGGGACAAGGCAGGGCCCCCTAACCTCTCCAGCCCTCCCCCCCCCCCAGCGCCAGCCTTGCCATCAGACAGCCAGGAGCGAACCGGCCACCCTCAGCACCGGGCCAGGCCCCGCTCACCATGTCGAGCCAAGATCTCCCCAAGCTGGTTGCAAAGGACAGCTTCCTCCTTGAGGCTCCCGCTCCTCTGGGCCTTGTCCTTCGCCTTCTGGAGCTCTGGGGGCGGCAGGAGAGGGACCCTCAGCACCTGGCAGGCCCACGGTCCTCGGCCCTCTGCCTAGGGAGCGCCCGGCACAGGGCCCCAAGGCTAGTGATGGGGCCTTACTCCTGGGCCCTGCCCTCTTGCATCTGGCTCCAGCTCCCCCAGCCCATCAGTCCCAGCTACACCCCCGCCAGCTGCAAAACCCCCAAACCCGTGAGACCAGCCATCTCCCAGCCCCACCACTGCCCAGCCCCCCCGCCCCCAGTACCGCCCAGCCCCCCAACACTGCCCTGCCCCCCCAGTACCGCCCAGACCCCCAACACTGCCCTGCCCCCCCAGTACCGCCCAGCCCCCCAACACTGCCCTGCCCCCAACACTGCCCTGCCCCCCCAGTACCACCCAGCCCCCCAACACTGCCCTGCCCCCAACACTGCCCAACCCCCCAGTACCGCCCAGCTCCCTCCACCCCCAGTACCGCCCAGACCGAACACTGCCCTGCCCCCCCAGTACCGCCCAGACCCCCAACACTGCCCAGCCCCCTCCACCCCCAGTACCGCCCAGCCCCCCAACACTGCCCTGCCCCCCCAGTACCGCCCAGCCCCCCAACACTGCCCTGCCCCCCAGTACCGCCCAGCCCCCCAACACTGCCCTGCCCCCCCAGTACCGCCCAGCCCCCCAACACTGCCCTGCCCCCCAGTACCGCCCAGCCCCCCAACACTGCCCTGCCCCCCCAGTACCGCCCAGACCGCCAACACTGCCCTGCCCCCCAGTACCGCCCAGCCCCCCAACACTGCCCTGCCCCCCAGTACCGCCCTGCCCCCCAACACTGCCCTGCCCCCCAGTACCGCCCTGCCCCCTCCACCCCCAGTACCGCCCAGCCCCCCAACACTGCCCTGCCCCCTCCCCCCAGTACCGCCCAGCCCCCCAACACTGCCCTGCCCCCTCCACCCCCAGTACCGCCCAGCCCCCCAACACTGCCCTGCCCCCTCCACCCCCAGTACCGCCCAGCCCCCCAACACTGCCCAACCCCCCAGTACCGCCCAGACCCCCAACACTGCCCTGCCCCCCCAGTACCACCCAGCCCCCCACCACTGCCCAACCCCCAGTACCGCCCAGCCCCCCAGTACCGCCCAGCTCCCTCCACCCCCAGTACCGCCCAGACCGAACACTGCCCTGCCCCCCCAGTACCGCCCAGCCCCCCAACACTGCCCTGCCCCCTCCACCCCCAGTACCGCCCAGCCCCCCAACACTGCCCAACCCCCCAGTACCGCCCAGACCCCCAACACTGCCCTGCCCCCCCAGTACCACCCAGCCCCCCACCACTGCCCAACCCCCCAGTACCGCCCAGCCCCCCAGTACCGCCCAGCTCCCTCCACCCCCAGTACCGCCCAGACCGAACACTGCCCTGCCCCCCCAGTACCGCCCAGCCCCCCAACACTGCCCTGCCCCCCCAGTACCGCCCAGCCCCCCAACACTGCCCAGCCCCCTCCACCCCCAGTACCGCCCAGCCCCCCAACACTGCCCTGCCCCCCCAGTACCGCCCAGCCCCCCAACACTGCCCTGCCCCCCAGTACCGCCCAGACCCCCAACACTGCCCTGCCCCCCCAGTACCGCCCAGACCCCCAACACTGCCCTGCCCCCCCAGTACCGCCCAGCCCCCCAACACTGCCCTGCCCCCCAGTACCGCCCTGCGCCCCAACACTGCCCTGCCCCCCAGTACCGCCCTGCCCCCCAGTACCGCCCAGACCCCCAACACTGCCCTGCCCCCCAGTACCGCCCTGCCCCCCAACACTGCCCTGCCCCCCAGTACCGCCCTGCGCCCCAACACTGCCCTGCCCCCCAGTACCGCCCTGCCCCCCAGTACCGCCCAGACCCCCAACACTGCCCTGCCCCCCAGTACCGCCCAGCCCCCCAACACTGCCCTGCCCCCCAGTACCGCCCTGCCCCCCAACACTGCCCTGCCCCCCAGTACCGCCCTGCCCCCCAACACCGCCCAGCCCCCCAGTACCGCCCTGCCCCCCAACACTGCCCCGCCCCCCAGTACCGCCCCGCCCCCGATCGCCCCCCCGCGGCCCCCCCGCTCACGGCGGATCTCCCGGCTCCGCTCCCCGCTCATCCCGCCGCGCCGGGTTCGCGCCGCGCCCGCCCCTCCCCAGAGGCGAACGCCATTGGCCAGCAGTCACCGCGAGAACAGACCCCAGAGCCAATCACAAGCCGAGGCCTGCCGGCCCGCCCCCCCGCTCGGCCCGCCCCCCTCTCCTGATAGGCTGCAGCGGAATCCATCCACGGGGAAACCTGCCCAGCGAGCTGCGCTTGCGCGGGACCCGGCACTACAGCTCCCAGCATGCCCCGCGAACGCGCCCTGCGCGGGCCCACAGGGCCGACTTCCCGCCTGGCTGCGGCTCGCACGCGCCGTAGGCACAGGGGCCGCGCTGCATGCCGGGACGCGTAGTCCGGCCAGGCCCTGGCCCGCGAGCGTGTCGGCCGGCGTGTCCGGGCAGGGGCGGGAGCAGCGCCCTGGTAGGTAGGGGCGGGGCTGCTCGGCCGGGCCCCATTCACCTGGGGGGGGGGATGCACCCGCACCCCGACCCGGGCTGCACCCCCCCGCCCCGGGGCGCCCCGCCCCCCCCGGCCGGGCTGCACCCCCCCGCCCCGGGGCACCCCGCTCCCCCCCCGGCCGGGCTGCACCCCAATGCACCGGGGCACCCCGCTCCCCCCGGCCGGGCTGCACCCCCCCGCCCCGGGGCACCCCGCTCCCCCCGGCCGGGCTGCACCCCAATGCACCGGGGCACCCCGCTCCCCCCGGCCGGGCTGCACCCCCCCGCCCCGGGGCACCCCGCTCCCCCCCGGCCGGGCTGCACCCCAATGCACCGGGGCACCCCGCTCCCCCCGGCCGGGCTGCACCCCCCCGCCCCGGGGCACCCCGCTCCCCCCGGCCGGGCTGCACCCCACTGCACCGGGCGCCCCGCTCCCCCCCGGCCGGGCTGCACCCCACTGCACCGAGACACCCCGCTCCCCCCGGCCGGGCTGCACCCCCCCGCCCGGGGGCACCCCGCTCCCCCCGGCCGGGCTGCACCCCACTGCACCGGGCGCCCCGCTCCCCCCCGGCCGGGCTGCACCCCACTGCACCGAGACACCCCGCTCCCCCCGGCCGGGCTGCACCCCACTGCACCGAGACACCCCGCTCCCCCCGGCCGGGCTGCACCCCTCTGCACCGGGGCACCCCGCTCCCCCCCGGCCGGGCTGCACCCCCCCGCCCCGGGGCACCCCGCTCCCCCCCCGGCCGGGCTGCACCCCACTGCACCGGGACACCCCGCTCCCCCCCCGGCCGGGCTGCACCCCACTGCACCGGGACACCCCGCTCCCCCCGGCCGGGCTGCACCCCACTGCACCGGGGCACCCCGCTCCCCCCGGCCGGGCTGCACCCCACTGCACCGGGGCACCCCGCTCCCCCCCCGGCCGGGCTGCACCCCACTGCACCGGGGCACCCCGCTCCCCCCCGCCGGGCTGCACCCCACTGCACCGGGCGCCCCGCTCCCCCCCGGCCGGGCTGCACCCCACTGCACCGAGACACCCCGCTCCCCCCGGCCGGGCTGCACCCCCCCGCCCGGGGGCACCCCGCTCCCCCCGGCCGGGCTGCACCCCACTGCACCGGGCGCCCCGCTCCCCCCCGGCCGGGCTGCACCCCACTGCACCGAGACACCCCGCTCCCCCCGGCCGGGCTGCACCCCCCCGCCCGGGGGCACCCCGCTCCCCCCGGCCGGGCTGCACCCCACTGCACCGGGCGCCCCGCTCCCCCCCGGCCGGGCTGCACCCCACTGCACCGAGACACCCCGCTCCCCCCGGCCGGGCTGCACCCCACTGCACCGAGACACCCCGCTCCCCCCCCGGCCGGGCTGCACCCCTCTGCACCGGGGCACCCCGCTCCCCCCCGGCCGGGCTGCACCCCCCCGCCCCGGGGCACCCCGCTCCCCCCCCGGCCGGGCTGCACCCCAATGCACCGGGACACCCCGCTCCCCCCGGCCGGGCTGCACCCCACTGCACCGGGACACCCCGCTCCCCCCGGCCGGGCTGCACCCCACTGCACCGGGGCACCCCGCTCCCCCCGGCCGGGCTGCACCCCACTGCACCGGGGCACCCCGCTCCCCCCGGCCGGGCTGCACCCCACTGCACCGGGGCACCCCGCTCCCCCCCCGGCCGGGCTGCACCCCACTGCACCGGGGCACCCCGCTCCCCCCCGCCGGGCTGCACCCCACTGCACCGGGGCACCCCGCTCCCCCCCGCCGGGCTGCACCCCACTGCACCGGGGCACCCCGCTCCCCCCCCCGGCCGGGCTGCACCCCCCCGCCCCGGGGCACCCCGCTCCCCCCCCGGCCGGGCTGCACCCCACTGCCCCGGGGCACCCCGCTCCCCCTGGCCGGGCTGCACCCCACTTCCCCCCGAGCCGGGCTGCACCCCACTTCCCCCCGAGCCGGGCTGCACCCCACTGCACCAGGGCACCCAGAGGTACCCCTGGCTGGACTATTCCCCAATGAACCCCGCACCCAGCGGTGCCCCAAGCCAAACTGCCCAAGTTGCGCTGCCCAGTCAGTCAGGCCATGCTCTGGCCATGGAGCGGGTTCAAACCCCTCTGGGGCGCCAGTCTGCCTCCACCATGGGCATGTCACCGCGCTGGTCCCGCTCACCTGGGCCCCTTGCTGCGCTGGGTGTGTGTGGGGGGGGGGTGTTCACACCCCTAAGCCAGAAAGTTCCAGTGCAGGAAAGCGCCGGTTAGACCTGACCTCAGGTCCCACCCGTGGCTACTGCCCGTCCGTTGTTCTCGCCCAGCGCCTGGGGTCGCAATCCGATGGCCCAGCTGAGAACAAAGGCGCCTTTCCATCCCGCTGCGCCGTGACGCCCCGTACGCAGAGGCCGGAGTTTCTAAGGAAGTTCCTTTAGTGAGGCTCAACTGGGAGGGGGGACGCAAGACACATCCGACTCCTGCACACGGTCCGGTACTGGGGAGGGGTTGAGAACCGCTGCTTTGCACGGCTGTAAACCCACCCTGCCCCGACAATGGAATGGTCACATCTTATCTCACCCCCCTTTCAGGCTGTTCATGGCACCCCACCACGGAGACACTTGTCATGCGGTTACAGCCCTGTGCTGTGAAAGGCCCATGTGCATGGAGATCGAAGTAGGCCCAGGCATATTGTGACCGTATTCCTGTCACCGAGGCATGGCTTAATAATGCTCTCGCAGACATGGCAAATGGTAAACCTGCAAGCATGGAGTTTGACGTGCCGGCTGCCCCACGTGATGCTCTGCCCAGGGCGGCACAAATTGAACTGATGCAAATAGAGAGGCCCTTGCAGAATGCGGGGAGGTCTACGCTATTCCAAGATCTTTCCGGTATGCTGAAAGAGCTGCTTTGCGTCTTTTGAGCAAGCCCGTTATTTCAAAATAAAACAGGCACGCTATTCCGACGTCCCTGTAAACCTCATTCCACGAGGCATAAGGGACGTTTTGGAATAGCACTTTATTTCAGAATTTGGCACTGCAAAATAAGCGATTTGGAAACTAACTCAAAATAAGCTAGGCAATTTGCGTAGCTCAAATTGCCTAGCTTATTGTGAGCTAAGGGTGCAGTGCAGATGCACCCTCATTGCGCATGCTGGTCACAACACCTATATTAACTATTACAAAAAACAGGACTAGGTAGCACTTTAAAGACTAACAAGATAGTTTATTAGGTGATGAGTATTAATCTGAGGAAGTGGGTCTGGCCCACGAAAGCTCATCACCTAATAAACCATCTTGTTAGTCTTTAAAGTGCTACCTAGACCTGTTTTTTGTTTCAGCTAGACAAGCCTAACACATCTATATCTCTGTTACTATATTAACTTTAGCTGCACCGGAAACAAAAATAGCTTGACACATTCCAGAGGATAAAGTAGAAAAAGTCCAGTTTTAAGGGGACTTGTACAGTATCTCATCGGAAGTATTGACCAGACACCAAAAGCTACTGCCATTTTCTATAGTCTAGCATCCTGTAACAGATAAAACCCGAAGTGAGTGTAATATCTGTCAAAACAATGTGTGATTGACTCTTTGACTAACTTTTTTAAGCAGCAGGGAGCAACCGGCCTCCACCGTTAACCCTCTGATCTGGTGGCGAAACCGTGCTGCAGCCAGACTAGCAGGGAGACAAAATGACTGAACCCGACAAGAAAAAGAGTCGAAGGCTGTGCACATTTAAAGACGAGTGGCTGCAACGGCCAGAGTATCGGAATTGGCTTATAAAGGCAAGCGACGACTCGGGCTACTGTTCTGTTTGTCGGGTGCAGCTCACCGTCAAGTTTGATTCTGCAAAAGCTATCAAGCGCCATGCAGAAACAAAGGGTCACAAAGTCAAAGCGCAAGGACAGGGATGGGGTAGGACCAGCGACAAAGTCTCCAGAAGGACGGATAATGCCGAAGAGCAACCCCTACACACAGCTGAATTGCTTTTAGCATATCACAGAGTTAAACACCACCTCGGCGACCCTTCGCAAGATTGTGGAACTCAACTGTACCGCTGCATTTTCCCCGATTCCAAGATAGCTTCCAAAATTCACTGTGGAATGACAAACGCACGTGCTTTGATTGAGAATGTATTAGCACCGCATTCCCTGAAAAGGGCCATGCAAGACATTGGCTCAACACCTTTCTCAGTAGCGACAGTTGCTTCTAAAAAAGGACCCACAAAACTCTTCCCAGTTGCCATCCACTACTTTAATAAAGACAAGGGGATCTGCACGTCGATCGTCGATTCTTTCGAGGATGCAGCTGAAACATCAGAGGCGATCGCAGACAACTTAAGATGTTGTCTTCAAAAGGCTGGCCTGATACAGAATAAAATTGTGGCATATGGAGCGGGCAATTTTGGAGAAAACAAGTCTGTTTTTGTGCACCTAAAACAAATGTTGGACTTACCAAACCTTGTGCCTGGGCATTGCAGTGCGCAAATAGTCCACGATACAGCAAAGCATGGCTTGAAAAAGCTCCCTTATGACATAGAGTACTTGGTCTTCAAGGTCTTCAGTGAATTCGCATCTAGTGCCAAGAATATCAGTGAACTGAAAGAGTTCTTTGACTTCATGGAGACAGAATATTCAGAAATCTTACACCAAGTACCTAAGCGTTTTGTGGCCCTTTTTGCTGCCGTAGACAGGTTACTGAAGAATTGGCCTGCACTCAAATCTTACTTCGTGAGTCAAGGAGAGGCAGGTGTGAGCCACACAATCTGGGCCTTTCTTTCGGAGCACAAGGACACCAGTTCCGATGAGGACTCTATTACTCTGCCCGAACTGTACCTCTGCTTTGTGCACAACATGCTGAGCCTGTGTAACACCACAATCAAAGTTCTTGAAAGTGATTCCGTTCAAGTAACCGAACTGTACGCCACGCTCAGCAAGCTCAGAGCAGAGATTCGGAATCGCCAAGAGAAAGGCTTCCATGGGTACAAGGTAGCACGGCTCTTGGAGAGGCTACAGCCTGACAAGCAGAGTAAGTTTCTCGGAGATGCCCGGCAGACGTACACACGCATGCTGCAGTACCTAGAAAAGAGGTTTGATTTCAGCGAAAACTCTTTCTATAAGTTGTGTGCGCCACTTCATCTGGACGGGCCTCTTGAGCTAGACAAGCTCTGTGCTTTGGTGACAAATTTGGACGTTCAAGTGGATCTAGATGAGCTATTTACGGAGATGTGTGTGCTGAACGAGGTGCTACCCATCCTAAAGGGGTCAGACAATCATGTGGATTCAACCCAGCCGCGGCGGGGGCGCCGCCATCACCCTCCCGCCTCGGACGTCTGGGTAGAACTCTTTAAGTGCTGCGAGGCCCCAAACTTGCTGAAGATTGTGCAGCACGCCTTTGCTGTCCCCCCCAGCAGTGCCTTCGTGGAACGCATTTTCAGCATCATGGCGAACGTGGGGGCTGAGGAAAGGAACCAGCTGCACACGGACCTGGTGAGAGCTGAGCTGTTTGTGCACTTCAACTATCAAATGACATGCGCTGAGTTTGCTGCGTTTTTGCAGACGGGAGCAGCTACGGAGCTTCTCGCGGCAGCAAGGAACGATGAGACGTTTTAATTGCCGCTCCCACACCCGTGTTGGAACTAGGCTACACGCTGCTATAATGCAACGTCTTTGTAATGTTTTAATGCTCCTCAAATAAAACACTAAGGAAACCATGCGGAGTTAGAATGTGACTTAGTGGAGTTCGCTAGAAGGTGCTTTAACTTCATTACCTGTGGGGGAGGCAGACGCCCGCTGGCCCGTTCGTACCGCAAGTTGAGGAATAAATGCACAGAGATGTGGGGCCTATGTGGGGTGGTGTTCGACATGGATACCATTATCAGTCCAGTGAAAGTTCTTTGGGGCTGGGCTACCGAGTTTCTTGCCCCATTCTTGTCTGGTTTTTTTTACCTTCTGAAGAATCAAGAGGCTGCAATGTTTGTATGAAATATTGTGCAGTACCAAGGGAAATGTCCAGACATTTAAAACTTTTGCACCTAGCTGCATGTTACAGCGCACACAAAAATCCCACTTGGTTCTCAGAGGTTTTGTGGATGCTCTGCCCTGCTAAAAACCTACTTTGCTTTATGAATGGGTCCAATGAAGATGCCTCATTTTAGGCAGCAAGTTTTGAAAGGCTTTACCGATGGCCTTTAGATAAGTGATTAGGGTTCAATAAAACTCAGGGTACGTCCACACTGCGTGGCATTTCAGGATGTTGGCCGTATCCCGGAATAGCTACCCCGCGTCTACACAAACCACCCGTTATTTTGAAATATTTTTTGAAATAACGGGCGTGCTATTTCGGCATCCCAGTAACCCTCGTTCCACGAGGGTTAAGGGATGTCTCGAAATAGCGCGTTATTTCGACATTTGCACTGTGTAGACACGCCAAATTTCAAAATAAGCCATTTTAAAATAAGATAGGCAATTTGCATAGCGCACACTGCGTTTCTTATTTCTTATGTAGAGGCACCCTCCCTTCCGGTCTAGTGGGTTTTGTTATGCCGGGACGCATGGGAATGAACCCTTTGCCTGGAGCTTCTGGAAACACTGTTGCCCGGATCTGATCCAATCAAACCACGTCTCCCCATCATTTAGTACTTCCCTACTGCGCGGGAGTGATGGGGCGGTGGCAGCTTGGATCCGGTCCTGCAGGACCATCAACCACTAGCGCGGGTGTGAGCGAAGGAGTCGCCGCACTTTGCAGCCTTCCCGAACCCAGTTCCAGTGTGTGTTCGTTTCTGGTTCGCGTCCGCCCTTAGCACTTCCCTTGGCAGAGGGCTGGTATCCAGAGAGGGGAGTTGTGCCGTGTCTTTGAAGCAACAGCAGATTGTGATGGGGACGGGCGGACGGGCGGGGCAGGAGGCGCTTTGCAGATTAAAGGGACAGTATGAGGCATAAACCTGCAAGGCGATATGAGTCTTGAAAGGACTGAATGATAAAACCATTGCATTGGGCTGTGATGTCGAGTACGACGAGGGCCTAACGCATAAGGCCAGAGGCCAAGGCAACGGGGCAAGAATTGCTACTATAATGTGGAGCTGTGAGTAAAAAAGGTGGGTCCAATTCCCAGACCTTGGCACGCACCCGGCTTGCCCTGCAGAAACACTCCAACCGAAGAGGCAGTCGGCACAGGCCCTGAGCACATTGCAGAGGGATGGTCACACGCCACCGTGTCAGGAGCCCTCTGTGTGTCCACGCTTGTCGTCCTGTGTTCACTCTGGTTTGGCCGTTCACTGGTTGCTTTGTTGTATACGTGAGAGTCCTACTGGCCTGTGCTATTCGGGAGTAACTGTGTGTGTGCACACGCGCCTCAGTTTCCCTGGGCACTAGCTGCATGAGGAGGGGAGGCTGGGTATGACTCACTGGGGAAGTATGTTCAGTCTCTCATGTCCTGAGGCCCAGGCGACAGCAGATAGCACCTTGGGGCTAGAAGCAGGACAAAGCAGGAGGCAGGGCTGGCTTAAGGGGTCCCCAAGATGGGCTGTACTGATGGGTCCTGTAACAAGAAGTCTGGGCTACACTGTGTCTCTGGGACCCAATAACCCTTCTCTTCTACCTGCCGCCTGAGAGTCCCGTCTGGCTGCAGCTGGGAGCGCAGGGCCCGGGGACTCTCCCACACTCGGCCCAGATGCCGGGGACAGCCCGGCCCCGGTTCAGCATGATGGAAAAGGATGTTTTGATTGACTCTGCGTGTACCAGGTGAGGGGCAGGACTGAGGCACCGCAGAGGCTGCCTCCGGACACGGCGGGAGTGACGTTGCATCTCGGCGGGGCTGTCCTTGCCCGGCCGAGGGGGCAGTGAAGAATCCTTCTCTGACCGAGCGGGCCCACTGTCACAGGCACACGCTCGTGATGTGCTTCGGGAGGCTACCAGCTGCACTTACTGGGCTCCCTTCCAATAAACCTGGCACCTGATCTGATTGTGCCGTTGTTGGAGGTGTTCTCAGTGTCTGCTGTGCTGGCTGCCAGCGCGGAGCCATACACAGGAGCACACGCACGCAGCCTGCTGGTCCTCACCGGACAGAGCAAGACACCCGTCCGGACACCGTACCGGTGGCTTCTGACCCCAGTGCGTCCCCTTAGAGAACCTGAATATCAACGAGTTTGTCACAAAGCTCCCGCGAGGTAGGGAACTCTCATTGATTGCACAAACACGCACGTTGGACGCTGGTCCCACAGGAAACATGCGGGCGAGTTGTGAACTCAGGTGACCCTTCCTTCCACTCAAGCACTGCCCCCACGACACCAGCCGCATTCCTGCTAGGCCACGTTGCCAGAACTGGCGTTGTAGCACCACCATGAAAGAAACTCCCTTTGATATGCTTCTCGTAAGGAGCCGTTTCTCTTGAATTAGGAGCGGGATTCACAGTTGGACCTTTCTGGGACCTGAACCTACATCCACTGTAGCTCTGAAGAATTTATCAAGCACCCTTCTGGCTGTGCACTGCAAGAGAATAGCCCCGGTAGGGTCAGCGGCTGACAATGGGGTTGGTTCCTTCTCTACAGTGGCTGTCAAAGAACCTTCATTTTGGTTTCGTGCCCAGCTCTGCTCGGATTGGGCTGGGTTCTGTTTTGCACGCCGCATGCTCGCAAGCTGTGGGGTGCCCTCGCTGGGTGGGTTACTCCCCTGGGGATACATTGGACAATTCAGCGAGCTGAGTTTTTGGGGAGTTTTACGTTTTCTTTATGGGAGAGACGTGAAAGCGTCCCTTTTGTGGAAGGGTTCCTTTCAGAGCAGAGATTTCAAATAAGATCGCAAGGAAAGAGGAACGCCCCCAGCCGGATCCTCTTATACTTTTGGATTTGCCTTATTCAATAATACGGCTGGGGAAGCAAAGTGTCCCGAAAGGCGTACGATAGCCGCTTCACGAGTCAAATTGTAATGGTGCCTAAACTCCCCCTTTCACAGTATTGCAGGGGCGGGTTCAACGTCTGACCTGGAGCCTCGCATGAGCCTCCCCACGCTGCCCTCGCACACCAGAGCCGGGGGCCAGCCCAGATTGTGTGTTCCAGCCCTGCAGTGGGGCAAGCTAGAGCGTGAGCATGGGCTTCCCGGTGCCACGGAGGAGTCCTGAGCCTCGGGGCCAGATCCAGGCAAGCTGGGAGCTCCAGCCGGCCCCTGGGCCTGAGGTTCCCCGCCCCTGCTCTACAGTAACTACAGCAGGTGCGACGGCATGTCGGGGACCCCCTAACCCTGCACCCCCGTCCACAGCCAGGTGCGACTCCGCCGGGCAGTGGAATAGGGGGGGTTTATTGCTGCTCCGAGATACAACCCATGCAGGCAAAAGAGGACAGGCCTAGTTCCCTTGGGGGGAAGGGGTTATGGGCCCCTGAACCCCCTATACTGGTTAATCTCCTTCCTCCATGCTCCAGCTGCCCAGCCCCCAGCCCTGCCCCCTCGCCAGGTGGCCGTCTTTACCTCCCTCCCTTTGCCTCCCCCCTGGGAAGAGCCTTGTTCTCTGCTCAGGCTGGGACTAGGGGTCTGGGCCAATGCACACACGGCTGCAAACCCGCCCCAGTCGGCGGTGTGGTGGGGGCTGCTCTGGGCTTTCGGGACTCTCGCGCGCCAGCTGAACGGCCTCACGCGTGCTGTTCCCGCCGGCGCGGGCGCTGGTGCACGGCTGCATCTCTGCCTTCCTGAGCCAGCGGGCCAAGCCGGGCCTTGCACCGCTGCGCTGGAACCCAGGCCGACTGCTGCGCCTTCCCCGGCCCAGGCGCTCGGAGACCCTCCTCCGGGAACAGCTCACTGGCCCTCATAAGAACATAAGAACGGCCGTACTGGGTCAGACCAAAGGTCCTTCTAGCCCAGTATCCTGTCTGCCGACAGTGGCCAGCACCAGGTGCCCCAGAGAGGGTGGACCGAAGACAATGATCAAGCGATTTGTCTCCTGCCATCCCTCTCCAGCCTCTGACAGACAGAGGCCACGGACACCATTTTATCCCCTGGCTAATAGCCTTTTATGGACCTAACCTCCATGAAATTATCCAGCTTCTCTTTAAACTCTATTATAGTCCTAGCCTTCACAGCCTCCTCTGGCAAGGAGTTCCACAGGTTGACTACACGCTGTGTGAAGAAGAACTTTCTTTTATTAGTTTTAAACCTGCTCCCCATTAATTTAATTTAGTGTCCTCTAGTTCTTCTATTATGGAAACTAATAATGATAGAAATGTAGCCGTGTTAGTCTGGTGTAGCTGAAACAAAATACAGGCCTATGTAGCACTTTAAAGACTAACAAGATGGTTTATTAGATGAGCTTTCGAAAGCTCCAGAGTCCTGTATTTTGTTTTAGGAAACTCATAACTTTTCTTTATCGGCCCTCTCCACACCACTCATGATTTTATAGACCTCTATCCTATCCCCCCTCAGTCTCCTCTTTTCTAAACTGAGAAGTCCCAGTCGCTTTAGCCTCTGTTAAAAGCATTTTCGGAAAATCATGCCAGTGTAGACGTAGCCTAGAAGTGAACCCTTCCGGAAGTGGTGTGGGGCTGGGCACATGGCTCTCAGCCCCGCCCACACCAGGAGTGTCTGCCCAGCCCCCTGCGCCTGAGGGGGGCCCGCAAACTGGAGGCACATGAGCATCAGCTGTTCCCTCATGCACCTCTGAGCCCTGCACCCAGAACCTCGCCCCCCAGCAATGGAAGGCCCTGGTGCTGGGAGGTTTGGGGGTCCTGGCCCTGGGGGGGATCAGGGGACCCCAGCAGTGGTGGTTCTTGGCACTGTGGGCAGTTGTGGGACCACAGCAATGGGGGGCCCTGTCACTGGGGGGGGTGGGGAAGCCTGACACTGGGATCCCTGGTGCTTGGAGGTTTTTGGGGTATCCTGGCAATGGGGGGCCCCTAGTGCTGGGTGGCTTGGGAACCCTGGCAATAGGAGGCTCTGGCACCGGGGGATTTGGGGATCCTGGAAATGGGGGGGGGGGGCCTGGCACTGAGGAGGTGGATTGCACCCTCAGCAAGTTTGCGGATGACACTAAGCTGGGGGGAGAGGTAGATACGCTGGAGGGCAGAGATAGGATCCAGAGTGACTTAGACAAATTGGAGGATTGGGCCAGAAGAAATCTGAGGAGGTTCAACAAGGACAAGTGTAGAGTCCTGCCCTTGGGATGGAAGGATCCCAAGTATTGGTACAGGCTGGGGACCGACTGGCTAAGTAGCAGTTCTGCAGAAAAGGCCCTGGGGGTTCCAGTGGATGAGAAGCTGGATAGGAGTCAACAGGGGCCCTTGTAGCCAAGAAGGCTAATGGCATATTAGGGTGCATTAAGAGGAGCATTGCCAGCAGATCCAGAGAAGTGATTATTCCCCTTTATTCAGCTCTGGTGAGGCCACATCTGGAGTATTGTGTCCAGTTCTGGGCCCCCCACTACACAAAGGATGTGGACGCATTGGAGAGGGTCCAGCGGAGGCAACCAAAATGATTAGGGGGCTGGAGCACATGACCTATGAGGAGAGGCTGAGGGATTTGGGTCTGTTTAGTCTGCAGAAGAGAAGAGCGAGGGGGGATTTGAGAGCAGCCTTCAACTTCCTGAAGGGAGGTTCCAAAGAGGCTGGAGAGAGGCTGTTCTCAGTAGTGACAGATGGCAGAACAAGGAGCAATGGGCTCAAGTTGTGGTGGGAGAGGTCCAGGTTGGATATTAGGAAAAACTATTTCATTAGGTAGGTGGTGAAGCACTGGGCTGGGTTCCCTAGGGAGGGGGTGGAGTCTCCATCCCTAGGGGTGTTTAAGTCTCGGCTTGACAAAGCCCTGGCTGGGATGATTTAGTTGGGATTGGTCCTGCCTAGAGCAGGGGGCTGGACTTGACCTTCTGAGGTCTCTTCCAGCTCTCTGGTTCTAGGTTTTGGGGTATCCCAGCAATGTGAGGCCCTGGTGCTGGAGGGTTTTGGGGGTATCCCGGCAATGGGAGGCCCTAGTGCTGTTTTTTTGGGGGGAATCCCAGCAATGGGGTCCCTGGCAATGGGGGTGTTGGAGGATCCCAGCAATGGGGGGCTCTGGCACGGGGGAGGTTGGGGATCCCACTAATGGGGGGTCATGGTGCTGTGGGGCCTTGATGCTGGTGGTTTTGGGGATCCCGAGGGGCTCTGGTGCTGGAGGGCTTGGGAATCCCGGCAATGGGGGGGCCCTGGTGCTAGCGGGTTTGGGGACCCCGGTAATGGGGGGTCCTGGTGCTGTGGGGTCTTGGTGCTGGGGGGGGTTGGGGTATCTTGGCAATGAGGAGCCATGGTGCCGTGGGGTTTTAGGGACCCCAGGAATGGGGGGCCCAGATGTTGGGGGGGTGGGAAGCCCAGCAATGGAGGGGCCTGGTGCTGGGGGCTTGGGGGATCCTAGCAATGCAGGACCCTGACACGTTTGGGGATCCTGTCATTACCAGGGCTCGCCTTCGCCAGGATCCCCCAACCCCCCACCAATGCCAGTCACGCAGCCCCAGTAGGAGCCCTAGTACGTAGGCACCGTGACAGCCAGAGCCAGCCTTCGTCCTCCCCTCCTGGGGGGAAGGGGTCAGCCCCAGCAGGCGCTGCCCTTTCAACATTTTCCCCTTTGTCCTGGTGGCTGCGCTGAACAGTCTTCAGCCCCGTCCCCCGCCTAGGCCTGGTCTTAGACCGGCAGAAGGGCGCACACAGGCATCCCCCCTCCCCCGGGCAAACAGGCTGACCCTGTAGGCTGGGGGGGAGGGTCAGGTGTGTATTCGTAGCCTGGAAGGAGACGTGAGGATGACGTGGGCCCCACCGAACACACACATGCCCCCAGTTGCCCGACGGCGTTGCTGTGCGGCCCTGCTCAGCTCTCTCAGCACAGAGCCGGCCCAGGCAGCGACGTGGAGGGGATGCCCGGGGAGCTGGAGGGGCCGGGTTCCCCACTGCCCCCCCCCACAACCCCCACTTCCCCATTTGCACTCGGCGAACAGACGGTGGAGTTTATTCTCCCCTTGTCCCATACGCCGGCTGATGAGGAGAGGCGCCCAACAAACAGCAAACTAGCGCCCTCGGGGTGGTGCCGAAAACAGGGCTGCTGCGAGCCTGAGACGAGCCAAGCTGCCTGGAAGCGCAGTTTACGCAGGAGCTTTGTCACACTCGGGAGGGCTTTTTGGTGGGTTCCCAGCGTTGGTTTTGGGGTTTTCTTTGCTCAACGTCTTTCCCTCAGCTGTTGGCGCTGTATCCACCACGCTTTTGGCTCTTTGTCTGTAACGGGTTGGCCACCCCTGAGCGACACCTTCAGGGCAAGAAAGAAACCGGTGTGACTGCCGATCCAAGCCAGCGCATCAGGACTGTGCTGCTGGAACATGAGGGTAGCCTGCTTCGTGGACTCATACCCGGACAGGCCCCTGCTGAGCAGGCCAGAGGGGGCATCCAGAAATAGGCTGCATGGTACAAAAACTAACACGTTGCCAAACTAATGGTAAAAGGCGGCAGGCCAGAGGCTGGGAGAGTGCTGTGCCCAGTCTAATCTCACAATGACGGTGTTAATCAAACACACTGACCGTCCATCACAAAGGCCTCTGCTAATACAAGAAGGCACATGGAAAACCTAACCTGTACACACAGAATGCCTAATTCGGAGATCATGCACCCGAGGCGTTCTTCCCAGGACCCGGGCCTTGAACTGGGATCCGACACATCCTGATTTTGGCTATTTGATTACAAGCTCTGAGAGGCTCAGTCAGGAGGAGAACCCGGGGGAGGGGGGAGCACAGAAACCTCAGAGAGACAATCTACACCCACGTCTACACTTCTAACTTGTGGCTGATCTAGTTCTCCACAGAAACATCCATCAGGTTCTTTTATCCTGCTGCGCTCTTGGACTCTGGTATCTTGTGGCAGAGAGCTCCGCAGGCAACGCACTGTGTAAAAAGGTTGTTTGCTTGCGTTGCCTTTCAAAGTCTCCACCCTTGTGCATGTGTCAGAAAAGGTAACAAGAAACGCCCGAGTCACCTTGGCTATTCAGTTACTCTGGACACTACCTCACCTCTCATCTCCCCTCGACACAGCCCCAGGCCTTTCCGTTGTCTCGCGTGCAGGCGTCTCTTCGTGTTTCTAACCATTTTCATTTGCCCCGTCATGGTCATGAGGGATGGCCAGCAGCCTGGGAACTAAGGGGTTAACTGTAGCTAGCCCGGTAGCAGTCAGCCAATAAAAATGCAGATAGGGATTTCAAACGGACACAAAGGCATTTTGGGGTTTTCCCCTATTTTGTCTCTGGGCAGTTTCTCTCCAGATACTAAGAGGGACAGACAACATGTCCCTCTCCAAGAAAACACTCTTCACCATCTGTAAGTAGGGCAAAGTCTAGATAAATCCGTTAGGTTTTATTGTTTTATGGTTTGGGAATGAGAATCTGATGTCTGTGCATTTAGAAATAGTCCTCTTTTGTAACTAAGTTTTGTTCCCATGGGAAAATTCCCCATGAGTTTATTAATTGGTGGCGCTTACCATCTAGCCAATCCAGCTATGCTTGTAACAGGAGTATTGTTGCGATGATAAAAGTTCTTTCTTTTTATTAACCTGATATTGGTTCAGTTCTGTGTCCTGGAAAATCTGCCTGTGGGATCTGCAGGCCTCTGACTAGTTTGTATTTTCTCTTTTCTTTTTCAAGTTCTTTGGGGAAGAGTGCTTGGGGTGCCCGGGGGTTGGTTTCAAGTGTCGACCCGTTTGTGGGTTCAAAAGCACTTGATGGTGGCAGTGGATTTTTATCCCCAAAATCTAGGTTTTTAAGATTTTGGGGGGGACGCTTTATACCAAAGCCTAGAGAGAGAAGGTTTTGGGGTACTTTTGCGGGCCCCCACTTCTGCATTCATCGTGCCAGAGTGGGGAATCAGCCATGACACCCCCTTAACCCCTTCACTTCCTGCTGGGCCATGAGCGAGAGGAAGTGACCAGTCCTGCAGGCAGCATGTGATTTGGGGTCCCACATGGAGCTGTAAAGAGACCTATTTCCACCTCTATCCTGAGGTCGTTTGCTTTTTGACCATTGTCGCTGGACTGGCCACAGGAATCCTCCAGCCCCTCCGTCATTTAGAAGCCAGCACTGTGCATGAAGAACTCGTTACTGCCCCGATCTCTCTGCCATTACCTGTCTATCCACTCGGCTTTGGATTCTTCACTCCCATTCTCACCCCAAGCTTGGGCTGCGGGGCCTAGGAACCAGACCCGGGGCAGGTGAAACAGGGATGAGAGGGGTGTAGCCATACCTGGGCTGCTGCGTGAGGCTGGCTGCTAGTTCTCCAGCCCATGGTGCCTTTCTGCCCGGTCAGGAATGGCACGCAGGGTTGTAGCCACCTGCAGTCTGTCTGCTGGGGTCCTGGCCATGCAGGCTCAGAACTGTTTGAATCCCAGCCAAAGCCTGCTAGGCATGGAAGAGGCCCCTTTCCGACGTTCTCACCATTCCTGGCCACCGTCACGGCACGAGTGGAATCGGCTTTCATAAGTATGGGACTCCGGGGAGCTGCCAAGGCTCAAGTTTCCTCCAGGGAGTCTCAGAAACACAGGGCTGGAAGGGACCCATGCAGTCTAGCCCCGCACGCCGGGCAGGGCCAAGTCCGCCATACCTACAATGGCCGGGAGCATCTCTGCAGCAAAGCAGGTCTGGGATATATAAAAATTAATAGGTCTGAAATTGTTCGACATTAGTAGTTCAGGGGTGTAGCCAGCACAGGCGTTGCCCCTGCCCTTCAAACAGGCTTTTTCCTTCTGTTTTTGTAGTTTGGGAAGATAGATGGAGAGTCTGGTCAAACCCAGTATTGTTCTTCCTGCTGTATGAACACGCTCTCTCCCCCCATTCTTGTAGCCTAGGAGACCAGATAAGGATGGAGATGCTCTGTTTTGTTATGTCTCTTGCTCATCCTCATTGACGCTGCATAACACATCTTCAGGGTCACATTCCTTGTAAGCTCTGTAACCTGTTAGTTTGTAGTATAAGAATATGTTGATCTAATGAGAGATTATATAAATAGTAATTAGGGGCGGGTATAATTGTATTCATTATTTGCTTATTAATATACATTTTATGGCCGTTAACATTACTAAATAAGGTTTTAGGAAAAGTAGTGATAGACGTGTGAATTAACATACTCAAATAGATCAAAGATTCTGTGGCCTATTTGTTGCCACTCGGATGTTGTGTTGAATGTCCGAGGTAAATGTGTGTAGGCAATAAAGCAGATCCGTTTACCCCATCCGCTCCTGGGTCACCTGTTTCTTCTGTAACACCTGCAGGTCTGCTCCCCAGAACAGCGCCCCTGTGTCCCGTGGGGCTGGTAGGTCTCCAAGTGAGCTGGCGGCATGTTTTGGTCAAATAAACACAGACCCAGGTGGTTTGGTTTGTTCTCTTTTTTTTACTACAGTTACATACAGAAACTATTCCAACCGAACGCAGACCACAAAAGGAATAGAATAAATCATTCCCAACAGCATCAGACCCCCCTCTCTTCACTCCTCCGCTCTGACTTGCAGCAATCGAGTCTGAACCTCCCTAGTTCGGCTGTGGAATTAACCCTCTCCCCGCCCCCCACCCGGACACGTCCGCTCTAGCCCCTCTATACAGAATGAACGAAAGGAACGAGAACACAAATAAAATCAGGCCAATTACAGAGAGGACATACGATCCCGCAAACAACCCATTAGCTTTTAAATTAGTTTAATTCTACATTCACTAGTTAAATAAATTACCCACAGTAAATACTGTAAGGAGGTTTGTGGTCTGCCAGTCTTCAGCCCTGGCATGAAGAGACATGCTACAATCTTTATTTGTCTAGTCCAGAACTAGACACGTAAGGCTCAGCTACTGTGTATCAATTTTACAATGTCCAGCAAGGACAGGGTGAGCTACGCAAAGGCGCTGAGGGATGAGGGTGAGGAGAGAGAGAATAGCTTTGCAAAAGTTGGATTATTTAGAATTTTTTTGACCATCATACACAGAAAATCCATTGAGTTTGGTGGCAGGCAGTCAAGGATCCCTGGACACAGAAACGGATTCAGGAAGGCATTTTAAAACCGCGAATCCCAACGGAGCAACAGACACAGCTGTTACAAAATGCCAACTCTAGCAACTGGACTCTGACGAACGACCCTCGTCCTTCCTCACCACGATGTGCTTTTCTCAGTGTAATGCGTCTGTCTGATGTGGATATACAGCTGCTCCTCCCTTCATCTTGTACTGTTGGAACCACTATTAATATACGAGAACTTCTGTAATACTGTACAAGGGTCCTGACTTTTGGCTTCTCAAGAGATTACCTGCCACTGTCTTTATGAAAACATCCACAAACAGCGACCCGAGGGGACGAGCCATTCAGACCCAACTTGGTCACATCATTCCCCAGGAGTGAGCCACAAAGACTGGCCCAGGCTTATGCAGATTTCACTCTGCTTCTGACCGATGAGCTCAGCCCACCTGTAGGGACCCTTTTCAGACCGGGAGACACATGGCTACTCCGAAGCACAATTCCTTGCGCTTGTCAGAGAGAGGAATCGAGAGGCAAAAAACGGGAACAGAAACATTCAACGGCAACAGGAGAAGAGAAGAGAAAGGAGAAAAGTGGCAGCTACACCTCTGAGATGAAAAGCCACAGACGCGTTCGTGCCTGAAGCATCTGCTGAGGGCTGCCAAGGAGCGTTCCTGGGAAAGGAAAAGGTTCCACCTTTCCCGCAGCCATCCTTTGGAAACCAATGGCCGGTATCGAAGGCACATAGCAAACAGTATGTAAAACTGGGACACAAAAGAGGAGTAGGGAGAGATCTATGTGCATGGGGGAGGGTGAGATGACAGGATAGGTTTGTCCTGTGCGGCAGGAGACACAGAGTCGCGTCACTTGACAGCGGACGGGCTGGGTCTCCAGAGATCCTGCCCATCCCCCAGAGAAAAAAGGAATCTCATCGAATGTGCAAACTGCTGGAGGTTCCTGCTGAATCCACAGAAGAGAAGTTGCATCAAAAACTCCCAAGGCCCAAACAGAGTCGTCTTTGGAGAGAAGACGAATATTCCAACACTGCTCATTCCCACGTTGCATTAGCCAGCTGTTGCTTCCTTTACCTTGGTGGGGAAGCCGGGCCCTGCGGATTCCGGGCGTCTAGATGTAGGGCTGATTGATCTAAGCAGCCAGTGTGACTTCCCCCTTGGACAGCAGCACAGGAAGGCTTGGCTGCCACTGGGCAGCCTCTCAAGCAAAGGGCACAGAAAACAGCCGGAGATTTTTCCCACCAACCAAATGAAGATATGCAAAGTTCCCCTCTACCATGGGAGCCAGTCTCTGGGGGCGAGAGCTACCAAAGACAGAACAATTGCACCCCAGAAACTCACCAGTGCTCACCCTGCACTCTGAGAATTAGAGGAACATGTTCAGGGATGAAAAACCAGGAACTTGGACTCCTGTGCTAAGATTAGGCCACAAACAAGTTCTGACTTGCAGGATTATGCCAGCTTTAAAGCCCCAGGGAGTGAAGCGGGGAAGGAGGAGACCTGGTAAAATCCTTCTAGCCTGAAAAGTCTGCAGGTTGCCACAGGTTCTTACCCGAGGTGCCAGAACACACACCCGTCTGCTGGCAGCTTTCGGAAAGGAGAAGCTGGCGTGGGGAAAACCCAGCGTGCCAACCACACAGCGGTCCCACCCCGGGGAGCTAGCAGGGCACCACTGAGGTGCGCCAGAGACAGCCAAGATGGCGAAATAGAAAACAAAGCGTTTCCCTTTCAGGTGCATGTGGGGGTTGGACAGGTTTTTAAAAAGTGGCTCCTTAAATACAAAGCTGCACCAAGGTGACTGCAGGCGCCTGTCCATGGAGCAGCAGAACGAAGATTCCCGAGGATCCAAGGATCTTCAAAACCTCCTAACAGGGACCGGTGTCTCTGCCACCTTGTGGGCTCTCAAGCCTCCCGGGGAAGAGGCTCCCCTCAGGCTAAGCCCCCAGCTGTTCTGTGCTTTCTGGATGGAAGGGGAACCCCGCAGGGACCGGCTCCTTTCCAAGCACAGGCCTCTCAGACTCCACTTACTTTGGGAAGATTTTCCCTCTTCGGTTAGGCCTCGGCGGGAGGGTGGGAGCTGTGCCGGGCTCCAACAGCCCCCGTTGGTGCAGCGCGGCTTTGGCTTTCCGTTCTCTGCTCACCGCCAGGCGTACCGAGGTCCTACCGTTAGCACGGCTGCTGCCGGAGCTTGGATTTCTTTGGTTGCCAGGTTCAGAAGCAGGGTCCTGGGTAGAAAGCACCCAAGCAGGCCAGGGGTCTAGCAACGCAATGGGACTGGTTACGAGAGATCATCGCCTCCTAGGCTACGCTGCATGGACGGTGTCAGGCACCGCAGAACATGGCTAAGGGGACCTTTCACTCCCCCTTCCGCCTTTGCAACCAGGGGTGGGGAGAGGCCACTGGCACCTGCCAAACAGACCTGTGGGGCGCACTGGTTCGTCCGCAAGGTGGCTTGAACTCAATTCTCGTATCACAGGACTGAACCTCGCAACGCCCTTCAGAGCCACACGGTGCTGGTGCTGCACAGGGTATTCCCGGTTACACGAGGCTAGGCAAACCCTTCAGCAGAGTGACAACTCTTTCCATGCAAGCGTGAGCCTCTGAGAGCTGTAGCAGAAGGCAAGTCTGTGTCTCACGGACACCTGGGTTGGTCATCGCCAATTCCCAAAGGCTGTAGCCAAGACATGTCTGGATCACTTGGGTCATTCCAACAACGCTACTCGGGAGATACCTGGCACCGTGTCAGCATCCCGTGAGTCAGATGAGCAGAGGTCTAAGGGTCCATGGACTCCAACAGGACATGTGCTGTCATGGGGATGCTATCCACATCTGGCCACCCTATGTTATTCTTCTGCAGAACATTGGAAATCCCCGCTAGGGATCGATCATCTGGGGGTGCTCTCGGCCCTGCAAAGCAGCAGATCTCAGCGAGGACGGTTCCAAGAGCTATCCCCGGAAGGAAGGAGTGGTCTGTGCCAGACTGCCAGGGAGTTCTTGCTCCTTGGAAAGAAACAAGCTCCATTCAGGTGGCCCTGTCTGAGCCAGTAGCTACCACACTGGCCCCCTGGGAGGGGAGCTTGCCTTTCCTTGATAAGCCTTTTGTGCATGTGAACCACCTGCATGACACACTGAACTGCAAGCTGGGACAATGGAAAGACAACTGCAGGGCAAGTTCCCTCAGCCTGGCCGTGGGGAGCCTCAGTCTGCCCGGCATTTGCCATTGGACTCCATTCTCCACTTGCCAAACACGGGACCCTGGTCCTGGCCAGCTTGATCTCAAGAGCTTCTCCGGAGGGCACTTTCTTTCTGACCGGGCCTCCACCCGATCCTGCCAGCGACTAGCCAGGAGCCAGCACTAAAAGGAGTCCGCCCTGGGCGATGCTAATGCAGGAGCCAGGCGAGTGTCCATTCTGAAAACAGGTACATTCACCGTTACGAAATTCCTCGGAAGTTTTACAAGATGCTTGGTCCTGCTCTACGGGCACCGCAGTGTTGGCGTCATTCTTAGACACTCAAAAACCGTCACCAAATACAGACTCTGGCCTTCTCGTGTGCCATGTCATCGGCCAGTCTAATACGTAGCGTGAGGATAAAAAAAAGTCCTGGGGTGAATGGGAAAATGGCTCTTTGGTATTTAATCAAAAGAAAGCTATACTAGATGCGATTCCTCCGAAGCTCTGCGGAAAGCGACAGCGTCCCTGTCCTAGCACGTCCGCGCTGCACATCTCCCACGCCGAGGGCTCTAGGGGCAATGCTGCTCTCAAGGGGAGGGGGAGAGTCGTGAAGGAAGGGGCTGGGCATGTAACATTTACGCTCTGACTCCCACTCCACACTAGACAGTAACACCAGCAGCTAATGGAAAAGTGTTTCCTTGTCAATCTCACGTCCATTCTAACTGAGCACTTTGAACCGAACTTGTAACTTGGCAGTAATACCCTTCATTCTACGCAATGCTACGACTCTTTAAAAGACATCGCTAAGATTTCAAGACACTATTCAGACTATTAACTAGGCTTCATGCTATAAACATTCTCCTAATCCATGGGGCACAGCAGAAAGACTCATCAAGTTGCCAATACCAGGGCTCAAGCTCCCTCTGGCCACTGCCTTTAGACCAGCCAGTGGGAGGTGAGAAAGCTAGGCTGGAAAGTGGACATGATTCTGAATGAAAACCCAGGGCAGAAACAGCTCCGTCCCAGAAAGTCAAACCATCGGAACTTCACTGTAGGCAGCATCTGCGGGAGGTTTTCCTGACCTACATCATACCCAATCCAGTTATTTCCTAAAAATAAAATCGGATAGCCTGACCTCGGTGGGCATATTTACTAGGTGGCTGGTCTTGCGTACACAGCATTAAGGAGCTTGAGAGAGAGTTTTCATCCACCACCAGCAATACCCCACATTTACATTTCTTAAAAATAGCATCAAGTGAAATATCCCTGTAGATCTCTTCACAATTTGGTGAATGGCTGCACGATCCCTGTCCATAAACATGCTGTATATATTTCCTATATAAAAAATATTTTCACACTGTAAAATTGCATAATTACTAGAAGAGCCTGCAACTCATTTCTTCTTTTCTTGTTTCACAAGAAACTCAAGTTTTGGCAAAACTGCAAAGGGACAGAATTTCACCCTGCCTTCCGAAAAGTCCGCAAGAACGTAGGTTTGGTTTCTACACGCGTCCTCGTCTTGTCTAGATAAAATCTCAACCTGTGCGATGCTGCAGGGTTGCAGGAGGCATGGACCTAGAGATGACTGCGGGATGGTTTCTTCGTGAAGTGCAACACACCCGCAGCTAGAGATGCAGTCTTGTGTTGGCAGCATTCCAGGGTGGCGGTTGTGGGGGAAGGGAAGGAGGGGAGACGAGGAACCGTTCTGATCCATTCGCCATCAGCACAGCCATGGCGGGAATGCTCCAACAACCCATTCTAAGTTGCTCGGGAACAAGAGTCTCGTCATTTGGGAATGACCAGGAAAAGCTCCCTCAGCCCAGGAGGTTCGCGGCGCAACTCTGTGAGAGATCTCACAATGCGCGGCGTCTGCTTTTCCTAGCCATCACCCAGCCTCTCCCACTTCCAGTTACAAACCATGGCAATGGTTAACTCCACTGGGGCACAGGGAGCGGGGAAGGAACAATTAGTTTAAACAAACTAGACATATGTGGGAGTCTGGTTCTTTGGAACACGTTCATGCGTAATGCACCTCAGCCCCATCTCCGTCCGTCTCCCACGCAAGAGCGGGTACGTCAGCCCGGCCAGCACACATTCTACCCCCAACATCCCTTTGTGGATTCTGGGAGAGGGGAATCCCCCTTTGTTTTATTCTACTGCTAAAATAGACAGAGGACCAGACTGCACAAGTAGTAATGAACTAGGCTCTCCCAAGCCTTAAATCACAGCTTGACTCGTCTCTGTGCTCCCCACCCCAAAACAGGAAACGGACATGTATCCAGTTCATTCACGCCACGTGTTATCCGAAGGGAGGGGAGAAAATACCCCCACCCCCTCCATTCACAGCCTCCCCTCCCCCAACTGCCACATGGGGGTTGTGCACTTTACCATGACAACAGGGCTCTGTCTAGTCACAATATACGGAGCTTCTCGGATTGCTGGCTTCTCGGCCGGCCCTTGCAAGAGCATGCCAAAGAGCTCTGGGTGTGCTCTGCCGGATTCCCAGCGGGCGCCCCCGTGTGCTAGTCCCCAGCGTGGACTGGGCTCCATTCTTGTCTGTCCCTGGAGGGGGGTAGGGGCAGGGGGAGGGAAGGCTGTGGCTGCTTACGCTGTTGCATACACATGCAGACGTTGTGGTGGTGTTGTTTCCTTTTAAAACGATCAAATTACTGAGACACCCCCCCCACTGGCCCAGGCCGCTGTACGAGGTAACTATGGTTCAGTGGTGCTTTCTGGGTAACTTCCAGGTGAACGCAGCCTGGCCTATTTCTGTATCTGGAATATAAAAAGCCGCAAGTTGATGTTCTTGGCCGCCAGCAGTTTGTTACATTCCACAGAGTCGATGATGGGCAGCGGCACGTACTCCGTCTCGTTGTTCTCGTTGGTGAAGACGAAGTGGTAAATCACGGGGTTGATTTTCACGTCGTCGTAAGGCCCCTTCAGGAGCAGGAAGGAGCACTCCATGGGCGAGCTGATCTTGCTTTTCAGGATGAGCTGGAAGGAGAGGGTGCGCTTGCAGGAGAGGTTGGGGTTGCGCTCCGAGTCATTGACTCGAGCCTTCAACACCCAGGTCTGGTTGAGCACGGTGAACCTGGGCGTCTCGTAGTACAGGCGTGTGATGAAGTCGTCGGTGCGATAGGGACGGAACTGAACTTCTGCAACACAACAAAAGAGGGCGGGGGAGAAAACACAGACAATTAACCGGAGCAGCTGGCAGCCTGAACAGTCGCGTTCGAGTTACCTGTGGCTACCTGTGCAGGACCTTTCTTGACATGGCTTAAGGAGACCCGTGGGGCTGGGGGTGACCACGCAAAGCCAGTTAGTGTCAGGAGAAACGTGACTTCTTGGGAAGGAACTCAATGCACTTGAACAGTCCATCCAAAACAGTAAATGCAGGAAGCACTTTCAAGATGCAGAAAATTGAGAGGAGGGGAGGGGAGGGGAGGGAAGGGGAAGGGAAGGGAAGAGGGAGAATAAAATACAAAGAAGGTTAATCAAATCCACTGAATACACCACCTAATAAACACAGGAATTGCCACACTGGATCAGACCATCTAACCTAGCAGGTGCTTACAAGGAAGGCTGAAGAAAGCCCATGTGTAGACCATTACTCCTCATTCTGTGATGGGATCAGGTCTGGAGCCAGGAGGGTTTATACCCCGTAGAGATCTGCAGATGTAGTGTCTAACCCTTTTCTGAATTCCTAGCCTCTGTAATACCTTCTAGCCGCAAGTCTCCCAAGTCAACAGGCTGGTGTGTAAAGAAGCACTTCCCTAGCTCGCTTTGAATGTGTTGCTGCACAGTGAAGGGTGGGCTCAGGTTAGCTTGTGAGACGGGGTGGTGCACACCGCACATAATTACACCCCATCAGTCAGTTGGCTGGGCAGGCTTGCCTGCTGCAAACGACCGGCATGCGTGTGGTTATAAACTGCCACCGAGAATAGCACAACGGGCAGGCTCTTGCCACGTGTCTCTTAGTGATCTGTGGGTGGACAATGAGCCAGGAGAACCGGCAGTATGCGTGTCGTGAGGTCACCGTGGCTGACCTTAGGGAGAAGATCTTGGGTGCGCCCCAACTGAGGTCGGGAGCGCACGAAAACAAGTACCACACGCAGACACGATCCAGTTCAGATAAAGCACATTTTATTGGGATTGTGCATACAAATCTGTAATCAAGGCAACAAGGCACAATTATGCATCACCACAGTGCAAAACCACAGAACAGGGCATGTGAAACACAGACCGGCAGGGTTCGACAACGGTACAGAAAATCCTGGGTGAAGATACATCAAGAAACAGAACAGTACAGTGGCTAGAGAGGGTCCAAAGTCACTTCTGCAAATGCCCTCTGAGCTGTGAAATCCAGCCCCCGTTTCAAGGCACAGGCTGCTGTCAGTCCGAGAACCCCTTTGGCCACAGGGCCCACAGCCCACCAACCTGCTCCAATCTGTCACTTTGGAACAAGCATGGAGTTTCAGTGTTTTGAGTCTTTCCTGTACACACCATGGAAGCTCAGCGCACACCGAGAGGTACAATGACCCCCGGGGTGCATTTCGTACAGGCTGACATACTCCTCGGCATTCCCGGAAGGGTTAGGAAAGCACAGCAGGCAACACCTGGACAAAGGAGGTGAGCGGTTATTCAAGCTACACAGCATTTGTCACTCAGCTGGGGGAGGCACCCCGTCATTTCACCACGGCACCCTACAACGAGAGCTCAGAATCCAGCTGTCTCCTGGGGCATCCTGCGGCAGAGCTGCTAACGCGCATCTCTACCCAGAGAAGACGTTTCTCCCAGGCAGTCGCTGCGTGCGGCATTGGGCGCAGTGTCGAAATTTCGCCACCACGGCGTGGCCGCAGCAGGGTCGTCTCGCTGCCTAGCCCACGGGGATCTAACTCAGACTCAGGTTCAAAGTGCAGCCGCTACCAGACTGCGCTTTGGAACTCTGCTCCCCCTCCTGAGCACCAGCTACTTACGCAGGGCCACTGGCAGCACTGGGCTTAACGCTGGGAAAAGCCAGACTCCGGCCCAGCCAACACGACTGCTCCCTTCCGCACGGCCAGGACTCCCGGCACAATCCATCTGCCACACGGCCGCCTAGAGACCTTTCCCCAAGGACTCAAGCTCAGATTTAAAAAGCCGAGTCAGAATCCGGTTGCACTGCTCGAGTGGCTCTTGCCGCGCCGGCAAACGTCACCGCTCGGCCTCCTGTGGGGCAGGCAAGCGGAGGTCCTGAGCCGCATGAAATGATCACGCTTCTGCCCGCAGCTCCCACCTGGGACAGCAGCGCATCTACTGCTCCGCAGAGCGGAGGAGGGACGCCAGCCGAAAGCAGATCTTCCCCCGGGCTCCTCTCTGGGGGCGGCTAAGTCCTTATGGAAAGGGAAACACGCTTCTCCCACCCACGCCTCTCCCCCCTCCAAGCAAATCCATGCCCTCCCTCGGAGTGTCTCTCCTATGTGATCTGCCAGCGAGTACCTCAAGCACAAGTCCAGCGGGAATGCCCAGGGCCTGACTTTAGCACTGAAGGGCCTGTAAAGTACCCAGTTTCCCTGCACGGTTTTATTCCAGATTCGTTCATTTCACATTTTTATCCCTCTCCCCCCGCCCAGTTTTGCCGTGGGAGGCAGAGAACGGATCGCCTGGCGCTGGGGTTTTGTCTTTACCCAAAGTAACCCAAGAACAGGAGGCACTCGGAGACGAGAAGTTACGAGTCGCTGGGGCCGCTCTCTGGAAGACCCATAAAAACAAACAGCAGAGACCCCGCGGAAGAGACATCAAAGCTCTCTCGATAGCTCACCACGTGCGTGACCCAGGAACCAGAAGGGAATGCGAGCCGCTGTGATCCCCCTCCAGTGGGAACGAGCGGCCTAGCACGAAGGGGCAGTGGGCGGGACACCCGTGTGAAGCTATTCAGACCCCGGATTCCACTTGGAGGATGCCTCGGATGACAGACAAGGGTTTGGTTAGCTGGGTGCTGTCTAATTTCATTTGCACTTGCCACAACACCAAGGGCAACACTGCTTTCCAATTATCATCACTCTGGTCTTGCTCCTCGAGCCGGCGGCAGCAACACCGGCACCTTACCTGCAGCTAGGAAGGGGTCTCCCTCCGTGCTCGGCACAGGCACTGCTCCGGGGACTAGTCGCCGAGGGAAGCAACGCCACAAGGACGGAGGCCAGCTGCTGCCCAGAGCCCAAGCCCAGCCTCACACAGGTCCCGTCTTCGGCAGCCTGAGCGTTCGCCTCCTGAATCAAAATCCCACCTGAGGCCAGGACAGTGAGATCTGCTGCGGAGCCCACACTTGTGGCTGCCCTGCCATCCGCTCCGAGACAGGAGCTACCCCAACGGCCAAGCGGGCAGGGCAGCGCTGGGAGAGCTCTGCTGGCACAGACACACTGCAGCGCCCGGCTGCTCTCGAGCGCCACGGGCCACGGCCTAAGACAGCGCCACTGGGGCCCGAGACACACGCGGAGAGGAGTGGGAGGGCCCTGGAGGACGTATTACCTGTATAGCCAATCTTCTCGAAGCTGAGCAGGCTGAAGATGCTGTTGTACAGCTGCATTTCCTTTTTATGGGTTTGGTCCATCTCGTCCAGAATCTCCATCAGTTCGTTCCCAGTCTTGGTGGGGTGAGTGCACTCCGCTTCGTGGACTGTCAGCTCGTGGTACGGGCCCTGCCACGGGCACCCGATCCGCTTGTACTTGCACTGGGTCACCCTGTGGCGAAGAGAGCACAGAACGGGAGACGTTGTCCGGTCTGTAGGCAGAGGCTGCGCTGGGACGAGATGCACGAGTGGGAAATGGGCTTCCTGCCTGATCCCAACGCAGCCTCAAAGCAAAACCCAACCACTCCCCGGCTCCCAGAATTCATCTCTGAACCTCCAGTCCTCAGCATCCCAGAGCCGCCAGCCCTGCCAAAGAGGCTTGGGTCCACGGGGCAATGGCATGGTGCCCGCCTACCCGAGCGCACGCAGCTTCCTGCAAGGGGCCTCCCAGCTCATACGGACCCACTCGACCCTGCGGCTACTTTGCTAGATTTCACTTGGCTGCAGGACCAGAGAGAACGCCTCAGCACTTGTATGGCCTCAAGCTGTGCCTTGTACCTGGCCCCTCCGCACTGCCGACAGGCTGCTGTCTAGCCAGCTGGCGACTCTGCCAGAGAGCTCTACGGGGAAAGGAAGTGAGGGGGCGTGCCAGAGGCGAGGACAATGCTGCCTCTGCTGGAGGTTGCTGGGGCGGCTACAGAAAGCAGTCAAGTGCCAATCTCTTTATCTCCGTGCAACCCACGGCCAAGCCAGTCACAGACGCAGCCGGAGCATCACACGCACCGGAAGGGGGAAGCTAAGCCATGCAGCACCAGCCCCGCCCCATGGAGCCAGCCCACATGGTCTCCGGGGAGGGGAGGCCTCAGCGACAGAGCGTCCAGTCGCCCAAAGAGATGCTCTCTACAGCCTCCCTCAGCTCAGCCATGGTGGCTGTGGCACGGGTCTCACTCCCCGTCTGTGTTACTTGCTGCCGACAATCCTAGTCTCCCTGGCTCTCCACTTTCGGTCCTCCTTGGGGATCTGGAATGTCTGTCAATTTGGGGTTATCTACACTCAATGAGTTCAGCCCACCGCCTCCTTAAGGGAGATGGTCTACAAGACTGGAGCAGTCGCCATTCTGTGCAGCAAAGGAATCTTCACCCCTTGCCGCGAACCCACAGGAGATGCCTTTTGCTAACGAGTCCACAGCAACTGGGGAGCAAGGGAGAAATCTCAGACCCGCCCCCGGGAGGCCAGGGACGGCTGAGCTCCCTTTCAGCCTGAGTTTCAGAGGCGATGGCTGATCGGGAAAAGGCAATTCTAGCTTTGGAAGGCTCTTTTCCAGCAGACCGCCACCACTGGTCACACCTGGTGCTGCTTTGACACTGGTCACTAGGGGTCACTCCGGTCCCCTTCGATACTATGGGGCCACAGGAATATGGCGGGTGCGCTGGGCCTGCCCACAACAGCGACTGTCACGACTGGTTACGTAAGGGACGCTTGATACCCCGTGTTCGCGAAGCGGGACTCAGTCCTGCAGGGCAGAACAGGGCCCGTCTGAAAACCCAACTGCCTCTCGTAAGGGATGTTCGTGTGTGCCCCTTTACACGATTAACCGGTAAGTTCATCCAAAGAGTTACCCGCACCCCTCCCCCGCTGCCTCTGTGTCGGCGGGGGGAGCAGGAGCTGGTCCCCTGCATGCCAGCTCTGATTCCCACAGAGGCTCCCTGCATCGGCTCCCGCCTGCCCCCTGCACGTGCATCCGCTACAAATCCCGGCAGTTACACGGTTACACAGACACACGGTTTTTAACATCCCTCCCCCCCTCAGCAGCACCTGCCGCCCCCACTGCTCACACCAGAGTTCGGCACCACACGCCCGCCACGCAAGGCGTTTCAGCCCACGCAGTTCTTGGCGTGGCTCAGGCCACTAACACCCACGCCGCGGAGGAGACGGCCAGGAGCTAAGACGGGCGGTCGTGGCAGGGGCCAGCCAAGCGCCGGGCGCCTCACGCAGGGACGGGGCGACGGGTTACCTGTCCTGGCACTCCTCTTTCTGGTGTCGCTCCAGGAGGGAGCGAGGAAACTGCCGCAGGCAGAAGCCACACTCGGATGGCAGCTCGCTCACTGCCTTCTCCACGGCCAGGTTCCGGCAGCACAGGCTCTTGCTGATCTCACAGCGGCAATTGGGGCAGGTGGCCTGTTCCTCCTTCAGCCGGGCATCGGCCAGCAGGTGGATAAAGCAGCCAGCGCACATCAGGTGCCCGTTCGTACACTGCGGAGAAGGAAAGGGAAACGAAACTTCAAAGACCTTGCGGGAAAGACCCACAGACTCCCCCTTCCCCTCCGCCCACTGGCACGCGAGGCTGCCTAGTGCTGGCTACACGCACCCCCCGCCTGGGCTGCCTCCGGGCATGTGCTGCAGCTGGGGGGGCGCAGCCGGGCCGTGTGTGAGAAGAGGAATTATTTTTAAATGCACAAATAAGCTCCCGGTCCCAGGTCAGCGAGAAACGGAGCATCCGCTGCCAGGGACACCGCAGCCCAGCCCAGCCTCCCCAGTTCGGTGAGAGCCCTCTGCGGCTCTTCGCAGCCTGCTGGGACGCACTGGCTGCATTAGCCGCATGGATTGGCACCTCGCTGATTACACCTTGGTCCAGATCGTTTATAGAATCATAGCACAAAAGAGCAGGAAGGGACCTCGAGGGGGCATCGAGTCCAGTCCCCTGCACCCCCCCCCCCCAGCAGGACCCAGCACCATCTAGATCAGGCCTGGGAAGCCTAAGGCCCAGGGGCTGGATGTGGCCCCTGGGTTGCCTGGATCTGGCCCCCGAGGCTTAGGGCTTCCCCCCACCACCTTACCCTGATCTAGAGCATCTCTGATGTCTATCAAACCTGCTCTTAATATCTCCAGAGATGGAGATTCCACAACCTCCCTGGGCAATTGATTCCAGTGTTTGACCACCCTGATGGGTCTGCACCCTTTCCTAATGTCCAACCTAAACCTCCCTTACTACAGTTTAAGCCCGTTGCTTCCTGTCCTGTCCTCAAGGGTAATTTTCTCCCTATTATGAACACACTGAACAGCACTGGTCTTCGTACAGACCCCTGGAGGGACACCACTAGATCCCCCTGGTCCACGTGTTTATTGACACCTCCCCGCAAGAGATGCTAGTCGATTGGTGAGGCTAGAGTTTCCTTTACAAAAGCCATGTTGACTTTTCCCTCAACAAGTTACGTTTATCTACGTCTCTGACGATATTTTTTTTTACTATGGTTTCTACCAGTTTGCCCAGTACTGAAGTCAGGCTTAACGGTCTGGAATTGCTGGGATCACCTCTGGAGCCCTTTTTAAAGAAATCGGCATCACCTTAGCTACCCTCCTGTCATGTGGTACAGACGTGGCTGTGACGACAGGTCACAAACCAGAGGATGACTAATTCGATCCATTTTCAGAGAAAGATCACCAGCACAGCTGGCAGTAGTAACCAGATAAGCAGCAACCAATAAAAACAGCCGCTTTCTGAGAGAGAAGCAAAGTAAAAACGACTGTCATCCTACCACAGGTAGGGCGCATTTGGGCCTTTCTGTAGCTTGAAAGTCAAATAGCCAGATGTGAGCAATATTCATGACTCGAACAAGACACCAGCCCTTCCTTAGGCAAGCCCTTGGATTTCCCAGATGGTTTTACATTGGCTACAGTGCAACGTGCTTCTGTCCATAACTGGAATTCTATCTGCAAGGTCCTGCTGGCCCTTTCCTTCCTCTCTACCTTACGCAAAAAAGCTTGTTCGTAAAATATAGCTTTCCCAAGCCCGAGACAATTAAAGAGACTCCAGCCCCGCACATGCCGTGCTCCTGGAAGGCTGAAGAGGGAACACCACCACTGTTCCGAGAGAAACGGTATCAGTGCGAGTCCTAGTGTAAAATTCCTCAGAGTAGCCGAGCCGTGGTCAGCGACCCTGGCTGGCACTTGGGTGGAGAGCGCTGTCAGGTACAGGGGTGAAATGGAAAAGCTGCGACCAAGCAACGCACCCACTGCATGAAAACACTCTGGGAAAACAAACCCAGAACCCACTAGTAAGGAGTCGGCCTATCTGCTAGCATGGCTGGTGAGCGGCCACGTTTCTAGTCGGTTTTCCTTCATAAGTCGCGTTGCCTCCGAGAGATTTACCCCCCGGGCAAAGTTACTTCCGACCGGCCTCGCACATGTAGTAAGATGAAGGCCTAAAACAGGGGTGGCCAACCCGCGGCTCGCGAGCCACCCCTGCGCCTTTACAAACGGCCCCTGGCTCCCCGTGCTCACCGGGGCAGGGGAGCCGTCCGGAGCGGCGATTCAAAATGGCATCACTAAGATGGCGTCGGCTGATGGGAGCCTGATGTAGCCAAAAAGCCCTGTCTTTTAAAGGGGCAGCGTCTCTTTTTTTGGGGGGGGGTCACTCACTCTGGGGGGGAGCTCTTTTTCTCCCCCCCCCCCCAACCAAAAATTGCTCAAAAAAAATCCTGGTGCGGCTCTTCACATTTTTTCCGCCGCTATTTCGGCTCTCTTTGTTTAATGGATTGGCCATCCCTCGCCTAAAACATAAGCCAATGCAGCACAGGCTTGGTCTGAGGCCTGAGGCCTAGCTAA
Organism: Pelodiscus sinensis; assembly: GCF_052426305.1. Classification (NCBI taxonomy): domain Eukaryota; kingdom Metazoa; phylum Chordata; order Testudines; family Trionychidae; genus Pelodiscus; species Pelodiscus sinensis. The sequence goes on from NC_143053.1 coordinate 2,749,299, forward strand.
CAATGGACACAACATGGCTAACAAAGCAAAGCTAAGCTGTGAGCCAGAGGCAGGCCCCAGCTCACAGATCTTGGCATGAACACAGCTGAGCGCGCAAAACACTAATTGGTGCTAGGTACTGACTGCAGAACAGTAATTGGTCCTGGTTCTAAGTGGAAAGCACATGATCTCACTCGCTCATTAAAAAAGACCTTGGTACTCACTCCTCACAGATACAGACCCAGGTTCAAGTAAGGGTCTAAAATGACAGCCCGATTCATAGAAACGATCTAATCAAACCATGAGGTACAGAGTGATGGGTGGTATCTAAGTAGCGTCAGAAGGAGACAACCTGACATCAGCAGTGATGTGTAAGTTGTTAGTACCTGTATATAAGGTGGTGTCTTGGGGGGAACAGTCTTTGTCTGACCTGGGGCAGTAGAAATTTCCCACTGACTGAGTCAGGCCATTGTTACGAGTACATATGCGCAGTGGTTCTGCAGGGTCTACTGACAGCTATGACTGTACTTCGCTTAACAATAAACCTGGCCGGGCACCTTTCATCCTTATCTGGTTGATGGTCTTTGGGGGCTCTCTTGGGTCTGCTGTGGAGACTAAGTGCACAAGTCGCCACGGCCCACATCACTGAGCGCACACGCAAGCAGCCTTCTGGGTCTCATCATCGACGGAGCCAGAGACCGTGAGGACCCCTCCTGAATAACTACAGCGCAGCAAGTGCTACGGCTAGGAAGGGTGTCAAGCCGTCTCCAGCGCAGGCTCTCGCCCATGCCTTCCTCTTGCGTATTATGTGACAGGCCTGTAGTGGCGCCCACAGCGAGCTGGGCACTGCAAAGACACAATGAAAGCTCTAGCCCCCCGGTTGAGAGCTGGCAACCCAAGATCACGCCCGATAGAGCTGATTCTCCATGGCATGCAGTGCTTACGCTGAAGCCACGGGACACGGCGGCACTCCGGCCGGGCCGTGGGAGGGTGGATTCAGCATTGCGTGTAGTTTAGTTGCACAGAGCAGGGCAGGTCCACCCTTACCTACTGCCCACCCCCGGCCTGGGGGAGAGAATGACTCCCAGGTAATTGGCTTGGGGTGGGGCGGGGAAGGGAAGCAGCCTGTTTTAACAAGCTTAGGAATAATCAGTTGGCCTGGCAGCCTAACGCCCGATTCCTGCCCACAAGTCTGTTCCTTGTGGTGTCAACAACGTGAAATTCGCTCCTTGATTTTCATTCTGCAGCTGCCTCCATCATCAGGAAATGGGGAACGCAGGGGAACGCAGACCCGTTAGGGGGCAATTTCATTAGCTGGGCTCCTTTAAAGCTGCCGCATACGAGGCTGCAGACACTGATGCCTTAGCCACTCCACCCTCTCCCCTACCCTTCTCAACAAAGGGCCCAGTGACAAGGGCATTTGCAAAACCTGCCCATCCTGTGTTTTGCATCATTGCACTTAGAAAGGCAAGCGACCCGACTGTGTGTTTATCTGTCTCTGGCCAGGGTTCCAAGTCTAGAGAGTCCGGGCTCTCAGAGGAGGGCTCCACCCGCACAGCAAGGAGGAAGTCACAATGTTTCTACACTGAGGTCAGCTGCAGATTTACCTGCGAAGGCTGTTTTTCCTCTCTGCCAAGCCTTGCACAACCGCTGGTCAGTTTTGCATCAGGTCTTAACACGCCTTAGATCACAGAACACGAGAACTGGAAGGGACCTCGAGAGGGCATTGAGTCCAGACCCCTGCCCTCACGGCAGGGCCCAGCACGGTCTAGACCATCCCTGACAAGTGTGTGTCCAACCTGCTTTTCAATATCTCCAGGGATGGAGACTCCACAACCTCCCTAGGCAACTTATCTTCATTAATGCACAGGCCTCTGCTATCTCTATTTTAATCATCCATTTCCAATCACCTGCTCCAAACATTCTGTCCGCAGAACGCCATGGGCATTTCCCCAACACCCAGAAAAAAGGATGGGTTTGGATCGCTTTTCTCCCCAGGGCTTGGGGGTGTTTTTTTAAGCTGCAAACTGCCCGTCCTAAAACCCAACGTTTCTCCTGCCATTACGCCACGTTCAGTCTCACCACGTAATAAGCCTCGGTCCAGATCTCTAAGCTGCCAGCAAAACCCGGGACACCCAAGCAGAGCACTCAGCAGTCTAACAGGGAAAGACCAGAACAGGACCAGGATACACCTCAGAGAAAGCTCAGCGAGGTAGGCCAATGCCCACACACTGCACTCTGGATACACGCGGAGATGCACACCGGAGCAGGACAGACCAACTACCCACACGCCTTGCAGGGGCCTACACAATCGACCAGTACGGGAACAGAACTGGAGCGTCATGCACGCAGCTCCCAGAGAGCTGGGCTTCTGACAGGAAATAAGCACTAGGAGTATGCCCAAAGCACGGGATGGGGTTCCCTCTCACTTTGCATGTCCCTGTGCAGAATCGACGAGGAGTCCTGTGGCACCTTATAGACTAACTGAAGTGTAGGAGCATAAGCTTTCGTGGGCAAAGACCCACTTCGTCAGATGCATGTAGTGGAAATTTCCAGAGGCAGGAATAAATATGCAGGCCAGGATCAGGCTGGAGATGACGAGGCGGATCCAATCAAGGAGGATGAGGCTCACTTCTAGCAGCTGATCTGGAGGTGTGAATTCCAAGAGAGCAGAAGCTGCTTTTGTAGTGAGCGAGCCAGTCACAGTCTGTGTTTAATCCAGAGTTGATTGTGTCAAACTTAAAGATGAACTGTAGCTCAGCAGTTTCTCTTTGAAGTCTGGTCCTGAAGTTTTTTTGCTGCAGGATAGCTACTTTTAGATCTGCAATTGTGTGTCCAGGAAGATTGAAGTGTTCCCCTACAGGTTTTTGTATGTTGCCATTCCTAATATCAGATTTGTGTCCATTGATTCTTTTACGTAGGGACTGTCCTGTTTGGCCGATGTATATAGCAGTGGGGCATTGTTGGCACATGATGGCATATATTACGTTGGTGGATGTGCAGGAGAATGTACCAGTGACAGTATGGCTGATCTGGTTAGGTCCTGTGATGGTGTTGCTGGTGTATATATGTGGGCAGAGTTGGCACCGAGGTTTGTTGCAAGGATTGGTTCCTGAGTTCGAGTTATTATGGTGCGGTGTGTAGTTGCTGGTGAGAATATGCTTCAGGTTGGCGGGTTGTCTGTGGGCAACCTTGATCCTTGATTGGATCCACCTCATCATCTCCAGCCTAATCCAGGCCTGCATATTTATTCCTGCCTCTGGAAATTTCCACTACATGCATCTGACGAAGTGGGTCTTTGCCCACGAAAGCTTATGCTCCTACACTTCAGTTAGTCTATAAGGTGCCACAGGACTCCTCGTCGCTTTTGCAGATTCAGAATAACACGGCTACCCCTCTGATACCTGTGCAGAATGAATTTTGTTATATGCACCAACTGGCGCACCTCACAAAATCCACTCTGCATGTGGACCATCTGTGGCAGGAGTGCAGCCGAGGGGTTTTGAATGTGGGAGGGGCTCTGAGTGGGGGAGGCAGGCTGTGGGGGCTAGAGAAGGAGGGTTTGGGATGCAGGAGGGGGCTCAGGTGCAGAGGGGTTATGGTTATTGTTGGGAATGCGTTCCCGCTAACATTTTCCATCTTTGAGCGGGCTGTGTGGATGTGCACTAACAGTAAAAACAACACACACACACACACACACACACACGTTGTGAGCAGTCCATGTGTGGAAGAAAATGTATGAAAACAAGGGATAGTTAACAAGGAACAATGCTTATGATATTTAATATGAAATCAAATAAAAGATAAAATTAAAACTACCCTTGGAGTACATGTATCATTATCCTTTCTAAGCCAAGCTAGTAAAGACATCAAAATACATATTATCCACACATAGCTCAGCTTTAAGATGCTAAACAAATCTATGAGTCAACTAGAAATAGTATTTGCCAGCACAGCATGACTAATACAATATTTACTGAAGCTTCAGGAGGTAGCTGAGTTTGTTGTTTTTTAAGTTTATCCTGTACAGACTAACAGTCTGGTAGCACTTTAAAGACTAACAAAATATGTAGATGGTATCATGAGCTTTTGACATGGAAAGGAGAGTAAAAGGCATTCACTAAGGCTTATACAGTTCCTCTGGGGACTGTTTAGGATCCATGCTATAAAACAGATAGAAGTTCTCCTGGTTTGAAACTTTCACCTTGTGTGTGCCACCAGCTCAAAGACTCAGAGGGGTAGCCATTTTAGTCTGTAACTTAAACAACCAATGGTCCTGCAGCGCCTTAGAGACTAACAAAACTCAAAGAGTAGAAGCCCCAGAACAAATTAACACCCGGCTTCAGGATTTGTAGACAGATGCATGTTTCAAAGAGCTTGCAAATAAGGTTTAATCCTACAAAACAACTAGCATCACACCTAACACTTGCTACTTCTGACTGATAAGAGACAGAACTCTACCACATAGCAAAGATCTGGCCTTAAAGCAATTCAATATACCATGTTTATTAGCAACACAGGGTTTAAAAGAGTTTTAGGGATCTGCAACACTTCAAAAAATTGTTAGAATCTTTTTCTTTTATACCTTAACCCCTATGTCAACTTTGTCTGAAATGTAATCATGCGAATGTCCTCCTGGAAAACACAAACATACCCATGCAGCCTGCTTTCCACCCCCCTGGACAGACAGAGAGAGGACTGCAGCAAGCCAGACACCCCAAACAAACTGCCCCTTGCCTCAACCTCTCTGCATAGATGCCAGCACCCACCCACTGGCTCTCTCCCCCATCTACCCCATGCAGTCAAACCTTTATCTCCCCCTTCCCAGGAGGCATGAGAGTGCTGACCTTCTGTCTGTCTCTCTCCACGCACAGATGGGACTCTCCAAACTCCACTCCCCTCTGAATCCCCCTCAGCCAATTACTCCTACTTTCCTCCCCCCCATTCCCTCCTTATCTTTCTTTTTGCCTGCTCTGGGAACTGCTCAGTTTCAAGCAAGCAGCTAGCTCCATTTAGCTGCTTGCTTAGCGAGACGAAGCCCCTCCTCCCACCGGTCAGCTGAGCTCCCTGCCTGCGCAGGAGCTTTGAACTTCTGAGTGGAGCTCAGAAAACAGCTGTGCGGCTGCACAGGCCGGCAGCTTACGGGGAACTGGTGATTTGCAAGGTTCTAGATACAGATGCAGATACAAATGTTGTGTCTGAAAATATGCGCCATAGATCTACACATCCATATCCGTGGGTGCAGATACCCACAGACAAAGTGGACGGCCGCAGATTCTAATTAAAATCTAAAATGTGTTTCAGCAAGTAAACATATAACTGCTGGAAAATGTCATTGGTTACATGGGGGGAAGAGAGGGGGTACCAGGTCGTACCCAGGAGCCAATGTGCAAGGGGAGCCAGCTTTTAAGCCAGCTTCCTGTGTGCACTGGCTCCCACCTCCCCACCCCCGGGCTGCTGTCTCTGATAGTGGCGACAGTGGTGGGTAGGAAGCAGCTCCCTGGGGGGTGATGCACTGGGAGATGGCTTTTAAGCCAGCTCCCACACGTACTGGGAGCCTGCGTGTAACCTTGACAGTTAACCGGCGAGCTCAGACTCATCGGTTAACCGTTACCGTCACCCTTGCACATCCCTCGCTCCAATTCCTCCCGACCCCCTCCAATAGGGTTTCCCTACTACTAACGTACATGGCAATAGACACAGTACCAGAACGTGAGTACTTGGCAAGACCATGCTGCACACCAGATGGCCTCCATTTCTGCAGCAGGATGTGGGGAGAGACCTAACGAACCCTCTGCAGTCAAGTGCCTTTGAAGTGTCGCTCCCCAAAGAATCATCCCTGAACCCCCACCCCTCACAAGCCCGCAGGCTGCCCTCATGCGCAGTGCTGTGATCCTGGGGTAGGTGGGTCTGCGGCACCAGAGGGGGTAGGTTTGACAGGCGCAGGGAAGTACTCCGAACTTGGGCACTGCACCCCACAGATGGGCACACCCTTCCACAGGCAAACAGAACTCCCGCCGAGTGTGTCTATAAACACCATCAATTCCAACACTGCATGCCCAGGGGCGCCCCTCAGCAGCCAGTAGCGGGGCCACTGACGACACAGGAAGACTTTAGACAAGGGAGGGACAGCTAACAAGAAATCTATTCCCCGCCAAGTCAATCAGGCTAGCTCTCACCTGAAACGTGAGTCCGACAAAGCCCCTCCCATTGATTACAGACTCCCAGGGCGGGCAGAGCCCTCAGGAGTCAGCGAGTCCAGCCCCCTGCCCAAAGCAAGGCCAACCCAACTCAATCATCCCCGCCAGGCTTGGTCCAGTCGGGACTTAAACACCTCTAGGGATGGAGATTCCCCCCCCTCCCCAGGGAACCCAGCCCAGCGCTTCCCCACCCGCCTAGGGAAACAGTTTTTCCTAATCTCCAACCTAGACCTGGATGGCTCACGTTGTCGGGCTCGTCGCATGGGTCCGTTCAGAGGACCGGTCTTTACTCAGTCCAGGCTTCGGAGCTGAAGCTGGACCCTCCCAGCCAGGGCTAGGGCGCTGCAGAGGGGCTGGCGCTACAAGGCCCCGTGGAAAGTCTCTGGAAAGCCGAGGAAGCTTCAGCAACCCTCCGAAAACGCTGGGCTTTTTGGACGGCTGTCACCGCGGCAAGCACGTAGGCTCAGCGACCCAGGACTCTTCCTTAGGCAGAGCAGCACAGCCGGGTCCTACACTGAGTCAGCAGTGGCACAATTCATAGAAACAGCAAAGCCACAGGCCTGGGAGGGAAAGCCAGGAGCTTGGTTCACAAGCGCGCCAAGTCAGACAAGCTCACAGCCCACGAACAACGGGCTCATTGGCCGCACGGCCACCTCATCCTCCACTCCCATGTGAAATAGGCCTCGACGAAGTGCAGGAAAGTCCTGGGGCTTCATGCCAGGAGCCTCTAGTCCTTTGGGTTGGAAAACAAGCCCGGAAACAAACCAGACTGCAACTCGCATGTTATCTGCCTGGGTCACACAGCTGCGAGGACGGGCATGTGTTAGCATCGGCTAGCGCGCTTCGGCATCAACGCCCCCCTCACACACTTACCCATGCTACAGGCAGGGCTGGCTGGGCACAGGGCTAATTACCGAACCTTCCCCGCCCCACATTTCAAGCCACGCCCCCCTTGCCCAAACACACGTAACGCGGGCGACACAGCCCACTGCGTCCCGACCCACCCTCGCTCAGTTCTGCATGCCGAAAGCCTCTATTGGACAGCACCGGGCTCTCAAAGCGCCCCGCCTCCATCCGCGTTACGCCCACACGGGGGAGGCTACACTGGACCACGGCAGGGCCTCGGTTGCAAAGTGACTGAGCTGGGAAGGGCGCTGGACCTGCCGTGTGACTGAAGCCAGAAATAAATCACTCCTTGATGAGGGCCCAACCCAAACTAGCCCCCAGCAGAAACTATGCCCAGAGAATCCAGGCTCCCAGCAAACAGGGGTGCAAGCAGAGCTCTGGCTGGGACGGTCAGAAGCCAAGGAGAGTTAGGCTCCCAGGTACCACTGCACTCCAATGGCAGTTGAGTGGTTACCCCCGTGGGGGAGAAGGGACACTGAGATCTGGGCCCTACTGTCCAGGCCCACATCAGCTGGGCTATTGCCCCCACCCTCCCGTCGGGAAGCCTCCAGACTCAGCCGGAGGAGCAGGGGGGCGGTCTCAGCCGGACCGGGGGAGAGGTACCTCCGAGCTCAGCGCGCAGCAAGCGCCCTTTCCAACGCAGACGCCGCGGTGGCTCTTCCTGGGGGGGGGGCCCTCAGCATGCACAGCCCCAACCCTGGGCCCAGAGCGTAGTTGCGGGCTAAGGGCTTTGGTTGCAGAACGGAGGTCGCATGTGTGCGGAAGCAGGAAGCCGACCCCCAAGACCCCACACTAGAGCAGTGCATGACGCGGAGAACAGCCGAGACTGCTGTGCGGGGACTGGCTACTCCGGCGAGCTCAGCCACTAGGCCAGAGCCAGACTCAGCGCCTCCCCCCGCCCTGCAGGTGTCTCACCGACACGCGCCACTAAACTATCAGGGGAGAGGAGGGCGATCCCTGTGTACACGGAGGGTGCTGCTGGGGGCGTGTCGGGACGGGACAGGACGGGACCCCCGATACCACACACAGCAAGGCCCCGTATGCACCGCAGATACGCGCAGGAGACAGCGCCAGGGGAGAGCGGGGCTGCCCTTGGGCAGGGCCACAGCTCAGCAATCACCCACGCCAGCGTCGGCGGACCCCAGTGGCAGGAGCGCTAAGCGGGGCAGGCACAGTTACCTGGGACCACGCTGGCCAGATGCTCACGGGGGAGGGGAGCCCACTGCCGTGAACAGCTTGGCTGGAGTTTATTCCACGGGCAGCGGGGGCTTGTGGGTATGAACTGCTCTTTAGTAGCTGCAGGGAGACCGGGGGCTGGGGCGGTGCTGTCCTTGTCACGCAGGCGGGCTCTCTGGGTTAGTGCAAGGGAGGGGACAGGACTGAGCGGTGGGGGCACAGCTCGGCCACGTGGAAAGTGTAACATTTGTTTTCCAGGACGTTTATTACACAGCAAAGCCTGGAGGCCAGGCCCCCAGCAAAACCCCGGGGCCAGCGCTCAAGCAAGATGTGGCTTGTCCCCAGCCACGGTGTCTCAGAAGGGCAACGGGCCGGCCAAAGCGTCTGGGAGGAGGATTTGAAGGGCAGAACGTCCTCCCGCCCGTCTTGGGGCGTCAAAGCAGCGTTACTGAACCCCTCTGTCCTCGCAGGGCATCTCCCTCTCGCTGCACATCCATTATCATCACCTCCGTGTGCTGCCCGCGGCCGCCTTGCAGCAGGAGCCCTTCCCTCGTGTGCCCAAGGGCAGAGCAGTCGGACCAACCCTCAACCGCTTGCCTTTTTCTCTGCCCGCCGTTCATATTTCTAAGTGGCTCCAACATCGAAGCACCAGCCCCCACCCCTATGCCTGCCCCATGACGGCCAGGGGGCAGGACTGAAACAAGGGGGCTGGGCCCAGCCGTGCCTGGAAACGCGTGGGAAAGTGAGCGAAGCCGGCTCAGCACCGCATGCCCGTGTCTGCTTGGAACCCGTCTTCCTGGCCGGAGGAACTGGGAGAGGGGACCTGCCGGAGCCACTGAGGCAGGCGGGTTAGTGTAGTGCAAGAACGAGCCCAAAGGGAAGGGGGCATAAGGCAACCGGTGCCTTAGAGACATGGCGGCATGCTCCGGGGGTGCACCTTTCTGGCACCTGGCCCGGTAAGGCCCACGTACCGTCTGGGCTCCGCGACATCCTGCCCTACAGCTTTGTCCACAGCTGGCTTCCCCTCGCACTACCACCACCTCACAGCCCACGGCCCAACCCGGCCAGGCCCCTCGGCCCCGGCTGTGAACAGCAGCTGGAGAAACAAGGTGCTGGAGAGGGAAAGCAGCCTCTCCAGAGCTCGTCCCCTGCAGAAAGGGGAACCAGACACTCAGCTGTTACGAACTGCAGGGGCAGCCTGCACCCTCCAGGCACGTAGGGGACAAGCCCCCCCGGCCAATGAAAAGCTCCATACCCACCACCAAGCTGTTTTGTCCCGCCCACCCCGCCCCACCATTCCTCCTTCACTGTAAGCGGTTCAGCTGCTGCCTCAGGCTTCTGGGTGCCACCCAAGAGATCGTAGACTCATGGCCCACTGGACGAGGAAGGGCCCTTGAGAGGCAGCGAGTCCAGGCCCCTGCCCTCACAACAGGGCCAAGCACCGTCACAGCAGTTTCCAACCTTTTCCAGGTCGGGGCCTGTTTTGACAATTCAGGAAGACTTGGTGACCGAAGGCAATTCAAACACAGGGGGAGGCAGGAGGGCAGAGACACCTGGGGACCTTTGGAAATGTAATGGCGACCATCTTTGGTTCCTAACCATCCCTGACAGGTGTCTGTCTGATCTGCTCTTCAATATCTCCATGGATGGAGACTCCAGACCCCCCCCTCCCCGGGAGGCAATTGAGTCCAGGGTTTCCCCACCCTGACCGCTAGGATGTTCCTGTCCCAGCCCCAGCACCTGCTCCCCATGCCTTGGGCCACACGGCTCCAGGGCCTCTGGTCTCCGGCCCAAGCCAGAGGGTTGCACATGAAGGGAACGGTGCTGACAGCTGGTTAGAAACAAGAATACAAAAGTCAGGCCAGCGCCTGAGTTCAGTTGGCTGACAGGTCACAGTACTGCAGCAGGACTCCCCGGAGGCAGGCACAGGTGTATATGGTCCCAGGAGGGATCAGGGCTTGGCCCACACTGTTTAACGTTTTAGGGAGCAGGAACTGAGCCCATGCGGATGGTTCACAGCTGACAGAGGGTGAATTGTAACAGACCCAGTTGGCTCCCTTGGTAAAGGTGTATTTCGATGCGGCCACACGTCCCATAGCAGCCAGGAACAGAGACCATGGGCCATGCTTGCCAGACTCAGACTGGGCAGAGAAGCGCTGAGCCTCCAGGGAGCCATGCTGGTGAACCAGGGAACATGGGATCTTAGTGCAACATTATGGCCAAAAGGGTTACGAGGAGGCTTGGATGCACACGCAGGAGTGAAGTGATTAGTGCCACGGAATTTGGCACTGATGTGACCACTGCTGCATCCAGTCCTGGGGCCCACAATTCAAGGCCTATGCTGAAGTGGAGAAGGGGCTGAGAAGAGCCACGAGATGGACAGGTCCGTGATAGACTCCCACTAAATGAAACAAGGCCCCTTGGGGGAGGGTGAAGAACCATCCAACAGCAGCAGCAAAGGGAATGCGAGAGCCCATGGCTGGAAGAGGATGCTAGACAGTCAGGTTAGAAATAAGGGGCCCATTGTCAACAGGATTAGAATTAGTGCAGGTCAAGGCGGGCTCTCCGTCACCACCGGTGGTTTTGGGAACACTTTGCTCCCCCTCCACTAGGGATTGCTGGAGGGAGGTTCTGGCCTGGGGGGTAGTGGCAGAGTCTTAGATGCGAGGCTGGAAAGGGTCTGATTGCCGGTAGCGGAAGAATCAGTCCCAACGGCCTGGTGCCACTCATCCCACAATGGGCAAGTTCTCTAGTGCAATCTCAGCTGGAGCATAACGCCATTTACTTTCCAACAGGGCTGCCTGCCGCTCCAGTGCTGCCCATCTCCACTAGCTCCAGTCACTGATACTTGGGGGCACAATGGTCCTGTCTAGCCTTGGAATCTCGGAATTCCTCAAACAGCTGTCACGACCCAACTTTCGGGACCATCTGCCATGGACCAGCTCATCTGGACGTGCTCGTTAACAGAAGTGAGACCACCTGATCCACACTGAGGCCATTGGGTATGACCAGAGCAGACAGCTCTGCAGTTCTGTTTTACCTTCCATGCTGGCAATGGTCCCCGACAAAAGGAGAATGCCTCATTTATGGTTGCCACGCCGACACCGACCACTTATGTAACACGCACCCCCCGTCGAAGGCCCTGAGCATCTGCATTCAAGTGTGTGCACCGTGTTCCCTCCACCCCAAAGGCAATTGAGATCACGAGTGGCTCTGAAACCCCAGTCTACGAATTAGTAACCAGCATCCTTCCCAGTGGCCCTTAAGAGAACACACTGCGGCTGAGCAGTGGGGGTGTGGCCAAGGGTTACAAGGGGCTCCAGGGAGAGCTGCGTTCTCGTAGCTGGGTAACCGCTGTTAGAGTCGATCCTTTGGCAGCGCTTTCAAGTCGGGGTGCCACTCGCTCTTGGCCCAGGGAGACAGCAGCGAATGACTGCAGGCTGCACAGGCCGACTCGCTTACTGAAGGGGAAGACTCACTATGGAGAGGGCCCGCGGGCGGGGAGACACTCCCGTTTCACCACGAGCGCTTTCCAGCCCAGCACACCACGAGCAGACAGCCCAGCGGGCAAACAGCCTCCCAAGAGCCATCCGCAGAGTTTGGGCAGCCTCGCTGAACTCACCTGCTGAGAGCAGCTCTGAGTGAGCTCTGAAGATGAAAGCAGGGAAAGAAGAACGCGGCTCTAAAGTTTCACCCAGGGAGCCAGCAACAAGACGCAGACGGCAGGGGATCAGCCGGGAGGAATTAGAGCGCTTGCCTACGGCGATCCGAGCAGAGCCAGGGAGCAGTTTAATCTCCACCACTACGGCAGGAAGGGAGCCAGGCCAGGCCTGACCCCGCCATGGCGAAGATTAGTGATTCATCTGCTCAGAGAATGGTCCCAACCCGGAGAGGTTGGGAATATTTTTTCTGTAGATCAGCCGAGCAGAGGGAGTCTTATAAAAGACAGAGGCTCTTGCCCAAAGACAACACCTGGAAAGACACCATGCAGCAGACACCTCCACAGTGCCCAGAAGTCACCAATAGCCAGTTGTCTTCAGCAGCCAGCACGGTTCTCTCCCCTCTTCCAAACATCCCTCCACCACTCATCTCCCCAGGAAAGGAGCACTCAAGTCGTATGAAGCCTACGTTAGCAAGCCTTCAGCTGTAAAATTGATGTTTCAATAACTACAGACTGGTAGAATCTGAGATCACTCCAGCACACCAAGAGCTAAACCTGTTTATAGAAGATCAATAAGTGACAGACGGGCACCACATTTTCAACATACCCTCACTATAAATCCACACCTGCTCTAGCCTGGGCTTCAGAGGACACGGAACATGTGCAGTCCCCCAGACAAAGGGCACTGCTCTCCTTTCCACCAGTCTTCGACTCTCAGCCTCATTTCTAGGCCTAATGTATGGCCTGAGCCCCAAAGCCCTGGCCAGCCAAGATCCCTACTGGAGCAAGGTCGTCTTCTAGGTTGCAAACTCCTAAATGCCGGCCCAGGGTCATGTTCAGCATCAGAAAAACCCTGGTGGCAAATGAATGCCTGAAATCCAGCCGTGGCCACGGGCCTAACATGAAGCTATAGCTGCGTACCTGCATTCTTAGGCACCTCAACCCCTTTGAAAGCCAAGCCCTTAGTCCCAGGAGACAAGGCCCTTGCTTGTATCTGGAGGGCTGCTCACCAGTCAGTATTTTCTACAGATGTTTGGCTGAAACGGATCATACCCAACAGCCTCCAAGACTTTCGACGTTGGTCTACAGTGCCAAGAAATGCAGTAGGAGGGAGCTAAGATGCCAAAGGCACAAGGCACAAGAGAGTTAAAAGCTCTCCACAGTAGCTTATCTGACCCCCACGTGTATCTAGTACATGCCGACATTACAGCACTGAGGGAGAAAGGGCTAACGAGTCAATGGCTGCAGGTTGAAAGCAACCAAATCGAGTGAAATAAGACAGTTTAAAGAGTAATTATGCCCAGGCACAGTTTGCCAAGGGGGTGGTGGATTCTCCCTCACTATCACGTTTGAACACCGATGGGATATTTCACTAATGGGATGTCGACACTGCGTTCCTGTTTCAAGAGGGGAACGCAAATGCAGATGAACGAAATTGCAAATGAAGCGCGGATTCGAATTTCCCGCCCTTCTTTTGCATAATCAAGTCCGGGCACTGCTTCGAGCTACCCTATTTCGAAGGAAGAAAACGCTGCATAGACGTGGTTATTTCGAAAGAAAACCCTTGTTTAAGGGTTATTTCCAAAGAAGGGTTTTCTTTCGAAATAGCTGCGTCTACACAGTGTTTTCTTTCTTCGAAATAGGGTATTCCGAAACAGTGCCCGGACGCGATTATGCAAATGAAGTGCAGGCAATTCAAATCCGTGCTTCATTTGCAATTTTGCTCAGCTGTATTTGCATTCCTCTGGAAAGAGGAATGCAGTGTAGACAGACCCTCGGAGCGCTGCTCTCAGAAGGATTTGGGGGAAGGCCTCCGGTCTGTCTCACGCAGGCAGGACGCGCTGAAGGATCACAGTGGCCCCTTCCGGCTCTGGACACTCAGATTACACGGTAAGCACAAGAGCTGCAATAGTACCTGCTGGCAGGACCAGGCCTCTAGGGTACCTCGTAAGTGCCACAAGGCCTCGTCAGTGGCTGTCCGACCCTGGGACTGATTTTCCTCACTGGGCTTCAGTTCGTAGATTGCTTTTGCCTAATGAGCTGAAGAGAACAGCTGTCAGGCTCCCTACCCTTCAGTTCTCATGGTCCTGGGAAGTTGAGGAAGGTGTGAAATCCCATGGACATAGGAGCTCTGGGGTGCTGAGAGCTGAATATTGCAAGAGGATGGAGGAATTTGGGGGGTTTAGCCGTCCCATGGGGTGCACTCATCCAAGGCTGGCTCTACTCCTTACTGAGCTAGTAAGAGTTTGTAAAACCAGAACCAAGCCAGCTTAACCATAACATTTACAGAGCCTATTGTCTACGCAGGCCACGAGCTCCGCTATCAGCCACTTTGCCCGCCAAGCCAACGCTGACACCCTAGGCTACGTTAGTTCAGTTGTTCAAGTGTCTGAGATGTACGAGAGAGACAATGACAACTCTGAACAGCACATTCAGTTACCAATACTGTCACTTTACAGACACCTAACTGCCCTGTAATCCCTAGTTATAAACTCCCCACAGCTGGGACAGCAGCCAGCTATATGAAGTCCATGAGCAAGATCTCCAAAGCTTCAGCATGTGAGGTCTTGAGTAAATATTAACATTCGCCTGAAACGGCTCATGTTGACCAAGTGTTATTTATGGATAAAATGTTTCATGTCAATGCACCTGGTAAGTGGCTGTTTCCAGAGTTTAATGCTTAGGTTTGGGGGAGGGTTAAAGGTATTGCAGTAAATGCTACCCGTATTCATACCCCCTGAACAACGTCAACATATCCTCTGGGTGTACAAATGTGTGTTCATCCAACCCACAGCTCCTAGAGCCATGTAGGCAGTGAGATGTTGTGCATTAGGCTCAGTTTTACCACCACAATCCCAGATCAGCGGGATAATTAAAAGCCTCAAGTCTGCAGCGTTCAGACGGCACCTCTAATGTGTATTAGGAGAACGCACAGGTGGGTAATGCTCTTACACCCCCAATGCAACTGCTGAGAAAGAGCACGGCCCCAAATGGCTCGCAGTTTGCTTGGTGACACCAAAGACATCCGGATAGCGAGTAGCCAGAGCTAGCTGGCCAATGAACCGACAGCGTGGGCAGAAGAGCCACACTTGCCTACAGACCCTGGAAGTTTCAGTCCTTAGATGTACAAAGATAGTGACAGCTGTTGTGGGTGCCTTTCAGCACCTCATTGGGGATTTTCATTGTGGGCCTCAAGTGCAACTGATAGCAGGGGATCTACTGAGGGAAAGAGACAGAAGCGGAACGTGTTACCACGACAGGAGAAATGCACCCACTGGTGTAACAGAGGCAGCGTGCAATGGAAAACCCCTGCTCGTCATGCACGTATGGATTAGAGCAGCAGCAATCCCAGGCTTCCTTAATGAGTGTAAGGGACGGTTTTAAGAACAGATGCAGAACACGGGGGAGGTGCCACATGAATGCTGAACACTGCTACTGCATGCGACTAGTAGGCTGAGAGGCAGCTGTCCGGCTCCCTCCCAGTGCCGCTCAAAGGGTATGTCTAGACTACATTGTTTTTTCGAAAAAACTGCCGTTTTTTTGAAAAAACTTCACCTGCATCCACACTGCAATTGCGTTTTCGAAATTAAATCAAAAGAACACAGGGGGGTTTTCAGCACCGGTAAACCTCAAATTACAAGGAAGGGCGGCTCTCTCGAAAGTTCTTTCAAAGAAAGGCATGTGGACACAGAACAGGGACTTTTTCGAAAGAAGAGGCAATAAAAAGCCACAGGTGCCCTGGTGGCCATTGTGTGAATAGGAATCAGGGCTTTCTATCGAGAGCGCATCCGTGCAGTCTGGACGGTCTTCCAAAAAAAGCAGCTCACTTCTTCGATCTGGTTTTGAGGTGCGGATGCTCTTTCGAAAGAAGCTTGCAGTCTAGACGTACTCAAAGGGAGCCCACAGAAGGCCAGTTCACAGACCTACCAAATGGACTCCCCTACCCATGACTTGACTGATGCTGCTCTTCTCCTCGCCCAGCCCTCCCTACCCAGGTACACAGCGTG
Organism: Pelodiscus sinensis; assembly: GCF_052426305.1. Classification (NCBI taxonomy): domain Eukaryota; kingdom Metazoa; phylum Chordata; order Testudines; family Trionychidae; genus Pelodiscus; species Pelodiscus sinensis. Next base: position 2,765,228 of record NC_143053.1, read on the forward strand.
GGGCTGAGTGGCTAGGATTAGGCTGCAAGACCTGAGGGGCAGGGGCTGTTTCTTCTTCCTACCTATCGTGAGCGTGGGGCTGCTTTGCACCAGGCCAGCCAGAAGTTCAGATGAGTTAATGGAAGGCATGGAGTCAAAGCTCTAGTTCATTCATCTGGACCTTCCTGATCACCCTGACGCGGATACACCCTTGGGAACGATCAAATCGCCCACAGCGAAAACTCAGGAGAACCCGGTCCCTGCTTTCAACCCGCCAGCCTGGGACACTCTTCCTGAAGGAAACACTTGAACCTCCCTGCTGGACCACTCGTGGGCAGGAATCCCAGCCTTCCCCACCATGCATGGAAGGGATGGGCAGTGCTCAGCACATGGAGATGGCTGCAGATTAGCGCTGGCAGCTGCCACATGGCCTGCCCTGGCCACAGCTCCAGCCCTGGCGAAGGGTGGAAGCGAGAGCCAGGGCCACATGGGTGGCTGCTCAGCTGCCCCAGGGGAGGGGCAGCCACCTACCACACGGCCCTGCCCAGGAGCAGCTCAGCAGCCACTGCACAGCTCTGCTGAGGAGGTGGGCGGGATCGGAAGTCTTGGTGCGCACCTTCGAGGGAACTATGCTCGGGACTAGTATTCGGTCCCCACGCAATTCTCACCGCAGCCTTGCAGAAAGCCAAAAGTTAACCAGCTTCAGCACAGTGGATTGGTCCTCCTCCCCCCCGCCCCCGGCAGGGAGCACGAGTGCCTAGCTCACCACGCAGCGACAAAGTAGATGATCTACCCGGCATTGCTGGGGTCCTTAGCTCCAGTTTTGTTTTTCTTCATTTAAATCATCGCTCTGGGGTGGGGCTGGGGAGGAGGGGTTCAGGACAGAGACTGCCCCAGGCCCCTCTCACAGCAGCTGCTTGGTGAGACGCGCCTCTCCATGGCTGCTGCAGCTCCAGCAGGCACAGCCGGAGGAGGGGTGGCACATCCCCCGGCAGGGGCACATTCGTCTGCCCCCTGCACTGCCCAGCCAGAGCGAGAAGGGGTAGCGCTGCCAGGCCCAGAAGCCCGTCCTGTGCTTTAAGCATGTAACCTTCCTTCCTCAATCGGGAGAGCAATCGTCTCCAACGGACAGCCGTAACCACACACAAGGCACCTTCCTGAGCCACGCCACCACCTGCAGGTCTCAGAACAGGGGCAGCTGGAAGTGCTGCCCCCACTTAGACAAGAGCTGGGTGTCCCAAGTCAGAAAGTGCTCACTTCCCCTACATCCAATCCCCTGCAGCATCTCGGCTCCTCCCCGGTACTCGAGTGTGCACCCCTGTCACGCACAGACCCGTAGCTCAGGGATGCAGAACCAAGGCCCGGAGCGGGAGGGGCCAGCTCCAGGTGTCACTGTAGACCTAGAGATACGGGTTCAACTCCCATGTTCGGAGGCCTGACGCCTTGTCACCACAAAGCCACCCTTCCACGCAAATTCAGTCAGGTGCCTCGAGACATACGCGAGCCCTCAAAGACGGCATAAGAAACACAAGACACATCTGGACACAAAGCTAGCACAAGCAAGTCAAGCAACAGCCACTCGAGGACACGCCCAAGCCAGCCCTGCCGTCAGCTGGTGGGGGCAGGAAAACCACTTGCTGGTCACAGCTGCTTGCATTTCTCCAGGAACATTTTAAATGCTCCTCGGTCAGTCTGCCCAGGGAATCCCTGAAGCTCCACAGGGTGATACACACCAGCCTTTCCCAAAGGAAATTCACAATCGTTTGCTTTGCTAGCCTGTAAGGGCGGCCTGTTGTTTTGTGGCAATCCAAAACCTTGAGTGCCCTCTTCCACAAAGGGCCCATTGTGCAACGCTGCCGGAACTCCCACAGCAAGGCAGCCAGCAGCAGCCTGCCCTAGTTTACCTATTCGCTGCAGGGAAGGAAGTGAACACTGAATTGTTTTGTCTTTCGGGGAAAATAATTCTAGGGCACTAGGCAGACAACTGGGAGAGGGCCCAGAGGCGGAAACAGGCTGTTTTAGAAGCAGCAGCTGACAAATTGCCACACAACGCTTCCCTCCCAGCAAAGCCCAGTACCGACCGAGGCTCAGGGAGAACACGCGGTGGGGTGCTCGTTTGTGGGAAAGCACACCCCAGGGCGAGAGCCAGTGTATCCCCAGTCAGCCGGGTTCTGTTCAGCTGCATAACCCTGTGTCTCTGCGACCAGACCTGCTCCTCACACCAGTCTGCCTTAGAGCAAGCAGCCATTTTACAGAATCCCTTGAGCCTGTAACCCTTAACACGAGTGATACAGCTGCACGTGAAATAAACCGAGCAGGAGAGCGCGCTGGCTTGAGACAGCCCAGCCCAGCCCCGGTCACATTAGTGAGGGCAGGGTCTGCCCAGCCACGTGGAACATCACCAAGGCAATGACCTTTGCAGGTCGGCTTTTGGCTAATTCAAGGCAGCGTGCTAGCATTTCAAAGGGCTCCGCTCACAGCAATGAAATGCAAGTCATACTAAGCTTCCCGCCGCTGGATTGCTTCAACTCTCCTTCCCGCAAGGCGGCAATGCTCCAGGCTTGCCCTGGTGTCTCCAGCAACCGGATTATCTTTGGGGATTTCATCCACCAGGGACTTTTCCAGAGCCGGCGAGACAGAGGGAACGCGCAGTTCCCATCAGCCTGCGGTGCATGGAAGCTAGGCCAAAGTCCATTCTGGTTTCCCCTTGCTGGCCTGAAGATGCCAGAACGGTCCGTGCACCCTGAAATGCTCCCCCGCATTCCAAGTCTCAGGGCTCGTAAGGGAGGGGCAGCTGGCCTCACACAGCGCCTCAGCAGCGCCAGGGGCCAGCGTCCCACAAAATGGACACCGGCTGTATCTACCAGGGCCACCTACAAATGGCTGCAGATTAGCCCAAGCTCCTATTGCAAGGAGACACGCAAGCACCTCAGGCTGAGAACTGCCTGCCTGCGAGAGAGGCGGCAAGATAGGAAAGGGACCTGGGTGGCCCCCCCCAACACCTGCACATATTTACACAGCAGGCCCTCAATACCCTGGCACTTCTAGGGCCTCGAAGCATCATCGCTGTTTGTATTCCAGAGACGTCTGTCGCCTATCCAGCCTGGCTAAGGGATGGGTTGCTGGAGTCACTTGCTGCTCTGGAGATCAATCTTCTAGCGCTCGATTGAACGGGTCTAGTTAAGGCCTGCTAAATCATCTGAAGGCAGCTCCAGGCGCACTGGTATCCCTGGCAGTCATGAGGGGTAAGGGAAGCTGACAGAAGCATTTGTGCCTGTCGGCCTCCCTCTGTGACGCCTGTGCCAAGCTCCGCTTAAGGGAAGCCAACTCCAGCTACATATTTTGTGTAGCTGGAGTTGTGTACCTTAACCCAACCTTCGGGATCAAGCTGGCCTACGGGATCAAGCTAATTTAGTAAAAGATTCAAAACAGAACAGGATTTTCCTGGTACCTCTTCCTCTAGGGAAGGTCTGTTTCCCAGGTGAAGCAAACACCCCCTTGCCAGCTGACAGTCCCCCAAGAGACATACTGTAGCCTGCTCCTTCCTGTGGGAATACAACCGGATCCCTGTTTTCTTCTGCAAAGCCTATTCCTCTCCAGAACGACACACAGTTTGGGAGTCACCGTGTGGGAGGAATACACAAGGGATGTAATAGTGCAGTCGATTAACAGATAAGCAAAAGCTTACAGGTTAACGCTACAGACTACACACATTCCACCCCCCTTGCCCAAGTCAATTTTTTAGCAAGCTGGCCAGCAATGGGTCTGGGACCTACCCCCGCTGCGGCTCTGCATTTCAAGTGTATTAGGAGCTAGGCTGGCAAGCAGCCTGGTTCAGTTCTGCCTTATGCCAGGTCCGGGAGTACAGACCTCCCCCCGAACCAGAGAGAGGCTGCTGCCTCTGTATCAGAGGCAGCAGCATGGGGCGATAGGCAGCCAGTCCACAAGAGGAGCTGGTTTTTAAACTCCCCTTGCAGACCATCTCCCGCATGGCACTCCACACTGCAGCTGCTGATTCAGCGGCAGCAACAAGGATGGCAGGGGAGTGGGCCGGAGCACACTGGATGCCGGCCCCGCCTGGGTACTATAGAATACTCGACTAACCGGTAAGAACTCAGGAGGTTACTCAGCTATTCAATTAACCGATATTTAACATCCCTAGAATACACCAGGAGCAAGGTGATGCCTCAACCATGAGATCAGGGGCCATAGAAAGAACAAGGCCCCACCTCAGACACTGTCTGGGGCAAGGCCCTTCGGAGCAACCATGGGAAAACACCTGCCCCCTTGGTGAGCAGCAAACCAAGGAAGAAATAACCCCCTGCATCTTCTCCTTGGCAACCATCATGCTCAGGAGCAGAGACTCTCGCTCAAGCCTTAGAGAGGAGAATCCAGAACAGCACTGAAGAGCACAGACCCTGGGTTTGATGAGGGGACCTCCCCACCAAAGCAGGACTGTGGTGTGATGGCCCCGTTTGCTGGAGCTCCCAGGAGGTCCAGGCACACCGTGCAGGGTGGGCGTTTGGGAGGGTCTGAGGGGTGGAGGGTCCGAGGGGTGGAGGGTCCCAGGGCACCTGTCAGACCCAGCCCTTGGGCAGGCCCAGGCACAGCGTGCAGGGGTCCAGCAGGGAATCGTGAGAGGGTCCCAGGAGGATGGGAGTAGGTGGCAGACTGAAGACATGGGAAAGTCCAATCATGCTGGGTGTGGGGGGTAGTGTCCCGGGGATTCCAGATCCAGCAGGCCAAGGGCTTGGAGAGGCCCAGGGACACAGCGCAGGGTGGAGGATACCAGGGAAGTCCACAGGGTGGAGTAGGGGAAGGGAGGTCAAAGCACACTGGGCACAGGAACCCAGGGTGGAAAGGGGAGCCTGGGGGGAAGGTATCTGGTAGACAAAGATCAAGGAACGGACAGGCACACCACACAAGGAGGAAGGAGCTTGGGGAGGAGGGGACCTGGTAGACCGAGGCTTTGGGCAGGGCCGGGAACACCGTGTGGGGTGGAGGAGAGTTGGGGAGCCCAGGAGGACTTGGGGGATATGAGGGGGTACCTGGTAGACCGAGGCACTGGGAAGGTCCAGGCACACCATGCGGGGTGTGGGAGGCCAGGAGGCGGTTGGCATAACGGGGGTACCGGCAAATGTTGTGGGGTACTGGTGGGTACCTGGTAGACCAAAGGCTTGGGCAGATCCAGGCACACTGTGGAGGGGCGGGGGGCAGAGGGAGTTAGGGTACCGGGGTGGGGTACCTGCCAGACAGAGCCCTTAAGCAGGTCCAGGCACACTGTGCAGGGCTGGGGACAGTCAGGGGGCCCAGGAATGGGTTAGGGTACCAGGGAGTAGGTGGCAGACTGAAGACATGGGAAAGTCCAATCATGGGAAAGTCCTGCAGGGTACCGGGGCCTTGAGCAGCTCCACGCTCACTGAGCAGGAGAAAGGGGGGGCCGGGAGGAGGTTAGGTACCAGAGGGTACCTGGTAGACCGAGGCCTTGGGCAGGTCCAGGCACACCGCGCGGGGGGGTCCCGCAGGGAGGGTCCCGGGGGGTCCCGCAGGGGGTGTCCCGGGGGGGGTACCTGGTAGACCGAGGCCTTGGGCAGGTCCAGGCACACCGCGCGGGGTGGTCCCGCAGGGGGGGTCCCGGGGTACCTGGTAGACCGAGGCCTTGGGCAGGTCCAGGCACACCGCGCGGGGTGGTCCCGCAGGGGGGGTCCCGGGGTACCTGGTAGACCGAGGCCTTGGGCAGGTCCAGGCACACCGTGCGGGGGGGGGGTCCCGCAGGGGGTCCCGCAGGGGGGGTCCCGGGGTACCTGGTAGACCGAGGCCTTGGGCAGGTCCAGGCACACCGCGCGGAGGGGTCCCGCAGGGGGGGTCCCGGGGGATCCCGCAGGAGGGTACCTGGTAGACCGAGGCCTTGGGCAGGTCCAGGCACACCGCGCGGGGGGGGTCCCGCAGGGGGGGTCCCGGGGGGTCCCGCAGGGGGGTACCTGGTAGACCGAGGCCTTGGGCAGGTCCAGGCACACCGCACGGCGGGGGTCCCGCAGGGGGGGTCCCGGGGTACCTGGTAGACCGAGGCCTTGGGCAGGTCCAGGTACACCGCGCGGGGGGGTCCCGCAGGGGGGTACCTGGTAGACCGAGGCCTTGGGCAGGTCCAGGCACACCGTGCGGGGGGGTCCCGCAGGGGGGGGGGTCCCGGGGGTTCCCGGTAGACCGAGGCCTTGGGCAGGTCCAGGCACACCGCACGGGGGGGGGTCCCGCAGGGGGGGTCCCGGGGGTTCCCGGTAGACCGAGGCCTTGGGCAGGTCCAGGCACACCGCGCGGGGGGGGTCCCGCAGGGGGGGTCCCGGGGGGTCCCGCGGGGGGGGTCCCGGGGTACCTGGTAGACCGAGGCCTTGGGCAGGTCCAGGCACACCGCGCGGGGGGGTCCCACAGGGGGGTCCCGGGGGGTCCCGGGTAGACCGAGGCCTTGGGCAGGTCCAGGCACACCGCGCGGGGGGGTCCCGGGGGGTCCCGCAGGGGGGGTCCCGGGGTACCTGGTAGACCGAGGCCTTGGGCAGGTCCAGGCACACCGCGCGGGGGGGGTCCCGCAGGGGGGGTCCCGGGGTACCTGGTAGACCGAGGCCTTGGGCAGGTCCAGGCACACCGCGCGGGGGGGGTCCCGCAGGGGGGGTCCCGCGGTACCTGGTAGACCGAGGCCTTGGGCAGGTCCAGGCACACCGCGCGGGGGGGTCCCGGGGGGTCCCGCAGGGGGTACCTGGTAGACCGAGGCCTTGGGCAGGTCCAGGCACACCACGCGGGGGGGGTCCCGCAGGGGGGGTCCCGGGGTACCTGGTAGACCGAGGCCTTGGGCAGGTCCAGGCACACCGCGCGGGGGGGTCCCGCAGGGGGGGTCCCGGGGTACCCGGTAGACCGAGGCCTTGGGCAGGTCCAGGCACACCGCGCGGGGGGGTCCCGCGGTACCTGGTAGACCGAGGCCTTGGGCAGGTCCAGGCACACCACGCGGGGGGGGTCCCGCAGGGGGGTCCCGCAGGGGGGGTCCCGGGGGGGTACCTGGTAGACCGAGGCCTTGGGCAGGTCCAGGCACACCGCGCTGGGGGGTCCCGCGGGGGGGGTCCCGGGGGGGTACCTGGTAGACCGAGGCCTTGGGCAGGTCCAGGCACACCGCGCGGGGGGGGTCCCGCAGGGGGGGTCCCGGGGGGGTACCTGGTAGACCGAGGCCTTGGGCAGGTCCAGGCACACCGCGCGGGGGGGTCCCGCAGGGGGGGTCCCGGGGGGGTACCTGGTAGACCGAGGCCTTGGGCAGGTCCAGGCACACCGCGCGGGGGGGTCCCGGGGGGTCGCGCAGGGGGGGTCCCGGGGTACCTGGTAGACCGAGGCCTTGGGCAGGTCCAGGCACACCGCGCGGGGGGGGTCCTGGGGGGTCCCGCAGGGGGGGTCCCGCGGGGCGAGGCGGGGGTCCCGCAGGGGGGGTCCCGGGGGGTCCCGCAGGGGGGGTCCCGCAGTACCTGGTAGACCGAGGCCTTGGGCAGGTCCAGGCACACCGCGCGGGGGGGTCCCGCAGGGGGGGTCCCGCGGTACCTGGTAGACCGAGGCCTTGGGCAGGTCCAGGCACACCGCGCGGGGGGGTCCCGCAGGGGGGGTCCCGGGGGGTCCCGCAGGGGGGGTACCTGGTACACCGAGGCCTTGGGCAGGTCCAGGCACACCGCGCGGGGGGGTCCCGCAGGGGGGGTCCCGCAGGGGGGTACCTGGTAGACCGAGGCCTTGGGCAGGTCCAGGCACACCGCGCGGGGGGGTCCCGCAGGGGGGGTCCCGGGGGGTCCCGCAGGGGGGGTCCCGGGGTACCTGGTAGACCGAGGCCTTGGGCAGGTCCAGGCACACCGCGCGGGGGGGTCCCGCAGGGGGGGTCCCGGGGGGTCCCGCAGGGGGGGTACCTGGTAGACCGAGGCCTTGGGCAGGTCCAGGCACACCACGCGGGGGGGGGGGGGTCCCGCAGGGGGGGTCCCGGGGGGTCCCGCAGGGGGGGTCCCGGGGGGGTACCTGGTAGACCGAGGCCTTGGGCAGGTCCAGGCACACCGCGCGGGGCGGGGTGGGGGTCCCGCAGGGGGGTCCCGCAGGGGGGGTCCCGGGGGGTCCCGCAGGGGGGGTCCCGCGGTACCTGGTAGACCGAGGCCTTGGGCAGGTCCAGGCACACCGCGCGGGGCGGGGTGGGGGTCCCGCAGGGGGGGTCCCGGGGGGTCTCGCGGGGGGGGTCCCGCGGTACCTGGTAGACCGAGGCCTTGGGCAGGTCCAGGCACACCGCGCGGGGGGGTCCCGCAGGGGGGGTCCCGGGGGGGGTACCTGGTAGACCGAGGCCTTGGGCAGGTCCAGGCACACCGCGCGGGGGGGTCCCGCAGGGGGGGTCCCGGGGGGGTCCCGCAGGGGGGGTCCCGGGGTACCTGGTAGACCGAGGCCTTGGGCAGGTCCAGGCACACCGCGCGGGGGGGGTCCCGCAGGGGGGGTCCCGGGGGGGTACCTGGTAGATCGAGGCCTTGGGCAGGTCCAGGCACACCGCGCGGGGGGGTCCCGCAGGGGGGGTCCCGGGGGGTCCCGCAGGGGGGGTCCCGGGGGGGGTACCTGGTAGACCGAGGCCTTGGGCAGGTCCAGGCACACCGCGCGGGGGGGGTCCCGCAGGGGGGGTCCCGGGGGGGGTACCTGGTACACCGAGGCCTTGGGCAGGTCCAGGCACACCGCGCGGGGGGGTCCCGCAGGGGGGGTCCCGGGGGGTCCCGCAGGGGGGGTCCCGCGGTACCTGGTACACCGAGGCCTTGGGCAGGTCCAGGCACACCGCGCGGGGGGGTCCCGCAGGGGGGGTCCCGGGGGGTCCCGCAGGGGGGGTCCCGCGGTACCTGGTACACCGAGGCCTTGGGCAGGTCCAGGCACACCGCGCGGGGGGGTCCCGGGGGGTCCCGCAGGGGGGGTCCCGGGGGGGTACCTGGTAGACCGAGGCCTTGGGCAGGTCCAGGCACACCGCGCGGGGGGGTCCCGGGGGGTCCCGCAGGGGGGGTCCCGGGGGGGTACCTGGTACACCGAGGCCTTGGGCAGGTCCAGGCACACCGCGCGGGGGGGTCCCGCAGGGGGGGTCCCGGGGGGTCCCGCAGGGGGGGTCCCGCGGTACCTGGTACACCGAGGCCTTGGGCAGGTCCAGGCACACCGCGCGGGGGGGTCCCGGGGGGTCCCGCAGGGGGGGTCCCGGGGGGGTACCTGGTAGACCGAGGCCTTGGGCAGGTCCAGGCACACCGCGCGGGGGGGTCCCGCAGGGGGGGTCCCGGGGGGTCCCGCAGGGGGGGTCCCGCGGTACCTGGTACACCGAGGCCTTGGGCAGGTCCAGGCACACCGCGCGGGGGGGTCCCGGGGGGTCCCGCAGGGGGGGTCCCGGGGGGGTACCTGGTACACCGAGGCCTTGGGCAGGTCCAGGCACACCGCGCGGGGGGGTCCCGCAGGGGGGGTCCCGCAGGGGGGGTCCCGCGGTACCTGGTAGACCGAGGCCTTGGGCAGGTCCAGGCACACCGCGCGGGGGGGTCCCGCAGGGGGGGTCCCGGGGGGTCCCGCAGGGGGGGTCCCGCGGTACCTGGTACACCGAGGCCTTGGGCAGGTCCAGGCACACCGCGCGGGGGGGTCCCGGGGGGTCCCGCAGGGGGGGTCCCGGGGGGGTACCTGGTAGACCGAGGCCTTGGGCAGGTCCAGGCACACCGCGCGGGGGGGTCCCGGGGGGTCCCGCAGGGGGGGTCCCGGGGGGGTACCTGGTACACCGAGGCCTTGGGCAGGTCCAGGCACACCGCGCGGGGGGGTCCCGCAGGGGGGGTCCCGGGGGGGTACCTGGTAGACCGAGGCCTTGGGCAGGTCCAGGCACACCGCGCGGGGGGGTCCCGCAGGGGGGGTCCCGGGGGGTCCCGCAGGGGGGGTCCCGGGGGGGGTACCTGGTAGACCGAGGCCTTGGGCAGGTCCAGGCACACCGCGCGGGGGGGTCCCGCAGGGGGGGTCCCGGGGGGTCCCGCAGGGGGGGTCCCGGGGGGGGTACCTGGTAGACCGAGGCCTTGGGCAGGTCCAGGCACACCGCGCGGGGCGGGGTGGGGGTCCCGCAGGGGGGGTCCCGGGGGGTCCCGCAGGGGGTACCTGGTAGACCGAGGCCTTGGGCAGGTCCAGGCACACCGCGCGGGGGGGTCCCGCAGGGGGGGTCCCGAGGGGTCCCGCAGGGGGGGTCCCGGGGGGTCCCGCAGGGGGGGTTCCGCAGGGGGGGTTCCGCAGGGGGGGGGTACCTGGTAGACCGAGGCCTTGGGCAGGTCCAGGCACACCGTGCAGCACAGCACCGAGTACAGTCGCTCCTCCAGCTTGACGCTGCCCTCGGCCCCGCCCGGCCCCGCCGCCTTGAGGCGCTTCTTGGGCGGCGCGTCGGGGTCGGCGGCGGGCTCCGCGTGCGGCCGGGCCCCGCCGAGCAGCAGCCCCGGCTCCTCGGGCCCCGCCGGCCCCGCCGCCTCGCCCAGCGCCGCCGCGGAGGAGGCCGCGGCCGAGGAGGAGGCGGAGGCCGCGCCGCCCCCGCCGGGCTCCCGCTCCTCCGCCCCGGACATGGCGCCGCCGCCCCGCGCTGCTGCCGGCCCGACTCCGCCGCCGCTTCACCCCGCCAGCGCCGCCATCTTTGTTTGGCCGCCGCCTCCTCCCGCTGCCGCGGCGCCGCGGCCCCGCCAATCAGCGCGCCGCGGGGGCGGGCCCGACGCGCCGCCCGCCTACCAGCACAAAGGCCGCCGCCCCGCCCCCCGGCCTGGCCCCGCCCCCGCCGCTGGCCTCTTCTGAGGGGCTGTTTCCCGAACCCGGAGAAGGAACAAAACAGCGGGGGAGGGGCTAGAGGGAGGGAAGGACTCAGGGGGCGGGGCTAGCGCTAGTGGGCGGGGTCATAGGGCTGGCGAAGGGAAGGGCTGCAAGGGGACCGGATCGAATCGGAGGGGAGGGGCTAGGAGGGAGGGAATGGGTGTTGGGGCGGGGCTCCATAGAGTGGGCGGGGCTAGCGTGGGGGTGGAGCTACAGAGCCGCCGAGGCTAAAGGGGGAGGGGGAGGAGCGGGGGGGGGGGGAGACGGAAGGGGAAGGGCTCCAAGGGGAGGGGATGGGCGATGGGGCGGGGCTACAGATGGTGGGAGGAGCTGGCGTGGGGGCGGGGCTACCGAGCTGGAGGGGCTATTGGGGGAAGGGAGGGGGCTAAATGCCGGAGGGGACGGTGGGGGGGAGAGAGGAGAGGAAAGAAAAATGCTGCCGCGAAACCAGAGGGGAGGGGCTAGAAGGGAGGGACTGGCTGGAGGGGCGGGGCTACATGTAGTGGGCGGAGCTATCGTCGGGGCGGGGCTAGAGATCCGGAAGGGCTAAAGGGGCGAAGGGGGAAAGGGCTGCAGGGGGACCGGACAGGATCGGAGGGGCGGGGCTAGAAGGGAGGGACTGGGTGATGGGGCGGGGCTCCATGGAGTAGGCGGGGCTAGCGTGGGGGAGGAGCTAGAGGGCCAGGGAGCCTAAAGGAAAGGGAATAGATGCGGGATGGGGGAGAAGGGCTGCAAGGGGAGGGACTGGGTGATGGGGGCGGGGCTAGAGAGCTGCGGGGTAAAGGGGGACGGGAGGAGGGGAGGCGGCTAGAGATGGGAGAAGGTGCTGCAGATGAGGGGGCAGCGCCTTGGGGCGGGAGGTGCCGGAGTGGGCAGGTCTAAGGGATAAGAGGAGCTGGGGGAAGGCAGGCTTGGGAAAGGGGGTGGCACAGGACGAGTGGGTGGGGAGGGCAAAGCCCCACCTAACATTCCCCCACCACCCCTCCCTTTTTGCATGGCATTTAGTCTCCTTCCCCTGCTCCTGGCTTGCCCCGCAACGGTGCCGGGGATGCTCACCAGTCAGGCTGACATTAGATGGGCCTGCTGATCCCTCCTGGCCGGAAAACTGAGCAGAGGGAGGAGCTGCTGCAATGGGGGAGCCTGGCCCTGCACCATCTCCCTGCCAGTGGGAAGCTGATGCTCCAGCCTTGGGGGGGGGGGGGGGGGAGATGGGTCTGGAACCCATCGGCCACTGCCCGCTGTGGGGGGAGGGTGAGCTCGGGCCACCTGGAAAGCAGTCGTGGACCACTCCTGCAGACCGCAGTGTGAGCGCCATGGTCCTAGGGCATCTCCCTTCCTAGGGCAGTTGGGTTTCTGGGGCTTCCCCTGCAGTGGTGAGAGGTGCCCCCTTCCCCTCTCCCTGTTGCTGCACCAGTGCAAAGCTGCCTGCCTCGGAACTGTGCTGGGGCAGCCACATGGCTACCGCAGCGGCTAGGCACTGCCGGCTGTAGCACATCAGGCTGGTGTGGGTTGCTGCGTGCCTGGCCTTTGTTTCGCACTGCCCATGCCGGGTACGTGGCATGCCACGCTGTGGGCAGAAAGGTGCAAATGGCGGATTAGAAGTTGTGCTGGACCCCAGGAGGAACAGTTGCCTTTTCTGCCTGACCAGTGCTTTCTGGGTGACGTTTCTTTGGGCAGGGACACACAGAACCCAAACGCCCCAGCCAGTCGCAACCCAGACACGTTTTTAGCCTTTCCGGAACTGTATAAACAATAACCTATTGTTCCTAGCTCATAGGGATGCCCTTGTGCTTGGAGATGATACGCCCTTGATGTTGAAATCTGGAGGGGAAAAAAGGGAGGGAGCAATTTGCATATTAGTAGCACCTATCTAGCCAGCCATCTCCTTCCACGCTTGTGGACCTGGCCGGTCACATCAGAGTCCCCCTGGCTGGTCTGGGCCCTGCATCCTGAGGTAACCAAGCAGGAAATGACTGTGTGAATGCTGCTGCCCAGGAGAAGGGAGAGTTGCTACTTTTAACTTTCCAGCTCTTCCCAGCCTGTAATCATCCGTCTGGCCAACCGCCAGAGCCTGGTTCTCCTCCTACAGCAGAAAGCAATGGGCCCAGCTCTGAAAGTGCCAAGGACCCCTGGGTTCCTGCAGACTCTGCAGGGCCAGGCCCCAAGATCTGGAATGTGATTTTGGGTCAAAAGTGACCAGCCGAAGACTATTTCAAAAACTTCTGCTTGTGCCTTTGGTGCATCTTTCTGATGGACAAAATGGTCAGATGGGTTTTGTTTGATATTTTTTTACCTTTAGCAATATCAGCTCTTCCCTGGTTTCACTGAAGGGTGCAAGGGGAAGCAGCGGTGGGGAAATGGGGTGTCTGGCAGTTGTTCTATTGCTTCTGGGGTAGCCGAGTTAGTCTGTACAGGATAAACTTCAAAAACAACAAATGGTCTGGTAGCACTTTATAGACTAACAAAACATGGCGAGGGTATCATGGGCTTTCGTGGGCACAGCCCACTCCTTCAGATGACTGGAGTTTTGAGTTTAGGATGTGCAGACCCAAAATAAATAGGGGAAAAAGGTGGGGGGGGGGGAGAAACAAGAAGCAGAGGCTACGGAAATATCAAAGGGAAAACCAGGAAGGCAGAACTGGGAATCAGTGTTCTGTTGTGAGCCCTCGTCCCCCGACACCGCGAGGCCTTGGTAACTGGGGCACAAGCAGACAATGTGCCTTGAGCCCGCCGGCCGTGCACAGGGGAGGGGATCCGCCCTGGGAAGCAGGGCTTTGGGCGTCACTGTCAATAATCAGCCAAGCAGGAGCGCCCAGGGGGACGCTGGGGCCAAGGGCTAAGTGGTCCTGGGACGCATGAAGCGGGAGATCTGCGGTAGCAGTGCAGGGTGATTCTCCCTCTGTGCTTGGCCCCAGTGCGACCGCTACGGGATCCTGTGCCCAGTTCTGGTGCCCACTGTTCCAGAAGGACGCTGGTACGTTGGAGGGGGGTCGACGAGGAGTGGGGGGACCTTTTTCGGGTCAGGGGCCGCACACAAGTGAGAAGCAGAAAACCCCCAACCCGCACTGACGAGGCCCCCGCCTGAGGAGGAAAACACCCCCCATGTTCCCCTTGCACGGCAGTGCTGGGAGGGGGGGAGGCTAGTGGATTTTGTGGGCTCCAGCCCCAAGGAGGGATGGGGGGCCTGAAGCACTAGCAAAGGCTCCCCAAAACTGGGGGGAGCGCCGAGCCTCAGAGGCTGGAACCAGGCAAGCTGGGGGCCACATCCGGTGCCTGGGCCTAAGGCTCCTCCCACAAAAGACCGGAAGACCTGGCATGTAATGATAAAGTCAAGACGCTCAGTCTCTGTAGCTGGGTTCAGGGGTGCCTGGACACCTTTCATCCTGGGCTCTTCGCTCTAGCAAGTCTAGTTCAGTGGGGGGCTCCCTTGGGCCACATGCAGCCCACTGGGGCCCCACCGGTGTCCCACAGACCCCCGTCCGCCCCCTCCCCCACAGGCAGGAGGGGGAGGAGCAGGAGGAGTGGGGCTCCAGGCCCCGGTGCGTGAGGGGCAGGGGACAAGGGGGCAGAAGGGGTGCGAGGACCGCAGGCTGCCCACCACTGGTCATGCAGCCCACTGCGACGAAGGACCACTCCTGCAGCCCACTCTCTAGTCTTGGTTGTCCAGGGCTGGACCCTGAAGCTAGACAAAGCCGGGATGAAAATGTCCCGTCCACTGGATGGTTCGGGGGGGTCGATCTAGGCCCCGCACTATGGGGGACCCTGTGCTTCAGGGGATTCGGGGCCTGGGCGGTGCAGGGGCTGCCCCCTCCTGAGAGGAGGGGTCAGGGGCTTTGGAGGTGGGGCGGGAAGAGGAGGGACTGCAGGAGCATCATGCAGGATGCTTGTCTGTCACTGTCATCGCAGGGGCTGCCTATCACTGTGGGCCAGAGGCTGTCTGTCATTCCATGGGGCTGCCTGTCACTGTCCTCCCAGAGGCTGCCTGTCATTCCATGGGGCTGCCTGTCACTGTCCTCCCAGAGGCTGTCTGTCATTCCATGGGGCTGCCTGTCACTGTCCTCCCAGAGGCTGCCTGTCACTGTCCTCCCAGAGGCTGTCTGTTATTCCAGAAAAAACGTCAAACACAATGAACAGTCCCGCAGCACCTTAAAGACTAACAAACCATCATGAGCTTTCGTAGGCACAACCCACTTCCTCAGATGACTAGAGCATGAATAGTCCAGATCCAAGAATAAGTAAAGGAAGGGGAGGGAAGGAAAGGGGGGGTGAATTAGATTGTTCAAGTTACAAGAAGTAGATAAGAACAATTGCACCTCTAAGTACCCACTGGTTGGTTGGTTAAGTCCTTAGGCTGTGGAAGGCAGTGTGCTCGCCAGCCAATGTCTATTCATACCTCTATGATAGGACTCAAACTTGTAAAAGAAGTTAAGTTCCAACCCTTCCCCTGTGTATTTGGCCTGTGGAATTGGCCTGAAACAACACGGTAACTTGGAGATCCATTAATGAGTGCCCAGGCAGGCTAAAGTGTTCTCCAACAGATTTCTGTGTGTTGCCTTTTCAGAGATCTGATTTGTGTCCATTAATTCTTTCCCATAGAGACAGTCCAGTTTGGCCAATATCCATGGCTGAGGGGCATCGCTGGCATAAATCACACAGCGTGTAGTCAACCTGTGGAACTCCTTGCCAGAGGAGGCTGTGAAGGCTAGGACTATAACAAAGTTTAAAGAGAAGCTAGATAATTTCCTGGAGGTTAGGTCCATAAAAGGCTATTAGCCAGGGGATAAAATGGTGTCCTTGGCCTCTGTTTGTCAGAGGCTGGAGAGGGATGGCAGGAGACAAATCGCTTGATCATTGTCTTCTGTCCACCCTCTCTGGGGCACCTGGTGCTGGCCACTGTCGGCAGACAGGCTACTGGGCTAGATGGACCTTTGGTCTGACCCAGTACGGCCGTTCTTATTAGCGGATGTGCAGTTAAATGAGCCTCTGTTGTGGTGGCTGATGTAGTTGGGTCCAGTGATTAACTGGCTGGTGTAGCTGTGTGGGCAGAGTTGGCACCGGGGCTGATTGCAGGGGTGGGTTCCTGGATGATTATGATGGAGGCGTGTTGCGTGGTTACTGGAAAGAATGCGTCTGAGGTTAGGGGATTGTCTGTAGGTGAGGACTGGCCTTTCCCCAAGGCCTCTGAGCGTGACGGGTTATTTTCCAGGACAGGTTTTATGAATGCGATGTGTAGATCCTGTAGACGTTTGTCTGTGGGATTGGAGCACTGTTGGTTGTATCTTAGGGCTTGGCTGTATACAGTAGACTGAGAAATGTGTCTGGGATGGAAGCTAGAGACATGAAGGTAAGTGTAGCGGTCAGTAGGTTTCCGGTATAGGGCGGCGGAAATTTGTCCGTCATGTACAGGCCTTGCCAAACCGCGGTGAGCCCTGCTTGCCAGCCGCGCTGTCCGGTGATCTGCGCATGCACAGACCATTCTGCGCATGCACAGATCGCTGGAACCCGGCTCTTCCAGGTTGCAATCTACTCGCCACGGGCAAGTAGATTGCATTATTTGTCAAGCCATGGTCATGTAATTGTACTGGAGTGACCAGGAAGTGGATCTCTCATGTGGACTAGGGGTATCTAAAAGGGTGTCATGAGGAGGAGGGAGAAAACTTGTTCATCTTGGCCTCTGAGGATGGAACAAGAAGCAATGGGCTTAAACTGCAGCAAGGAAGGTTTAGGTTGGACATTAGGAAAAAGTTCCTAACGGTCAGGATAGTCAAACACTGGAATAAATTGCCCAGGGAGGTTGTGGAATCTCCATCTCTGGAGATATTTAAGAGCAGGTTAGATAAATGTCTATCAGGGATGGTCTAGACAGTATTTGGTCCTGCCGTGAGGGCAGGGGACTGGACTCGATGACTCTCGAGGTCCCTTCCAGTCCTAGTATTCTATGAAAGTACGTTGCTAAGTGAACAGAAACAAACCTCGCCAGCTCATTCTAATATACTAAGAAACTTGTTCCATGCAAAGTCTTGCACTAAACAGTAGATCTTATCTCGGGTCATATGCTTCAAGTCAGAGTCAATCTTTACTCTGGCCTGGGTCCACAGCTTTTTCCAGAGCTCTTTGGTGTCTGGTTTCTCCATGTGTATCCTCTTAAGGCGGGCAAGGCCGTTTCAGAGGTCTGCTGGAGACAAAACCTGACTGGTTTCCATGCTTTAAATGGACTCCCCCACAGGGCGGGAACACTTCAGCTAGCACCCCCCATCAATACCACGTTCAAGATATCAGAGGGGTAGCCGTGTTAGTCTGAATCTGCAAGAACAAGAAGTCCTGTGGCACCTTATAGACTAACAGATTTATTGGAGCACGAGCTTTTGTGGGCATGCATCCGACGAAATCTTGTGCTCCAGTAAATCTGTTAGGTTATGGCTACACTGGCGTGATCTTGCGCCAGAAATATGCAAATGAGGCTAAGCGTGGAATAACGCCGAGCCTCATCTGCCTAGCTAATGAGCCGCCATTTTTGCAGAAGAGGCTCTTGCGCCAGAAGGAGCTGTCTACACTGCCCCTTCTTGCACAACAAAAACCCTCTTGCGCAATGCCGTTATTCCTGAAAATAATCGGCATAACGGCATTGCGCAAGAGGGTTTTTCCTTGAGCAAGAAGGGGCAGTGTAGACACTCCTTCTTGTGCAAGAACCTCTTCCGCAAAATGGCGGCTCATTAGATATGCAAATGCAGCTTGGCAATATTCCACGCTTAGCCTCATTTGCATATTTCTGGCACAAGATCACACCAGTGTAGACATAGCCCTAGTGTATAAGGTGCCACACGACTTCTCGTTGTTCTTGCAGATTCAAGATGGCTTCCAGGACCAGGTGACATGGTCACACATCTTTCCAGAACCAACCACAATATGGGCTTACAGGGCAAACGGCCCTCATTGGCATGTCTAGCATTGGGGATGTAAATGCCCATTACAAAAGTTAACCCGTTAGACATTTAACTGCTTAACTGTGGAGGGTTGGGGTACCACCGGCAGGGGCTGTTCCAGCCAGCCAGCCCTGCCATGTGTGGGGGGAGCTTGCTTCAACCCGCCCCCCTGCTCCGCCCCGCCCCTGCAAGGGCGACTAAAGAAGTCAGCTCTGGACGGATGCACAGGGTTGGAGCCTTTGATGTTGCTTTGGTACCAGGGAATGGGTTGCAGGGCCAACCCCCCCATGGGCACCTGAGGAGCCATCATGCTAATCAGCCCTAATCCCCGCAGAGAACCAGAGCGACTGTGTTCGGAGTTAGGGAGACTTTCCCTGCTGGAGCTAGCCCGGAGGCGCCTCCACGTTCTGCTGCGGAACCAGGCGCACCGAGGCTTTGCAGACGGACGGGTCAGGACGGTGCCGTGGCCCAGGCTGACGGCGGCCTCGTGGCTTGCGCCATCAGGTGCTGCTTAGTCTCAAGTCCCTGGCTAACTGCATCTTGTTCCAGGAGCACCTGACCCCTCTCAGGCACAGCACCCAGCCTGGGGATCCGTTTGGCACAGCCCCTGGTGACGGGCAGCGCTTAAATGCTGCTGACGACAGTTAAGAGAGCGGCCCACCCGAAGTTCCCAACAACTGAGAGAATAGGGCCGTGGCCGGGGGCGCTGACTAGCTCCAGGCGGTGAGGAGCTGAAGGGGTCGGGGTGATCTAGCCAAGGACGGGCTGCCAGGCGGTGGGCGTGAACACCTCTCCTACAGGCACCACCAGCCAAGTCTCTCCAGCGTGTGCGCGCACTGGGCCCCCTCACCCCTGCGTGCAGTACGCCTGGAAGCTCTCGAAGAAGCACAAAGTCCCAGGACAGGGCTCCTGTCACTACTAGGGCATCTGCCGCTTACAGGGGGGCCAAACTCCATGGGGGCTCATGCACGGGTCCCCTGGTGACAGCCGTTCCGTTCCGACTGATGCCGACACACGTCAGCAGAGTGCTGCAGGGCAGTTCCGCTGACAGAGTTCCGGGGGGCAGGAGGGGTGTAGAATGTGCCTGACAATTTTCCTGAGAGAACAACTCAAGCGCTGCTGTTGATGTTGCCAGCTCCTCTGTGAGGAAAGGGCCTAGCTGTACAGCGAACGCCCCAGTGGCCAAGAGAAGCTAGGTCAGAGTACGGGCGAGATGCCTCCTACCCACAACAGACACACAGATGGGTTGTGCCCCCTCAGCACGAATCTGGGTAAGACTCAGATATGCTTGGGGGGGGATCCACCCACTGCTCTCCCACCTCCTGAATGGACTCTCTCGGAACACAGCTGCCAGGACACCCCCCCGGCCCTGGCGTGACCCAGCCTTGCTGGTGGGATTTAGAATGACACCAGACTAACTGGCTGCAGAGCTGTGGGGCCAAGGAACCCATAAGAAACACAAAGCCGGCAGCAGCGATGGCTGGTTGCACAGGGGGGTTTCAGGCTGACAGAGTGAGGGGGCAGCCACGGGCCAGGCCTTTCCCAAGTGCGAGAACGCCCCGGAGGGGGGAGGCAAGGCGGGGGGAACAAGCTGCCCCGGGGCCCAAGGAACGGCCAGTGGGAGGCGCCAGGGAGAGCTGAACCAGCAGCCCCCATGTGCGCTCTGGCACTCACCCATCAACCCATCTGCTGCCCCCTGCTGGACACGGTTCTGGTTCATGCTTCCTGACTGGCTGCTGGCGGTTGGCAAGTCCTGCCCCATAAGACAGCTGCAGCAGGGATGGGCTGGCCCTGGGCCTGCGGGAGCCTGACACCTCTCCCAACTCCAGACCCAGACCCGGGCCCGTCTTCCAGGGCATGCCCAGAGAGAAAGCTCATGGGCCAAACTCACTCCTGGCGTAATGCCCGGGGGCAGAGCCCTGCGAGTACAGGTGGGCTAAGTGGGAGGGGAGACACCCAGGGCAGCCACAAGGTGCCAGCTTTGGCTGAGGCAGATTTCTCAGTCTAAGTCCCTGAGACCTTCCTGATGTTCTGACGCTGGTTCACACACGCTGAGGCCAAGCTGGAGAGCTGAATGCTGCCTGAAGCGTGGGGCGGGGGGGGGCGGCAGGGGGAGAGCCTTCCCTGGTGCCTGGCTTGCAAGCTTCTCGTGGGCTGTCCCAGCAGACTTAGCTTTGCCAAGCGGTGGTGGAGAAGCAAGTCAGCATGGTGGCCAGGCCTGCTTTCTTAGGCAGGTGCACTTGCGGGTCCCGCTTGTGCTGTGCGTCTCCCCAGCATGCTGCAGCCAGGCCGTGCCGCCCAGCACTCCCTCAGGCAGGGCAGCCAGAGGGCTTGTGCAATTCTACAGGGACAGATGCACAAATGGGAAACTGCTTTCTTCCAGCTGGTTCCATTTCTTTATTTTCCCTTCACGAGTGAGGAAATTCAAGGTAAAACCAGCTAGTGCCCGAGGCTTTACAGGCACAAGAGTCAGGCCGCTCCAAGGTGCTGGTCCCAAGGCCATCGGCTCTACACGACAGCGAGTTCCCAGGGGATATGGCCATCCAGGCCACTGCAGGCCACAGAGGGCTACACAGAGCACTGGGCCGATGAAAGTGCCAAGCGCTAACAATGTTCGCTTTCAGGGGGCTGAGTAAACACAAGTTCCCTCAGCATAACCCTTGTGAAGTCTCAGTTCCTGGAATGCAAAAGGCGTGGAATTAAGCCCAGGTAAATGCAGACAGGTCAGCAGGCAGTTAAACAGGCTGCCCAGGGATGTGCTGGAGACACTGGGAAGGAGGGAGTAGGCACCCTCGCGATCTGCAGCAGTACAGTGCCATGGCCTGCCAGGAGCCGGACCGGCAGGCCCTTGCTGTTGCCAGTCCCCTTGAGCCTACGACTGACGAGCCAGGATCTTCCCTGGGCAGTGACAGCAGGCGGTGCACTACCAGCAGAAACCCAGCAAGAGTCCTGGAGGGCTGTCACCTCTCCTGAAAGGCTGGAGGGGCTGTCACCTTGTCCCTTCCCCCCAGCCCAGAGCCAAGGAGGTTCAAAGTAGCCTGGAGCAGCAGTCGGGGGGTTTCTGCCGCACTGGGGCGCACCCCAGGGAACCGCATCCAACGGGACAGCACCGACCTTTGGGATCCCCCTCTCAGCCAGCAGGAATCAGTCACCCAAGTCACAAGCCTGAGGGCTGCATGCACTAGGGATGTTCCATGTAGATTAATGGGCCCCTCGAATAGCCGCTGCAATTTGCACTGACTAGTCGATTAGTCGATAGGGCGTCTCTGCCTCTGAAGTGTAGCAAGAGCCCCAGCAGCCCCCACTGGCCCCGCGGCATTTCAACATGGCAGCGCCACATGGAGCGAGCTCGGAGACCCCAGCTGACCCCGGGCTCTGTGCAGCGCTGCGCTCTGAAACGCCGAGGGGGGCCCGGTGCCAGGCTCCACGTGGCGTTTCAAAGTGGCAGTGCTGCATGGAACCCAGGTCAGCGGGGGAGTCGCCCGCTGGCCCCAGGCTCCACTGCTGCTTGGACGTATCCCCTCTTTCTGACAGAAGCAGCAGGGGTGAGGGAGCGACTAGTCATTCACCTCCCTCGCATGCACCATGGTAAGCAGCTCAGACTACAGCCATCAGCACGCAGGTTCACGCTCCACGCCACGTTTCAGTGCCAGGGCCCAGGCCACAGGGCATGCGGGGGGCTGCACCAAAGCAGCCGGCAGCCAGAGGCCACCCTGAGAACTCCACGAGTGGCCCTTTGGCGAGTCCCACACAAAATCAGTCCAGGTCCAGGTGCTGTGTCCTTAAGGCCCAGTGACAAGCTAAATTCCCTGCTGCCAGAAGACAGCTGAGGACAGCTTCCTTCCTGAGCGTCAGCAGAGTCTCCACCTGCATGCCGGACAGGAGGCCCGCCAAGCTCAGCACCAGGCCGCCCAGTAGCCCGTAGAAATTCATGGTGAAAATGGAAAGGGTGAGGATGCTGATGCAGGTCACCACGGTGGCAGACTGGGCAACCAGGGCCCTGCCCTCCTCAGTGAAGTGTTCGAAGCCTGCAGCGAGCAGCAGGGCTCCTCCCAGGAGCACATTGGCCGTGGAGTGGTCGCCGTTCAGCCAGTGGAAGCCAAAAGCCAGCAGCGGGAAGCCAATGACGGTGGAGACCCAGGTACCAGCCTGGGAATCTGCTGCCAAGGGAAGCCCCAAGAGTGTCCCGAAGAAGCCAGCTACTCCTGCAAGTGCAGCAAGGGCTTGGAGGAGAAACCCTGCTGCGGCCCCACGATGTATCTACAAACACACAGGCAAGCCGTGAGCGACAGGCCAGGCACACAACGCAATAGCTTGGACGTGCAGGGTAAGGGCTTGAGGCTTCGCGCCCGGAGTCACACCAGAGGCAGAGAGCGGCCACCCTTCGCTAGCTCTGCTGTTTCCCGCCACACATGGCTCCTCACAAAGGCCCACTAAAGAGGACATCTTTGCCAGTGCCACTTCCTACTTCTCGTGTGGCCGTGAAACCCTTCTGCTCCACTGACAACGGCCCACCCCACAGCAGACTCAGCCCCACAGACACCCACGCTGCCCCCAACAGATCCATCCATCCCCCAAGTTCTGCAAAGGCATCACCGGGTGCTGGGGAGTCGGGTGCACCCTCAGAGAAGCAGGGAGTCACCCAGCAGCCCAGAGCACACGGCTCTCCAGGCCTCCTCGTCGGACCCCGGATACCTACAAGCAGCGAGCTAACCCCCTGCAGCGCCGCAGGGAGACACCGGGCGAGGCTCTTCCCGCGCTGGGCACGAACACGCTTCGCTCCGCGACAGGCGGCGGCAGCCCGCGAGGGCCAGGGGACACTGGGCTCTGCGCCGGCCCCGCCCAGCGGCTGCTCCCCGGGACGCCGGCCCCTCCCCCCGCCGGGCTCACCTGGGCCGTGCGGGCCGCTGCGCTCAGACACACCGCGCCCAGCCCCGCGCCAGGCAGAGCCGCGCCCCACCCCGCCGGCCGGCCGGCCATGGGCAGGGCCTCAGCGGGGGGGCCTCAGCCGGGGGGGGTCAAGGCCTCAGTGGGGGGGCCTCAGCCGGGGGGGGTCAAGGCCTCAGGGGGGGGGCGACCCGGGGCGGGGCCTCAGCCGGGGGGGGTCAAGGGGGGGGGGGGGGGGGGGCGACCCGGGGCGGGGCCTCAGCCTGGGGGGGTCAAGGCCTCAGCGGGGGGGGGCGACCTGGGGCGGGGCCTCAGCCGGGGGGGCGACCCGGGGCGGGGCCTCAGCCGGGGGGGGGGGCGACCCGGGGCGGGGCCTCAGGGGGGGGGGGGGCCTCAGCCGGGGGGGGGTCAAGGCCTCAGAGCGGGGGGGGCGAGGGGGGGCCCCGGGGCGGGCTGAGCACCGAGCCCAACGGCCGGGGGGGGGGGGGGCCGAGCTGTCAGCTGGGAAACTCCCTTCTCCCGCCCCCGCTCCGCGCGCCGCCGAACTTCCGGGTAGCCGGGCCATAGAGTCTAGCCGGGCTAGAGCGGCGCACGGGGGGGGGGGGGGGGTGGAGCGTCGCGGAGCCGAGCGCGCTCAGGAGAGGGGCCCGGACGCTCTGCCCCGACACAGCAGCGCAGAGCCGCGCGCCCCCTGCAGGCGCGGAGGAGTCACGGCTGCCCACGTGGTGCAGGGGCGGGCGGGGCCTGCTGCAGGAGCCGCCAGAGCTCGGGGTGCCCCCGCCCAGCCCTTCACCCCTGTGGGCATCTGGGCTGTGCACGCCCGCTGCCCCAGGGACCCCGCCCCCCCCGGGCTACGCAGCCTTGGGGGCCCCAGGGACCCCGCCACCCCCCCCGGGCTACGCAGCCTTGGGGTCCCCAGGGACCCCGCCACCCCCCGGGCTACGCAGCCTTGGGGGCCCCAGGGACCCCGCCCCCCCCCGGCCTACGCAGCCTTGGGGGCCCCAGGGGCCCCGCCACCCCCCCCGGGCTACGCAGCCTTGGGGTCCCCAGGGGCCCCACCAGCTCAGCCTGGGTCTCGCCTCCCTTCCTTCTGCACTGCTGCTGGGTGGCTGCTGGCCAGGTGCCCAGCTCAGACACAGCCTCACTGCCGGCCGCAGCACAGGACAGGTGGCACAGGATGCTATTGTCACTCTTCCCTCTGGACCGCCGCTGGCCGTGGCCCTGGTGCCTGAGCTGGGCATCCCAGGCGCAGCCACGACTGTTTGGCCGCCCCACTGGGCAGTCAGAGCCGCTCCCAAGAGCAGTGCCGCAGGAAGTGGGATTGCAACACTTCCATCTGCTCCCTTCCAAACCGGGAGGCCAGAGAGCAGGTGCCACTGGCCAAGGGCCAACTTCAGAAGACAGCACCGGCACCGGCACAAACTAGGGATGTAAACAGCACGATTAACCGATGGGCCTGGGCTTATTGGTTAATCCTGTCGTCTACATGCACCCCTCCCCCTTGCTGCCTCTGTATCAGAAGCATCAAGGAGAATGGGGGGAGGTGGGAGCTGGTGACTGTGGGCTCCCCACGAGCACCGGATCCTGCAGAGCTGCCTGGGCCCCCACTCCCATGCTGCTGCCTCTGATGGAGATGCAGCAATATGGAGGATGAGGGGGGAGGCAGGAGCTGGTATACACGGGGAGTGGCTTTCAAGCACCTCGGCTCCCATGGAGCTGCTTGCTCCGCCCCTGCACTGCTGCCGCTCTATCAGAGGCAGCAGCAGGTGGGGGGAGGAGGCAGGAGCCGATATGCACAGGGAGCCAGCTTTTAAGTCAGCTCTCCACGCGTGCCAGCTCCAAGGAACCCCTCTTTCCCCCCCTTCCTGCTTCCCACGGAGGCGGAGGTGGGGGGAGGGGTGGAGCTGGTGCTTGGGGGGAGCCAGTTTAAAAGCTGATTCCCCATGAGCACTGAATCTGCAGAGCCGCCTGCCCCCATGCCCGCTCTGCAGTGGAGGCTGCCATGGAGCTCAGACCCCCTGTGGACAGTGGTGACTGCTGCCCTGCACTGGTCTCTGTATCAGAGGCAGCAGCGTGGGTGGCAGGGGGCTGCCGGGAGTGGGGCTGGGAGCACATGGCCTGCCAGCCCCGCCCTGGGGACTATCCAATAATCATGCAATTGCTACATTTTGCTGTGGTCACAGGACTACGCAATGAATCACTGTCTAGCGCCTCTAGCCCAGAAGGGAGGGGGCAGTGGAGGGGGCTGCCCCTCTTCCTTCTCTGCCATTGCCGGCGGCGGCGCTGCCTTTCAAGCTGGCAGCCGGACGGTCAGTGCTGTCGCCAGTAGCAGCACAGAAGGCAGGTGGCCGGGTGGGGCGTTGCCTCCCTTCCCTCTGTGCCACTGCTGCTGGCAGCACTGGATTCCCCGCTGGGAGGCTGCAGAGCAGCAGCCCGGGGCCAGGCGCCTGGCTCAGAAGGCAGCACGGCCGCCCACGGCAGCGGAGAACGTAGGGTGGCATTCGATGGCGTTGCTGTCCCGCCTGCTGCGCCCCTGCCGGTGGAAGCTCAGTCTGCCAATGAGGGCAGCTGCAAAGGCAGCGCCAACTCCAGCAGCTGTTTAGAAGGCAGGGTGGCCAGGCATGGCACCGCCTCCCTCTCTTCTGTGCCGCTGCTGGTGGCTGCACGGCCTACTCAGGGGTTGGCTGGGGGGCAGTGACATTGGCTCAGGTGCCCAACCTGGATGGCAATCCAGCCGCAGTGCAGACGGAAGGGAGGCAGGATCTACCAGAGACAGCACCGGGGGTAGGGGGAGAGCAGGTTAAAAGCCGGTTCCCCCAGCGCCATATCCGCAGGGGACACGGGGTAGTGGGGACTGGGCGTAAGTGAGGCTCTTAATACATTTAAACGGCTAAAGCACAGTGTGGGGGGGGCACCCAGCGTGAGCTGGGAATCAGCTGGCCCAGGTCCCCACTCCTACATTTCAGCCTTTTACACCTGTTACGGGCCTGCTGGCTCTTAATACATTTAAAAGGCAGAGCTGCAGCGGGGTTAGCTCCCCGGGCTGGAAGCGAACCCTGCGGCAGCTCCCCTGCTTCTTCACTAACCGTGGACTAGTCAATTAGTTGACTGGACTACATGCAGCCTGCCTCGTCTGACGCCCTCCCTCTGCATTTGCTACCCACTGGGCCAGAGGGTGCGCCGGGCACCGCTTGGTCTGTGAGTTGCCGGAGGGTGAGGGTGTCTCAACCCTGGGACAGGCATCGGGGCAGCAGGAAACCCATTACCACAGAGCGACTGAGGGACCAGGCCCCCCTCTCCTCTGCTTGGAGAGAGCACTTGGCAGGGCTGCGAGGGATGACGCATGGGGGGGGCGCTTTGCACCACAAATTGAACCCCACCCAACAGTGCAAAACTCCCCGAAGAAAGCCCAGGGCAGTGCGGGCAGCAATTGTGAGCTGGGCTCCCTGGCGACTGACCCGCAGCTGGAGCCCTGGGAGAGAAGCCTGACCCATGGCCAGGGGCGGCCCGTCCATAGAGGCGGACTAGGGGGTCGCCAAGTGAAATGGGGCACCACATGGTGGTGCAATATCATTGAGGGGCTGGAGGGGGGCCGATTGCACGGTTCGCCTAGGGCACCAGTTGCTGGCAGCTCGTCTAGGGCCGCCCCTGCCCATAGCAACCCTCTGGGCCTGTGGAAATCCGCGAGGCCGGGCGGCGGGCGCTGCAGGGGCGGCTCTGAGCCGTCAGACTGGACCTGCCAGGTCTGAGCACAGCGCCGGGAGCACCCCGCGCACAGCGCCGCTGCCTCTGGGCCTGGGCCACTTCCGGGAGCAGCTCCTTGCAGCAGCGGCTCAGGGGGAGCAGCGTCCGACGGGCCCCCCGGGGCCACCAAGCACCCCGCAGCCGAGGCGCCCCGGGCGTTGGGCTGCTGGGATCTGTCCGCGCAGGCCAGGCCTTGGGCTGCTGCAGCCCCCTGCGCGGAGGCGCTCGGCCCCGGCCGGCTCTTCGCCCAGCCTCCGGGAGGTACCGGCACGGCGCAGCCCCGCTCCCCGAGCGCTCCGGCTCCAAACCCCGCTCCGCCCCGCTAGCCACCCGCCCCGACCCCTGTGCGCTCCGGGCCGCTCCAGCTCAGCTCTCCGTGCGCTCCGGCTCCAAACCCCGCTCCGCCCCGCTAGCCACCCGCCCCCTGTGCGCTCCGGGCCGCTCCAGCTCAGCTCCCCGAGCGCTCCGGCTCCAAACCCCGCCCCGCCCCGCCCCGCCCCGCCCCCTGTGCGCTCCGGGCCGCTCCAGCTCAGCTCTCCGTGCGCTCCGGCTCCAAACCCCGCCCCGCCCCGCTAGCCACCCGACCCCTGTGCGCTCCTGGCCGCTCCAGCTCAGCTCTCCGTGCGCTCCGGCTTGCGCCCTCCCCCCACCGGCTCCAAGGCTTGCTCGGCCCTGCCCGGCTCCTCCCCAACCAGCCCGCCCCCGTTCCCCTTGCGCTCCGCCTCCGGCCCGGCTTCCCTCGCGATCCGGGCCTGGCTCCCCGACCCCGCGCCCCCAACGATCCGGGTCTGGCTCCCCGTGCGCTGCGCCCACTCCAGCCACGAGCTGCGCCTGTTCCGACTGCTGTGACTGCCGCTGGCCGTGATCGGCTCTGAGTGAGCCCGGAACCAGGGGCCGCGCTACGGCCTCTGGACCCTGCTCTGAGCTCCGCTGCGTGCCTGGGGCTGCCCCGTCTGTGTCCCCTGTTCTGGGGAGCGTCTGCCGCCCGCTTCTCCGTGCCCGGCCCCCGGAGCTTCCCATCCGTGCCCCAGCGCCCCCGTTCTGTGCCCGGCCCCCGGGGCTCCCCATCCCTGCCCCCAGCGCCCCCGTTCTGTGCCCGGCCCCCGGGGCTCCCCCATCCGTGCCCCCAGCGCCCCCGTTCCGTGCCCGGCCCCCGGGGCTCCCCCATCCGTGCCCCCAGCGCCCCCGTTCTGTGCCCGGCCCCCGGGGCTCCCCCATTCGTGCCCCCAGTGCCCCTGTTCTGTGCCCGGCCCCCGGGGCTCCCCCATCTGTGCCCCCAGCGCCCCCGTTCTGTGCCCGGCCCCCGGGGCTCCCCATCCGTGCCCCAGCGCCCCCGTTCTGTGCCCGGCCCCCGGGGCTCCCCATCCCTGCCCCCAGCGCCCCCGTTCTGTGCCCGGCCCCCGGGGCTCCCCATCCGTGCCCCCAGCGCCCCTGTTCTGTGCCCGGCCCCCGGGGCTCCCCCATCTGTGCCACCAGCGCCCCCGTTCTGTGCCCGGCCCCAGGGGCTCCCCATCCGTGCCCCCAGCGCCCCCGTTCTGTGCCCGGCCCCCGGGGCTCCCCATCCCTGCCCCCAGCGCCCCCGTTCTGTGCCCGGCTCCCGGGGCTCCCCATCCGTGCCCCCAGCGCCCCCGTTCTGTGCCCGGCTCCCGGGGCTCCCCCATCTGTGCCCCCAGTGCCCCCGTTCTGTGCCCGGCCCCCGGGGCTCCCCCATCCGTGCCCCCAGCACCCCCGTTCTGCGCCCGGCCCCCGGGGCTCCCCCATCCGTGCCCCCAGCGCCCCCGTTCTGTGCCCGGCCCCCAGGGCTCCCCATCCGTGCCCCCAGCGCCCCCGTTCTGTGCCCGGCTCCCGGGGCTCCCCATCCGTGCCCCCAGCGCCCCGGTTCTGCGCCCGGCCCCCGGGGCTCCCCCATCCGTGTCCCCAGCGCCCCCGTTCTGTGCCCGGCCCCCGGGGCTCCCCCATCCGTGTCCCCAGCGCCCCCGTTCTGTGCCCAGCCCCTGGAGCTCCCCATGGGCATCAGCAGGCTGGCGGATGTGATTAAGGAGGAGGCTGCGGAGGCCATGAGCTCATTCCCGCTGCAGCAGTATCGGGGTGAGCCCCCTCCCCCGCTCTTTCCCCATCTGGAGGAACAGCCCCTCCTGCTGACCCTCGCGCAGGGACCTGGGGGCAGCTGGAGATTCAGAGCAGAGAAGGGTGCGGGGGGGCGGTTGGGGACACCCCAGGAAATTGGGCAGGGGGTGAATGGGGAAGGTTCCTCGGGAGGTGGCATGGAAGAGTTGAGTGAGAGTCCCTGGGGCAGTGCCAGAGGAGCCAACCGCTTGGGACTGGCTGGGGCAGGGGGCTAGGCCCATCCCTGCGGGAATGACCCGGCTGTTCCACTTGGCTGCCCAGGCCGCGTCATAGCCCTGGACGCATCCATCGCCATTTACCAGTTCCGCACGGCCATGCCGAAGATCTTCAACCGCAACGGGGAGAACATCAGGTGAGTGCTGCTACCCCAGAGGTGCCTCCCCCGCCCCCCACGCTCTGCCCCAGCGCTGCCTCCCTCGCCCCCCACGCTCTGCCCCAGCGGTGCCTCCCCCGCCCCCCACGCTCTGCCCCAGCGGTGCCTCCCCCGCCCCCCACGCTCTGCCCCAGCGGTGCCTCCCCCGCCCCCCACGCTCTGCCCCCCCCCCCCCACGCTCTGCCCCAGCGGTGCCTCCCCTGCCCCCCACGCTCTGCCCCAGCGGTGCCTCCCCCGCCCCCCCTTGGTCTGCCCCCCCACGCTCTGCCCCAGCGGTGCCTCCCCCGCCCCTCCCCTGCCCCCCCCCACGCTCTGCCCCAGCGGTGCCTCCCCCCCCCCACGCTCTGCCCCAGCGGTGCCTCCCCCGCCCCCCCTTGGTCTGCCCCCCCACGCTCTGCCCCAGCGGTGCCTCCCCCGCCCCCCCTTGGTCTGCCCCCCCACGCTCTGCCCCAGCGATGCCTCCCCCGCCCCCCCTTGGTCTGCCCCCCCACGCTCTGCCCCAGCGGTGCCTCCCCCGCCCCCCCTTGGTCTGCCCCCCCACGCTCTGCCCCAGCGGTGCCTCCTGCCCCCCTGCCTCGCTCTGTCCCACGTGGCCCACGCACGAGTGGCAGCGGGAGGTGCCTGGCTGCCCGGCTCCTTGTCTCAGTCACTTGCAGGGGCTCTTTTACCGAACGCTGCATCTCCTGGAAAACGGCGTCCTCCCGGTGTTCGTGTTTGACGGGCGGCCCCCTGACCTCAAACAGCCCCTGGTGGGTACCAGCGGCCTGCTGGGATGTTTGGTAGCAGCGCAGGGGGAGGGGGGCTGGGCCTAGGGCTGCCCTAGATTCTAGGCAGAGAGCTCTTGTTGTTAGGCCATTTACAGGCAGGCGGCCCCAGGCGGAGCATTGTCAAACCGAGCTCTTGCTACCCCTGTGAGATCCTTCAACAGGGCAGAGGGGGCAGAACAACCGTGGGGGTGCTGCAGCAGTGGGGGGGGGGGGCAGGGCTACACAGCAGATCTCTGTCCCAGCCAGGAGGGGGCGCTGCAGAGTGGGGGGGATACACAGCTGATCTTTCTCTGTGCTAGTCAGCAGTGGGGTGGAGTGGAGTGGGGGTGAGGATACACAGCAGATCTCTGTCCCAGCCAGCAGGGGGTGCTGCAGCAGTGGGGGGGGGGGGTGAGGATACACAGCAGATCTCTGTCCCAGCCAGCAGGGGGCGCTGCAGCAGTGGGGGGGGGGGTGAGGATACACAGCAGATCTCTGTCCCAGCCAGCAGGGGGTGCTGCAGCAGTGGGGGGGGGGGGGTGAGGATACACAGCAGATCTCTGTCCCAGCCAGGAGGGGGCGCTGCAGAGTGGGGGGGATACACAGCAGATCTTTCTCTGTGCTAGTCAGCAGTGGGGTGGAGTGGAGTGGGGGTGAGGATACACAGCAGATCTCTGTCCCAGCCAGCAGGGGGCGCTGCAGCAGTGGGGGGGGGGGTGAGGATACACAGCAGATCTCTGTCCCAGCCAGCAGGGGGCGTTGCAGCAATGGGGGGGGGGGTGAGGATACACAGCAGATCTCTGTCCCAGCCAGCAGGGGGTGCTGCAGCAGTGGGGGGGGGGGTGAGGATACACAGCAGATCTCTGTCCCAGCCAGCGGGGGGCGCTGCAGGCCTGGCTTGAGACATGTGTAGGATGCCTGGGGGGGGGGGGGGGACAGATCCCTGGAACTAATCCTCCTTTCCTTGCAGCTGGCCAGGCGGGCGGAAGCTGCCAGGGCGAGGGGAGACGCTGCAGGTGAACGTGCGGCTATGGGCCTGAGCCCCTGGGTCATGCAGTGCCTGTTTGCAGCAGCAGGAGCCACTGTATCTGGGCACGGGGGTGGGGTCCCCACCGCGGCCGCACCCCCTGACCTCCATTCCTTGCTGGTTCCAGGGTCCTGCCTGCCTGCAAGCCAGCAGCAGCCCCTGAGGCAGGACTGCGAGACCCTGCTGCACTACCTGGGAGTGCCGTGTGTGCAGGTAACGTGGGGCGGGGAGCGTGGGGACGGGGCCGGTGGCAGAGGGGCGGGGCCGGTGGCAGAGGGGCGGGGCCGGTGGCAGGGAGCTGCCTGGGCTCCCCAGGAGAAAGGGAGAAGGCCCACGCTTGCTGGATGCGACAGCTGCAGGGTACGGCTGGGGGAGAGGGAGGTGTTTATCTAGGGCCTACTCAAAGTGCTGGCGGGAGGGACGCGAACCCTTGTCCTATGGTTTCAAGGAAGCAGTGGCAGCTGGTCTGAGCAGGCAGGGGGAGAGGGGCCGTGGGCCGTTCGGGGGGGGGGCACGGTGCCCAGGCGGATGCCAGCCGAGCCGCTCTCTGTCCCCGTGCGCAGGCTCCGGCAGAGGCAGAAGCCACCTGCGCCGCTCTGGTGAAGTCTGGCAGGGTTTGGGGCACGGCCACGGAGGACATGGACGCGCTGCCGTTCGGGAGCCTCCGCCTGATCCGCCACGTGAACTGCAAGGCCAGAGGGTGAGTGGTGGGGGCAGGGAAGGGGCCGTGGCCGTGGCCGCACTGAGCCCTGCTGGGGGACGGGCCGGAGACGCGAGGGGGAGTTGGCAGCTCCGAACGGGGCCGGGCTGACGCTGTGCTGGCCGGGGATGGAGCCGAGAGATGGTCAGTCACTGGAGGGGGTTTTAGCGCCAGCCCCCCGGGGCTCGGTGGCAAGTAGCTGCCGGCCTGCCAGCGTGGGGTCCTTGCGGACGAGCCGGGGGCCCCAGTGTCGTGGGCGTAACGTGCTGGGGATCCTGGGCAGCGTTTGGCTTCGCCCCGCGCGTCGCGGTGCCAAGCCAGCGCAATCCAGCCGGGAGCAGACGTGCGGAGGGGGAGGCCGTGGGGCCCCGTTCGTGGCCCTGCACCAATATTTGGATCAGCCAGCGGGAAGGCGGCCGAGAAGCCTGGCGGGCAAGGCTCGCAGGCGGCACGCCGATCCGGGGAGGGGAATGGCGCCGCGGGTACAGAGCGGGCAGGATCCATGGGGAAGCTGGGCCAAGCAAACAGGTTCGAGTAAAGCCGGGGGGAAGCCCTGCATCGGGGACCCCGCATGCCCCGGGGGCTCTCGGAGAGACTGGGGGGTGGACACTCCGCTCACCCTGGCCGCCCCCCCGAGACGGGCCATCGGGGCCCACGCCGCCCTGGGGAGCAGCAGCCAGGACCTCGAGCCGGAGCGGGGAGGCGGCTGTGCCCTGTATCTGGCCCTGGGGCGGGCGCTGCTCAGACAGGCTGGTGGTAACGTGGGGTGGGGCAGATGAAAGCGCTGGGGCTCCGGAGCGCCCAGGAACTCGCCCTGCAGGGCTTCCAGAGCGGGCGACGGAGCCGCCTGTCGGTGCCCGTGGGGCGCAGCTGTTTGAGGGTTTGGCGGTCCCAGCGGAGGGAGGTGCAGGGAGCTGGCAGGTCGTAGGTGGGGGGTCGGTGCCTTCCCTGGGGTAGGCCTGGGATCCCCCTGCTGGCCAGGGGCACATTGGTGCCTTCGGCCGGGTTTGTGCCACGCTGGGCACGACGCGCTTGTTGGCACCACAGGGGAAGGGGTGGGGGTGGGCACTTGGCCGGGGCCGGCTAAGCCTCTCGGGGGGGCCACAGAGGAATGGGGGGAAGCGGGGCTCGGAGGGGCCGGCTGTACCTCTCGGGGGGCACAGGAGAAGGGGGGGAAGCGGGGCTCGGAGGGGCCGGCTGTACCTCTCGGGGGGGCACAGGAGTAGGGGGGGAAGCGGGGGCTCGGAGGGGCCGGCTGTACCTCTCGGGGGGGGCACAGGAGAAGGGGGGGAAGCGGGGGCTCGGAGGGGCCGGCTGTACCTCTCGGGGGGGGGGGCACAGGAGAAGGGGGGCAGCGGGGGCTCGGAGGGGCTGGCTGTACCTCTCGGGGGGGCACAGGAGAAGGGGGGCAGCGGGGGCTCGGAGGGGCTGGCTGTACCTCTCGGGGGGGCCACAGAGGAATGGGGGGAAGCGGGGCTCAGAGGGGCCGGCTGTACCTCTCGGGGGGGGCACAGGAGAAGGGGGAGCAGCGGGGGCTCGGAGGGGCCGGCTGTACCTCTTGGGGGGGGCACAGGAGAAGGGGGGCAGCGGGGGCTCGGAGGGGCCGGCTGTACTCTCGGGGGGGCACAGGAGAAGGGGGGCAGCGGGGGCTCGGAGGGGCCGGCTGTACTCTCGGGGGGCACAGGAGAAGGGGGGCAGCGGGGGCTCGGAGGGGCCGGCTGTACCTCTCGGGGGGGGGGGGACAGGAGAAGGGCGGGAAGCGGGGGCTCGGAGGGGCCGGCTGTACCTCTCAGGGGGGCACAGGAGAAGGGGGGCAGCGGGGGCTCGGAGGGGCCGGCTGTACCTCTCGGGGGGGGCACAGGAGAAGGGAGGGCAGCGGGGGCTCGGAGGGGCCGGCTGTACCTCTCGGGGGGGCACAGGAGAAGGGGGCGCAGCGGGGGCTCGGAGGGGCCGGCTGTACCTCTCGGGGGGGCACAGGAGAAGAGGGGGCAGCGGGGGCTCGGAGGGGCCGGCTGTACCTCTCGGGGGGGCACAGGAGAAGGGGGGCAGCGGGGGCTCGGAGGGGCCGGCTGAACCTCTCGGGGGGGGCACAGGAGAAGGGGGGCAGCGGGGGCTCGGAGGGGCCGGCTGTACCTCTCGGGGGGGCACAGGAGAAGGGGGGCAGCGGGGGCTCGGAGGGGCCGGCTGTACCTCTCGGGGGGGGGGGGGCACAGGAGAAGGGGGGGCAGCGGGGGCTCGGAGGGGCCGGCTGTACCTCTCGGGGGGGGCACAGGAGAAGGGGGGGCAGCGGGGGCTCGGAGGGGCCGGCTGTACCTCTCGGGGGGGCACAGGAGAAGGGGGGCAGCGGGGCTCAGAGGGGCTGGCTGTACCTCTTGGGGGGGGCACAGGAGAAGGGGAGACAGCGGGGGCTCGGAAGGGCTGGCTGTACCTCTCGGGGGGGCACAGGAGAAGGGGGGCAGCGGGGGCTCGGAGGGGCTGGCTGTACCTCTCGGGGGGGCACAGGAGAAGGGGGGCAGCGGGGGCTCGGAGGGGCCGGCTGTACCTCTCGGGGGGGCACAGGAGAAGGGGGACAGCAGGGGCTCGGAGGGGCCGGCTGTACCTCTCGGGGGGGCACAGGAGAAGGGGGGCAGCGGGGGCTCGGAGGGGCCGGCTGTACCTCTCGGGGGGGGCACAGGAGAAGGGGAGACAGCGGGGGCTCGGAGGGGCCGGCTGTACCTCTCGGGGGGGCACAGGAGAAGGGGGGCAGCGGGGGCTCGGAGGGGCCGGCTGTACCTCTCGGGGGGGCACAGGAGAAGGGGGGCAGCGGGGCTCAGAGGGGCTGGCTGTACCTCTTGGGGGGGGCACAGGAGAAGGGGAGACAGCGGGGGCTCGGAAGGGCTGGCTGTACCTCTCGGGGGGGCACAGGAGAAGGGGGGCAGCGGGGGCTCGGAGGGGCTGGCTGTACCTCTCGGGGGGGCACAGGAGAAGGGGGGCAGCGGGGGCTCGGAGGGGCCGGCTGTACCTCTCGGGGGGGCACAGGAGAAGGGGGACAGCAGGGGCTCGGAGGGGCCGGCTGTACCTCTCGGGGGGGCACAGGAGAAGGGGGGCAGCGGGGGCTCGGAGGGGCCGGCTGTACCTCTCGGGGGGGGCACAGGAGAAGGGGGGCAGCGGGGGCTCGGAGGGGCCGGCCGTACCTCTCGGGGGGGGCACAGGAGAAGGGGGGCAGCGGGGGCTCGGAGGGGCCGGCTGTACCTCTCGGGGGGGGCACAGGAGAAGGGGGGCAGCGGGGGCTCGGAGGGGCCGGCTGTACCTCTCGGGGGGGGCACAGGAGAAGGGGGGCAGCGGGGGCTCGGAGGGGCCGGCTGTACCTCTCGGGGGGGGCACAGGAGAAGGGGGGCAGCGGGGGCTCGGAGGGGCCGGCTGTACCTCTCGGGGGGGGCACAGGAGAAGGGGGGCAGCGGGGCTCGGAGGGGCCGGCTGTACCTCTCGGGGGGGGCACAGGAGAAGGGGGGGAGGGGGGGCTCGGAGGGGCCGGCTGTACCTCTCGGGGGGGCACAGGAGAAGGGGGGGTAGCGGGGGCTCGGAGGGGCCGGCTGTACCTCTCGGGGGGGCACAGGAGAAGGGGGGGTAGCGGGGGCTCGGAGGGGCCGGCTGTACCTCTCGGGGGGGCACAGGAGAAGGGGGGTAGCGGGGGCTCGGAGGGGCCGGCTGTACCTCTCGGGGGGGCACAGGAGAAGGGGGGCAGCGGGGGCTCGGAGGGGCCGGCTGTACCTCTCGGGGGGGCACAGGAGAAGGGGGGCAGCGGGGCTCGGAGGGGCCGGCTGTACCTCTCGGGGGGGGCACAGGAGAAGGGGGGCAGCGGGGCTCGGAGGGGCCGGCTGTACCTCTCGGGGGGGCACAGGAGAAGGGGGGCAGCGGGGCTCGGAGGGGCCGGCTGTACCTCTCGGGGGGGCACAGGAGAAGGGGGGTAAGGGGGGCTCGGTGGGGCCGGCTGTACCTCTCGGGGGGGCACAGGAGAAGGGGGGGTAGCGGGGGCTCGGAGGGGCCGGCTGCCCAGGCTCTCACGCGGCCCCCCTTCTCTTGCAGCGAAGTAGAAGAGATTTCCCTTCCGGCCGTGCTGCGGAAGCTGGGGCTGACGCAGGAGCAGGTGGGGCTGGCTGGTGGGTTCGTGGCGAGCGGGGGTTCCGGGGGGCTGTCCCTTTGCGGGGGCCGGTCGCGTGTCGCCCAGAGGCTGTGGTGGGCCGGGGAGGTGTCCGTGCTGCGAGCAGGGTAACGCTGCTGCTGTGAGTCCAGAGCACGAGCGCCAGTCGCAGGGCACCCGGGCACCGCCCCGCACTGGCCGTGGGTTCTGCACTTGGGTTTCACCAGCCAGCCCTGGGTGTGGGCTCCACGGGCCCTACAGCAGCTGGACCAGGGTGTCGCGGCCAGGCCCCTGGGGCACCCCCCGTGTCGGACCCCCAGGGACCTGCCTGTGGGCAAGCTGGGCCCTCACCCCCCGGGCCACCCAGGATCCTCCCAGCCCCAAAGGACCCACCGGCCGATCTCACCCAGTGTCCAGGCTTGCGGCCGGCCCGGGACAGATGGTTCCCAGCCGTGCCTGCGGAAAGGGCAGGAGCGTCCCCGGCAGGGCACCGCGGGTGCACCCAGGATCTCGGTCTCAGGTTCCCAAAGGGGAGGGAAGCTTGTCCCAAGCGAGCTGCGCACGTGCGGTAGGGCTGGCCCGGGCGGGGCTGGGGAGCCCTGGCTTATGCCAAGAAACCTGCCCCGCAGGGGCCAGGCAGCACGGAGCTCGCCGTCCCCTCCTGCCCTGGGATTTCAGCCCCCGCCTGCCGTGTCTCTGAGCTGCATCCCAGCTGGGGGAGGAGCCCCCGGGCCGGGCTGGTGGGCCACAGCAGGTGTGCACCCATGGGGCAGGGCCGACCCGTCCGCGGGAGACCAGCACGTCCCTGGTTCCGGTCTCTCCCCTGCCCGGGGAGTCACAGTCCAGCTGCTCCAGCCTTCCCTCGCACGGGGGCACAGCTCGGTCGGAGTAGCGCCCGCCACCGCGCACAGCCCGGCCCCCTTCTCACGCCCGCAGGGACCCTGGTGACGCGCGGCTGGGCCAGGCCTGCATTGCTCGGGGCTTGGCTGAGCGCTGGGCCCTGGGGCACGGGCTGGCCCTGCTCTGGGAAGGGGGCCAGGGACCCAGTCCCCTGCCTGACGGCTGCCTCTCCTCGGGCCGGGCCTGTCCCGGGCAGTTCGTGGACCTGTGCATCCTGCTGGGCTGCGATTACTGTGGGAAGATCTGGCGGCTGGGCCCCAAGAAGGCCCTCAAGCTGCTGCAGCAACACGGCACCATTGAGGGGGTTCTCCAGAACATCGACCTGCAGGTGAGCCACCCAGCCATGCCATGGGGGCGGGGCTGAGCCGTGGGGGCGGGGTTTGCCATGGGGGCGGGGCTGAGCCGTGGGGGTGGGGTTTGCCATGGGGGCGGGGCTGAGCTGAGGGGGCGGGGTTTATGTGGGAAGGGGGCGTGACTACCGCAGGGGCTAGCTAGGGGGCAGGCCTGAAACATGGGCAAGGAAGGGGGAACCTCGCCCCCCCCCCGGGGAAAGGAAACAGCCACGTCCCCCTGCCGGCCTGGTGCAGCTCCGCTACTCGAGAGACAACACCGAGGTCCCCGCCGTTTGGCCTCTGGCCATCACCCTGGTGTCCCGGTGCCCGTAACTCCACTCTGCCTCCAGCCCCACCCTGCCCTGGGTCACCCACTGCCGGTCCCTCCCCAGAGGTGGGCGCATGGCAGCGCTGGGCTCCAAAGCGTGTCGGGCACGGGGCATGGCGGGCGTGTGAGCTGTTGCTCCTGCAGAAGCACCCGCTGCCCGCCCACTGGGACCTGGAGGGAGCGCGCCGGCTCTTCCTGCAGCCGGAGGTGGCCGACCCGGGCCTGGTCAGGCTGGAGTGGCGGGACCCGGACGTGGAGGGGCTGGTGCGGTTCCTTGCCCATGAGAAGCACATGAAGTGAGTGTCCTGCTGCTGGGGGGGGGGGGGGCTAGGGCATGTGGGGTCCTGTGTGGGAGGAGCCGGGGGTCCCTGTTCATTGTGCAGCTGCTCCTGCTCCCCCTTCCCGGCAACCACTGGACTGACACCAGCAGCCTTGGAGGGCCAGGGCGGGATGGCGGGAGGCAGGTGGGGTGTAGACGGGGCCGGGTCTCCAGGGCTCCCCCCTCGGCACCTTTCACCCCCCATGGAGCTCGCTCTGGGGTGCCGGCCGACTCCCCTCCTCTGCCCCTCTTGGGTGTCGGCACTCGCAGCGCCAGGGGCTCGTGTGCCCAGGCGAGTCGGCCACCCCTGGCCTGGGGCAGCTGAGCGCAGGCCTGGCAGCGCCGAGAGCCTGGCACGGTGGGGGGGCACTTAGGGGATTCTCCCCCGCCCCCACTGGTTTCCGTTCCTCTCGCTGTGATGTCCCCAGGCGCGGCCCGAGGCCACTGCAGCCGCTGACGCCCTAGGCGGGACGGTGCAATCGGTGCCCCCGCCCGCACGGCCGTCACCATCGGGCGCCTGGGCCAGCGGCCGCCCCTGGATGTCCCCCTGCCCCATAGGGCCCCTGGGCCAGATGCCCCCAGGCCCTGCCCCCTGCCCTGACCCCAGCTCTGTTTGCAGCGAGGTGCGGGTCCGCCGGCGGCTGCAGAAGTGGCGGGAGGCCCAGCCCGCGCCCGGAGGGGCCCAGCCCACACCGCAGGCGCCCGGAGGGGCCCAGCCCACACCCGGAGGGGCCCAGCCCACACCGCAGGCGCCCGGGGAGGCCCAGCCCACACCCGGAGGGGCCCAGCCCACACCGCAGGCGCCCGGAGAGGCCCAGCCCACACCGCAGGCGCCCGGAGGGGCCCAGCCCACACCGCAGGCGCCCGGAGGGGCCCAGCCCACACCGCAGGCGCCCGGAGGGGCCCAGCCCACACCGCAGGCGCCCGGAGGGGCCCAGCCCACACCGCAGGCGCCCGGAGGGGCCCAGCCCACACCGCAGGCGCCCGGAGGGGCCCAGCCCACACCGCAGGCGCCCGGGGAGGCCCAGCCCACACCGCAGGCGCCCGGAGGGACCCAGCCCACACCGCAGGCGCCCGGAGGGACCCAGCCCACACCGCAGGCACCCGGAGGGGCCCAGCCCACACCGCAGGCGCCCGGAGGGGCCCAGCCCACACCGCAGGCGCCCGGAGGGGCCCAGCCCACACCGCAGGCGCCCGGAGAGGCCCAGCCCACACCGCAGGCGCCCGGAGAGGCCCAGCCCACACCGCAGGCGCCCGGAGGGGCCCAGCCCACACCGCAGGCGCCCGGAGAGGCCCAGCCCACACCGCAGGCGCCCGGAGAGGCCCAGCCCACACCGCAGGCGCCCGGAGGGGCCCAGCCCACACCACAGGCGCCCGGAGAGGCCCAGCCCACACCGCAGGCGCCCGGAGAGGCCCAGCCCACACCCGGAGGGGCCCAGCCCACACCGCAGGCGCCCGGGGAGGCCCAGCCCACACCCGGAGGGGCCCAGCCCACACCGCAGGCGCCCGGAGAGGCCCAGCCCACACCGCAGGCGCCCGGAGGGGCCCAGCCCACACCGCAGGCGCCCGGGGAGGCCCAGCCCACACCGCAGGCGCCCGGAGGGACCCAGCCCACACCGCAGGCGCCCGGAGGGGCCCAGCCCACACCGCAGGCGCCCGGAGGGGCCCAGCCCACACCGCAGGCGCCCGGAGGGGCCCAGCCCACACCGCAGGCGCCCGGAGAGGCCCAGCCCACACCGCAGGCGCCCGGAGAGGCCCAGCCCACACCGCAGGCGCCCGGAGAGGCCCAGCCCACACCGCAGGCGCCCGGAGGGGCCCAGCCCACACCGCAGGCGCCCGGAGAGGCCCAGCCCACACCGCAGGCGCCCGGAGAGGCCCAGCCCACACCGCAGGCGCCCGGAGGGGCCCAGCCCACACCACAGGCGCCCGGAGAGGCCCAGCCCACACCGCAGGCGCCCGGAGAGGCCCAGCCCACACCGCAGGCGCCCGGAGAGGCCCAGCCCACACCGCAGGCGCCCGGAGAGGCCCAGCCCACACCGCAGGCGCCCGGAGAGGCCCAGCCCACACCGCAGGCGCCCGGAGAGGCCCAGCCCACACCGCAGGCGCCCGGGGAGGCCCAGCCCACACCGCAGGCGCCCGGAGGGACCCAGCCCACACCGCAGGCGCCCGGAGGGGCCCAGCCCACACCGCAGGCGCCCGGAGGGACCCAGCCCACACCGCAGGCGCCCGGAGGGGCCCAGCCCACACCGCAGGCGCCCGGAGGGGCCCAGCCCACACCGCAGGCGCCCGGAGGGACCCAGCTCACACCGCAGGCGCCCGGAGGGACCCAGCTCACACCGCAGGCGCCCGGAGGGGCCCAGCCCACACCGCAGGCGCCCAGAGGAGCCCAGCCCACACCGCAGGCGCCCGGAGGGGCCCAGCCCACACCACAGGCGCCCGGAGGGACCCAGCTCACACCGCAGGCGCCCGGAGGGACCCAGCTCACACCGCAGGCGCCCGGAGGGGCCCAGCCCACACCGCAGGCGCCCGGAGGGGCCCAGCCCACACCGCAGGCGCCCGGAGGAGCCCAGCCCACACCGCAGGCGCCCGGAGGGGCCCAGCCCACACCGCAGGCGCCCGGAGGGGCCCAGCCCACACCGCAGGCGCCTGGGGCGGGCGGGAGGCAGTGGAGGCTGAGCGACTTCTTCCCAGCCAGCAAACAGGCCCGGGCGCTGGAGGTAAGGGGGGATGCTGGGCCCGAGGGCTGGGGCAGCGGGTTATCCCTGTAGGGCCCAGCCAGCGAGGCCCCGCTCCTGGCCCAGCAGGGCCCTGCCCCCGACCGAGGGGCCCAGGCAGTGAGCCGCGGGGGTCTGATCTCCGCTTTCCTCCCCCAGGCGCCCGGCCCCCGGCCCAGCAGGAAGAGACAGAAGCGGCCGGTGGGCAGCCCAGAACCGGGGGAGTGAGACTGCCCAGCGCCCACAGCGGCCAGCGGCTAGCAGTGGCCACATGCCAGGAGCCCAGCGGCTGCCCCCTACTGGACATGGATGGAACCACCCTGCGCAGGTGCAGCCCAGGCCCCAGCATGCCCTGTGGCCCCGATGATGCACGGCATGCTGGGAGCTGTAGTCTCTGCCAGCTGCGCCCACCGGAAGCAGCTGCAGGGCTTGTGCCCACGGGCGTGAAGCAGAGGGGGGTGGGCTAAGGGGCAGGACCAGCCGGCTGGACATGTTGGCTCAGTAGCCCCATCCTGAGAGCCCCAACAGAGGCTGCGGGTCGGGATTCGGGCGCCCGCAGAGCTGGGTGGGGAGCCCAGGGCTAGAACAGCAGCAGGTTGGAAGGTCAGGACGGCGGGGCACTGGCAGAGCTAGGTTGGGGCGGGAACCCAGTTCCTGCCCACTCTGTGCCCGGTAGCAGAAACTGAGGCCAAAGCTCAGCACCTTTCCGATGCCCATCACTGTGGTGTCAGGGCATGAGGGGTGCAGAGTCACTAAGTGAGCTGCCCAAGGCCACACAGGAGGCGGTGGCAGAGTCAGGAGTGGCTCCTGAGTGGCGCACCAGTGCCTGGGGCTGGAGGGAGTCCGACAGGCCACCTGTCCCTCAGCTGTCTGGAGAGGCAGCTTGTTTCGGATACAGGGGAGCAGCATGGGAGAGGGATTAAGGGAGGGGGGAATTCGGGTGACTAGCGGGAGTGACTCCCCGCCAGGGACATTTCAAACCAGGCCGGACTGAGGAGCATGGGAGGTGGGGGACATCCCCTCCCCACAGCATGTGGACCAGGCAGGCCGGCTAGCCAGAGAGGGAGGCCGTGTCAGCCGCGTGGTCTGCCCTGGAGCAGCCGCTGGCTCGGCTCAGCGAACGGGCCTGGTTCCCGGGCTGCCTCAGCTCCAGAGGGGGGTCGTGCGGGGTGATGGGCCAGGCCAGCCTGCGATGAAGCCCAGATGTGGGGCCCGCAGCAGCGGTGAGGTGGGGCCACGACCCCTGGGCCCCAGAAGGGGGCAGCAGCGATGGGAGAGGCCCAGGGTCCTAGCAAAGTGAAGACAGATGATGGAGGGTTTATTTAAATACATGCCGGTAGCCGAGAATGGGTCTGACTTGACGGTGCTGCCGCGGCCTGTCCTGGTGCAGGCCCAGACCTCCCCCCCCACCTGCTTTTCTGAGCTCCATGCTGCACTCAGACCTGCGTTGGTGCCGGGAGCTAGCCCTGCCCTGGTGCCAGGACGCTGGGCATGGCCGCGCTCAGCTGAGTATGAGCCCCAGGTGCCCGACTCGTGCCACAAAGAGGAGGGTGGCCGTTCCGGCTTGGGCTGGCCGCTGGCTCACAAGCTGGGGGTGTGTGACCTGAGCCCCAGGAGCAGGAGTCAGAGGGGGCAGGGAGCTCACACCCAGCTGCTGCATCGTCATGCCCACCCCGGGCGGCTCTCCCGATATCCCGGCCACCAGGGCACCAGCTCCGGGTCCTGTTCTGTGAGCTTGGCAATAAAGTCGGGAGTGACCTGAGCTGCTGGGGACACAGTCTGGTCTGGATTTCATTGGTAAAGAGCGTCCGGCTCGCGCCGTGAGACCCTGCGCGGCCAAGGAGAGCGGCAGCGTCTGCCTGCTGCAGAAGTGAGCCAGGAGCACCCCGAGCCGGTGCGCCTGCCCCTCTCCCCACAGCGCCCCCTGCTGGGACAGACCGGGGCAGAGCAGCAGGGAGCACCCCGAGCCAGCGCGCCTGCCCCTCTCCCCACAGCGCCCCCTGCTGGGACAGACCGGGGCAGAGCAGCAGGGAGCACCCCGAGCCGGCGCGCCTGCCCCTCTCCCCACAGCGCCCCCTGCTGGGACAGACCGGGGCAGAGCAGCAGGGAGCACCCCGAGCCGGCGCGCCTGCCCCTCTCCCCACAGCGCCCCCTGCTGGGACAGACCGGGGCAGAGCAGCAGGGAGCACCCCGAGCCGGCGCGCCTGCCCCTCTCCCCACAGCGCCCCCTGCTGGGACAGACCGGGGCAGAGCAGCAGGGAGCACCCCGAGCCGGCGCGCCTGCCCCTCTCCCCACAGCGCCCCCTGCTGGGACAGACCGGGGCAGAGCAGCAGGGAGCACCCCGAGCCGGCGCGCCTGCCCCTCTCCCCACAGCGCCCCCTGCTGGGACAGACCGGGGCAGAGCAGCAGGGAGCACCCCGAGCCGGCGCGCCTGCCCCTCTCCCCACAGCGCCCCCTGCTGGGACAGACCGGGGCAGAGCAGCAGGGAGCACCCCGAGCCGGCGCGCCTGCCCCTCTCCCCACAGCGCCCCCTGCTGGGACAGACTGGGGCAGGATAGCAGGGAGCACCCCGAGCCAGCGCGTCTGCCCCTCTCCCCACAGCGCCCCCTGCTGGGTGAGGCCAGGGCTGGAGTCCCTGGGAGCTCCCCCAACGCTGCGGGGCCTGCGCTCGGGGACGGTCCCAGGGCGGTTGTGGTGTCACCGTCCCTGGCAGTTCCTCAGACTGGGCTGGACAAACCTGCCAGGTAGCAGCGGCAATCGGGCCCGTGTTGCCGGAAAGGCAGGAGTCCTGGGCCGGGCGCAGCGGGGGCCATGCAGGATGCGCTGCGCTGCGGGCCCACGGCCACAGGGGCCTGATCCAGAGAAGCCGGCGGGCTCCGGGGGCTCCCTGCGGGTTGCCTTACTAGGAAGCTGGCAGCCGGGTAGGTGGAAGGGGCTGTTGGGATCCTGCCTCTGGCTCTGGTGCCCCAGTTCAAGGGGGCTGGTGAGACGGGAACCCTGCCTGGCAGTGAGACTCCAGGGGCTCCGGCTGTTTAGCTGAACTAGGCGAGGCTACGGGGCGCCCTGGTCGTACCTGCCCCTGCCCGGGGACCTGCGTGGCCTGCCGGGGAGCAAGGGCTGGATAGGCACCTCGCGGGAAGGAGCCTTGTGTGGGCCCGCCAGGGGCAGCCCTCCAATCACAGGCAGCGCTCCCCAGCCCGGCCAGCCTTCTGCAGGGACAGGCACGCTCCACCCCCCAGCGTCCCCTGGAGCGCATGGCACCGGCTTTGCCAGGGAGTCTGCGCCGCCACCCCCCGAGGCCGGTGTCCCAGCTCCCTCGTGCACGCTGCCTGGCCGGCTGATGCGAGAGCAAGCGAAAGCCGACTGCCCGAAGGCCAGCCCTGCGAGAAGCAGGAAGCAGAGAGCGCGGCAACGTATCCGCTCGGATCATTCCCCTCTCCCGCCACCTTCTCCCAGCCTCCAGCCCCTGGCCCTTCAGTGAAGGCTACTGGGGGTACCCCCGCTGCAGGACCAGCCAGCTATCATCTTCACCTGCAGAGCGGGCCTCTGCTGCTGCTTGGTCCTGCCTAAAATGTCGCAAGAACGGCCAGCTGGGGTCAGGCCAAAGGTCCATCCAGCGCAGGGTCCTGTCTGCCCGCGGTGGCCAATGCCAGGTGCCCCCGAGGGAGGGAACAGAACCAGGAATCTTCCTGTTGCCCGTTCCCAGCCTCTTTGCAGTCGCTCCAGTGGCATTTGGCTCCGGCTGTGAAGAGGTGTCTCTCACCTCCTCGAGTTTCCTGGCAGATATTGAGCAGTGAGCTGAGAGGAGCCCTTGGGGAATTCCTATAACTATTCCATCCACTCATCGCTCCTGCTGACATGTTTTGACGCCTTGTGGGAAGTCACTGAGGGGACGTCTACGCTCGGGTAGCCCGGAGTTGCTGTTCCCCGTCTTTGGGCGCCCCCGTTATTTCAAAATGGAACAGGCTCGCTAGTCCGACGGCCCTGCAAACCCCACCCCCGGGAGTACGGGGCGCTTCGGAAGAGCGATCTATTTTGAAACTGACTGGAAATAAGCAACAGCATTTGTGTAGCTCAAATTGCAACG
Source organism: Pelodiscus sinensis (assembly GCF_052426305.1). NCBI lineage: Eukaryota > Metazoa > Chordata > Testudines > Trionychidae > Pelodiscus > Pelodiscus sinensis. The sequence goes on from NC_143053.1 coordinate 2,809,371, forward strand.
CCTGTGTCGCGCTGCGGGTGCAGTGTGGTTGCACACTGACAGCCCTGGTCTCCACTAAGACTGTATTTAGCACTGACCCCCCCCAGTCGAACTTACAAGTGGAGCATCCACACTATCAAGCCTGTTATTTCAAAATAACGGGCCGCTTAATTCAAACTCCGGACTCCCGCTTTTCCTCAGGAGTGGCGCTAAGTCTGGAAGCGTTATTCCGAAATAGCGGTTGCGGGCGTGGTCCGGTGCTGCTGTTTCAAAATCGCTCCTCCCCAGAGTCATTCAAACGAATTACTCCCCAGTGCTTCCTGGGGCTCCGAGTCTGAGGTAGCGTGTCCACGGTAATGGAGCCTGCCGCAGACTCATTTTGAGGTGTAATGGCGCATCGGCGAGCCCCGACCCTGCACCCCCGTCTGCAGCCAGAGGGGACTCTCGGGCGGCCAGTAGAGTAGAAGGTTTATTGGTTCTCAGGGACACGGCGCAGCGTAGGAGCGACGGTAGCACAGGCCCCGGGAGCAGGCAGCCACATTCCTCTCGGGGGGAAGGGCTCATGGGCCCTGAACCCCCCCCCGTTCCTGGTTCCCAGTGTCCCCTCCTCATCCTACCCAGCCGAGACTAACCCACACTCCCCGCAACTGGTCACTTGGCCCCCCCAGGCAGCCCTGCCTACACCCCTTTGTCTCATTCTCCGGGAACAGTTATCCTCTGAGGCTGGCCCTTAGGTGTCTAGGGCCAATACACACTTGGAGTGAGTCACTGGGAACCACACACCACAATACAGACAGGCAGAAACACAAGGTGACACAGTAGACGGCACCCCCGCTATGTCACAGGAGGCTCCCCATAGCGTGGACACGCTAGTTCCATTTTGTTAAATCAGGAGTTAAGTTGAATGTACTAATTACGAAATAGTTCCCTAGTGTAGACGTGCCCCTAGGTTTAAAATTGCCATATATATTCTTACTCTGCTACTGACTCTGCGGAGGGGAGGGACCCCATTAGAACTCCTGGGCTCTATCTCAGCTCAGGGAAGGCAGTAGGGTCTAGTGGGTTGCTGCAGGGGCAATGTCAGACCCTCAGAACAGCCAGACGGGGTCAGGCCAAAGGTCCGTCCAGCCCAGTGTCCTGTCAGCCAACAGTGACCAATGCCAGATGCCCCAGAGGGAGTGAACAGAACAGGGAATCATCCAGTGATCCCTCCCCTGTCACCGATTTCCAGCTTCTTGCAAACAGGTGAGGGACATGCAGAACATGGTTCTGGATCTCTGGCCACATGGGCTAATAGCCACTGAGGGGCCTATTCCCCGTGAATGGATCTAGTTCTTTTTTTAACCCTGTTATAGTCTTGGCCTTTACAGCATCTTCTAGCAAGGAGTTCCATAGGTTGACAGTGAATAAATACTTTTTTTTTTTTTAAATCTGCTATCTATTAATTTTACTGAGTGACTCCTAGTTCTTGTGTTGGAGTAAATAACACCTCCTTATTCAATTTTCCCACATCAGTCATGATTTTATAGAGCTTCCCCTTAATCACCTCTTTTCAAACTGCAAAGTCCTGGTCATTTTACTCACTCCTGACATGGATTGTGTTCAGGACTCCTAATAATATCTGCTGCGCTGCTCTGTTTCCAAATCCAATATATCTGTGTTAGAAGCATAGAATACTAGGACCGGAAGGGATCTCGAGAGTCATCGAGTCCAGTCCCCTGCCCTCACGGCAGGACCCAGCACTGTCTAGACCATCCCTGATAGACATTTATCTAACCTGCTCTTAAATATCTCCAGAGATGCAGAGTCCACAACCTCCCTGGGCAATTTATTCCAGTGTTTCACCACCCTGACAGTTAGGAACTTTTTCCTAATGTCCAACCTAAACCTCCCTTGCTGCAGTTTAAGCCCCTTGCTTCTTGTTCTATCATCAGAGAACAGGATGAACAAGTTTTCTCCCTCCTCCTTATGACACCCTTTTAGATACCTGAAAACAGCTCCCATGGCCCCCCTCAATCTTCTCTTTTCTAAACTAAACAAACCCAATTTCTTCAGCCTTCCTTCATAGGTCATGTTCTCTAGATCTTTCATCATTCTCGTTGCTCTTCTCTGTACCCTTTCCAATTTTTCCACATCCTTCTTGAAATGTGGTGCCCAGAACTGGACACAATACTCCAGCTGAGGCCTAACTAGTGCAGAGTAGAGCGGAAGAATGACTCCTCGTGTCTTGCTCACAACACACCTGTTAATGCAGCCCAGAATCATGTTTGCTTTCTTTGCAACCGCATCACACTGCTGACTCATATTCAACTTGTGGTCCACTCTAACCCCTAGATCCCTTTCCACCGTGCTCCTTCCTAGACAGTCGCTTCCCATTCTGTAAAATAGTAATAGAAATGTAGCCGTATTAGTCTGGTGTAGCTGAAGCAAAATGCAGGACTATGTAGCACTTTAAAGACTAACAAGATGGTTTATTAGGTGATGAGCTTTCGTGGGCCAGACCCACTTCCTATTTGATCTGAGGAAGTGGGTCTGGCCCACGAAAGCTCATCATCTAATAAACCATCTTGTTAGTCTTTAAAGTGCTACATTGTCCTGCATTTTGCTTCAGCTTCCCATTCTGTGTGTGTGAAACTGATTGTTCCTTCCTAAGTGGAGCACTTTTGCGATGGGGTGACCAAATCTGCCCAGCTTCCAATAAAGATTTATACAGAGACAATGTGATATTTTCTGCCTTTATTTTCTGTTTTCTGATGAGTCCCAGTTCTCTGACAGCTTTTTTGATGGCCACCTGACACGCAGCAGAGATTTGCAGACAGCAGCTCCAAGATCTCTTCTCCATTGATGGGTTTGGCTAATGTAGACCCCTCATTTGCCTGAGTCGTTGGGGTGATAGGTTGCCTGGTGCGTTACTCGGCATTTCTCAGCCTTGAATCTCATCTGCCGTCGTGTTGCCCAGTCCGCCTGGCTAGTGAGATCCCTGTCGCTCTGTGCACATGTCCTCTGCCAATTGTGCCAGCTCGCCATTTACCCCTTTTTTCCAGATCATTTCCAAATATGCTGAAGAGCTGGGGAGCCGACAGCCTTGCGGGGTTTCTGGGCTAAGAGGTGGGGCCCCGGTTCCCGGAAGGGGGGCGCCTTAGGCAGAGGGGCGGGGCCAGGGGTATCTAGCCCCCAGCACTGCCCAGACCCCCCACCTGGAGCAATGCCATCCAGAGAACCTGCAGTGCACGAGGTGGGGGGACTTTGGTGACAATTATAGGGCAGGGTGGGGAGGAGGCAGATGCTGCTAGTTACCTCTCTCCATTCTCACCGGTCATTCGTTTCTGGCCTTTCGACAGGAGTGACTGACAATGCTGGGGTCATCTCATGAGCCTTCATTATCTTTTTAGAAACAAACTCCCTGCCACTCTCAAAGTCCTCAGGCTGTGTACCAGTAAGAGCCCTGGATGGGGAAAGCAAGCCCCTGTATAGAAATCAGGGGAGGACTATAGCCCCCCTACACCCTCTCCCCACAGACCTTACCAGCAAGATGGTCAATACAGTTGTTTGTGTAATTGCCATCGGGCAGATTTGAACCTGGGGCCCCTAGAGCTCAGTGTAGGCACCTAGGCAGCTTGAGCTAAAAGCCAGCTGGCTCCCAGCTTAGGCTGTAGAGCTCCCTTGTTCTTATCTCGCTGTAAGTGGTCTAAGTGCCCCTCCCTGGGAAAGTGACCCACACTTCGGCTATGTCTACACTCGTGGCTTTTTGCGCAAGAAATATGCAAATGAGGCTAAGCATGGAATATCGCCAAGCCTCATTTGCATACCTAATGAGCCACCATTTTTGCACAAGAGGCTCTTGCACCAGAAGGAGCTGGCTACACTGCCCCTTCTTGCGCAAGAAAAACCCTCTTGCACAACGCCCTTACGCGATGACTTTTCAGGAAGCACGGCGTTGCGCAAGAGGGGTTTTGTTGCGCAAGAGGGGCAGTGTAGCCAGCTCCTTCTGGTGCAAGAGCCTCTTGTGCAAAAATGGCAGCTTATTAGATATGCAAATGAGGCTTGATATTCCATGCTTAGCCTCATTTGCATATTTCTGGCGCAAGAAGCCGCGCGTGGAGACATAGCCTAGGTGCGGGGGTTACACGCTCACCGCACTGTACACCCCCCGGGCAAGGAAACGGCTTCCCAGAGGGGCGGGCGTCGAAGCTAGACCCTTGGCGCTGGAAAGGACCTACCCGGGGCATGAGGAGGCTGGGGGGGAGGGGGGCTGTGTCTGCCCCCTGCCCGGGGCATGAGGAGGCGGCGGGGGGGGGGGCTGTGTCTGCCCCCTGCCCGGGGCATGAGGAGGCTGGGGGGGAGGGGGGCTGTGTCTGCCCCCTGCCCGGGGCATGAGGAGGCTGGGGGGGAGGGGGCTGTGTCTGCCCCCTGCCCGGGGCATGAGGAGGCGTCGGGGGGGGGAAGGGGGCTGTGTCTGCCCCCTGCCCGGGGCAGGGAGGAGGCGGGGGGGGGAGGAGGCAGGGGAGGGGGGGGGGGGGGGGGGGGGGGGGGGGGGGGAAGGGGGCTGCGTCTGTCCCCTGCCCGGGGCAGGAGGAGGCGGGGGGGGGGGGGCTGTGTCTGCCCCCTGATGAGCGTGAGGCGGCTGCGGGGGGCGCGGCGAGGCCGGGGGGGCCCGTGTGCGCCCGATGCCCGCGGCACGAGGAGGCTGGGGGGGACGTGTCTGCTCTGAGCGCGGCGAGGCGGCGGGGGGGCCCGTGGGCGGCTCCTCCCGGGCCCGCGGTGCCGCAGCGCAGGCGGGCGGGGCTCTGGGCCTGCTCCGAGGCGCTGCGGCTGCCGGGCGTGCGGGGCGGTGCGGGCGGTGCGGGGCCCCGGGGCTGGACAGCGCCCGCCGCCCCGATGTTCGCCTTCTACTCGCTGCTGGTCTACATCGTGTACGCGCTGCTGCGCCGCGCCCCGCCGCCCCCGCCGCAGGTAGGGCCCGGGCCGGGGGGCGTCTGCACCTGCCCCCCCCCGCCGTGCCCCCGGCACCTGCCCCCCCTCCCCGCTGTGCCCCCGGCACCTGCCCCGCCGCTCCCCGCTGTGCCCCCGGCACCTGCCCCCCCTCCCCGCCGTGCCCCCGGCACCTGCCCCCCCTCCCCCGCCGTGCCCCCGGCACCTGCCGCGCCCCCGGCACCTGCCGCCGCCGCTCCCCGCTGTGCCCCCGGCACCTGCCCCGCCGCTCCCCGCTGTGCCTCCGGCACCTGCCCCGCCCCTCCCCCGCCGCGCCCCGCCGCCCCCGCCGCAGGTAGGGCCCGGGCCGGGGGGCGTCTGCACCTGCCCCCCCCCCGCCGTGCCCCCGGCACCTGCCCCCCCCGCCGTGCCCCCGGCACCTGCCCCGCCGCTCCCCGCTGTGCCCCGGGCCCCTCCCGCCGTGCCCCCGGCACCTGCTCCCGCTCACCCCTCCCGCTGTGCCCCCCCTGACTCCGGGCACCCCTTGTGCTGTGCCCCCGTACCTCCCTCCCGCTGTATCCCCTGCCCCCACTCCTGGGCACCCCTCTCCCTCATCTCCCCTCCCCCCGCTCCCACTGTGCCCTCGTCATGGGTAGGGAGCTGGGCTGGGATGGGGACATCTGCACCTGCCCTCTCCCCTGCTGTTCCCCGTGCCCCCCTCCCGCCCGGCCCCTGCTCCCGCTCACCCCTCCTCCCCGTCTCCGGGCGCCCCTTGTGCTGTGCCCCCCATCTCCTTCCCGCCGTGCCCCTGCCCCCCACTCCTGGGCACCCCTCTCCCTCATCCACCCTGCCCCCCTCCCACCATGCACCCTGCTCCCGCTCACCCCTCCCGCTGTGCCCCCCGACTCAGGCACCCCTTATGCTGTGCCGCCCTCTCTCTCCTGGGCACCCTCATCTCCCCCCCCCCACTGGGGGTAGGTAGCTGGGCAGGGATGGGGGTGTCTGCACCTGCCCCCTCCCCTGCTGTGCCCCAAGCCCCCCTCCCACCATGCCCCCCGGCCCCTTCTTCCGCTCACCTCTCCCGCCGTGCACCCCGGTTCCTATGCACCCCTCCCGCTGTGCCCCCCCCCTCACTCCTCCTCTGTGCCCCCGGCCTTCAGGCAGCCTTTGTGCTGTGCCCCCCGTGTTCCGCTCCCATTGTGCTCCCCCCTCGTGCCCCTCTCCCACTGTGCCCCTGCCCCCACTCCCGGGCACCCCTCTCTCTCTTCCCCCCCACCCCTGCTCCCACGCACCCCTCCCGCTGTGCCCCGCCACAGGTATGGGGCTGCCCTGGGGGCTCAGTCACGGTGGCGGGGAGGGGGGAGAATCATGCACCTGCCAGTGCCACCTCTGGGGAGGGGGAGGGATGGCGCTTTCTACCAGCGGTGCCCCCGGCATCCATCCACTCTGCTTCCTGCACCTGTCTGTGGCACCCCCCCCCCAGCCCTGCCGGTGCCCCTCACTCCCCCCCAGCCCTGCCGGTGCCCCTCACTCCCAGCCCGCAGCCCTGGGCTCCCCCCCCCAGCCCTGCTGGTGCCCCTCACTCCCCCCCAGCCCTGGGCTCCCCCCCCCCAGCCCTGCCGGTGCCCCTCAGTCCCCCCCCAGCCCTGGGCTCCCCCCCCAGCCCTGCTGGTGCCCCTCACACCCAACCCACAGCCCTGCCGGCCCAGCCCTGGGCTCCCCCCCAGCCCTGCTGGTGCCCCTCACTCCCGACCCGCAGCCCTGCCGGCCCAGCCCTGGGCTCCCTCCCAGCCCTGGGCTCCCCCCCAGCCCTGCTGGTGCCCCTCACTCCCAGCCCGCAGCCCCTGCCAGCCCAGCCCTGGGCTCCCCCTTAGCCCCGTTGACGTCCTGCCGTCCCAGCTGCAGCCCTCCCGCCAGGCGTCCCTTGAGTGCCGGCCCACGCAGGTGGTTTCTGTGCCTGGGAGGCAGGCTGAGCCCTCTGGATTCCCGGCAGGGATGGGGATGCGCCACCCGTCCCGCCAGGCTCTCCAGCGTGCTCCCAGCTGGGCCGTTCCGGGCTGCGGCCCTTTGGGCTGGTCCCTGTCCCCTGCCCAAACTGGGTTGCTCTGCCTCGGGCTGGACAGTCAGTCGATCCCTCCCCCTCGCAGCCCCACAGCCCTTCCTGCTGTCTGCCCCTGTCCCGGCCCCCGCGGCAGCCTGGCTCCCCTAATGCCAGGTGCCCAGGTTGCTGCTGGAGGGACTGGATTCACCCCCCCCCCCCGCTGTGGCTGCCTCTCTCGTGGGGAGCCTGCTCCCCGATCCAGGCGGGTGATGGAGGCCCCCCGGCTGCCCGAGGGGCTGTGGGGCTGCGGCTGTTGGGGCTGCCTGGTAGACTGGAGCTGGGGCGCTTCTGATGGGGCCATCCCAGGTCAGCTTGGCACTGCCGGGCGCAGCCCAGGGGAGCGGCAGGCGACACTGCGCGCGTGGGAAGGGCTGGCAGGATTGGACCCCGCCCGTTGCAGACTTGGGGGCGCCTGCCCCTCACCAGAGGGGTCCCTCTTACTCCTGGCGTGCCCCGGGAGGGTGGAGGGGGCTCGGGTCACTTGCAGTGATGGGAACCAGAGTGCCAGTCGATCTGTCTCCATCATGACCTGATGGAATGTCAAAGGCATCTGTTGCCGTGGTAACCAAGCACCCGCTCTGTTTCCCTGGCAGCAGGCGCCTTTCCCAATTGGCTCAGAGCAAAGTGCATGGAGAGGCCCCGGTCCTGGGACCCCAAAGAGCAGCTCTGGCCTTCTCCCCATGCAGGACGGCTCCCCCCTGCTGAATGCAAAGCTCACCCCCTAGATCCTCTCCTCGGCGGGCTAAAGGAGCCCATCCTTCAGCTGGCAGCAGGAGTAGGCTCTTACCCTCCCTCCAACCAGCCCCCAAAGCGGGACTGACTCAGGCGTCACCCGCACATCAGGAAAGCGCCAGGGGAAGGAGGTCGGGAGAGATGGGTCGTGCGAGGGACCTGTGTGAGGCCTGGGGAGGGGGGCTGGCCTCCTAGGGCCGGCTCTGAGGGGGGGAAGGAGCCGCCTGGCCACAGTCTGACTCAGCAAAGGGTCAGCAGATGGGGGTTCATTCACTCTGCCCTCGCAGGGCACCCCGCACTGCCCCAGCTGGGAGTACAATTAGCCACTGCCCGACTCAGTGCCCGTCTGGGCCGCCCGGGCCGTGGCATCCCTGCGCCCGGCTCGCCCCCCCCTGCAGAGGGCACCCATGAGCCAGCAGGAGCTGCCAGGCCTGGAGGTGAGGGATCCACCCCCACCGAGAGGGGGGCAGCCCTGCTGGAGCCAGTGGGGCACTTCCCCTGCCCTTCCCCCAGCTTCTGCCAGCTCCCCTGGGGCCCAGTCCTGTTCCCGGGGCACAGTCTGAGCCCATGGGCTGTGTGGTGGGGGGCCAGTGGGGCTGGATCCCTCCGCTCTGCATGGGTCCTGAGTGTGACGGGGGGCTGTCCCTTCAGCCCTGCCTGGCACTGGCGCTGCTGCAGCGTGGGTGCAGGCGTCACTGTTGGCACATGCCGGGCGATCAGCCCAGGGCTGGGTGCAGCATGGCAGGTGGGGGGGCACCTGGAGCACGAACAGGGCTGGATCCGGGTCTCCCCCGCCTGTCTGCAGGGCTCAGGCCCCTGGCTTTCCCTGCCCGTCTTGTCCTGGGCCCCTGCTCTGCACCCGGGCAGCTGGGGGCCGGGTTTTGTCTGTTACTTGAATAGACGTTGATTGTTTCAATCCCGGAGCCCCCAGCCAGGCCATGGGTCAGCGCCCAGCCCCGCTGGCGCCTGCCAGACACGTCCCCGGGGCCGGGAGCGCTGCCCAGGCCTCGTGCTCCCCTGGCAGGGGCTTTGGGCCCCTCAGCTGGGGCGGGCGGGAGCACCAGGTGTGGTGCCCCATGCGCTCTTTGGCTGCTGGGAGGCTCAGTTCTCTCCAGCAGGCGGGGGGCTGCCCCCCAGGGAGGCCTGGCCGGGTGCTGAGAGAGCCTGCCCCCTTTCCTCCCTTGGGCATTTTGGCTCTGGCGCCCGGCCGGTTGCCCTGGCTCGGCTGCAGCTTGTTGGCAGGGAGCTGCCGACGTGCCCAGCGGGGCCGTATGGCTTGTCCAGGGAGGCGTGGCTGGGTTTGAATCCCGCACTGGGCCAGGCCTGTCTCCACTGGCAGGTCCATCTCCCTGGCCCAGGGCACAGAGGCAGGCGCTCCCGGCAGAGGCCCTGCTGGGTTGGGCTCAGGCCGGGCTGGCGTGCGGCTGAGAGCCGGGCCGGGACACACTAGGGGCTGGGCCGCGGGCAATACCCCCCCGGGTGGTGGGAGGCAGGGGGTGGGTTACGGGAACGGGGGCAGTTGTGCTCCGGGGTGCAGGACTAGGGCTAGTCTCCGAATCAAGGCATCCCCGGCTGACGCTGGCTCCGTGCGGCTCGCCCGGGTGCCCTGCAGCGGCCTGGCGGGACCCATGCAACGGGGGAGCCAGCTGCCCCCTGGGAGGCCAGGCAGTGCCCGGCCTTGCTGAGCTCCTCTCTGCCCCCTTGCTGGCCCCAGCAACACAGAGGGGCGAGGGGCCGGGCCATTGCGGTGCCCCAGCCAAACCAGGGCCCCCCCCCCAGCTAAAAGCCGTGTAAGGGGGGGGCCTGTGGGGCTGTCTGCGGTGGGGTGCTCGAGGGGGGCTCTGTGGGGGGGCTCGAGGGGGCTCTGTGGGGCCGCCTGGGGTGGGGGGGCTCGAGGGGGGTTCTCCGGCCTTGTCCTGGTGCTTGGCTTAGCTGCTTGTCCTCTGTGGCCGGGCAGCGAGGGGGCACGTGACGTGGCGGCAGGGCAGGGCCGGCTCTTCTCCATTAGTTCTCCTGGCTTGTGAGCGCCGCACCCGGCTGTCCCCAGCCCCGTTGAGGGGGCGATGCTCCCGTGGGGGAGGGTCGGTCGAGGGGTGCAGCCGGGCCCCAGGCATGGGGTGCTGTCGGGAGCGGTCAGGGAGCCTCCAGGTGTCTAGAGACTGTGGGTGTAGAGATGGCTCCGGCTTAGGGCGTCAGCTGCACCCGGCTGGGTCAGCTCTGCCAGGGCTTGTGGGGAGAGCTCTGTGGGGCTGTCCAGGAAGGGGGTGTCATGGAGGGCTGTGGGGGTGTCATGGGGTCTCTTTGGAGCTGTCCGTAGCTGGGTGGTGCTGTGGGGGGAGCCCCACTGGCAGTGGTGAGCTCTGTGGGGCTGTCCAGGAAGGGGGTGTCATGGAGGGCTGTGGGGGTGTCATGGGGTCTCTTTGGAGCTGTCCGAAGCTGGGTGGTGCTGTGGGGGGAGCCCCACTGGCAGTGGTGAGCTCTGTGGGGCTGGCTGGCAGGGGGGGCTCCAGTGGGAAGCCCTGTGGTGTGGTCTGTGGCCCGAGGGGAGGAGCTCGGTGGCACTGGCCACGAAGAGGAACTGCCGGGGGGGCTCTGGGGTGTCTTTGGAGGGCTCTGCAGTGGGGGATTGGCCATGGGAGCTTTGAGGCACTGTCTGGGGAGTTCCTGGGGAGGTTCTGTGGGGCCCTGCATGGGGGGAGCTGGTTGAGGGGCTCTGAGGACCATCTGTGGGGGAGGTTGTTCAGAGGGGCTCTGGGGAGGTTCAGGAGATACTGGGGGGTTGTTCAGAGGGGCTCTGGGGGGAAGTTTGGGGGGCTGGGGGGTTGTTCAGAGGGGCTCTGGGGGGAAGTTTGGGGGGTTGTTCAGAGAGGCTCTGTGGGGAAGTTTGGGGGGCTGGGGGGTTGTTCAGAGGGGCTCTGTGGGGAAGTTTGGAGGGCTGGGGGTTCAGAGAGGCTCTGTGGGGAAGTTTGAGGGGCTGGGGGTTGTTCAGAGAGGCTCTGGAGGCAAGTTTGGGGGACTGGGGGGTTCAGAGAGGCTCTGGGGGGAAGTTTGGGAGGCTTGGGGGGTTGTTCAGAGGGGCTCTGGGGGGAAGTTTGGGGGGCTGGGAGGGTTGTTCAGAGGGGCTCTGGGGGGAAGTTTGGGGGACTGGGGGGGTTGTTCAGAGGGGCTCTGTGGGGAAGTTTGGGGGGCTGGGGGGTTCAGAGAGGCTCTGGGGGGAAGTTTGGGGGGCTGGGGAGGTTGTTCAGAGGGGCTCTGGGGGGAAGTTTGGGGGGCTGGGGGGTTGTTCAGAGGGGCTCTGGGGGGAAGTTTGGGGGACTGGGGGGTTGTCCAGAGGGGCTCTGGGGGGAAGTTTGGGGGGCTGGGGGGTTGTTCAGAGGGGCTCTGTGGGGAAGTTTGGGGGGCTGGGGGGTTCAGAGAGGCTCTGGGGGGAAGTTTGGGGGGCTGGGGGGGTTGTTCAGAGGGGCTCTGGGGGGAAGTTTGGGGGATGGGGGGTTCAGAGGGGTTCTGGGGGAAGTTTGGGGGGATGGGGGGTTCAGAGGGGCTCTCAGGGGGAGTTTGGGGGGCTGGGGGGTTGTTCAGAAGGGTTCTGGGGGGAAGTTTGGGGGACTGGGGGGTTCAGAGGGGCTCTGTGGGGAAGTTTGGGGGGCTGGGGGGGGTTCAGAGGGTTTCTGGAGGGGGCTGTTCGCGAGGGCTCTGCGGACCTGTGGCAGGGGGTTTCCGTGGCCTGGCCTCTGTGGCTGACAGACGTTTCCTTCCCCTCCCGCTCTCCAGGCCCCAGATGCCGTCTCCGGGGAGCTGCCCAGGCGGCGCAGGCCGTGTGAGGGGCTGTGGCAGGAGCTGAGGGAGCTGGAGCTGGACAGTACGTAGCCTCCCCTCCCCTCCTGGCGTGGCTCCGAGCCCCAGCGGCTGGCCGGCTGCCCACGTGGCCCGGCAGCGCTGGGCGGGGGTCTGTGCCTGCCGGGCTAGCGAGCTGGGTGGTGCCTCCCCTCCCCTGTGTCCTGGGGGGCGCAGGGCGACGGAGCTCGCCCGGGGGCCACTGAGCACAGCCGTCTCGGCAGCTCCCCCATCTCAGCGCTGTCCCCCCGCAGGCAGCTCCGAGAGCGACCGAGGCAGTGGCCCGGAGGAGGAGGAGGAGGCGGCTGGCCCTGGCAGCGGGCTCCTGGAGGATGTCACCACGCCGCTCACCGAATTCCTGTCCCTCAAGCGGGAAGCTGCCGAGGGGAAGCTCTGCCCCTCGGAGGGAGAGCCCCCCGATGGGAAGGTAAATCTGGGCGCGTCCCCCATCAGGGCCACTCCCTCCCTGTCACTATGGCAACAAGGAGTGTCCCCCCCCATCAGGGCCACTCCCTCCCTGTCACTATGGCAACAAGGAGTGTCCCCCCCCCATCAGGGCCACTCCCTCCCTGTCACTATGGCAACAAGGAGTGTCCCCCCCCATCAGGGCCACTCCCTCCCTGTCACTATGGCAACAAGGAGTGTCCCCCCCATCGGGGCCACTCCCTCCCTGTCACTATGGCAACAAGGAGTGTCCCCCCCCATCAGGGCCACTCCCTCCCTGTCACTATGGCGACAAGGAGTGCCCCCCCCCCATCAGGACCATTCCCTCCCTGACACTATGGCGACAAGGAGTGTCCCCCCCATCAGGACCACTCCCTCCCTGTCACTATGGCAACAAGGTGTGTCTTCCATCAGGGCTACTCCTTCCCTGTCACTATGGCAACAAGGAGTGTCTCCCCCCCCCATCAGGGCAACTCCCTCCCTGTCACTATGGCAACAAGGAGTGTGAAACACAAATGGCCGTGGCCAGGTGTGATGATTCTTGGGGCGCCCTGGACAGCGAGGAGCCTTGTGACCCCACCCCCCCACCCCCGTCTCTCACATGGCTGGGGGGGAGTCTTGCTTGTCCTTAGCTGGGTGTCTGCACCCGCCTGTCAGCCCCCCACGGCCTCTCCTTACCCCGCCCTGCCTGTCCCCGAGCCGAGTTCAGTGTCTGTGCTCAGTCTCCCTGCGTGCCCCCCTTGACTGGCTATGGACGTGGGCATCCGCCGCAGCAGCTTGCTGTGCTCCCGCCCCGCCCTGGCGCAACAGGAAACCCGCTGTCAGTTCTGCCAGGGCACAGGCGTTGGGAGCGCGCGGTGTCACAGCTCACAGGTGGTGCCCACACTTGGCCCCTCGGCTCCTGGGCGGATCCCCCCTCTCCAGTGCGGCAGCCCCTTCTCGGGGAGCCCCCTCCACTGTGGCGACCCTCTGCCCTCAGCCCCCCAAAAACAGCCCCAGTCTCCCAGCAGAGCCTCCAATACCCCCAGCAACAGCCCCTCCCCCGTCCAGTGTCTCTCCCCAGGTAAGAGGGTCACCTGGGCCCCTCTTCTCCGCCTCCCTCCCCGTCCAATGTTCTCCCCTCGCCGGGGTCCCTCTCTGCAGCCCATTGTCTGTCCTCTGGACAGAACCGGCCGTGTCCTCTAAGCAGGGCCAGGTCACCAGGACACCAGACACCCTGGCTCCAACTCTGGGCTGTTCCCTGAAACAACAAACTCCCCCCTCTCCCTTTGTCACATTAAACCAGTAAGGTCCAGGCACTGAGCGCACCCCTGTCTGCAACACCCCCCTTTGAACCCCCAAAACTCCCCACTTCCTCACACGCGGTCAGCGAACACCCACAGCCCCTCACGCAGAGCCTGTGTGGACACTTGGCTCTTCGGGGATACAACCCCTCTAAGCTCTTCCAGCCACGTGTGGGATACATTTTGTTGTGTGCACCGAGGCGGGTGTGAATGTGCACCACCAGGAGAAACGCAAAACCTGGCTGCAGCGCTCTGCTAAGCAGCTGGGCAGGGAACCACCGGAATGTACAATCCAGCTGTGACCCCTCGCGGGCGTGACGGGGGTTCTCGGGTCACACCTGGACCGGCTCTATCAGCTCTGGCCGTGCTCCGGCCCAGGGAGCCATCCAGGGCTCCGCCGTCCCTCTCCTTGGCTCCGCTCACTTTGCCGGCCGTGTGCCAAACCCCCCAGCGGCTTTCGGGTCTCTGCTCCTCTCCCCGGAAGGGGCTTGCTGAGGAGGGAGGGACCCAGGCCTGTGTCTCTGTGGGTCACGGGGGGATGGGCGTGGGCTGGAGCGGGTGTGTGTGTCTGGGATCCTTCAGCCCTGACCGCCCCTTGCTCCGTGACCTGCCCGGACCCCTGGGTGTGGACTCAGGTGGCCAGCCTGAGCATGCCCCCCCCCCAGCTGCACAGTCTCTTCTCCTCCCACGCTCTGCAGCCTAGAGACAGACAGGGCCTGCCCCATGTGCAGCACCTAGTGCAGGGCACCCTGATCCATTGCTGGCAGGGACCCCCAGCCCGGGGGGCTACACAGGCTGTGGGGGGCTGGCTGGGGTCCCCTGTGCATAGCGTCTCCATCGCCAAGGGCGTCTCTCGGAGCCAGTGCCACTGCATGAGTGGGGATCCAAGAGAGTGGATGAAGTGCCTCCTCCCCCCCCAGCAGGGACAGGTCTCCTGCGTCCTTGCCCCCCCATATCCATTAAGCACCCCCCCCCCGCTTGCACTAATCGCTTTGTCTTCTTTCTCCTTCAAACCCCCCCTCCTCCCCTCACATCCCATGTGCCCCTGTGACCTGCTTCTGCTCCCCCCCCCCACTGTCCCCACGGCCTCCCTCTGCCCCGGCTCCTCCCCCGGCTCCCTGCAGCTCTCCGAGTCCCCGCTCCTCTCCGTCATGTCCCACCTCCTCTCCTTCCTGGAGCAGTACGGCCAGCTGCAGCGGCTGCAGGGGCAGGCCGGCGAGTACCGCGCCCGCCTGCGCCGGGAGGAGACCCGGCGCCGCAAGCAGCTGCGGGCGCTGAAGAGGGTCTATCGGCAGCAGGTGCAGGACAAGCTGAGCCTCATCGAGAGCCTGGAGGGCGTCGTCTGCGAGCAGCAGGACGTGCTGGAGACGCTGCACGGTGCGGAGCGCTCGCCCGGCCTGGGGGATGTGCAAGGCCTGGGTGCAGCCAGCTGGGCCCCCCCCCTCTGCCCCTCTGGGCCCCCCCTCTGCCCGGGCCTGGGTGCAGCCAGCTGGGCCCCCCCCTCTGCCCCTTTGGGCCCCCCCTCTGCCCGGGCCTGGGCACCGCCGGCTGGGTTCCCCCTCCACCCCTCCGGGCTGCTCCTCTGGGCCCTCCCTCTGCCTCTCTGGGCCCCCCTTCCCCTTTACTGGGCCCCCCCTCTGCCCCTCTGGGCCCCCCCTCTGCCCGGGCCTGGGTGCCGCCGGCTGGGCTGCCCCTCTGGGCCCCCCTCCCCCTTTGCTGGGCCCCCCCTCTGCCCAGGCCTGGGCACTGCCAGCTGGGGTCCCGCCTTGTCCCATGCAGCTTACACCTTGCTCTTGTGGGGCTGTGTGCAGGTGGCCCCCTGCCTGTGGCCAGAGGGGCTGCAGGGGCTGGGGGTCGCTGGCCACGGCAGTGACGGGGGAACCTGCTGGCACATGGGCAGGGAGGGGGTGGTAATAGGGGGGGTCCTTCACCTCAAGGGCGGGGGCTGCCCAACCCCCTTCCGGTGGCTGTGGCTGGCGGGTCTCGGCGCCGGGTGGCCGCCCCTGGAGGGCTGAGCAGGTCCAGCGGCCCTCGTGGGCAGCCCAGGGGGAGTCCAAGCACTGAGTCCTGGAGCCAAAGTGGCAGGGACCCCGTTCTGCTGGAGGGAGATTCCCCGTCTGCAGTGCACCAGTGAACCCCAACTCGCCCATCCCCCACTGATCCGTCCAGCCAGCCAGCCCACCCGCCCCTCCACTCCAGCCAATACACCATCCACCCACCCAACACGCCGACCCATCCCCTCTCCTTCCAACACCCCAGCTAGGGACAGTACATGGGGGTTACGTGAATAGTCAAGTAACCGCGTGAATTCGTATCGGTGAGTCGACTGGTCTATAGTCCCCGGGTGTGGGGCTGGCAGCCAGTGCGCTCCGGCCCCACTCCCAAGGAGTCTCCCTGCCACTCGGCACGGGGGGCTGGCGGGAGCTGGTCTGCGAGGGGACCCAGTTTAAAAACCAGCTCCCCACGTGGACCAGCTGCCTGTGGCCCAGTGCTGCTGCCTCTGATCCAGCGGCAGCAGCGCAGGGTGGCAGCAGCCCCTGTCTGGGGCGGGGAGCATCTGTAGCATGAACCTATAAGCGTTTGCTTATCAGAGAATCGCTTCATGGACTGCAGTTACATCCCCACCCCCGAGCACTCGGCCTGCAGGTTCGTTCTGTGCCGGGCTGCGTCGGGCTGCCCCGTGGGCGTCCCAGGCCTGACCGCCCGTCCCCTGCTCCCCAGGCGTGACGCCGCCCTCCGCCAGCCCCCTGCGCCTGCCCGTGGGCCCCGTGGGCGTTCACCGGCTGGTGGAGTCCATCAGCACCCTGCAGGGGGAGCGGGCCGGGCTGCTGGAGGACCTGGCCGGCTTGCGGCAGCAGCTGGAAGCCGGCGAGAAGGAGAAGCAGCAGCTGGTGGGGAGCTTTGGCCAGCAGGTGAGAGCCAGGGCAGGTGGGTGCCCCAGGGCTGGCAGGCGAGAGCCGGGGCTGGTGGGTGCCCCAGGGCTGGCAGGCGAGAGCCGGGGCTGGTGGGTGCCCCAGGGCTGGCAGGCGAGAGCCGGGGCTGGTGGGTGCCCCAGGGCTGGCAGGCGAGAGCCGGGGCTGGTGGGTGCCCCAGGGCTGGCAGGCGAGAGCCGGGGCTGGTGGGTGCCCCAGGGCTGGCAGGCGAGAGCCGGGGCTGGTGGGTGCCCCAGGGCTGGCAGGCGAGAGCCGGGGCTGGTGGGTGCCCCAGGGCTGGCAGGCGAGAGCCGGGGCTGGTGGGTGCCCCAGGGCTGGCAGGCGCCCCAGGATAGACAGGCAAGACTCAGGGCCGGCGGGCGGGCGGGCGGGAGCCAGCGCTGGTAGGAGACACCCAGGGCGCGTAATTACACCAGGGCCAGCAGACTCCCCAGGGCCAGGACGATGCAGCCGGCAGGGCGGGGAACCCAAGGGAGGAGACGCCTCTCGTGGGGCATGTGGGGCAGGGAGAACGAGTCCCTGGGAACCCGGGGTGAACCCCTGGCCTTTCCGCTCCCCAGCACGGGCCCTGGGCCGGAGCCAGAGGGGAACCCTGTGTGGCCCTGCTGCCGTGGGCCTTGCGCCAGCAGCCTGCCCCGCTGCCCTGCCCCACACCCATCCATGGGCAGTGCCTGTGGGGCCTGACGCCTGCGCTGCCTCCCCAGGTCCAAGAGCTGAAGCAGCAGATTGAGGAGCGAGAGGAGGAGCTGATGCGGCTGCGCATGGGGATGGTGAGGAAACAGGACCCCCTCTGCCCCCCGGCCCCTCTGGCCCCTGGCCCCAGCCCCTCTGCCCCCGGTCCTCTGCCTCCTGCCCCCCAACCCCTCTGCCTCCAGCCCCTCTGCCTCCTGCCCCCCCGGCCCCTCTGCCCCCCGGCCCCTCTGCCTCCTGCCCCCCCAGCCCTTCTGCCTCCAGCCCCTCTGCCTCCAGCCCCCCGGCTCCTCTGCCTCCAGCCCTTCTGCCTCCAGCCCCTCTGCCTCCTGCCCCCCCGGCCCGTCTGCCTCCCGGCCCCTCTGCCTCCTTCCCCCAGCCCCTCTGCTGCCCCCCCACCAGCCCTGGCCATTCTACCTTCCCCAGCCCCTCCGTCTCTCAGTCCCCCGGCCCCTCTGCCTTCCTCTCTGACACTCCACCTGCCAAGCCCACCCATTGCACCTCCTCCACTGTCTCCCACCACCCCTGTGCTCCCTGCCCCTCTCCCCTACCGCCCTGCGGGGAGGAAGATGGGGAAGAGGAGGGAGGCCCAGAGAGGGAAGCAGGCCGGGGGGTGGGGGCACAATGCAGATCCAAGGGCAGCGTTTGTGGGGGGGCGCTGAGGCTCCCGGGAGCAGTGTGGGGGGGGGGCTGAGGCACCGAGCTCCCCGCCCCTTCCCCAGTAACACCCCTTCCCGCAGGGGGTGACGGATTCGGAGAAGCGGATCCACAACCTGACGGTGGAGAACGAGGGGCTGAAGCAGAGTCTGGGCGTCACCCAGGGGCTCCTGCAGCAGCTGGCAGCCGTGTCTGCCCAGCCCAGCGCCGCCCTGGCCGAGGTGAGCCTGGCCCCGCCCCTCCCCGCCCGGCGCCTGGCCCCGCCCCCTCCCAGTGCCTAGCCCAATCCCCTGCCCAGCCCAGCGCCGCCCTGGCCGAGGTGAGCCTGGCCCCGCCCCTCCCTGCCCGGCGCCTGGCCCCGCCTCCTCCCAGTGCCTAGCCCAACCCCCTGCCCAGCCCAGCGCCGCCCTGGCCAAGGTGAGCCTGGCCCCGCCCCTCCGGCTGGCCCCTCCCCCCTCCCCCTCCCAGTGCCTAGCCCAACCCCCTGCCCAGCCCAGCGCCGCCCTGGCCGAGGTGAGCCTGGCCCCGCCCCCCCCTCCTCCGGCCGGCCCCGCCCCTCCCCGTGCCTAGCCCAACCCCCTGCCCAGCCCAGCGCCGCCCTGGCCGAGGTGAGCCTGGCCCCGCCCCCTCCCAGTGCCTAGCCCCACCCCCTGCCCAGCCCAGCGCCGCCCTGGCCCAGGTGAGCCTGGCCCCGCCCCTCCTCTGGCCAGCCCCGCCCCTCCCCCTCCCTACCCCACCCCCTGCCCAGCCCAGCGCCGCCCTGGCCGAGGTGAGCCTGGCCCCGCCCTTGCTCCGCCCCTGCCCCGCCCAGTGCCTAGCCCAACCCCCTGCCCAAGGTGAGCCTGGCCCCACACCTGTCCTGACCAGCCCCGCCCCTGTCCCGGCCAGCCCCGCCCCTCCCCACCCAGTGCCTAGCACAACCCCCTGCCCAGCCTAGTGCTGCCTGGCCGAGGTGAGCCCGGCTTGCTCCTGCCCCGTCCCTACTCCACCCCCTGCCAGCGCCACAGTGACTCCTAGGGCCCCCCTGCCCGTACTCGGCTCAAGGGTTCTGTCTGGTCCCCGCCCTTTGTCTTCAGTGCAGTTATTCTCCCCCCAGCCTCCCCCTCCCCCACAAAGCAGGGCAGTGCTGGCTTCCCCATCACGCAGAGGGGAAACTGAGGCACGAGTTTACCCCAACTTCACACAGGCCATCTCCGTGGTGCGGGGACTTGAACACAGGTTCCTGGCGCGGAGCCCTGGCCCGTGGGCTCTCCGAAGGGGACGGGCTCTGCCGCCTGCCGCCGCAGGCTCTGGTGCTGCGGGAACCAGGGCCCCGGGCTGCATTCACACATGCAGCGCTCCAGGGAGGCCAGGCTGGCTGGGTGGCTGAGGAGCCTGCGGCAGGTATGGCCCTGGCCCTGTAACCGCCCCGCCCCGCCCAGGAGAACGAGGGCCTGCGGTCCGCCGTGCAGCGCCTGGAGACCTCGCTGCAGCAGAAGGTGGAGGAGCTGGTGCGGCTGGAGGGGCAGCGCAGCGCTCTGCAGTGGCGGAAGGAGGAGGAGGTGCACAGGCTGGACGAGCGCATCCGGGAGCTGCAGCTGGCACTGGAGACCCAGCGGAACCGGCCCCCAGACGTGCAGGTGAGCCCTGCTCCGGGCCAGCCACTCGGGCCGCAGTTTGCCCTTTGGCCACTAGGGGGCAGGCGCCTCCTGTCCTGTAGCACACGTGGGTGCAAGTCTGGTTCCCCCAGCAGGGGGCAGTGGTGCGTACGTGTGCACACAAACGCAGGTGACGGTGACACACACACACACTTGCAAGGGACAGTCTCACACAGATACTGGACACACACATATATTGGTCTGGTTCCCCCAGCAGGGGGCAGTGGTGCGTACGTGTGCACACAAACGCAGGTGATGGTGACACACACACACACACTTGCAAGGGACAGTCTCACACAGATACTGGGGACACACGTATATTGGTCTGATTTCCCCAGCAGGGGGCAGTGGCGTGTGCTCACGCAAGCACACACACAGATACGCGCACACACACACACACATACAGATCTGATACCCTCATCGGGGGGCAGTGGCGTGTGCTACCATGCGCGCGCACACGCACAGACACACACGCATGCACACACATTCGTGGAGGTCTGATACCCCCAGCAGGGAGCTGTGGTCTGTGCTTGAGCGCACACACACGTGACGTAGTGGGGCCGTGCTGTGTGCTCTATAACCCAGTGGGGTATGGGGGTGCCTTGCTGGTTGCTGGGCTTGGGCAGTGGGTGACTCCACTGGTGGCTATTTGTAGCACGGCCTGGGTCTCACAACCTGTTCGACAGGTCGCCTCCCAGGGAAAGAGACAAAGGGAGGAAGGTGGAGACCAGCCCCTGTCTGGGGGGCAGGGCTGGAAGAGCGCTTTACTTTCTGTCTGGGAAGCAGGGGAGAAGGGGCTAGGGAGGGGAGCTGGGATTGTAGGGCCCAGCCACCCCCAATCTCAAGGGGGGGCCCTGAGGCCTCCTAGCCCCAGTTCCTGTAACCAGATTGCATCTGTGCTGGGCTGTATCTTGGAGAAGCAATAAACTCCCTCTGTGCTACTGGCTGGCGGAGTCTGTTCGTGCCACGACGGGGGTGCAGGAGACGGGGGACCCCCAACGCGCCGTCACAACACACGCACAGACACATGCGTACAG
This sequence comes from Pelodiscus sinensis, assembly GCF_052426305.1. Taxonomy (NCBI): domain Eukaryota; kingdom Metazoa; phylum Chordata; order Testudines; family Trionychidae; genus Pelodiscus; species Pelodiscus sinensis. The sequence continues at coordinate 2,829,609 of NC_143053.1, forward strand.
GTCTGATACTCCCAGGAGGGGGCAGTGGTGCACACGCATTCACACAAACGTAGGGGACAGTAACACACATCCACACACTTGCAGGGGACAGTCTCTCTCTCTCTCTCACACACACACACACACACACACACACACACACACACACACACACAGAGGACAGTGACACGCATATATTGGTCCGATTTCCCCAGCAGGGGGCAGTGGTGCAAATGCATGTGTGGACACGTGTGTGTACACATACACAGAAATGCAGGACACACACACACACACACACACACATACATATATTGGTCTGATTTCCCCAGCAGGGGACAGTGGCGCACACACACACGCGCGTGTGGAGGGGACAGACCCACCCGCCCCCCGATCTGCTCACCTCACTCCGCAGCCCCTCACCCCGCCCCCCGTTCTCTCCTCCTCAGTACGTGACCAAAATGGTGGAGGTGGAGGTGGAGTCGCCTGCAGCCCGACGGGCCCTGGCGGAGGCCGAGGAGCGAAACCGGGGGCTGCGGGAGCAGCTGTCCAGCCAGGGCGCGCGGTGCCAGCGGCTGGCGGAGCAGCTGCAGGGCTCGGAGGAGGTGGCGGCCGGGCTGCGGCACAAGGTGATCAGGATTCGAACCCATGGCCCAGCAGGCAGAACCCCTTTGCGGCCAGCGAGATCCCTCCAGGGGTGGCTGCTGTGGCACAGGGGGGCCCAGTTGGGCATCCTGGTAGCCCAATATCTCTGCCCCTCCGGAAAGCGGGCGCAGGTCCCCTGGGGCCGGGTCTGGTGGGTGGGGGGGAATGGAGCCCCCCCCAGAGCCCCGTCCCTCCCTTGCTGCCCCAGGCCAGGGGGGCCGACGAGCCGGCTGGCGACTGAGGGTCTCCCCTGCAGATCTCTGCCTACGAGGGGGAGATGGCCCAGCTGCGGGGGCAGCTGCTGCAGGAAATCAGCCACCTGGAGGCCCAGAAGGAGGCGGCCGTCCAGGAGGCCACGGAGTGCTCGGAGCAGCAGCTGGAGCAGCTCCGGGAGCAGCTGGCAGGTACCCTGGGCAGCAGAGCCCAGCCGGGGGAGCGGATCCTGGGGCAGGCAGGGCGGGGGGGTTGGCTAGGGGCTGGGCTAGGCGGATAGGGGAGACTGGCTAGGCGCTGGCGGCGGGTGCTAGCTGGGGGCCGGGCGGGGGGCTGGTGCAGGGCTGGGCAGAGGGGACTGGCATGGGGCTGGGCGAGGACTAGCCAGGGACGGGTTGGGAGGGCGGCACTGGCTGGACCAGGGCTCCTCAACTTGGGAAGCCCCGGCCGGGGGCCACAGGGACACACCCAGCACATGCCGAGGGCCGCGACTTAAGCGTGGTGGCATAGACATGCAAATATATATGCAAATCTATGCAAATAGCTTCGTTCACGCTGACAGGCATGAGTGCAGAGGTTAAGGCCAGAGTGCACGACGCGCAGGCCCCATTTCAGTGCAGCATCTGCCCCCTCCACCCCCGTGACAGCGCCGGGAACGAGCAACGACCGTCCGGGAACGGAAGCACGAAAACCACCGTTTTATCGGCTCCTGTTTTGTTGGGCTCCCACCGGTGGGCTGCGTGTTGGGTAGCCCTGACCGAGGGGCTGGGCGGGGGGGGGCTGGTAGGGCCGGGCGGAGGGGACCGGCAAGGGGCTGCTGCTGAGGGCGCTGCCCCTGCTCTCTGCTCCCCGCAGGGGTCCAGAGCCGCCTGGCTGCGCTGCAGCCCCTCCTCACGGGCATGAAATCGAGCTACGGCAGCCTGCGCAGCCAAGTGCGCGACTTCTCCCAGTTCTACGAGGCGGCCATCAGGGAGGCCAGGAGCCAGGTGGGGCTGGTGGGGCAGGCAGGGCAGCCCCAGGGGGAGAAGTGGGGCTGGGGGGGCAGGCAGGGCAGCCCCTGGGGGAGAAGTGGGGCTGGGGGGGCAGGCAGGGCAGCCCCTGGGGGAGAAGTGGGGCTGGGGGGAGGGAGCTGCTGGGGCAGGCAGGGCAGCCCCTGGGGGAGAAGTGGGGCTGGGGGGAGGGAGCTGGTGGGGCAGGCAGGGCAGCCCCTGGGGGAGAAGTGGGGCTGGGGGGAGGGAGCTGGTGGGGCAGGCAGGGCAGCCCCAGGGGGAGAAGTGGGGCTGGGGGGAGGGAGCTGCTGGGGCAGGCAGGGCAGCCCCTGGGGGAGAAGTGGGGCTGGGGGGAGGGAGCTGGTGGGGCAGGCAGGGCAGCCCCTGGGGGAGAAGTGGGGCTGGTGGGGCAGGCAGGGCAGCCCCTGGGGGAGAAGTGGGGCTGGGGGGAGGGAGCTGGTGGGGCAGGCAGGGCAGCCCCTGGGGGAGAAGTGGGGCTGGGGGGAGGGAGCTGGTGGGGCAGGCAGGGCAGCCCCTGGGGGAGAAGTGGGGCTGGGGGGAGGGAGCTGCTGGGGCAGGCAGGGCAGCCCCTGGGGGAGAAGTGGGGCTGGGGGGAGGGAGCTGGTGGGGCAGGCAGGGCAGCCCCTGGGGGAGAAGTGGGGCTGGGGGGAGGGAGCTGGTGGGGCAGGCAGGGCAGCCCCTGGGGGAGAAGTGGGGCTGGGGGGAGGGAGCTGCTGGGGCAGGCAGGGCAGCCCCAGGGGGAGAAGTGGGGCTGGGGGGAGGGAGCTGCTGGGGCAGGCAGGGCAGCCCCTGGGGGAGAAGTGGGGCTGGGGGGAGGGAGCTGCTGGGGCAGGCAGGGCAGCCCCTGGGGGAGAAGTGGGGCTGGGGGAGGGAGCTGGTGGGGCAGGCAGGGCAGCCCCAGGGGGAGAAGTGGGGCTGGGGGGAGGGAGCTGCTGGGGCAGGCAGGGCAGCCCCTGGGGGAGAAGTGGGGCTGGGGGGAGGGAGCTGGTGGGGCAGGCAGGGCAGCCCCTGGGGGAGAAGTGGGGCTGGTGGGGCAGGCAGGGCAGCCCCTGGGGGAGAAGTGGGGCTGGGGGGAGGGAGCTGCTGGGGCAGGCAGGGCAGCCCCAGGGGGAGAAGTGGGGCTGGGGGTGCTGGGGGGAGGGGGCGGGGCAGCCCATCCAGGGAAGGGAGGCAGTGTCCCCTTGCCCCCGCCTGCTCCCCCAGCCCGGCAGCAGCGGGGGTTCAAGGGGGTGCCCTGTGCCCCAGGTGTGCCGGGCGGCGGGCGAGGCGGCGGAGGCCAGCCAGGGCCTGCTGGAGAAATACCAGCGGGAGGTGCGGCTGCGGGAGAAGTACCACGCCCAGCTGCTGGAGCTGAAAGGTGCTGGGGGGGGAGGGGAGGGGAGGGGCCTGGATTCGGGGGGGGGGGGCTCTGGCCAGAGTTGGAGGGGCCCCACCCTCACCTGCCAGAGGGCCCGGGTTGGGTACAGCTCGTGTTTCATTGGCTGAGCAGCTGTGTGGGAGGAGCCACGGCTCCGTGCTCCGCCTCCTGCTCCCCGGGGTTCACACTCGCGGGAGCAGCCCCCGTGGCACCCACTGGCGTGTCCTGGCTCTGGCCCCAGGGCTCCGTGAGCCACCCGTGGCCCTGCCCAGGGTTCGGGCACCTGCGCCAATCCCCGAAGGGGGCTGAGCCCAGGAGGGTCCCCCCAAGGGCCCTCAACCACGAACAGAGACCCCTCCCCAAATCCCCAGGGGTCAGCGTGGCCTGTGGTGTGCCAGGCGCCCTGGGCACTGGGGGGCTGGGCTGCAGCCTGGCGCACCCCCGGCTGTCCCTGGCAGGGGGCTCCGGTCTCCAGGGCGGCCCCCGGCGTGACGCTGCGTCTCCCCCCAGGGCACATCCGGGTGCTGTGCCGCATGAAGCCGGTGACGGAGGCGGACCGGCGGGAGGGGGAGGTGAGCACGGCTGTGAGCACGGAGCCCGGCAGCCACAGCGCCGTCACCGCCCGCTACAAGGGCAAGGAGAGGACCTTCGACCTGGACAGGGTCTTCCTGCCGGAGGCCACGCAAGAGGAGGTGACCTGCCACCCGACCCCTCCCGGCCGGCCTGGGCTCCCTGGCCTGGCCACCCTAGCGCCCAACCCCCAGGCAGTGGCAGCCGGGGCCCCAGGGACGTCCTGGCAGTGCTGGCTGGTGTCTGGGCTGCGTCCGAGCCACCCCCCGCCTGTTTCTCTGCCCCACGCCAGGCCTGGTTACTTGGTGCCATGTCTGCTCTCCCCTTGGAACTGGGGCCCATGGGCATCTTCCCCTCAGAGCGGCGGGGCTATGCCGGACTGTGCAGGCAGACACTTGCTTCTCCCTGCCCCTCGTGCCCGGGCCAGGGCTGCTGTGCCCCTAGCCATGCCAGTGCTGAGCTCTGTCCCGGGCACTCCCAGCGATTGGGACTCTAGTGCGGGTGTGGGGAGGGCTCCCCGGAAGAGCTGTGTTACCCTAGAGCTGCCATGGGGAGTGGTCCGGGGCTGCTGGCCGTGCCCAACGGGCATGAGGGGGCTTGTCGGGGGGCAGAACCTGGAGCAATCCAGAATGCTGGGCGGAGGAGAGTGGCGCTGGAACGTAGTGTACCGGAGCCCTGGGGAGATGGAGCCTCCTGGAATGCCGGAGGGAACTGGGGGACTCCGGAATGCTGGGGGGCGGCACGGGAGAGCCCCAGGGCACAGGGAGGGGAGGCATTCTAGAGCAACTGGGGGAGTGGCAGAGGGGAGAGAAGCAATCTAGAAACCGGAGCGTGCCAGAACAGCGCTGGCACTGGGGAGCAGCGGAGGAGCACACAAATTCTAGACCGCTGGGCAGGATGGGTTCTAGATCAGGATGCAGGGCAGGTTGTTCTAGATCAGTGGCTCGGGTGGCACCTTCTAGCGTGGCCTGTGTCGGGTGTTCTAGGGCAGCGCGAGCATTCTGCAGCGAAACACGTGCTGCAGGGGTCTAGAGCCGTGCCTGGCCTCCTGCTCCAGAACGGCACCGGCTCTAGTGCTCCATGCAAGTGTCTGCAGGACAGATGTTCTAGAGAATTGTCTGGGGAGGGGAGGTTTTGTGCAACGGCTTGCTGAAGGTTGGAACCTGCGATGGGGGTTGTAGATTTTTAAGCCGCATTCTCGCTCGCAGTGCGGCATCTTGGCAATCCCAGACACGGGAGGGGTGGTTTTGGACCGCATGTGGGGGTGACATGGAGCATTCTCCAAAGACATGTCGGCTGCGTATGGGAGCAGTGTAAATTGACGGGTGACAGAATGTTCCAGGACACAGCGTAGGGCATAGGACTTCCAGTGTGCGGGTGGGGCAGGGGGTTCTAGAGCTGTGTGAATGGATTAGCTATTCTAGAGGAGGATGTGTGGGTGGACTGTTCTAGAGCAGGGTGTGGAGTGACTGCTCGAGAGCATAGTGTGTATGGACTATTCTAGACTTGCGTGTGTTGTATTTGAGAGTGGTATATGGACAGCCTCGTGTGGAGTGTGGTGTATATGGACTGTTCTAGAGCAGCGTGAGGACTGGCTGTTCTAGATCACCGTGCGTTGTTTTCCAGCGGTGGTCGGGAGGGGACAGTGTTCTAGACTGTCACATGAGGTGACGGTTCTAGAGTGGCGAGTGCTGTTCTAGGTCAGTGCATGTGAAGGGGAGGGTTCTAGAGCGGCACATGGGGTGACTGTTCTGCAGCAGCACGTGTGGCGACTCCTAGAGCGGCGTGTGGGGGTGCTGCTCCAGAGGAGGGTGCGGCCAGGGGTGGATATAGGGCAGGGCGAGCGGGGCGGCCGCCCCGGGCCCCGCGCTGCAAGAAGCCCCGCGCATGCGCCGTCTCAAGGGGGGGCCCTGCAAAATTGTGCTGCCCTGGGCCCCGCAAAATCCTCACCTGGCCCTGGGTGCGGCTCACCGTTCCAGAGCAGCAGCAGGGGATGCGGCGTTCTAGGGCGCCGGGCGGTGGTGCTCCCGGTCTGGCGGAGCACCCGGGGGCGCACGGCTGCAGGGGAGCTCCAGGCACTGCCCCAGCAGGGAAAGGCTCCTTCATTCTGCACAGATCTTTCCACCCGGCGCTTTGTGACCCCTTGATCCCCAGGTGCCTAGCCAGGGACGGGACCCTGGAGCTCCTCCCGGACCGCCAGAGCCATGCGTGCCAGGGCCGCAGGTAACTGGCTTTCCCCTCGCACGGCCGGCAGCCTCAGCCCCCTGGCCCCCCTCCCAGCACTCACCCCGCCTGCTCGGGGCCCCCCTGCACTGTGCCCCTCCCCCCACACTCCGCGGCCTGTCCCGACACGGCAGACTCTGCACCCCCACCGGGACACGGGTCTCTCGGCCCCTGTGACGCCCGCCTGCCTGCCCCCGCTCAGGTCTTCCTGGACATTGAGCCCCTCGTCCTGTCCTGCCTGGACGGCTACAACGTCTGTATCTTCGCCTACGGGCAGACCGGCTCGGGGAAGACCTACACCATGGAGGTAGGGGGGGCCGGGACCGGGGGTCAGTCTGGCTTGGCCTGGGGTGTTAGCCCTGTGGGGGGTGAGCTCTGTAGGCAGAGAGGACCCCCCCTCACTTAGCCCCCTGCTTTTCTGGGAGGGCGGGCGCTGGGGTGGAGGAATGGAGAGTCCCGCCCTGCCCCCCAGGCCTAGAACCCCTGGAGCCATGAGACTCCTGCTGCCCCCGCCAGTCACCTGCTCTCGGGAGCTGGGCTGCGGGGAATGAGCCGGGGGTGTCCACCCACGTGGGGGTGTTTGGAGCTGCCTGGGAGCACAGGGGGTTTGGGGCAGCGGAGCCCAGCCTGCACACTCCTACACGCGGTGCACACACGTGTTCTGTGGGCAGTGACATATGCACACACACACGTGCACACGTGTCCTGGTGGGCACGATGGATGCGCGCACACATGCACCCGTGTGCCAGTGGCTGCACACACTCTCGTACGAGTGACAGCCACGAAGGCGATCCTGACACGTGTGGGCACACGGGTGCACAAGTGCCCTACAGGGAGGAGGGGCCCAGGTTGATTGAGTCCCCTGGGCATGGGCTGCCCTGCTGCAAGGGGCCCTGGGTGGAGCCTGACTCTGAAAGCTGTAACGGGCGAGGCCGTGGGCCCCGGGCCCCAGGCAGGCGTGGGAGCTGGGCGGGCGGGGGGCCTCCAGATTGATGGGGATCTCCCACACTGCGAGGGCTCCCACCTAAGCCTGAGGCCCCATCTCATGTCTGGCTCCAGGGTGTCCCCGAAGACCCTGGCATAAACCAGCGGGCGCTGCAGGCGCTGTACCGGGAGATGGAGGCCCGGGCGGGGCTGTGGGCGTACTCGGTGAGCCTCAGCATGGTGGAGATCTACAACGAGGTGATCCGGTAAGAGGGGCCCCCCAAGCCTGCCCCTGCGCACAACTGTGCCCTCGCCCGCCCGCTCCCGGGCACCGCCCCGAGTACAGCCGCCTGCCACTCGGCCTCTCCTGCCACCCCGGAGCCCAGCATGAACTGGGGGCACCCAGTGCCGATTGACAGGACCCCAGGGTGCACTAGGGGGTGTGGTGCTATAGGGGGCGCTCAGCACACTCAGCTGTAGGGGGCTGTGATGTAGTGGGGGGCTGTCCACAAGCTGGTCGCTATTCTTGGGCTGTGGGTGACCCCTACTGGCCTGCGTCTGTAAACACTGTCCGGGGGCTTTGCCCTGAGGACCCTCAGATCACGTAGTCCATGGCCCAACTGGTCCTCACCTGTCCAGGGAAGGGGTCTGAACAAAGGAAGGGGGTGGTTTGGAGAAGGGCAGTTTTTGGCTGGGAAAACATGAAGAGGAGACTAAGCTGAGTACTGGGGGTTCAGGGGCCTGTGGATCCCTCCCTAAGGGGGCTGAGGCTGCCGGCCCCTCACTCCGATGCCCACATGGAACCGGGGCTGTGCCGTACCTCGCAGAACCAATAAACCCTCCATATTCTACTGGCTGGCGGAGTCTCATCTTGCTGCAGACGGAGTGCAGGGTCGGGGGATACCCGATGTGCCGCCATAGGGGCGCTCAGCACAAATCGAGAAGAGCCGCACTAGGGGGCGTGGTGCTGTAGGGGGCGCTCAGCACAGATTGAGAAGCGCCGCACTAGGGGGCGTGGTGCTGCAGGGGGCGCTCAGCACCGATTGAGAAGAGCCGCACTAGGGGGCGTGGTGCTGCAGGGGGCGCTCAGCACTGATTGAGAAGAGCCGCAGTAGGCGGCGTGGTGCTGCAGGGGGCGCTCAGCACAGATTGAGAAGAGCCGCACTAGGGGGCGTGGTGCTGTAGGGGGCGCTCAGCACAGATTGAGAAGAGCCGCACTAGGGGGCGTGGTGCTGCAGGGGGCGCTCAGCACAGATTGAGAAGAGCCGCACTAGGGGGCGTGGTGCTGTAGGGGGCGCTCAGCACAGATTGAGAAGAGCCGCACTAGGGGGCGTGGTGCTGCAGGGGGCGCTCAGCACAGATTGAGAAGAGCCGCACTAGGGGGCGTGGTGCTGCAGGGGGCGCTCAGCACTGATTGAGAAGAGCCGCACTAGGGGGCGTGGTGCTGCAGGGGGCGCTCAGCACAGATTGAGAAGAGCCGCACTAGGGGGCGTGGTGCTGCAGGGGGAGCTCAGCACAGATTGAGAAGAGCCGCACTAGGGGGCGTGGTGCTGCAGGGGGCGCTCAGCACAGATTGAGAAGCGCCGCACTAGGGGGCGTGGTGCTGTAGGGGGCGCTCAGCACCGATTGAGAAGAGCCGCACTAGGGGGCGTGGTGCTGCAGGGGGCGCTCAGCACAGACTGAGAAGAGCCGCACTAGGGGGCGTGGTGCTGTAGGGGGCGCTCAGCACAGATTGAGAAGAGCCCCACTAGGGGGCGTGGTGCTGTAGGGGGTGCTCAGCACAGATTGAGAAGAGCCCCACTAGGGGGCGTGGTGCTGCAGGGGGCGCTCAGCACAGACTGAGAAGAGCCGCACTAGGGGGCGTGGTGCTGTAGGGGGCGCTCAGCACAGACTGAGAAGAGCCGCACTAGGGGGCGTGGTGCTGCAGGGGGCGCTCAGCACAGACTGAGAAGAGCCGCACTAGGGGGCGTGGTGCTGCAGGGGGCGCTCAGCACAGACTGAGAAGAGCCGCACTAGGGGGCGTGGTGCTGCTGGAGATGCAGATTTAAGGAGAAAACTGAAACTGGGGCCTGGTCAAATCCCAGCTGCGCCGAATCCCTGCTGCCTCCTTCCATTGTCCTGCTGGTTTCAGCTGCATCCCGGACTCCTCTCCCCTTGTGCCAAGCGGCTGTTGAGGGTGGCTGTGCCGCCCCACACCAGAGGTGGCTGCATTTCCCCGGCGAGGGCAGTGCTTGTCCGGACGACTTGCCAAGTCCTTAGTATTCCTCTTCCCTAGGCCTGGACTCCCCAGGCCGGTCCTCTGCCCTCGCAGCCCTGTCTGCGGCTGAACCCGTCTCAGCAGCCAGGCCCAGCCGCAGTGTCTCTCCGCCCTGCAGGGATCTGCTCGGGAAGGAGCCGCAGGAGAAGCTGGACGTGAAGCTGAACCCAGACGGGAGCGGGCAGCTCCATGTGCCGGGGCTGACCAGCGTGGAGGTGCAGGGGCTCCGGGAGATCCGAAAGGTGCCAGGGGACAGTGCAACGCCAGATAGAGCCGTGGGCTCTGGAGGGGGCGGGGCATGGTGGGCGGAGCTCAAAGGGGCGGGGTCAGTGCTCCAGGGCCCCTACATTGTGCTTGGAGCAGCGCTCCCCTGGTGTCTCGGCTTGGGTGTGCGACTGCGTCTTGGAGATGGGGCTGGGGGCTGCGAGGGTCTTCCTGGCTCCCCCCCCCCCCCCGCTGGCTCAGTCCCTCAACCTTTGGGTTTGGCCCAGATGCTGTCGCTGGGGAAGAGGAACCGGGCAACCTCCTGCACCAACATGAATGAGCACAGCTCCCGGTCCCACGCCCTGCTCACCGTCACCTTCACTGGCACCAACTGCAGCACTGGCACCAAGACCTCAGGTACTGCCGGCCGGCTCCCGGCCCGGCCCACCTCGCCCCCTGCCGGCTCCCGGCCCGCCCCGCCTCTCCCCCTGTGTCCTCACAGACACACCTCCTGTGCTGGGAGGGTCTAGCAAGTGGGGTCCCCGGGGGGGGGGCTGGTTTGGGACCGGTTCTGTTCAGTGTCTTCATCCAGGAGTTAGATATGGGCACAGGGAGGACGCTTAGGAAGTTTGCAGCTGATCCCAAGCTGGGAGGGGTTGCGAGTGCTTTGGAGGAAGGGTCAGAATTCAGAACGATCTGGACCAACTGGAGCAAGAGCTGGAGGGAAACGGGCTGACGTGTAACAAGGGCAAATGCAAAGTGCTGCACGGAGGAAGGACCAGTCCGTGTCACACACAGAACGGGAAGCGACGGTCTAGGAAGGAGTCCGGCAGAAAGGGATCTAGGGGGCAGACTGGACCACAGATTAATGAGTCAACAGCGTGATGCTGTTGCAAAAAACCCAAACCTGATTCTGGGCTGCACGAAGAGGAGTGAGACCCGAGAAGTCGTTCTCCCCCTCCACTCTGCGCTGGTTAGGCCTCAGCTGGAGCATTGTGTCCAGGTCTGGGCACCGCATTGCAGGAAAGATGTGGAGAGACTGGAGAGGGTCCAGAGAAGAGTGAAAACAACGATACAAGGTCTAGAGAACGTGCACTGTAAGGGCAGGTTGAAAGAATTGGGCTTGTTCCGTTTAGAGAAGAGAAGACTGAGGCTACATTTACACTGCCAGGTTATTTTGAAATACCTGCGGAAGTACCGATCTCGAGAGACGCGCCCTCCTCCTCACGCGCAGCCATTCTTACTTGGGAATAACCAGCCGCTGATTCCAAAACAGCAGGCTGGGTTGTGTGGCCGCTCGCGTTGTTATTTGGAATGAGGGGAGTTATTTCATAGAATCATAGGACTGGAAGGGACCTCGAGAGGTCATCGAGTCCAGCCCCCCGCCCTCAAGGCAGGACCAAGCTCCGTCTACACCATCCCTGACAGATGTCTATCTAACCTGTTCTTAAATATCTCCAGAGAGGGAGATTCCACCACCTCCCTTGGCAATTTATTCCAATATTTGACCACCCTGACAGTTAGGAATTTTTTCCTAATGTCCAATCTAAACCTCCCCTGCTGCACTTTAAGCCCATTACTCCTTGTCCTGTCCTCAGAAACCAAGAGGAACAAATTTTCGCCTTCCTCCTTGTGACACCCTTTTAGATATTTGAAAACCGCTATCATGTCCCCCCTTCATCTTCTTTTTTCCAAACTAAACAAGCCCAGTTCATGAAGCCTGGCTTCATAGGTCATGTTCTCTAAACCTTTAATCATTCTTGTCGCTCTTTCGAAGCAACTCCCCTGTGTAGACGTGCCCCAAGAAGGCACATGACAGGGCCACTGATGGAGGAAGGGCCCAGTGATTTAAAAGGGCCCAGGGGTCCTGGCAGCAGCTGGAGCCCTAGGCCCTGTGAATGGCCTCTGGAGCCCTGCACAGCAGGTTTTGGGCACTGGGGCACCCCTGAAGGGCTGGCTGGCTGGCACAGGCTAGCCCCAGTCCTGCCCCTTCTGGGAGCACGGAGCCGGGCTCCCTCCTCCCTTGCCCAGGGGCCTGGACCTAGAAGGGTGTTGCAAGGCGGAGGATGAAGAGACGGGAGCTGGAATCTGGCTCCTCCCCCTTTGTGGGGCAGTGACGGCAAAAGGCCACCAGGGGGCAGCGCTAGATGCGGTTCAGTTCTGGGGGCCCAATGCTCGCTGGAGAGGGAGGAGGGGGTCTGGTGGGTGGGCAGGGAGGGGCTGCGGCTCCCCCGGGGGCCCCTTTCTGGCAGAGCCACCTCTGCCGGGCTCCCCAGAGCCGCCGTCCCGTCCCGCCACAGCCCGGACTCTCTCTCATGTCTCCGGCACCCCAGGGAAGCTGAACCTGGTGGACCTGGCGGGTTCCGAGCGGGTCTGGAAGTCGGGGGCGCAGGGCGAGCGGCTGAAGGAAGCCCAGAACATTAACAAGTCCTTGCTGGCCCTGGGGGAGGTGATCCAGGCCCTCCGAGCCAAGCAGGGCCACGTGCCTTTCCGCAACTCCAAGCTCACCTACCTGCTGCAGGACTCCCTGGGCAAGGGCAACAAGACCGTGATGATGGTGCAGGTGGGTGCTGGGGGCGGGGCAGGGCCGTGCCTCCCGCCCGAGAGCCGTGCGCCCAAAAGCCTCGTGGGAATTCACCGTTCGGTGGCAAGGAACGGGGAATAACCGCTGCTGTTTGTGTAGGGCCTACAGCAGGGGTCAGCTACCAGTCGATCGGGATCTGCTGGTCGATCTTGGAGCGTCTGACGGGATCCTGACTAGTGTGGCCAAGAGGCCATCAAGTGCCCTCACTTCAGCTGTCCCTCCCCCACTGCTGCTCATCTGCCCTTTGCCTTGGGGCTGCCCCTCCCCGTGGGGAGCCCCCTGCTTGCTGTGCTGGGGAGGGAGAGGAGGGTGCTGAGGTCAAGGTGCCCCTCCCACTCTGTATCCTTTCTCCACAGAGCAGAGAGGGGGCACAACCAGACCTGGGATAGAGCAAGTTTGCTGGCTGCTTTAAAAAGTGGGGCAGGGCCAGGGCAGGGGTGAGCCAGCCTTAGCCCCACTGAGCCACCAGCTGGAGCCCACACCCTGAACTCCTACCCCAGCCACGAATCTCCTGCCGCACCCCAAGCTCCTGCCCTAGCCCCGAGCACCCCTGCATCTAAACGCCATCCAGAGCCTGCGCCTAGAGCCCCTTCCTGCTTCCCAGCTGCCCCCCGAGCAGCTCAGAGCCCCTCGCCCTCCATGTCCCTTACTCCAAGACCTGAGCCTGCCCCCCAGCCTGGTGAAAGTGAGTGAGGACGGGCAAGAGAGGGAGACGCGAAAGAGCAGGGCCCTTGGAGAAGGGGCGGGAAGGGGATTGACGTGTGAGGTAGATCTCGGATTGCACTGAAATTCAAACAGTGAGCTCAGGCGTAAAAAGGCTGGAGACCCCTGGCCTGCAGTATTTCGCCCGGCGCTGCTGCTTGTGGCCAGCGGGGGATGCTGCTGACCTAGCCCCGGGCATCAGCTGAGCTGCAGGGCCAGGTCATTCCACCTCGCACACTCACCAGGACTGTCCGCTCTGGCCAACGGGAGGGCTTGAGAGCCAGTGAGCTCCCCCCCCCCATGCCCTGGGCACAGCTGCTGAGCACTGGGGGTGGGGGTTTGTCGGGCGCTCAGCGGGCAGGTGGGTGGGGTGACGGCAGGTCCTAACCGGGCTCCGTCTGCTCCCCCAGGTCTCGGTGCTGGAGCAGAACGCGGGCGAGACCATGTGCTCCCTGAAGTTTGCCGAGCGGGTCTGCAAGGTGGAGCTGGGCCCAGCCTCCCGCCGGATCGACTCCTGGGGCCACGGCGAGCTCTGAGCCGTCCCTGTGCCCGCTGGGCAGGACCCCCCACGTCTCCAGCCTGGCAGAGCCGTGGGGCAGCGGGAGGGGCGCTGATCCCACACGCCGAGGGCAGAGAAAGAGACGGGCCCAGCCTGAGCCGGCCATGCCAAGCTGGTTCCCCTGCCCGCGAGGGGCACCCGGCCCATTCTCAGCAATGCTGGGCCAGGCCTGTTCTGAGCCTGCTGTGCCTGGAGACCCGCCCTGGCCCCCTCCCAAACCAGCATCCCCCCTCCCTGCAGTGCCCCTGTACGGCAGGGGCACCAGCCCCCTGTATTGGCAGCTGTTACCCCCTCTCCTGGGAGAAGGAAGGGGCCAGGCTCCCCCCCCCCCGCTGGCCCCTGGGTGAGGAGGGCTGCAGAAGGCTGCGTGGGACCTGCTGTTATTGTAGGGCCTGTCGTAACCGTTGGGTACGGCACTCAGCGTGGCCTTGCCTCCCCTCCCCCCGGCCTGCTCCGCCGAACACGCGTGTCTGAATGCACAGGCCAGGGCTGCCCGCACTGACCTCACTGGGGGGGCCGTGGAGGGCTCGTTTCCCCTCCCCCTTCCCACTCCTGTGCCCCTCTTACCCGAGCTTTGGGCAACCGCCTGGAGCGTCCCACTGCCCCCCCCCCACGCCCGTGCTCCTGCCCCGCCCCCGCTGGGAAAGGCCCCTCCTGCCACCCCCAGGCCTCCCTCCACAGCACTTGGGGGGGGGCAGCGCGGCTGCTGTGTGCACTAGTTGAGCTGTTAATAAAGAGTCCCCCGCACGACCCAGCCTCGTCCTTGCTGCCTTGGGGGGCGGGGGAGGCTCCGAGACCCCTGCCCCAGCTCCATCCTTGCAGCCAGGGCCCTGTGACCTGCCCCCCTCAGCCACCCATCCCCCCCCACTGCTCCCTGGAGCAACTGACTCCCCCTCCCTCCCCCCGGGACCCAGCTCCTGCCCTGGCTTGGTACGTCCAGCGGAGGGTCCCCCATTGGGACATGGAGAGAAGCGGGGGAGGGGCTGCTGAGCACAGCAGGGGGCACACCAGGCAGCCCCCCCCACCCCACTGCAGCTGTCCTCATTTTGCTCCCGGCCTCCTGCAGTGGGGCACAGCAGCTGGCCCTGGAGGAGAGGGGGGCAGGCTGAGGGAGTGGAGGTTACAAGCCAGGGGAGCCTGGGGATTAGGGGAGAGCGGGGGTTACAGGCCAGGAGGTGGGGGGGCCACAGGCTGAGGGAGCGGGGGGTTACAGGCCGGGTGTTGGGGGGCAGGCCGAGGGAGCGGGGGTTACAGGCCGGAGGTTGGGGGGGCAGGCCGAGGGAGCGGGGGTTACAGGCCGGAGGTTGGGGGGGCAGGCCGAGGGAGCGGGGGTTACAGGCCGGAGGTTGGGGGGCCCACAGGCTGAGGGAGCGGGGGTTACAGGCCGGAGGTTGGGGGGCCCACAGGCTGAGGGAGCGGGGGTTACAGGCCGGAGGTTGGGGGGCCCACAGGCTGAGGGAGCGGGGGTTACAGGCCAGGTGTTGAGGGGCAGGCTGACGGAGGGGGGTTACAGGCCGGGTGTTGGGGGGCAGGCTGAGGGAGCTGGGGTTACAGGCCAGGTGTTGAGGGGCAGGCTGACGGAGCGGGGGTTACAGGCCGGGTGTTGGGGGGCAGGCTGAGGGAGCGGGGGTTATAGGCCGGGAATTGGGGGGCAGGCTGAGGGAGCGGGGGTTATAGGCCGGGTGTTGGGGGGCAGGCTGAGGGAGCGGGGGTTACAGGTCGGGGGTTGGGGGGCAGGCTGAGGGAGCGGGGGTTACAGGCTGGAGGTTGGGGGGCAAGCTGAGGAAGCGGGGGTTACAGGCTGGGTGTTGGGGGGCAGGCTGAGTGAGCGGGGGTTACAGGCCGGGTGTTGGGGGGCAGGCTGAGTGAGCGGGGGTTATAGGCCGGGTGTTGGGGGGCAGGCTGAGTGAGCGGGGGTTATAGGCCGGGTGTTGGGGGGCAGGCTGAGTGAGCGGGGGTTACAGGCCGGGTGTTGGGGGGCAGGCTGAGTGAGCGGGGGTTACAGGCCGGGTGTTGGGGGGCAGGCTGAGGAAGCGGGGGTTACAGGCTGGGTGTTGGGGGGCAGGCTGAGTGAGCGGGGGTTACAGGCCGGGTGTTGGGGGGCAGGCTGAGTGAGCGGGGGTTATAGGCCGGGTGTTGGGGGGCAGGCTGAGGAAGCGGGGGTTACAGGCTGGGTGTTGGGGGGCAGGCTGAGTGAGCGGGGGTTACAGGCCGGGTGTTGGGGGGCAGGCTGAGTGAGCGGGGGTTATAGGCCGGGTGTTGGGGGGCAGGCTGAGTGAGCGGGGGTTACAGGCCGGGTGTTGGGGGGCAGGCTGAGTGAGCGGGGGTTATAGGCCGGGTGTTGGGGGGCAGGCTGAGGAAGCGGGGGTTACAGGCTGGGTGTTGGGGGGCAGGCTGAGTGAGCGGGGGTTACAGGCCGGGTGTTGGGGGGCAGGCTGAGTGAGCGGGGGTTATAGGCCGGGTGTTGGGGGGCAGGCTGAGTGAGCGGGGGTTACAGGCCGGGTGTTGGGGGGCAGGCTGAGTGAGCGGGGGTTATAGGCCGGGTGTTGGGGGGCAGGCTGAGGAAGCGGGGGTTACAGGCCGGGGGCCAGGCCGAGGGAGCAGGGG
Source organism: Pelodiscus sinensis (assembly GCF_052426305.1). Classification (NCBI taxonomy): domain Eukaryota; kingdom Metazoa; phylum Chordata; order Testudines; family Trionychidae; genus Pelodiscus; species Pelodiscus sinensis. Next base: position 2,845,437 of record NC_143053.1, read on the forward strand.
TTACAGGCCGGGGGCCAGCTGGGGGGCAGGCAATGGGTCAGCACGGTGAGGGACACACGGGGGCACAGCGAAGCCTCCAGCCGCCTTTATTCACAGCTGCACTTTACAGACGTACCCCCCCCCACGCCCCCCCTTCCCGCCAGAGGAGCAGCCGGCCTGGCCTAGGCTCCCCGCCCCCCAGCGTTCCTCCCCCCCAGGCTCCGGGCCCCGCTCCAGGCCGAGCCCAGCGAGCTGGTGCCCGTGGCACCCGGGGACTTGGGGCGGTTATTGCACATTCAGCATCAGCCAGGGCCGGGCTGGGCCGCCCGCGCCCCCCAGAGCCCCCCCGTGCTGCGGCCGGGCGTGCCAGGGCGGCAGGGCCATGGGGGGGGCGTGGCCGGCCTTGCTGGGCGGGACGCGGTCCAGGTCCGTGGGGGCGCCCAGCAGCGGGGGCAGGGGCAGGAGGTCCCAGTGCATGGGGCTGAGGTAGACGGGGCAGCAGCCGCCGCAGGGCAGCCCGGGCACGGGGGAGAAGGCAAAGCAGGCGGGGAGAAGCGGGGGCAGGCCCGGGGCGTAGAGCTGGTGCCCCGGGGAGGCCGGGGGGGTGCGGCACGTGGAGCCCTCCGAGTCGGAGCTGGTGCTCGGGAAGGGGGGGAGCAGCCGGGGGCGCTTGGCCGGGGCTGGGGCCTGGGGCCCGGCTGGGCTCTGCTCGTCCCTGGCCGGCATGGAGGCAGAGCGAGTCCTTGGGACGCCGGGCGCCGGCGGAGGGGGAGAAGGGGGCATCTGGCTCTCTGGGGGGGGAGGCCCCCCGGGCTGCTGCTTCAAGTCCACCTGGCGCAGGTTGTGCAGCAGGGTCTGGATGGAGAAGCTGTCGGGCCGGGGCCGTGCCGGTGTCTCTGGGGCAGCCCCGGGGGCCGGAGCCCTGCTGTCCACCCCGGCTGCTCCCCGGTAGGGCTGCCCGTGCAGGACGAAGGGGGCCAGGTCGCTGGCGAAGGAGGCCGCCTCCTGGCGGGAGATGGCCGTGTTCTGCAGCTTCAGGGCCTCCGGCGGGATGCGGCTCACGTCCACCGTCCAGAAATTCCCCTTGGCCTGGGGCTTGGCGGGGTTCTTCAGCAGCTGCAGGGACAGCGAGGCGGGCTCAGGCTGGCTGTGGGGCTGTTCCTCCAGGGACGGGGTGCCCCAAAGAACCTGCCCTGTAGCCCCGCTGATCCCAACCCCCCCCCGCTGCCAGCCTGCCCTGTGTCCCGTCACCCTCCCCCACTGCCAGCCTGCCCTGTGTCCCGTCACCTTCCCCCACTGCCAGCCTGCCCTGTGTCCCGTCACCCTCCCCCACTGCCAGCCTGCCCCCATGTCCCATCCCCCTCCCCCACTGCCAGCCTGCCCCCATGTCCCATCCCCCTCCCCCACTGCCAGCCTGCCCTGTGTCCCGTCACCCTCCCCCACTGCCAGCCTGCCCCATGTCCCGTCCCCCTCCCCCACTGCCAGCCTGCCCTGTGTCCCGTCACCCTCCCCCACTGCCAGCCTGCCCCATGTCCCATCCCCCTCCCCCACTGCCAGCCTGCCCTGTGTCCCGTCACCCTCCCACACTGCCAGCCTGCCCTGTGTCCCGTCACCCTCCCCCACTGCCAGCCTGCCCCCATGTCCCATCCCCCTCCCCCACTGCCAGCCTGCCCCCATGTCCCATCCCCCTCCCCCACTGCCAGCCTGCCCTGTGTCCCGTCACCCTCCCCCACTGCCAGCCTGCCCCATGTCCCGTCCCCCCTCCCCCACTGCCAGCCTGCCCCCATGTCCCATCCCCCTCCCCCACTGCCAGCCTGCCCCCATGTCCCATCCCCCTCCCCCACTGCCAGCCTGCCCCATGTCCCATCCCCCTGCTGCCAGCCTGCCCCATGTCCCATCCCCCTGCTGCCAGCCTGCCCCCATGTCCCATCCCCCTCCCCCACTGCCAGCCTGCCCCCATGTCCCATCCCCCTGCTGCCAGCCTGCCCCATGTCCCATCCCCCTCCCCCACTGCCAGCCTGCCCCCATAGAATCATAGAATCATAGAATCATAGAATAATAGGACTGGAAGGGACCTCGAGAGGTCATCGAGTCCAGCCCCCCGCCCTCAAGGCAGGACCAAGCTCCGTCTACACCATCCCTGACAGATGTCTATCTAACCTGTTCTTAAATATCTCCAGAGAGGGAGATTCCACCACCTCCCTTGGCAATTTATTCCAATATTTGACCACCCTGACAGTTAGGAATTTTTTCCTAATGTCCAATCTAAACCTCCCCTGCTGCACTTTAAGCCCATTACTCCTTGTCCTGTCCTCAGAAACCAAGAGGAACAAATTTTCGCCTTCCTCCTTGTGACACCCTTTTAGATATTTGAAAACCGCTATCATGTCCCCCCTTAATCTTCTTTTTTCCAAACTAAACAAGCCCAGTTCATGAAGCCTGGCTTCATAGGTCATGTTCTCTAAACCTTTAATCATTCTTGTCGCTCTTCTCTGTACCCTTTCCAATTTCTCCACATCTTTCTTGAAATGTGGCGCCCAGAACTGGACACAGTACTCCAGCTGAGGCCTAACTAGTGCAGAGTAGAACGGCAGAATGACTTCACGAGTTTTGCTTACAACACACCTGTTGATACAACCTAGAATCATATTTGCTTTTTTTGCAACAGCATCACACTGTTGACTCATATTCAACTTGTGGTCCACTATGACCCCTAGATCCCTTTCCGCCATGCTCCTTCCTAGACAGTCGCTTCCCATCTTGTATGTATGGAACTGATTGTTCCTTCCTAAGTGGAGCACTCTGCATTTCTCCTTATTAAACCTCATCCTGTTTACCTCTGACCATTTCTCTAACTTGCTAAGGTCATTTTGAATTATGTCCCTATCCTCCAAAGAAGTTGCAACCCCACCCAGTTTGGTATCATCTGCAAACTTAATAAGAGTACTCTCTATCCCAATATCTACATCATTGATGAAGATATTGAATAGTACGGGTCCCAAAACAGACCCTTGAGGAACTCCACTTGTTATCCCTTTCCAGCAGGATTTAGAACCGTTAACAACAACTCTCTGACTACGGTTATCCAGCCAATTATGCACCCACCTTATCGTGGCCCTATCTAAGTTATATTTGCCTAGTTTATCAATAAGAATATCATGCGAGACCGTATCAAATGCCTTACTAAAGTCTAGGTATATGACATCCACCGCTTCTCCCTTATCCACAAGGCTCGTTATCTTTTCAAAGAAAGCTATCAGATTAGTTTGGCATGACTTGTTCTTCACAAACCCATGCTGGCTATTCCCTATCACTTTATTACTTTCCAAGTGTTTGCATACGATTTCCTTAATTACCTGCTCCATTATCTTCCCTGGGACAGACGTTAAACTGACCGGTCTATAATTTCCTGGGTTGTTCTTATTCCCCTTTTTATAGATGGGCACAATATTTGCCCTTTTCCAGTCTTCTGGAATCTCCCCTGTCTGCCATGATTTTTCAAAGATCATAGCTAAAGGCTCAGATACCTCCTCTATCAGCTCCTTGAGTATCCTGGGATGCATTTCATCAGGACCTGGTGACTTGCTGACATCTAACTTTCCTAAGTGATTTTTAACTTGTTCTTTGTGTATCCTATCTTCTAAACTTACCCTCTCTCTGCTTGTATTCACTACGTTAGGCACACCTCCAGACTTCTCGGTGAAGACCGAAACAAAGAAGTCATTGAGCATCTCCGCCATTTCCAAGTTCCCTGTTACTGCTTCTCCCTCCTCGCTAAGCAGTGGGCCTACCCTGTCCTTGGTCTTCCTCTTGCTTTTAATGTATTTATAAAAGGTCTTCTTGTTTCCCTTTATGCCTGTAGCTAGTTTGATCTCATTTTGTGCCTTTGCCTTTCTAATCTTGCCCCTGCATTCCCGTGTTGCTTGCCTATATTCCTCCTTTGTTAGTTGTCCTAGTTTCCATTTTTTATATGACTCCTTTTTTATTTTGAGATCATGCAAGATCTCCTTGTTAAGCCAAGCTGGTCTTTTGCCATATTTTCTATCTTTCCTACACAGCGGAATTGTTTGCTTTTGGGCCCTTAACAACGTCCCTTTGAAATACTTCCAACTCTCCTCAGTTGTTTTTCCCTTCAGTCTTGCTTCCCATGGGACCTTACCTACAAGTTCTCTGAGCTTATCAAAATCTGCCTTCCTGAAATCCATAACCTCAATTGTGGTGGTCTCCCTTCTACCTTTCCTTAAGATCATGAACTCTATTATTTCGTGATCACTGTCCCCTATACTGTCTTCCACTTTCAAGTTCTCAACTAGTTCCTCCCTATTTGTTAAAACCAAATCCAGAACAGCTTCTCCTCTGGTAGCTTTTTCAACCTTCTGAAACAGAAAGTTGTCTCCAATGCAGTCCAGAAACTTATTGGATAGCCTGTGCCTCGCTGTGTTAGTTTCCCAACATATGTCTGGATAGTTGAAGTCCCCCATCACCACCAAATCTTGGGCTTTGGATAGTTTTGTTAATTGTTTAAAAAAGGCCTCATCCACCTCTTCCACCTGGCTAGGTGGCCTGTAGTAGACTCCTAGCATGATATCACCCTCGTTTTTTACCCCTTTTAGCTTAACCCAGAGACTCTCTACACAGCTATCTCCTACGTTCATCTCCACTTCAGTCCAAGTGTGTACATTTTTAATATACAAGGCAACCCCTCCTCCCTTTTTTCCCTGTCTGTCCTTCCTGAGCAAGCCGTACCCTTCCATACCAATATTCCAATCATGCGTCCCATCCCACCAGGTTTCTGCAATACCAATGATATCATAGTTGTATTTATTGGTTAGCAATTCCAGTTCTTCCTGCTTATTACCCATACTTCTCGCATTTGTATATAGGCATCTAAGATACTGATTTGATCTTGCCTCCCTGTTGTGCCCTGACCCTCCTTTCTCCTTGCCATTATAGGCCGTAGTCCCCCCCATGTCCCATCCCCCTGCTGCCAGCCTGCCCCATGTCCCGTCACCCCCCCGCTGCCAGCCTGCCCCGTGTCCCGTCACCCTCCCCCACTGCCAGCCTGCCCTGTGTCCCGTCACCCTCCCCCACTGCCAGCCTGCCCTGTGTCCCGTCCCCCTCCCCCACTGCCAGCCTGCCCCATGTCCCATCCCCCTCCCCCACTGCCAGCCTGCCCTGTGTCCCGTCACCCTCCCCCACTGCCAGCCTGCCCTGTGTCCCGTCACCCTCCCCCACTGCCAGCCTGCCCCATGTCCCGTCCCCCTCCCCCACTGCCAGCCTGCCCCATGTCCCATCCCCCTCCCCCACTGCCAGCCTGCCCTGTGTCCCGTCACCCTCCCCCACTGCCAGCCTGCCCCCATGTCCCATCCCCCTCCCCCACTGCCAGCCTGCCCTGTGTCCCGTCACCCTCCCCCACTGCCAGCCTGCCCCATGTCCCATCCCCCTCCCCCACTGCTAGCCTGCCCCCATGTCCCATCCCCCTGCTGCCAGCCTGCCCCATGTCCCATCCCCCTGCTGCCAGCCTGCCCCATGTCCCATCCCCCTCCCCCTGCTGCCAGCCTGCCCCCATGTCCCATCCCCCTCCCCCACTGCCAGCCTGCCCCCATGTCCCATCCCCCTCCCCCACTGCCAGCCTGCCCCCATGTCCCATCCCCCTCCCCCACTGCCAGCCTGCCCCCATGTCCCATCCCCCTGCTGCCAGCCTGCCCCATGTCCCGTCACCCCCCCACTGCCAGCCTGCCCCATGTCCCGTCACCCCCCCACTGCCAGCCTGCCCCATGTCCCATCACCCCCCCCACTGCCAGCCTGCCCCATGTCCCGTCACCCCCCCACTGCCAGCCTGCCCCATGTCCCGTCACCCCCCCACTGCCAGCCTGCCCCGTGTCCCGTCACCCTCCCCCACTGCCAGCCTTCCCCCATGTCCCATCCCCCTGCTGCCAGCCTGCCCCACGTCCCATCACCCTCCCTCTGCCAGCCTGCCCCCCCATGCCATGCTCCGTGTCTCAGCTCCGCACACCTTGGAGAAGCAGCTGTTGGAGGACAGGTTGTGGCGGATGGAGTCCTTCCAGCCCTGGTAGCCCTCGGAGAAGAAGGGGAAGAGGGCGCCGATCTCCTGGATGATCTGAAACCGAGACGGGCGGTGAGAGACGGGACCCTCGCCAGCACCCCGGCCGGCCCAGCCACGCCCCCCGGAGCCAGTGACTCCCCTCAGCACCTTCCCCACATGGACCCTCCTGCCTCGATCTGCTGACCCCCCCGAATCCCATCCCCCTAAACACTGCCCCCCATAACCAAATCACTGCCCCCCACAATCCCCACACCACTCCCCCAAACCACTGCCCCCATAACCAAACCACTGCCCCATAACCGCCTCCCCTAAACCACTGTCCTCCACAGCTCCATCCCCCAAACCACTGCCCCCACAACCAAACCACTGCCCCCACAACCAAACCACTGCCCCCATAACCAAACCACTGCCCCCCATAACCTCATCCCCTTAAACCACTGCCCCATAACCAAACCACTGTCCCATAACTTCATCCCCTTAAACCACTGACCCCCATAACCAAACCACTGCCCCCATAACCAAACCACTGCCCCATAACCTCATCCCCTTAAACCACTGCCCCATAACCAAACCACTGCCCCATAACTTCATCCCCTTAAACCACTGACCCCCATAACCAAACCACTGCCCCATAACCTCATCCCCTTAAACCACTGCCCCCATAACCAAACCACTGCCCCATAACCTCATCCCCTTAAACCACTGCCCCCATAACCAAACCACTGCCCCATAACCTCATCCCCTTAAACCACTGCCCCCATAACCAAACCACTGCCCCCATAACCTCATCCCCTTAAACCACTGCCCCCATAACCAAACCACTGCCCCATAACTTCATCCCCTTAAACCACTGCCCCCATAATCAAACCACTGCCCCCATAACCAAACCACTGCCCCATAACTTCATCCCCTTAAACCACTGCCCCTCACCCCTACCTTCCCCACATAGACCCCCCTGCCAATCACTGAACTCCATCCCTACCTGTCCCCCAATCTCGGACCCCACCTGCCACCCACCCCACAATCCCATCCCCCACCAAGCCACCTTGAACGAGTCACCCCACTTCCCCACCCCGAGACTTCTACCCCGACCACCCCCAGCCCTATTCCAGTGACCCCCACCGCCCCCTCCCCACTCCAGCCGTCCCGCCCCCTTCCAAACCAGGGATCGCCCCCAGCCGCTGCCCCCTGTTCCCAAGCCGGAGACGACCCTGCCACCGCCAGCCCACCCCTGCGCCCCCCACAGCTACCCGGTCCCCCCAGGCAGACAGAGCGGGGCGCAGCCCGGTGCCGTGGCCCTGGCTGGGCTCCCCGCAGGGAGTGTAGGGGCCGGGGCGCACCTGGCACAGTTTGAGGCGGCGGCCGGGCGCGGCGCGGATGACCAGGGCGATCATGGCCAGGTAGGTGTAGGGCGGCTTGCGGTGCCGGTTGTATCGCTTCTTCTTCGGCGGGGCCGCGGGCGGCCGCTCCCGGAGCGAAGCCGGATCCTGGTCCGGATCGGCCGCAGCGCAGTGGCGCGGCCGCTCCATGGCGCGGGGCCGGGGCCGTCCGTCCGTCCGTCCGTCCCGGCGGGCCGGAGCCTGTGGCGGGGCAGGGCTGCGGGGGGCGCGTTCGGGGCGCTCCCTGCCCATCGCCCCTTTGTCATGCTGATGGGCGGCGCCCCCCGCTGGAGCCAGCCCGGCTGGGGCGCGCCCGGGGGCAGGGGCCGGGCGGCTCCGCTCTCGGCAGGGGGCCCCGGCTTGATGGAGGTGAGAATGGGCGAGGGGCGGCCCCGCCCAGCCCAGGACACGGGCGGGGGGAGGTGAGCGCCGGCCCTGCCGGAGCCACCTGCCCTGCCTGGCTCGGGGCGGCCCCGCCCGACGGGGCGCTGGGGCTTGGGGCCGAGCGAGGCCTGGTGCAGTAACAGGGCCCGGCTGCGGGTCACAGGGCGCTGGGGGGGAGAGAACGGGGGGAGCCCCCCCCGCAGGTGTCTGGCCTGGAGGGGTCTGTCTGAGACACCCCCTGGGGCATCACCCCCCCCCCCCCCCCCCGGTGTCCAACCTCAACCTCCCTGGCTGCACTTTAGCCCCAGCCCTGCTCGCCCATGGGGGGGGGGGGGGAAACAACTCCCCCCCCAGCCTTGTAGGCACCTGAAGGCTGCTCTCAGCCCAGGGCCCCTCATCCCCAGACTAAACAAGCCCGGGCCTGTCGTCTGCCCCTTCCTAAGGCCTTGCAGCCGGATCCTGCCTCTTCTCCACCTTTCCCATTTGGGCCCCATGTGCCCGGAACAGGTGGCAGTTCTCCCGCTCAGGCCCGATCCCAGTGCCCCCCCCGGAATGGCCCAGGAGGCGTCTGCTTCTCTGTCCACCCTGGACTCATATTTAGCTTGTGATCCACTGTGACCCCCCCCCCGCCTCTCTGCCGTGCCCCTTCCCTGGCTGCGGGGGGGCTGCCATCGCTCCCTGGGCCCTCTGCATTCATCCCGTCTCCTCGGGGCGGCCAGAAGGGAGGAGGAGTCGCCTGGGGTGGGGAGGGAGCTTTTTCTACCCAGGCCTGCGGTTCCCATCCGCTGCCCAGGGCTGGGCCGTGGAGACGGGCAGCACCCCGTGGGCAAGGCTTTCCTGAGGCCACCGGGCATGGCCGGGCACCAGGCCCACACGGAGAGGGAGGCCGGATGCCCCTTGGCCCAGCCCCCCTTGCAAGGGCTGTAGGCTCCGCTGGCCCAGCAGGGAACCACAGTCCTGTGGCAAGGCCCAGTGTCCCCTGCGGGGCCTGACCCGTCCTGTCCATCAGCCCCAGGCTCGGCGTCTCCGCCGTGGAGAAAGCCACAGGTCCCCCACTTGGGCCGTGCGGACGGGGCCCCCAGACCCGCTGTCTGGCTTCGGGGATCTTGCAATGCATAAGCTGGACTCGGGCTTTCTGCACCCTGGGGGGCAGGACCATAACCCGGGGGTGGGGTGGGGGCGATGGCCCCTGGCTGGCATGCAGCAAGAGAGCACATTCCGGTGCGGGCCAGCTCCCCCCCCCCGCTCAAGATGGCATGTGCCCTCTCCTGGCAGGTCTCCCCATGGCCCCGGCACTGACTGCGCCCCACACTGCTTGGGGTGGGGCTCAGTCACAGCAGGGAGACGCCCCCACAGTGACCCATGTGGCCGGCTTGGCCCGGCCCGGGGCTCAGAGCCCCCCTTGGTGCCCAGTTTCCAGTTATGGAGGATGTGAAGGGGGGCCCAGCGTCCGCTGCAGCGGCAGCCCCCCCCCCCCCCAGCCCAGCAGGCTGGAATCAGCAAACGCTCCCCTCTGGATCCACATGGCGGGCGCCTCAGGGGCCGTGTGGACAGGCCCATCAAGGAGCTAATGGCTCCCCCAGGGCAGCGGAGGAGGCCGGCCCAGCCCCTTGCCTGTCTGGCCGAGAGGGGCTGCTGGGCGCTCAGTGCGGAGTGTCTGCTCCCCCCTCGCTCGTTAGCCCCAGCCCCCCGGTACCTCAGCCCTGGGGTGCCCCCCAGCCCTGCCAGCGCCCCTCAGGGCTGAGGCAACAGGGGCCGTGGGTCAGACTGAGGGGTTCAGGCAGGGCTAGGGACACCCAAGGGCTGAGGTAACGGGGGCCGTGGGTCAGACTGAGGGGCGCTGGCAGGGCTGGGGGGCACCCCAGGACTGAGGTAACTGGGGCTGTGGGTCAGATTGAGGGGCGCTGGCAGGGCTGGGGGGCACCTGAGGGCTGAGGCAGTGGGGGCCGTAGGTCAGACTGAGGGGCGCTGGCAGGGCTGGGGTGCACTCCAGGGCTGAGGTACCGGGGGGCTGTGGGTCAGACTGAGGGGCGCTGGCAGGGCTGGGGGGCACCCCAGGGCTGAGGTAACGGGGGCCGTGGGTCAGATAGAGGGGCGCTGGCAGGGCTGGGGGGCACTCCAGGGCTGAGGTAACGGGGACCGTGGGTCAGACTGAGGGGCGCTGGCAGGGCTGGGGGGCACCCCAGGGCTGAGGTAACGGGGGCCGTGGGTCAGACTGAGGGGCGCTGGCAGGGCTGGGGGGCACCCCAAGGCTGAGGTACCGGGGGCCGTGGGTCAGATTGAGGGGCACTGGCAGGGCTGGGGGGCACCCTAGGGCTGAGGTACCAGGGGCCGTGGGTCAGACTGAGGGGCGCTGTCAGGGCTGGGGGCCATCCCAGGGCTGAGGTACCGGGGGCCGTGGGTCAGACTGAGGGGCGCTGGCAGGGCTGGGGGGCACCGCAGGGCTGAGGTACCGGGGGGCTGGGGGTCAGACAGAGGGGCGCTGGCAGGGCTGGGGGGCACCCCAGTGCTGAGGTACCAGGGGGCCGTGGGTCAGACTGAGGGGCGCTGGCAGGGCTGGGGGACATCCAAGGGCTGAGGTAACGGGGGCCGTGGGTCAGACTGAGGGGCGCTGGCAGGGCTGGGGGGCACCCCAGGACTGAGGTAACGGGGGCTGTGGGTCAGATTGAGGGGCGCTGGCAGGGCTGGGGGGCACCTGAGGGCTGAGACAGTGGGGGCCGTAGGTCAGACTGAGGGGCGCTGGCAGGGCTGGGGTGCACTCCAGGGCTGAGGTACCGGGGGGCTGTGGGTCAGACTGAGGGGCGCTGGCAGGGCTGGGGGGCACCCCAGGGCTGAGGTAACGGGGGGCGTGCGTCAGATAGAGGGGCGCTGGCAGGGCTGGGGGGCACTCCAGGGCTGAGGTAACGGGGACCGTGGGTCAGACTGAGGGGCGCTGGCAGGGCTGGGGGGCACCCCAGGGCTGAGGTAACGGGGGCCGTGGGTCAGACTGAGGGGCGCTGGCAGGGCTGGGGGGCACCCCAGGGCTGAGGTACCGGGGGCCGTGGGTCAGATTGAGGGGCCCTGGCAGGGCTGGGGGGCAACCCAGGGCTGAGGTAACAGGGGCCGTGGGTCAGACTGAGGGGCGCTGGCAGGGCTGGGGGGCTCCCCAGGGCTGAGGTAACGGGGGCCGTGGGTCAGACTGAGGGGCGCTGGCAGGGCTGGGGGGCACCCCAGGGCTTAGGTACCGAGGGGCTGTGGGTCAGACTGAGGGGCGCTGGCAGGGCTGGGGGGCACCCCAGGGCTGAGGTAACGGGGGCCGTGGGTCAGATTGAGGGGCCCTGGCAGGGCTGGGGGGCACCCCAGGGCTGAGGTACCGGGGGCCGTGGGTCAGACTGAGGGGCGCTGGCAGGGCTGGGGGGCACCCCAGGGCTGAGGTACCCGGGGGGCTGGGGGTCAGACTGAGGGGCCCTGGCAGGGCTGGGGGGCACCCCAGGGCTGAGGTACCGGAGGGCTGGGGGTCAGACTGAGTGGCCCTGGCAGGGCTGGGGGGCACCCCAGGGCTGAGGTACCGGGGGCCGTGGGTCAGACTGAGGGGCTCTGGCAGGGCTGGGGGGCACTCCAGGGCTGAGGTACCGGGGGCTGGGGGTCAGACTGAGGGGCGCGGGCAGGGCTGGGGGGCACCCCAGGGCTGAGGTACCGGGGGCCGTGGGTCAGACTGAGGGGCCCTGGCAGGGCTGGGGGGCACCCCAGGGCTGAGGTACCGGGGGGCTGGGGGTCAGACTGAGGGGCGCTGGCAAGGCTGGGGGGCTCCCCAGGGCTGAGGTACCGGGGGCCGTGGGTCAGACTGAGGGGCGCTGGCAGGGCTGGGGGGCACCCCAGGGCTGAGGTAAGAGGGGCTGTGGGTCAGACTGAGGGGCGCTGGCAGGGCTGGGGGGCACCCCAGGGCTGAGGTAACGGGGCCCGTGGGTCAGACTGAGGGGCGCTGGCAGGGCTGGGGGGCACCCCAGGGCTGAGGTACCGGGGGCCGTGGGTCAGACTGAGGGGCGCTGGCAGGGCTGGGGGGCACCCCAGGGCTGAGGTACCGGGGGCCGTGGGTCAGACTGAGGGGCGCTGGCAGGGCTGGGGGGCACCCCAGGGCTGAGGAACCGGGGGCCGTGGGTCAGACTGAGGGGCGCTGGCAGGGCTGGGGGGCACCCCAGGGCTGAGGTAACAGGGGCTGTGGGTCAGACTGAGGGGCGCTGGCAGGGCTGGGGGGCACCCCAGGGCTGAGGTACCGGGGGCCGTGGGTCAGACTGAGGGGCGCTGGCAGGGCTGGGGGGCACCCCAGGGCTGAGGAACCGGGGGCCGTGGGTCAGACTGAGGGGCGCTGGCAGGGCTGGGGGGCACCCCAGGGCTGAGGTAACAGGGGCTGTGGGTCAGACTGAGGGGCGCTGGCAGGGCTGGGGGGCACTCCAGGGCTGAGGTACCGGGGGCCGTGGGTCAGACTGAGGGGCGCTGGCAGGGCTGGGGGGCACCCCAGGGCTGAGGTACCGGGGGCTGGGGGTCAGACTGAGGGGCGCTGGCAGGGCTGGGGGGCACCCCAGGGCTGAGGTAACAGGGACTGTGGGTCAGACTGAGGGGCGCTGGCAGGGCTGGGGGGCACCCCAGGGCTGAGGTAACGGGGGCCGTGGGTCAGACTGAGGGGCGCTGGCAGGGCTGGGGGGCACCCCAGGGCTGAGGTACCGGGGGGCCGTGGGTCAGACTGAGGGGCGCTGGAAGGGCTGGGGGGCACTCCAGGGCTGAGGTACCGGGGGGCCGTGGGTCAGACTGAGGGGCGCTGGCAGGGCTGGGGGGCACCCCAGGGCTGAGGTACCGGGGGGCTGGGGTTCAGACTGAGGGGCGCTGGCAGGGCTGGGGGGCACCCCAGGGCTGAGGTAACAGGGGCTGTGGGTCAGACTGAGGGGCGCTGGCAGGGCTGGGGGGCACCCCAGGGCTGAGGTAACAGGGGCCGTGGGTCAGACTGAGGGGCGCTGGCAGGGCTGGGGGGCACCCCAGGGCTGAGGTACCGGGGGGCCGTGGGTCAGACTGAGGGGCGCTGGAAGGGCTGGGGGGCACCCCAGGGCTGAGGTACCGGGGGGCCGTGGGTCAGACTGAGGGGCGCTGGTAGGGCTGGGGGGCACCCCAGGGCTGAGGTAACAGGGGCTGTGGGTCAGACTGAGGGGCGCTGGCAGGGCTGGGGGGCACCCCAGGGCTGAGGTACCGGGGGCCGTGGGTCAGACTGAGGGGCGCTGGCAGGGCTGGGGGGCACCCCAGGGCTGAGGTAACAGGGGCTGTGGGTCAGACTGAGGGGCGCAGGGAGGGCTGGGGGGCACCCCAGGGCTGAGGTACCGGGGGCCGTGGGTCAGACTGAGGGGCGCTGGCAGGGTTGGGGGGCACCCCAGGGCTGAGGAACCGGGGGCCGTGGGTCAGACTGAGGGGCGCTGGCAGGGCTGGGGGGCACCCCAGGGCTGAGGTAACAGGGGCTGTGGGTCAGACTGAGGGGCGCTGGCAGGGCTGGGGGGCACTCCAGGGCTGAGGTACCGGGGGCCGTGGGTCAGACTGAGGGGCGCTGGCAGGGCTGGGGGGCACCCCAGGGCTGAGGTACCGGGGGGCTGTGGGTCAGACTGAGGGGCGCTGGCAGGGCTGGGGGGCACCCCAGGGCTGAGGTAACAGGGGCCGTGGGTCAGACTGAGGGGCGCTGGCAGGGCTGGGGGGCACCCCAGGGCTGAGGTACCGGGGGCCGTGGGTCAGACTGGGGGGCGCTGGCAGGGCTGGGGGGCACCCCAGGGCTGAGGTACCGGGGGGCTGGGGGTCAGACTGGGGGGCGCTGGCAGGGCTGGGGGGCACCCCAGGGCTGAGGTACCGGGGGGCTGGGGGTCAGACTGGGGGGCGCTGGCAGGGCTGGGGGGCACCCCAGGGCTGAGGTACCGGGGGGCTGGGGGTCAGACTGGGGGGCGCTGGCAGGGCTGGGGGGCACCCCAGGGCTGAGGTAACGGGGGCCGTGGGTCAGACTGAGGGGCGCTGGCAGGGCTGGGGGGCACCCCAGGGCTGAGGTACCGGGGGGCTGGGGGTCAGACTGAGGGGCCCTGGCAGGGCTGGGGGGCACCCCAGGGCTGAGGTACCGGGGGCTGGGGGTCAGACTGAGGGGCGCTGGCAGGGCTGGGGGGCACCCCAGGGCTGAGGTAACGGGGGCCGTGGGTCAGACTGAGGGGCGCTGGCAGGGCTGGGGGGCACCCCAGGGCTGAGGTACCAGGGGCCATGGGTCAGACTGGGGGGCGCTGGCAGGGCTGGGGGGCACCCCAGGGCTGAGGTACCGGGGGGCTGGGGCTAACGAGCGAGGGGGAGCAGACACTCCGCACTGAGCGCCCAGCAGCCCCTCTCGGCCAGACAGGCAAGGGGCTGGGCCGGCCTCCTCCGCTGCCCTGGGGGAGCCATTAGCTCCTTGATGGGCCTGTCCACACGGCCCCTGAGGCGCCCGCCATGTGGATCCAGAGGGGAGCGTTTGCTGATTCCAGCCTGCTGGGGGGGGGGGGGCTAGTCCAGGGGGTCCCAGCCCTTCTCCCGCCCCTCTGCGGCTGCAGCGCACGCTGGGCCCCCTCCCAGCCCTGGGGCCCCTGGTCCCTAGTCGCAGACCCAGAGAGGCCAGGGACCCGTCGGCCAGGGCTGGGGGGGGGGGGGTCTCTGTCCCAGGGCCGGGGAGCAGGAGGGCGAACTCCTCTGCCCTCCCTTCGGTGGCACTTGCTGCTCCTCCTCTTTGGACAGTTCCCAGGCCCTTAGCACCGTGTCTCAGTGCCCAGTGGGCCTGGCCTGGCCCCGCGCTGCCCCCCCCCACACGCGGCTTGGTGCCACCTTCAGAGCAGGCTCCACAAGCTGCATTTAACGGGGTCTTGGGATAAAAGCCCCCCGTGCTGGGCATGAGCCAGCTCTGCTCCAGAGGGCCAGGCTAGAACAGCCGGGGCGGCAGGCTGGGGGAGCGGAGGCTGGAGCAGAGCGGGGGGGCGGCAGGCTGGGGGAGCGGGTGGGTCTGGAGTAGAGTGGGGAGCGGCAGGCTGGGGGAGCAGAGGGGGGGCAGCAGGCTGGGGGAGAGGGGGGGCAGCAGGCCGGAGCAGAGGGGGGGCAGCAGGCTGGAGCAGTGGGGGGGGGGGCTGCAGGGCCACATGGGCAGTGGGTGCTGGGCGGTACAGGGGCGCATGCCGGCAGAGCGCCCTGTGGGTGAAGCCGGGGCAGGGCTCGCGGCCGCGCCTGGAGCCAGTGTGGGGCGTGGGCCAGCGCTGCCCATGTGGGGGGCAGGGGCGCAGAGGAGCCCTGCACAGGCAGATCGCCGGGTGCCCTGGGCTGACGGGGTGTCTGGTCCAGGGACTGTGGGTTTGCTTTGTTGGCGGGGGGGGGGGAGAGGGAGAGTGAACCTACAATTGGCCCGACGTGGAAGGGGCTCCTCAGTGCTTGTGAGGCCCCCCCCCCAGCTGGATCTCAGCCCCCATCTCTGGGCCCCTGCCCTAGTCCAGTGCCTGGGGTGAGGGAGCCCAAGGGAGGGAGGGGAGCTCCCTGAACCAGGCCCTGGGGGGTGGGGCTGAATGGTGGGTTGGGGGGGTTCATTCCTGACGGGGGGCACCTCGTGACAGAACTCCAGGGTCAGTGGAGCGTGTGCAACCCCCTTTCCCACAGCTATGGGGCCTGCTACCCAGCCCACCCCCACACCAGTGCACAACGGGGCAGATTCCAAGCCCTAGTGTCCCCAAAGTCTCTAAAAGTCAGTTTCTAGCCCTCCTGGTTTGTATTTCGCAAACCAGCCCCTCCCTCTGTGAGCGGTAACCAGCAGTGATGGTTGCAGGCAACCTGGGGCCCGTCTCAGCCTGTTCACTCTGAAACATACTGATGGCAGTTCTAAGGGGAAAACAGCCTGTGCTACAGGGTGCTGCCACTGACACAGCTACCTGCCAGCTCTGGCTCTCAGACGTTTTAAGTGGGGGGTGTCCCTCATTGTCCCCACAATCCAGTGGCTTCCCCCCGCGTAGGGATGGGCTTGGAGTTGTGCCAGGGGGTGTGAGCTTCCTCGCCAGCATGAGGAACATCCTCCGGCTCGTTCAAAGGGAAGTTCAGTTGCCCTGATGCAGCCCAGCTGCCAGGCCCTTCCAGCGTGGCCTATTGCTCTCCCCACCGCCAAGCTCAGCGGAAGCCCGGGCCGCTCAGGCCTCAGCTCGGAGCCCGGGGGGCGGCGCACAGACCTGCAGCCAATTCACCAGGGACAGGTACGTGGATAGGACTTTATTGGAGAGGCGCAGGGTGCCACGCGCAGGGGCCACGCGCAGGCCAGCACCCAGCAGAAGACCCGGGCCTGTAGGCGCTTAGCGAGCGGAGACCAGGCACGGCTGGATGGCAGAGGCCTGGCAGGAGAAGGGCCCCGGCTTCCTTCAGAGACGGGCAGGACCCGAGTCGACCTGGGGGGACCCCTGAGCATCCCTGGCCTGTTCGCGCCTGTCGCCCCCTGCAGGCCCTGCAGTGCCAGAGCAGGCGGGGAGGCCACGGGGTTGGGGAATGTCTCACCCACAGGGCTCGCTCCTGCCACCCCCACGCTCATTCCAGGGTGGGAACCGCAGCGCGCCATGTGACCCAGGCGTCCAACTGGCACACGCCTGCCCAGCTCAACTCTCCAATCAGAGGCTGGCAAACACAGGGCTAAGGCACGTAGGGCGGGTCCCACTGGCTCCGTCCCGGGTCCATCTAACCCAGCATCCCCCCTGCCGGGGTCACCACCAGCCCCTCGGGACGGGGCAAGACCCCGGGGCCTGGCAGGGCAGTTCTGACCCACTCGACAACTCTGCTGATTCAGCCATGATCTGCCGGCTGGGACGCGCACCCTCGGTGCGGCCGGCTAAACGCTGTGTGCAGCCAGCCCAAGCCCCGCGCCCCAGGGAAAAGCAGCATTTCCTCGTGACCATGGCCCCCGGCTGCCAAGGCCAAAAGGGGCCAGTGTGATCGCCTGGCCTGCCTCGGGACCAGCCAGTTCCTCCGAATTAATTCCTCGGAGCAGAGCCTTTAGCAACCAGCCAGTCGGCACTCGAATGCGGCCCACGATGGCAAAGCCCCCGTGGCCACTGGCAGCTTGTTCTGGGCGAGGCCCTTGGCCGTACATCCAGTCTGAGCGGCTAGAACGGCGTCCTCTGATTTCCCTTCCCTCGCCGGACAGCGCGGGTTTGAATTCATCAACAGCGAAGCGATGTGGCGCGCCAGTTGCAGCAGGGGGTTCAATTATTTAGAAAGCCACCACGGGTGCGAGAGGGTGGGTGGCCCAGTGGTTAGAGCACTGGCTTCGGGTTTGCTGGCAGGGGTTCAGGTCTCTGGTCTACCACAGACCTTCCCTGCGTGACTTAGCCTTGTTGTGCCTCAGTTTCCCATCCTGAAAGTGAGGCTAACAGGTCTGCTCGGCCTCTAGGGGGAGTTGTGAGGCTAATTGTGTGTGTCCCAGGTGCAGGATGGGTTTTGTTACGTGCACCAAGAGGGGGATGGTGCGCGACGCGTCACCTCCATGGTGGTGCACATAATAAAATTCATTCTGTACATGGACAGTCTGTGGTGGGGCCGGGCAGAGCGGTTCAGTGTGAGGTTTGGGGGGGATTAGGGCTGGGGGTGCAGGCTCTGGGGTGGGGGTGAGGGGTTTAGGAAGTGGGAAGGGGCTCAGGGCTGGGGCTGTGCAGGATCTGGGGTGGGGCTGAGGGAGGGGTTGGGGTACAGGCTCCCCCAGGAGAGAGGGATCCCCCAGGCCTCTCACCACAGCGGCTCTGGGCCCGGTGAGGGGCCGGCTGTGGCAGATCTGGTGAGGCTGAGGTGGGGAGGGGCACCCTTCCCCCAGCTACAGCAGATCCAGGCTGCTGGGGGGGTGGGGGAGAACTTTGAGAAGGCCCCGCTGGGTCCGGCTGAGAGGGAGCCCAGACCACGACAGGGCCGCAGAAGCGCACAAAACAGAACCTCCGGCTTCAGTGAAAGGGTTCTGGAAAACTCTGGGCACTGAAGTGGGGGAGATCCCCTAAGGCACATAAGGGTGTGGGCAGCAAGGGATGATGCCCGGGGAAAGAGACTTACTACTGCTGCTGGCGGAAGCTCTCCATTAGCGTCAGTGCCAGGGGGCAGCTAGTCAAGAAGGAGGGAGTGGGGTACAATCAATGCCAACCCCCAGGGGGCGCGGGAAGCTGCCGTCTGTCTCACCCCCCGGCATCTCCCGCCAGCTTTGGCTGAGAGCGGTCGGGTTGGACTTGGTACCTGGTATTTTGATGACTGAACTACAAAACCAGCCTTCGTGCCGCCCTGTGTCCCACTTGGTATCCAGTCCTGCCCTCACATTCCCCCCCCCCCTCAGCCTGCAGAACTGGGGGGGAGGGGGGAAATATGGGGGACCCGGATCAGGAGCCCCTCGACTGCAGCACCCGCTGTCCCGTGGGGCAGGTGGGGGGGCACGTGTCTGCCGACCGGGCGTGGAAGGGAGAGGGTCCTCTGCCCACTGGCCTCGCAGCACGGCCTCGGGCGTCCCCAGGACCAGCTGTGCATGACGTCTCAGTGCTGCCTGGGGTGGATCCTGGCGCCCCAGATGGGGGGCAGAGATTCCCACAGGAGCTGCCCGGCCCAGCCACGGAGGCCCCATGTCAATGGCACGTGCGTCTTCCTCCCGCAGAGCAGCCAGGTACCCCGCTGGCTGCCATGGGAGGAGGCGCAGCCCCTGGGGTGGAGTGTTGCATGCTGGGATTTGTAGTCCCAGAGACCACAGTGGGGCAGAACCGGTGGGGGCAAGGCTGCCGAGGCCCTGGGCTGGGCCCGTCACAGGGAGTGGTAGTGGGCCAGCGCCACGCCGCCAGGCAACACCGCCGGGTGCAGAATGTCTCCTGGATGGCTCACCCACACGTCGTACACACTCTTGTTGGGGGGCATGCCCGGCACCGTGTGGTCCAGGTCCATGGAGAGGCAAGGAAGCCGGGGGCCCTGCTGCCGGGGGACCCCTGAGGAGCCTGGCCTCAGGTCCCAGTACACCGGGCTGCCATAGCTGGGGGGTCTGTAACTGTAGAAGGGCAGGCCTGGCATGGGGGGGAGGGCAAAGAACGGGGGGCCGCTGGGGGGAGCCACGACATTGGGGGCCACGCACTTGGTGTAGGAGGTGGGGAGCTGCTCCCAGCACGGCCGGGGGAGCAGGGTGGGCGACGGAGCCGGGGTGCAGCCTCCGGAGCTGTCGGAGTCCGAGCTGGATGCGCTGCTCTGGCGGGCGGCTAGCAGCCGGGGCCGCTTGGCCGGGGCGCGCGCCTGCCTCGGCCGCCGGCCGCCGGGGCCCCTCTCGTCGGACGACACGGAGCTGAGGGTGCAGATGCTGCTGGAGGAGGAGGAGAACGACCGCGGCGCAGCCAAGGGGCAGGCCGGTCGCCAGGGCAGCACCGGGGGCCCGGAGGAGAGGCGGAAGATGGGGACCGGGCCCCACATGCTGAGGGGAAGCGACTCTCCCGCTGGCTGGCTGGGAGGGGGCTGCACAGGCTGGGCCTGGGCCCTGGCCTCCTGGGGCTTCCCGGACAGACCCACCTCCTGGAAGTCACTGAGGAGGGAGTCGATGGTGAAGGAGCTGCCGGGCCTGGCCCCCTCGCCGGGCGGGTAGCCGCTCTCCTCGTCGTCGGAGCTGGCGTCGGCAGTGCCCTGCGGCTGGCGCTGTGCCCCCTGGCGGCCATAGGGCCACCCGTGCAGGACGAAGGGGGCCAGGTCGCTGGCGAAGGAGGCCGCCTCCTGGCGGGAGATGGCCGTGTTCTGCAGCTTCAGGGCCTCCGGCGGGATGCGGCTCACGTCCACCGTCCAGAAATTCCCCTTGGCCTGGGGCTTGGCGGGGTCCTTCAGCAGCTGCCGGGCACAGAGCGAGACGGGCTCAGCGAGGGAATTGGCGCCCTGCCCTGGACAGCGCTTCCCTGTGGGTCAGGCCTGGCCACGTCACCCTCAGCGCCTCGCGCTTCGCCAGGCTGCCCCTCTTAGCCCCCCCCGCCTTGCCCAGCATCCGGACAGTCCATCGCCTGCCCCCGAAGCTGAGTCATAGATTTTAAGGTCAGAAGGGACCATTATGATCATCTAGTCTGACCCCCTGCACAGTGCAGGCCACAGAATCTCACCCACCCCCCTAGAATAACCCTCTCACCTAGATCTCAGATATTGAACCCTTCAAATACTTTGAAGACCCCAAGATGCAGAGAATCCTCCAGCTGTGATCTGTGCCCCATGCTACAGAGGAAGGCAAAAAACCTCCAGGGCCTCTGCCAATCTACCCTGGAGGAAAGTTTCTTCCCGACCCCAAATATGGCGATCAGCTGAACCCTGAGCATGTGGGCAAGACTCACCAGCCAGACACCCAGAAAGTTCTCTCTAGTAACTCCTATCATCCCTCCCTTGACCTATTTCCCTCTAATAATGAATAGTCAATTAGTTACCAAGATCACGTTATGTCATCAAACCATCCCCTTCATAAACCCATCGGCTACGTCTAGACTGGCATGATTTTCCGCAAATGCTTTTAACGGAAAAGTTTTCCGTTAAAAGCATTTGCAGAAAAGAGCGTCTAGATTGGCACGGACGCTTTTCCCCAAAAGCACTTTTGTGCAAAAGCGTCCGTGCCAATCTAGATGTGCTTTTGTGGAAAAAAGCCCCAATGCCATTTTCACGATCGGGGCTTTTTTGTGCAAAACAAATCTGAGCTGTCTACACTGGCCCTTTTGCACAAAAGCTTTTGCCCAAACCGGAGCAGCATAGTATTTCCGCAAGAAGCACTGATTTCTTACATGAGATCGTCAGTGTTCTTGCGGAAATTCAAGCGGCCAGTGTAGACAGCTGGCAAGTTTTTCTGTAAAATCAGCTGCTTTTGCGGAAAAACTTGCCAGTCTAGACACAGCCATCTAGTTTAATCTTGAAGCCAGCTAGATCTTTTGCCCCCACTACTTCCCTTGGAAGGCCCTTCCAGAACCTCACTCCTCTAATGGTTAGAAACCTTCGTCTAATCTCAAGTCTAAACTTCCTACTAGCCAGCTTATTTCCATTTGTTCTTGTGTCCACATTGGTATTAAGCTTAAATAATTCCTCTCCCTCCCTGGTATTTATCCCTCTAATATATTTTCTCCTTACTCCCTTTGACTCCCCTCCCGTCCCTTTGCTCTGGGACCCAGCCCGTCGGCTCTCCGGAGTCCCCCTGGAGTCAGTCGTCCCCCCATTGCCAGCCCGCCCCCTCACGCACCTTGGAGAAGCAGCTGTTGGAGGACAGGTTGTGGCGGATGGAGTCCTTCCAGCCCTGGTAGCCCTCGGAGAAGAAGGGGAAGAGGGCGCCGATCTCCTGGATGATCTGAAACCGAGACGGGCGGTGAGAGACCCTGGCCGGGCCCCGTGGGATTGCTCTGTTAGGCTGTTCCAGCCAGCTGGCTTGGGTACCACCTTGCTGGGACTTGTAGATGGGGGTGGGCCAGCTTTTGTGCCCCCCGCGACAAGGGAGCCTGGTGGGCCCCTCACACTGCGGGGGCACAAATTGGGGAGGCTCATCGTGACCATCCAGGCTGGCCCCTCGTGTCACGCGGACGCCCGCCCCCCGCTCGCTGCCAGAGCAGTGCTGGTCGAAACGCAGCCCGCCCGGCTTCCACGCCCCAAGGGCCAGTTCCCCTCGCTGCTCAACATGTTCCGCCTTATTTCCTGTCTGAGTTCCTGCCTGTCCATAGACCTGCCTCTGCTAGACGGCAGAGCCGGCCACTGAATACCTGCTCCCCCTGCCCTCCCTGGCCTCAAGTCTCCCTTTCACCGGCTCTGTTAAGCTCAATAGATCGCGCTCCCTGCCTGTATCCCTGCCAGGCCCGGATTCTAATGCTGGAGCCGTTCTCCAATCGCCTCTCTGGCCAGTGTACACCTTCCTCCATAGTGGGCACCAGAGCCGGACGCAGGGTCCCTGCAGCGGTCGCACCAGGGCCAAGCAGAGATGGGAAATCGCCCTTCTGCTCCTACTCGAGATTCCCCTCTGCCTGTCCCAGGTCTTCCGGCTACACCGAGAGCTCCTATTTAGATTATCCACAACCCCCAAACCCTTTCCAGGCTCCCTGCGTCCCCGAGTCCTCCCTCCGTGTGCCTAGCTGTACACATTACTATGTAGCTGTCCGACAGCGTGTTGTGTGCTTGTGCCCAGTGTACCAAGCTCTCGAGATCCCTGTGTATATCGAGATTTGGATTTGTAAAGAACAAATCATGTCAAACCAATCTGATAGCTTTCCTTGATAGGATAACGAGTCTTGTGGATAAGGGAGAAGTGGTGGATGTGATATACCTAGACTTTAGTAAGGCATTTGATATGGTCTCTCATGATATTCTTATCAATAAACTAGGTAAATACAACTTAGATGGGGATACTATAAGGTGGGTGCATAACTGGCTGGATAACCATACTCAGAGAGTAGTTATTAATGGTTCACAATCCTGCTGGAAAGGTATAACAAGTGGGGTTCCTCGGGGGTCTGTTTTGGGACTGGTTCTGTTCAATATCTTCATCAACGATTTAGATATCAGCATAGAGAGTACGCTTATTAAATTTGCAGATGATACCAAGCTCAGAGGGGTTGCGACTGCTCTGGAGGACAGGGTCTAATTCAAAATGACCTGGACAAATTGGAGAAATGGTCAGAGGTAAATAGGATGAAGTTTAATAAAGACAAATGCAAAGTGCTCCACTTAGGAAGGAACAATCAGTTTCACACACACAGAATGGGAAGCGACAGTCTGGGAAGGAGTACGGTAGAAAGGGATCTAGGGGTTAGAGTGGACCACAAGTTGAATATGAGTCAGCAGTGTGATGCTGTTGCAAAGAAAGCAAACATGATTCTGGGATGTATTAACAGGTGTGTTGTGAGCAAGACACGAGAAGTCATTCTTCCGCTCTACTCTATGCTGGTTAGGCCTCCGTTGGGAGTATTGTGGCCAGTTCTGGGCACCACATTTCAAGAAAGATGTGGAGAAATTGGAGAGGGTCCGGAGAAGAGCAACGAGAATGATTAAAGGTCTAGAGAACATGACCTATGAGGGAAGACTGAAGGAATTGGGTTTGTTTAGTTTAGAAAAGAGAAGATTGAGGGGGGACGTGATAGCCATTTTCAGATATCTAAAAGGGTGTCATAAGGAGGAGGGAGAAAACTTGTTCATCTTGGCCTCTGAGGATAGAACAAGAAGCAACGGGCTTAAACTGCAGCAAGGGAGGTTTAGGTTGGACATTAGGAAAAAGTTCCTAATTGTCAGGGTAGTTAAACGCTGGAATAAATTGCCCAGGGAGGTTGTGGAATCTCCATCTCTGGAGATATTTAAGAGTAGGTTAGATAAATGTCTATCAGGGATGGTCTAGACAGTACTGGGTCCTGCCATGAGGGCAGGGGACTGGACTCGATGACCTCTCGAGGTCCCTTCCAGTCCTAGTATTCTATGATTCTATGATCAGCCTCTTCCTTATACACCCCTCCCCTGATTGCTGGGTCACCTGAACACACTGCCAAGGAGGAGTTTAGGTTTTCACTGATCCAAAATATTAGGTAGCATCGGGCCAAGAGCCCGACTCAGCTGGGCCTCTCTAGAAACTCCCCATTGACAGTTACATGCTCAGTGGCCTCCATTTGGCAGCTCTCGATCCATGTCACGTGCACCGGTTCATTTCGGATCTTCCCCGTGGTTTAAGCAAAACATCCTGCGGTACCAAGTCAAATGCCCAGAAGTCCAAGTCCTGGGTGCCAACACTATTCCTTTTTTCAACCACACTTAGAATCTCATTAGGAAAAGAGATGAGATGGGTTTGCCAGGCTCTCTCTGCCCTTAAACTGTGCTGACTGGCATTATTATATCACCCTCCCTTAGTTCGTTATTAATCAAGTCCTGTTTCAGCCACTTCCTTATCTTGCCTGGGACTGATAACAGATGAAAGGCCCTTAATTACCGGAATCATGCTGTTTATCCTTTCTAAATAGTGCCAGCACCTCAGGTTTCTTCCTGTCTTCTGGAACCTCCATGTTGTACCAAGACTTACTGAAGCTCAACACAGTGCCCAAGCCAGCTCTTTTAAAACTCTTGGATGTAATTATCCAGACTAGCAGATGTAAAAATATCTAACTTGTCTGGCTGCTGTTTGACACTGGGAGAACAGAGGAATGGATGGAGGGTTACAACCCTCCAAATGGATGGTCTGTTTTGGTCAATTTCAGGGTCAGAGCATTTTTAAAATGGTAAATTTCATAGTGGCGGCTTCTGAAATCCAAAATGTGGCGGTGTTGCAATTGTGGGGTCCTGGCCCAAAAAGGAGCTCGGGGGCAGGGTCTTAAGGTTACTACAGGGGGCTTGCAGTACCGTTATCCCCTTACTTCTGCACAGTTGCTGGTAGCAGCTAGGCTTTCACAGCTGGGCAGGCAGAGCGTGTGTGTGGGGGGGCGGGGTGGCTGCTGGCCAGGAACCCAGCTCTGAAGGCAGTGCCACCACCAGTCTAAATTCCCATTGAGCCCCGTGTGGGGGGCAGAGACCCCTCCCCAAGCCCTGAAACTGCTGGGTCCAGGCAGGAGAAGCTGCTTCCTGCCAGCCCCAGCACAGAGCTGCTCCAGGTGGGGTGGGGGGCCCTCCCCCGCAGGCTCAGCAAGAAAGCTACAGCAGTAGCTCCATGCGGGGGCCAGGAGGGAGGCAGCCAGCAGGATCCTGGGCCTCTGTGCTAGGGATGTTAAAGTGTCCTCAGTTGCACGTTCCCCCAGGCAGCAAGGGTGGGGGGGGAGGAAACGGCAGCCTGCCCCCAACAAGCAGCGTGGGGAGGGGAAAGCAGGAGCCAGCGAGCTTTTAAGCCAGCTCCCGCGTGCCCCCTGCGTGTAAACATGTAAAAAGCAGCGGTTACACATTTACACAAGTAAACGTATTTTCCCTGCCCCGCTCTGCACACAGCCCCAGGGCAGGCAAACACCAGGCCACCTGCGTGGCCCCGCTGGCCAGGAACCACCCAGGTAAGTCCCGAGTCCCAACCCCCTGCCCCACTCTGAATCTCCCAAATGAGACCCCCCTCCTGTACCCTAACACCTTCATCCCTGGTCCCACCCACCAGCCTGGAGCCCCATTCCACACGCAGAACCCCAGGGCCCCCTTCCCACCCTCTGAATGGTGTTGCACGCCCCCTCGTGTCGCACGTCCCTCCACACTGGTGCACATCACTCCCCCCCTCGGCGGTGGGGGTTAGAGGGCACACTGCCGTGGGCCTGGGCAGGGGGTACGCAGCCAGGCAGGCTGCTGGGGGTGCCCTGATGCCTCCTGCTGGCTCCCTGAGCAGGGACTGGTCAGAACAGTGTCTCGGGGTTGGGACTCCCCCCTGCAGCCTACGGAGCCTGGCCGGCCAGTCCAGGGGGGATGGGAGCCCCTCCCCTCAGCACTGGTCCCCAGGATCTCAAAGCCCTCCCATTAACGCTGCTGCATCCCACGCCCACGTGAGACCCTGGGGTGGGGGGGAAGGGATGACAGCGGAGCTCAACATATGAGCCCAGCCCCCCACCCACCCCCGGCCGATCTGGGTGGAGCTCATTGGCTGGCTCGTCCAGGCCCCTCCCCCCACCAGGCTGTATCGGCAGCTCTGGGGTCCATACACGGCAGCTGCAGGCAGGGCTGCGTGCCCCTAGCGGGAGCAGGAGCCGCCCACAGGCTGCAGCGGGGCTTGGGACCAGGCACCTGCGTCCTGGTCCTACCGCCTGGGAGCCGCGGGCCGGTCCGTGCCTCAGTTTCCCCCGCTTGGCTCGGTGTTTGCAGAGGCCTGCGAGCTGCTGGGCCCGGCAGCGCTACAGCCGGGGGGGACCCTCCTCGCTCCCCCTCCCCCACTAATCCCCCGGCTCAGCTGAGCTCCTGAATCCCCCCCCGCTGCTCCTAATCTGCTTCCCCGGCCGACCCCTGACCCGGCTATTGACACGAGATAGCGCGGGCGGGGGAGCAGCTGGAGCCGATCCGGCCCCCCGCGGGGGTCTGTCGCCTGGCCCGGGCCCGTCCTAGCGCAGCTAGCGCCGCTCCGCGCCCTGCCCCGGAGCCCCGCCCGGCCCGTGGGCTCCCCGCGCCCAGCACCCAGCCTGGGGCTGCCCCGCAAGGCGGGCAGCCCCCAGCGCCCCTTGGCCGCCTGCTCCTCGCTCCTGGCGGGGGGGACGGGGACTGGGGGATGGAGGGAGCACGCGGGGGACGTGCCTGGTGGGGGGATGGAGGAGGGAAGGGGAGACACGGGGGGGGGGCATGTGCGTGGCGGGGGTGGCACTGGGGGTGTGTGCCTGGCGGGGGAAAGGGGGATGGAGGGGGCACTGGGGGGATGTGCCTGGCGGGGGGACACTGGGGGGGTGCCTGGCGGGGGGGAAAGGAGATGGAGGGGGCACGGGGGAGGATACGCCTGGCGGGGGGGGCACTGGGGGGATGTGCCTGGCGGGGGAAGGGGGATGGAGGGGGCACGGGGGGGATACGCCTGGCGGGGGGGCACTGGGGGGATGTGCCTGGCGGGGGGGCACTGGGGGGGGTGTGCCTGGCGGGGGGAAGGGGGATGGAGGGGGCACTGGGGGGATGCGCCTGGCGGGGGGGCACTGGGGGTGTGTGCCTGGCGGGAGGAAGGGGGATGGAGGGGGCACTGGGGGGATGCGCCTGGCGGGGGGGCACTGGGGGTGTGTGCCTGGCGGGGGGAAGGGGGATGGAGGGGGCACTGGGGGGATGCGCCTGGCGGGGGGGCACTGGGGGTGTGTGCCTGGCGGGGGGAAGGGGGATGGAGGGGGCACCGGGGGGTACGCCTGGCGGGGGGGCACTGGGGGTGTGTGCCTGGCGGGGGGAAGGGGGATGGAGGGGGCACCGGGGGGTACGCCTGGCGGGGGGGGCACTGGGGGGATATGCCTGGCGGGGGGAAGGGGGATGGAGGGGGCACCGGGGGGTACGCCTGGCGGGGGGGCACTGGGGGTGTGTGCCTGGCGGGAGGAAGGGGGATGGAGGGGGCACTGGGGGGATGCGCCTGGCGGGGGGACACCGGGGGGTACGCCTGGCGGGGGGTACTGGGAGGATGTGCCTGGCGGGGGGAAGGGGGATGGAGGGGGCACGGGGGGATACGCCTGGCGGGGGGACACTGGGGGTGTGTGCCTGGCGGGAGGAAGGGGGATGGAGGGGGCACCGGGGGATGCGCCTGGCGGGGGGGCACCGGGGGGTACGCCTGGCGGGGGGAAGGGGGATGGAGGGGGCACCGGGGGGTACGCCTGGCGGGGGGGCACTGGGGGTGTGTGCCTGGCGGGGGGACACTGGGGGGATACGCCTGGCGGGGGGGCACTGGGGGGATACGCCTGGCGGGGGGGCACTGGGGGTGTGTGCCTGGCGGGGGAAGGGGGATGGAGGGGGCACCGGGGGGTACGCCTGGCGGGGGGGCACTGGGGGTGTGTGCCTGGCGGGGGGAAGGGGGATGGAGGGGGCACCGGGGGATGCGCCTGGCGGGGGGGCACCGGGGGGTACGCCTGGCGGGGGGGGCACTGGGGGGGCGATCCAGCAGTTCAGACTCACTGAGCCCCAAGTTCCCCCGAGCGCCCCGGGGGACCCTCCCCAGCCCGGGTCCAGGCCCTGCCCGCCCCTACCTGGGCCAGCTTGAGGCGGCGGCCGGGCGCGGCGCGGATGACCAGGGCGATCATGGCCAGGTAGGTGTAGGGCGGCTTGCGGTGCCGGTTGTATCGCTTCTTCTTCTTCTTCCTGCCCCGCCGGCCCGGGTCCTGGGGCGCGGCTCCATCCCGCTCCGGGCTCCCCGCGGCCCCCTCCTCGCGCGCAGGCTGGGGCATGGCCGGCCGGGCCCGGAGGGGCTGGGGCGGTCCGGGAGGGAGGCGGCGACTCCCCCGCTCCGGCTCCTCCAGGCCTTTATCTGGCTGCTCCGCACCCCGGCCCGCCAGACGGCTGGCACCAGGGGGAGGCGCGGGGGAGGGCCCGGGGCGGACAATTAGCAGGTTGCTGTTAAGCGGAGCCTGGGGGAGGTTAAGGGCTGGGAGGGGAGACCCCAGGCCCAGCTGGGGGCAGGAGGGGAGAACCTGCCCCCTTCCCACAGCCCCTCCTGGCCTTCCCCTGGACCCCTACCCGGCAGGGCAGCGCCTCTGCCAGGACCTGCCCTGTGGAGCCGAATTCAGAACATCCCTGGACACCCCTGGCCGGAGCCTGAATCCCATGGGTCTGGCCTGGGTCAGGGGCTTGGGGGCTGGCCCCTTCTCCCAAGTCCCAGGCAGACTTCCTCCCCAGAAGGCCTGGGAGCTGGGGTCTTGCCCACTTCCTGGGGAAACTGAGTCCCCTGCAGCCCCAGGACTCCAAGCCCCAAGCAAAGGCCCCAGGAGGAGCCCGGTTTGCAGGGCTTGAGGAGGAAATGTGGGGCCCAGGCTGGGCAGGGGCTGGGGATGCTCAGGGCCGGGGTCTTGTGAGACTCCTGCACACGCGGCTGGGAGACCTCCAGGGACCCTCCAGCCTGCTGCCCAGAGGGCACGAGGGGGCTCAGGAGCCGGCGCCTGTCTGCCCAGGCTATGGCTACACTGCAGGCTTCTTCCAGAAAAAGAGATCTTCCGAAAAACCGTCTTCTGAGAGCGTCCCCACGGCCAACGCGCATGGCTAGAGCCACCTGCTTTTCCACAGGGCGCGTGCGCACCTGGCCGCTCTAGGTGCCAGCTGTGATGCTGTGGGCGGAGTGGCAGGCTGGAGTTACAGAGCCGGGGCTGGCTGGAGGCTAGGTTAGGCCTGAGGCCGCTGTGCCTGGGCTGAGGGGGACCAGGCGTCCCCAGTTTGTAGGGACCGTTCCAATATTCGAGGCTTCTGTAGTCACCGTGCCCCTCCCCCCTCCCCGGGATTTTCACACTTGCCATCCCCTCGCCTTGCTGCTCTAGCCTGCCGGGCACTGGGGTGACGTAATGCGCAGCCCCATCCCTGCAAGCCAGGCCATGGCTCGGCGCCTCGGCTGCGCGCTTTTCACGGGGCTGTGCTCTCGCCTGCAGGGACCCGGCTGTGTGGAGGGCAGGCCTGGGTGCCCCTGGCAGCGGGGCCAAGCGGTGGCTTCCTTGGGCGGCTGCTTAAGGGAAACCCGTAGGGAGCCCAGGAGTTGTGGGGCCAGGCTTGCCTTGGAGGCCTCTTCCAGGCCTGATAGTCTGGGGCTTCCAGCTGTCGCACGGGACCCCCGTGACCCAGCATGGTGCTGCAGGGGTTGTGCTCAAGGAGCGGGGGAGCTCTGCCAGCAGTCAGTGCTGACCACAGTGGGGCACTAGGGGGCACTGGGCCGCGGGGAATGGGGCAGGGGCCCGGCAGGGGGCGCTGGACTGCAGGGAGGCGGTGGGGGCGCCATGTGGTGGGGAGGCAGGTGGGGGCCCAGCAGCCTTGCTGGGGAGCCCTGGCAGGGGAAGCGGTGACGTGGGGATCCGCTCACCTGGGCTGGCAGCCTGGGGGGCACAGGGGGCTCCAGGACTCCAGGGTTCGGTTCCCCGACTCGGTGGCTGGCCTGGGCTCTGTCTCTTCCCCTCTGTGGCCGGCCCATAATGATCTGTCCCCCTCCCCCCACAGTGCGAGGGGCGGGATTGGGCTGAACCCAGACTGGGTACTGGGGGGGCACCCAGTGGAGGGTGAAGATCCACCCTGGTAAACTGGAACCCCGGGGCCCCTATGGTCCCAGCCCGGAGCCCGTGGGCTAGACCTGCCCGATGTGTGGAGAGATGGGTGCACAGATTCCCCCCCAGGAATTGGCTGGGGGGAGGGAGCTGCTCCCTGTGGCTGACAGCATGGCTGGGGCTGTGCGGGGGCTGGGGCTGTTGTCCCCCTGGGGGAGCTCGGGGGACAGGATGTGCGGGGGGCCAGAGAGAGAGGAGCTGATGTGTGGGGGCCTGATAGGTGGGATGAGTTGGGGGAGGGTCAGGCCTGGATCTCAGAGCCTGGGACAGGACCTGGAGTGGGGGGTGGGAGACTGGGGCTATAGGTGGGAGTAGTGGGTGGGGCCCCGGGCTATAGGCAGCAGTAGTGAGCGGGGTGGAGCTATGGCTGGCAGTAGTGGATGGTCGGGGCTATGGCTGGCAGTAGTGGGTGGGGCTATCGGTGGCAGTAGTGGATGGGCGGAGCTATAGGTGGCAGTAGAGGGTGGAGCTATGGATGGCAGTAGTGGATGGGCGGGGCTATGGGTGGCAATAGTGGGTGTGGCTATAGGCGGCAGTGGTGGGCGGGACAGGCTATGAGTGGCAGTGGTGGGCGGGGCTATGGGCGGCAGTGGTGGGCGGGACAGGCTATGAGTGGCAGTGGTGGGCGGGGCTATGGGCGGCAGCGGTGGGCGGGGCAGGCTATGAGTGACAGTGGTGGGCAGGGCTATGTGTGGCAGTGGTAGGCGGGACAGGCTATGGGTGGCAGTGGTGGGCGGGACAGGCTATGAGTAACAGTGGTGGGTGGGACAGGCTATGAGTGGCAGTGGTGGGCGGGGCTATGTGTGGCAGTGGTGGGCGGGGCAGGCTATGAGTGGCAGTGGTGGGCGGGGCAGGCTATGAGTGGCAGTGGTGGGCGGGGCTATGAGTGGCAGTGGTGGGCGGGGCAGGCTATGAGTGGCAGTGGTGGGCGGGGCTATGAGTGGCAGTGGTGGGCGGGGCAGGCTATGAGTGGCAGTGGTGGGCGGGACAGGCTATGAGTGGCAGTGGTGGGCGGGGCTATGAGTGGCAGTGGTGGGCGGGGCAGGCTATGAGTGGCAGTGGTGGGCGGGGCTATGAGTGGCAGTGGTGGGCGGGGCAGGCTATGAGTGGCAGTGGTGGGCGGGACAGGCTATAAGTGGCAGTGGTGGGCGGGGCTATGAGTGGCAGTGGTGGGCGGGGCAGGCTATGAGTGGCAGTGGTGGGCGGGACAGGCTATGAGTGGCAGTGGTGGGCGGGGCAGGCTATGAGTGGCAGTGGTGGGCGGGGCTATGAGTGGCAGTGGTGGGCGGGGCTATGGGTGAGCCTTCCAGGGCTGGGCCAGGCTTGGCCACACACACTTCACATTGTGGCTCCGAGTGCCCCCAGGCGAGTGGCCTCGCTGGTCCCTGGCACGGGCTGGGGGAGCAGTGACTCAAGGACCTTTGGGGTCACTCTGGGCTTGGCCCCCCCTGCCCTTCTCTGTCTCCTCTGGGCTCTGGCTCGTGGCCCCTCTTCAGGCTCCCTCTGCCCGGGTGGAAGCAACCTCAGGGCTGGCGGGCGGGGGCGGCTCGTTCCACCCGCTGGGCTGTGGCCGGGATGGGCCCTGGCTGCCCTGGGCCAGGTGGGGGCAGGGCCTGGCGGGTGGGCGGGGGCGGCTGTGGCCGGGATGGGCCCTGGCTGCCCTGGACCCCTACCCGCTGCCCCCCCCCCACGCCCGCCCGTGGTCCCCGGTCCTGGCTGCTCCCCCTTTGCCCTTCTGACCCCGGAGCTGGTGCTGGAGCATTTGGCCCCTCCCCGGCAGGCTGCCCCCCCGCAGGGCCTGGGTCCATCGCCCTGCCCAGCCCAGGCCGGAGCTGCCTTTGTCGGCTGCTGATTGAGCCCAGCAGGGGCTCCCAGCCCCATTGTGGTGCGAGATCAGGGAGGGTGAGAGCTGGGGAAGGCTTGTTGGGGGGGCGGCTCCACTGGCCCGTCCCGGCCTGGGCCCTGGGGCCATCGCCTGGGCCGGGGACGTGGTTCTGGCTCTGTGGCTGGGCCGCCCGGCTGCGGGAGGAGATGGAGCAGCACCAGCCGCAGTCAGGCCCAGAGCAGAGACGGGTCATGCCTGCCCCTCAGTCCCGACCCGCAGCCCTGGGCTCCCCCCAGCCCTGCCGGTGCCCCTCACGCCCGACCCGCAGCCCTGGGCTCTCCACCAGCCCTGCCGGTGCCCCTCACACCCGACCCGCAGCCCTGGGCTCCCCCCAGCCCTGCCGGTGCCCCTCAGTCCCGACCCGCAGCCCTGGGCTCCCCCCAGCCCTGCCGGTGCCCCTCACGCCCGACCCGCAGCCCTGGGCTCTCCACCAGCCCTGCCGGTGCCCCTCACACCCGACCCGCAGCCCTGGGCTCCCCCCCAGCCCTGCCAGCCCAGCCCCTCACACCCGACCCACAGCCCCTCACACCCGACCCGCAGCCCCTCACACTCGACCCGCAGCCCTGCCGGCCCAGCCCTGGGCTCCCCCCAGCCCTGCCAGTGCCCCTCACACCCGACCCGCAGCCCTGGGCTCCCCCCAGCCCTGCCAGTGCCCCTCACACCCGACCCGCAGCCCTGGGCTCCCCCCCAGCCCTGCCGGTGCCCCTCACACCCGACCCCCAGCCCTGGGCTCCCCCCCAGCCCTGCCGGTGCCCCTCACACCCGACCCCCAGCCCTGGGCTCCCCCCCAGCCCTGCCGGTGCCCCTCACACCCGACCCCCAGCCCTGGGCTCCCCCCCAGCCCTGCCGGTGCCCCTCACACCCGACCCGCAGCCCTGGGCTCCCCCCCAGCCCTGCCGGTGCCCCTCACACCCGACCCGCAGCCCTGGGCTCCCCCCCAGCCCTGCCGGTGCCCCTCACACCCGACCCGCAGCCCTGCCAGCCCAGCCCTGGGCTCCCCCCAGCCCTGCCGGTGCCCCTCACACCCGACCCGCAGCTCTGGGCTCCCCCCAGCCCTGCCGGTGCCCCTCACTCCCGACCCGCAGCCCTGGGCTCCCCCCAGCCCTGCCGGTGCCCCTCACACCCGACCCGCAGCCCTGCCAGCCCAGCCCTGGGCTCCCCCCAGCCCTGCCGGTGCCCCTGGGGGAGGGGTGTGAAAACTGCCACCCCGAGAGTCCCAGGGACCAGGACCTCCCCCGCCCCCGGGGGGGCATGAAAGTCTTGGGGTCCCTCCCGCTGACGCCGTCACTCGGGGGTGGGCACTGCGAGTTTGCATCACGAGCCATGAGCAAAACTGTGTCTGTCTGTCTGTGCGTGGTGCCCCTCTCGCTGCAGGGGGTGAGCCGGGTGTCTGTCTGTCTGTCTGTGCGTGGTGCCCCTCTCGCTGCAGGGGGTGAGCCGGGTGTCTGTCTGTCTGTCTGTGTGTGGTGCCCCTCTCACTGCAGGGGGTGAGCCGGGTGTCTGTCTGTCTGCGCGTGGTGCCCCTCTCACTGCAGGGGGTGAGCTGGGTGTCTGTCTGTCTGTCTGTGCGTGGTGCCCCTCTCGCTGCAGGGGCTGAGCTGGGTGTCTGTCTGTCTGTCTGTCTGTGCGTGGTGCCCGTCTCACTGCAGGGGGTGAGCCGGGTGTCTGTCTGTCTGTCTGTCTGTGCGTGGTGCCCCTCTCGCTGCAGGGGGCGGAGCTGGGTGTCTGTCTGTCTGTCTGTGCGTGGTGCCCCTCTCGCTGCAGGGGGCTGAGCTGGGTGTCTGTCTGTCTGTCTGCGCGTGGTGCCTGTCTCGCTGCAGGGGGTGAGCCGGGTGTCTGTCTGTCTGTGCGTGGTGCCCCTCTCGCTGCAGGGGGCTGAGCTGGGTGTCTGTCTGTCTGTCTGTCTGCGCGTGGTGCCCCTCTCGCTGCAGGGGGCGGAGCTGGGTGTGTGTCTGTCTGTCTGTCTGTGCGTGGTGCCCCTCTCGCTGCAGGGGGCTGAGCTGGGTGTCTGTCTGTCTGTCTGTCTGCGCGTGGTTCCCCTCTCGCTGCAGGGGGCTGAGCTGGGTGTCTGTCTGTCTGTCTGTCTGCGCGTGGTGCCCCTCTCGCTGCAGGGGGCGGAGCTGGGTGTGTGTCTGTCTGTCTGTCTGTGCGTGGTGCCCCTCTCGCTGCAGGGGCTAAGCCAGGTGTCTGTCTGTCTGTCTGTGCGTGGTGCCTGTCTCGCTGCAGGGGGTGAGCCGGGTGTCTGTCTGTCTGTCTGTGCGTGGTGCCCCTCTCGCTGCAGGGGGCTGAGCTGGGTGTCTGTCTGTCTGTCTGTCTGCGCGTGGTGCCTGTCTCGCTGCAGGGGGTGAGCCGGGTGTCTGTCTGTCTGTCTGTGCGTGGTGCCCCTCTCGCTGCAGGGGGCTGAGCTGGGTGTCTGTCTGTCTGTCTGTCTGCGCGTGGTGCCTGTCTCGCTGCAGGGGGTGAGCCAGGTGTCTGTCTGTCTGTCTGCGCGTGGTGCCCCTCTCGCTGCAGGGGCTGAGCTGGGTGTCTGTCTGTCTGTCTGTCTGTGCGTGGTGCCTGTCTCGCTGCAGGGGCTGAGCTGGGTGTCTGTCTGTCTGTCTGTCTGCGCGTGGTGCCCCTCTCGCTGCAGGGGCTGAGCTGGGTGTCTGTCTGTCTGTCTGTCTGCGCGTGGTGCCTGTCTCGCTGCAGGGGGTGAGCCAGGTGTCTGTCTGTCTGTCTGTCTGTGCGTGGTGCCCCTCTCGCTGCAGGGGCTGAGCTGGGTGTCTGTCTGTCTGTCTGTCTGCGTGTGGTGCCCCTCTCGCTGCAGGGGCTGAGCTGGGTGTCTGTCTGTCTGTCTGTCTGTCTGTGCGTGGTGCCCCTCTCGCTGCAGGGGCTGAGCTGGGTGTCTGTCTGTCTGTCTGTCTGTGCGTGGTGCCCCTCTCGCTGCAGGGGGCGGAGCCAGGTGTCTGTCTGTCTGTCTGTCTGCGTGTGGTGCCCCTCTCGCTGCAGGGGCTGAGCTGGGTGTCTGTCTGTCTGTCTGTCTGTCTGTGCGTGGTGCCCCTCTCGCTGCAGGGGCTGAGCTGGGTGTCTGTCTGTCTGTCTGTCTGTGCGTGGTGCCCCTCTCGCTGCAGGGGGCGGAGCCAGGTGTCTGTCTGTCTGTCTGTCTGTCTGCGCGTGGTGCCCCTCTCGCTGCAGGGGGCGGAGCTGTCCGCCTGTGTGCAGGGTGGCCGGGTGTTGGGGACTCTGCCTGTCGTGTCCATGGCTGGGGGGGTCCCTGAGCTCGGTGGGGGGGGACAGAGCCGGGGGCTTTGCTCCTTGCTGGTTCCCCCGCCCAGCCTCCAGAAGGAGACACAGGGCGACCTCTAGTGGTGCAACAGTGTATTGGTCCCGGCCCTGTGCCGGGCTCCCCTTGCTCCGTGGAACCTCCCCTTTGGCCCCAGGGGCTGCCACCCGTGGGGGGACCTCAGAAAGCCCCCGGGGGCATGGCAAGGAGGCCAGCCGGCTGCTGCACACACACTGCCCTGCCTGGCACGGCCTGGCATTCCTGGGGCAGCCCGTGGCCCGGTCGCCCCAGACGTGGGTGTTCTCTGCAGCCCCGCCCGCCCGGGGGCCGTGGTCTCTCAAGCTCCGGGCGCTCTGAGCTGCTCCCCGCCCCCGGCTGGTGCCCCCTTCTCCCCGGTTGCTCGGGCAGAGGGTCCGTGGGCACCATGGGCCCTGCAGCCCGGCTCAGCCTGCCTTTGCCCGTCCAGGCGCCCCACATGTCGGCCCTGCTCGTCCCCTCGGGCCTGGGGCCGCCTGCTCCCCCGCAGGTCACAGGGCTAGCGATGGCCGCTGAGTTTCTCCACAGAGCTTGGCCTCTTCTTCTTCTTGGTGACGTCTCCCTTCTGCCGGGAGCCCTGGGGCCTCCCCTTGGTCAGAGCCTCTGGCCGGGGGGCCTCTCGCCAGCGCTCCCCGGAGAGCGAGCGGGGTGGCCTGGAACCGCTCTGAGGCTGCCGAGCCCGGGCCCCCCGGTGCCCCTTTGTGGCCCCCGCCCTGGCTCGTGCGTCCAGCTCCCTCTGCCGGGCTGCCTGCAACAGCTGCTCCTGGACGGCTCTCTTGGCCTCCCGGCGGGACCGTCTCTCGAAGGCCTCCACTATCCTCTGCACGCGGCTCTCGGCCTGCAGCTGGGCCGCGGCACCGGGCTGGGCTGTGCGGGCGTGGGCCCCTCTCCGCCGGCCTGGGGCTGCGCCGGGGCTGCCTTGCTGGGGCTCGCAGAAGAGGCAGGAGCAGACGCCCCGCGGGACGGTCGCCGCGCTCGGCTCCTGGTGGCCAAGGCAGAGAGACGGGGCAGGCAGCGCCGTGAGTGGGCAGCGCCGAGCTCTGAGCCCCGGGCGCCAGGCGGGGGGGAGTCAGTCCAGCCGCCAGCAACAGCCTCTTCACCATGACGGAACCAACCAATGGCCCATCTCCACTGGCGTCCCCCCCCCCGGGACCAGGACAGACCATGGTCCATCTCCACTGGCGTCCCCCCCCCCAGGGCCAGGACAGACCATGGCCCATCTCCGCTGGCGTCCCCCCCCCAGGGCCAGGACAGACCATGGTCCATCTCCACTGGCGTCCCCCCCCCGGGACCAGGACAGACCATGGTCCATCTCCACTGGCGTCCCCCCCCCCGGGACCAGGACAGACCATGGTCCATCTCCACTGGCGTCCCCCCCCCCCGGGACCAGGACAGACCATGGCCCATCTCCGCTGGCGTCCCCCCCCCAGGGCCAGGACAGACCATGGTCCATCTCCACTGGCGTCCCCCCCCCGGGACCAGGACAGACCATGGTCCATCTCCACTGGCGTCCCCCCCCCCGGGACCAGGACAGACCATGGTCCATCTCCACTGGCGTCCCCCCCCCCGGGACCAGGACAGACCATGGTCCATCTCCACTGGCGTCCCCCCCCGGGACCAGGACAGACCATGGTCCATCTCCGCTGGCGTCCCCCCCCCCAGGGCCAGGACAGACCATGGCCCATCTCCGCTGGCGTCCCCCCCCCCAGGGCCAGGACAGACCATGGCCCATCTCCGCTGGCGTCCCCCCCCCCCAGGGCCAGGACAGACCATGGCCCATCTCCGCTGGCGTCCCCCCCCAGGGCCAGGACAGACCATGGTCCATCTCCACTGGCGTCCCCCCCCCCAGGGCCAGGACAGACCATGGTCCATCTCCGCTGGCGTCCCCCCCCCCCCGGGACCAGGACAGACCATGGCCCATCTCCGCTGGCGTCCCCCCCCCCAGGGCCAGGACAGACCATGGTCCATCTCCGCTGGCGTCCCCCCCCCCCAGGGCCAGGACAGACCATGGTCCATCTCCACTGGCGTCCCCCCCCCAGGGCCAGGACAGACCATGGTCCATCTCCACTGGCGTCCCCCCCCCCAGGGCCAGGACAGACCATGGCCCATCTCCGCTGGCGTCCCCCCCCCCCCGGGACCAGGACAGACCATGGTCCGTCTCCACTGGCATCCCCCCCCCCACCCGGGACCAGGACAGACCATGGTCCATCTCCACTGGCGTCCCCCCCCCGGGACCAGGACAGACCATGGTCCATCTCCACTGGCGTCCCCCCCCGGGACCAGGACAGACCATGGCCCATCTCCACTGGCGTCCCCCCCCCCGGGACCAGGACAGACCATGGCCCATCTCCACTGGCGTCCCCCCCCCCCCGGGACCAGGACAGACCATGGCCCATCTCCACTGGCGTCCCCCCCCCCCGGGACCATGACAGACCATGGCCCATCTCCACTGGCGTCCCCCCCCCAGGACCAGGACAGACCATGGTCCGTCTCCACTGGCGTCCCCCCCCCCGTGGGCCAGGACAGACCATGGTCCATCTCCACTGGCGTCCCCCCCCCAGGACCAGGACAGACCATGGTCCGTCTCCACTGGCGTCCCCCCCCCCCGTGGGCCAGGACAGACCATGGTCCGTCTCCACTGGCGTCCCCCCCCCGGGACCAGGACAGACCATGGTCCATCTCCACTGGCGTCCCCCCGTCCCCGCCCCCCGACCAGGACAGACCATGGCCCATCTCCACTGGCGTCCCCCCCCGGGACCAGGACAGACCATGGCCCATCTCCACTGGCGTCCCCCCCCGGGACCAGGACAGACCATGGTCCATCTCCACTGGCGTCCCCCCCCCCCCGGGACCAGGACAGACCATGGCCCATCTCCACTGGCGTCCCCCCCCGGGACCAGGACAGACCATGGTCCATCTCCACTGGCGTCCCCCCCCCGGGACCAGGACAGACCATGGCCCATCTCCACTGGCGTCCCCCCCCCGGGACCAGGACAGACCATGGTCCATCTCCACTGGCGTCCCCCCCCGGGACCAGGACAGACCATGGCCCATCTCCACTGGCGTCCCCCCCCGGGACCAGGACAGACCATGGCCCATCTCCACTGGCGTCCCCCCCCGGGACCAGGACAGACCATGGTCCATCTCCACTGGCGTCCCCCCCGTGGGCCAGGACAGACCATGGTCCATCTCCACTGGCGTCCCCCCCCGTGGGCCAGGACAGACCATGGTCCATCTCCACTGGCGTCCCCCCCGTGGGCCAGGACAGACCATGGTCCATCTCCACTGGCGTCCCCCCCCCGGGACCAGGACAGACCATGGTCCATCTCCACTGGCGTCCCCCCCCCGGGACCAGGACAGACCATGGTCCATCTCCACTGGCGTCCCCCCCGTGGGCCAGGACAGACCATGGTCCATCTCCACTGGCGTCCCCCCCCCGGGACCAGGACAGACCATGGTCCATCTCCACTGGCGTCCCCCCCCCGGGACCAGGACAGACCATGGTCCATCTCCACTGGCGTCCCCCCCCGGGACCAGGACAGACCATGGTCCATCTCCACTGGCGTCCCCCCCGTGGGCCAGGACAGACCATGGTCCATCTCCACTGGCGTCCCCCCCGTGGGCCAGGACAGACCATGGCCCATCTCCACTGGCGTCCCCCCCCGTGGGCCAGGACAGACCATGGTCCATCTCCACTGGCGTCCCCCCCCTGGGACCAGGACAGACCATGGTCCATCTCTGCTGGCGTCCCCCCGTCCCCGCCCCCCCCGACCAGGACAGACCATGGTCCATCTCCACTGGCGTCCCCCCCCGTGGGCCAGGACAGACCATGGTCCATCTCCACTGGCGTCCCCCCCGTGGGCCAGGACAGACCATGGTCCATCTCCACTGGCGTCCCCCCCCCGGGACCAGGACAGACCATGGTCCATCTCCACTGGCGTCCCCCCCCCGGGACCAGGACAGACCATGGTCCATCTCCACTGGCGTCCCCCCCCCGGGACCAGGACAGACCATGGTCCATCTCCACTGGCGTCCCCCCCCCGGGACCAGGACAGACCATGGTCCATCTCCACTGGCGTCCCCCCCCTGGGACCAGGACAGACCATGGTCCATCTCTGCTGGCGTCCCCCCGTCCCCGCCCCCCCCGACCAGGACAGACCATGGTCCATCTCCACTGGCGTCCCCCCCCGTGGGCCAGGACAGGCCATGGTCCATCTCCACTGGCGTCCCTCCGTCCCCGCCCCCCGACCAGGACAGACCATGGTCCATCTCCGCTGGCGTCCCCCCGTCCCCGTCCCCCCGACCAGGACAGACCATGGTCCATCTCCACTGGCGTCCCCCCGTCCCCGCCCCCCGACCAGGACAGACCATGGTCCATCTCCACTGGCGTCCCTCCGTCCCCGCCCCCCGACCAGGACAGACCATGGTCCCTCTGCTGGGGTTTCCATCTGGATCCCGCCCTAGCAGGACAACCCAGTAGGCCGTCAGCCCCGGAGCCTGTCTCACGTGCCCAGTGCTCTGGGCAAGCTGGGCCTTTGCAGGCCTGTGCCCGCGGGCGACCCCTTGCCACTGGACTGACGCGCCCTTGCCCCAAGCCCGGGGCAGAGACCTGGCAGCTCCGCTGGGACGCCGGCTCCCAAAGGGTCACTCTAGAGAGGCAAATGCCTGACCCCTCCCCCAGTGCGAGCCCCAATCCCTGGTCGTGGGGCTCCCCCCAAGCCGTGGGTCCTGCCCAAGCCGGTGCCACTTGCCCCCCTGGCTGTCAAGGGTGGCTCCCTACGGCCCCAGTGCGGGAGTAGGTGCCCTCGGATGGGCAATAAATGGGGAGCCAGGGCTGCCTCCTGCTCCACCTGCCCCGGGCACTGCTGGGCAGAGCCGTGTCTATGACACGGGGACACGCCAGCCGGCTCCCGGTCGGCCACGTGCCCCCGGTCCAGGCTCCCGGTCGGTCCCCCTGTGGCTGCCAGACGAGCCCTCCCCTAACCCTGCTGGGGCTTTTGGGAGGGGAACCAAGGCTGATGGAGGTGGCTGGTCACCGCAGCGCCTGGGCTGGATTGATCCCCAGGGGCGAGGGGCTGGCCCCAGGGCTAGCGCCCCGCCCTGCCGCATGGGCTGTCCCACGGCTGCAGATCAGAGCCACCCCCCGCGCACGGGCCAGCCCCCCGGCCGTACCTGGTGGTGCGTGGCGTTTCCTGCGTCCGACTTCCCCCTCCTGCCGCCGTGGGCTGCTTGGGGCTCCGCCGGCTGCTTGCGGCTCCTCAGGTCCCCGTCCCCCTCCCGCCTTCTCCAGGCCCCCTCCTCTTTCCCGTCCAAGGTCCTGTAGCTGTCGCAGGGGTAGGACCAGCTGGGGGCAGCCGGGCTGGGGGCCCTCAGGGGCTCTGGCCCCGGGCAAAGCAAAGGCTCCTGGGGGGCGGATTGCTCCAGCCATTTCTGGACCTGGCAGAGCCTCTGGTGGAGCTGCCTGTGGGAGGACAGCGCTGAGCGGGCCCTCCGGCGAGGGGCGCCCTCCTCCTCCCGCGGGCCCCAGCTGTTCTCGTAGGTGGCTCTCTCCCCAGGCCAGGCCTGCTGACTCTGGTTGAACTGCTGGCAGGCCATGCAGCTCTGCAGATGAGCGATTACGCAGCGGGGCAGGATCTGGGGCGGCCCCCCGGCGTCCAGGCAGGGTGAGCTGCACCCCAGCCCTGCGACGGGCCCGGCCCCAGGCTGGCCCAGCCCCAGGCTCCGAGTGCAGGCTGAGGGGCTGGGAACATCGCCCGGTCTGGGCAGCTGCTGGAGAACTTCCCTGCCCCTCTGTGCGGGGTGACTCCGTCTGTGCCTCCTGCCCCGGTCCTGCGGGGCCCCTCCCTGGTGCCCCGTCGGCCCCTCGCTGCTTGCGGCGGCCTCCGGGCCTGGCTCCTCGTTCTCGTAGGAGCCGGAGTCCGGGCGGGCGGGGCCGGGCGCTGGGGGGGCCTCTTCGCAGGCCTTGAGCTTCTCGTAGAAGAAGGTGTCGAGCGTCTCGGCGGCGTTGCACTCGAACACGGAGCCCCGCTCGATGCCCGTGCCCGCCGAGGAGTGCAGGTAGACGCTGGAGTACGGCTGCTGCGGGGGGGCCCTGCGGCCCGGCCCTGGGCGCCGTGGGAGTGCCTCGCGAGGGCTGTCCGCAGCCAAGGGCGGGTGCCGGAGCTCCCCGTTCTCGTAGGCGAGGGCAGGAGGCGCGCCTGGCTTCCCCATACCAGGCCAGTTCAGCTCACAGCCCCGGATGGAGTTGGACAGATCTGAAACAGCCCCAGAAAGGAAAGAGCAATTCGCAACAAGCAGCCGGCTGATTCCCCACCACCCACCTCTAGCACCTTCCCTGGCAGGGGAAACCGAGGCACCGGGCTCTGACACGCGCCGCTTGCCCAGGGTCACACATGGGCCTGAGCCCCCGGCAAGTGGCAGGACGCGCCTTCGCTGCTTGTGCAGAGAGAGCGCGCGTGTGTGTGAGACGCAGGACCAAAGGTTTCCCCTGGGTTGGGCCCCCACTTGCCGGCTGTCCCCACTGGAAATCTGTCGGGCTGCCAGCGAGTGGAGAGGGGTCAATGGGTCTCCTTAGGCTCGCGGCAGCCCCTCTACAGCCAGGGCACTGGCTGGTGGTCAGTATCACTTCCTGCCCCAGGCACCCCCGTCTGCCCCGGATCCTGCCCCCCCAAGGGCGGCAGCAGCAGGGCGACAGGCAGGAGAGGGGGGCAGGCCTGTGGGTTCGGTGCTGGCGGAAGACCCAGCGCGGATACAGTGTGTAAAACTGACCCGCGCGATTCCACGTGTGAAGCCGCGGTCGGCGGATTGGCAGGGCTCTAGGGGCCGGCCGCCCACACGCCCCTCGCGGCAGCAGCCACGGGCTCTCCCCAGCGCTCTCTGGGCCTCACCGGAGATGATGGAGGCGGTTGAGATCTGGGAGCCGGCTCCCTGGCCATCCCCCCACCAACAGCCTCTCCCTGGGGCATCGTTTATATAGTCCGGGTCGGTCTCCCAGTCGTCCGCTTCATCCTCGCAGGAAGGGAGGAGCCCGGCTCGGTCTATTCTGCCACAGGGCCCTCCTTTCCCGCAGGCGTGGGGGGCTGTGCCCCACGCTGGCCCTGCCTGGGCCATGGCCGGGGCTCCGGCAGGCCGTGGGGAAAGGCGGAGCCTGGAGCCTGTGCTGGGGGGATGTCTCTGGACCCAGCTCCAGGGGCCGTGAAGTCTCCCCATTGTGATGTCAGCAGAACGCCCCTGCGAGACTCAGCCTGCAAAGCATGCTGGGGGCTGAACGCCAGCTGCGCTGCCTAAAGGAGCCGGGAGCCTTCGGCACCGTGGAGAGTTGGCTCCCGAAGGCTTCGCGGCGTCAGGCTGGAAGGGGAGACCCCCTGGGGAAGCCGCGGGGGCTGCTGTCCTGAGCCTGCGAAGCGCCGACAGGCGGGCCCGAACCGGGCACCTCCGGAGCTCAGGGCAGGAGGCGCTACAGCTTGGGCTAAAAGCCAGCTGGCGCTCAGCTTAGGCGGTAGGGCAGGGGTGGGCAAGACAGCTTCCAGGGGCCGGACTCACCCGGCCTGCAGCTGCCTTGCCACTCCCCCCCCCCGGCCAATCGAGACCTGGGGATGGGGGAGCATGAGAAGTGTCCTGGCTCCGCCCTTTCTGTCTGAGGCCCTGCCCCTTCCAGGGCGGCCTGGGGCCACTGCAACAATTTGCGAAGTGGCTCCTCTTGAAAAATGCTTGCCCATCCCGGCTGCAACGCCAGCTCATTCTCTCTCTGGAAATGGCCTGCGTGCCACCCCCGGGGACGGTGCCCCACCCCCATCAGGAGCCAGGGCTGCAGGACGGGGTGGGGGGAGGCTGCCTCGCCTTGCCGTCAGGGCCCACCCAAGCCCCAGCACAGATCGAGGGGTGCATGACCCGGGAGGGGAGGCTGCCTTGCTGTCAAGGCCAACTCCAAAGCCCCAGGACAGAAGGAGGGTGCCAGGCTGCAGGCATCAGCGAGGTCGCCCAGAAGGGGGCGCTTTCCCTGGTGAATTTGCACGGATCCTAGTGCCTTCTTCACAGCTACAATCGGGAGCTGCCTCGGAAGCCCTGGCACGGCTCGGGGACCCTCGATGTTCTTCTGGCCTGCTGTGCGGCGAGGCCCAGGCCTGCTCCCTGGCACCCCGTGTCCTAGGGAGATGTGCTGCTAACCCTGGCTGCAGTGAGACACCGGTGCGGCCTCGGGGCGCTGGGCCGGCCAGCGTGCTTGGGAACGGCTTTCACAAAGCCCGGCTCGGGGACACTGGCAGGAAATGAACGGGTGAACTCGGGCAGCCGCATCAGCTCCCCTGGCCCTTCCCGGCCTGCCTCAGCCTTCCCCGCCTGGCCCGCCGCTGCCTCTCCCGGCTTTTCCTTGCTGCCCTTTCCCTTCTTGTCTCCTTTCCCCTCTGCTTTTGGGGTCCCCCCCCCATGCCTCTTCTCCTTTTTCTGTCCAGCTCTAGAGCTGTTCCTGCTTGTCCTTCTCTGCTGCGTGTCTGTGGCTGGCTACCTGCGCTTTGGGCCACCGGTCCCCATGGCCTGCCAGCCTGCTGGAGAGCTACTCCCTGGCTATGTCTACACTGGCATGATTTTCCGGAAATGCTTTTAACAGAAAAGTTTTCCGTTAAAAGCATTTTTGGAACAGAGCGTCTAGATTGGCACGGACACTTTTCCGCAAAAGCACTTTTTGTAGAAAAGCGTCCGTGGCCAATCTAGACGCGCTTTTCCGCAAAAAAGCCCCGATCGCCATTTTCACAATCGGGGCTTTTTTGCAGAAAACAAATCTGAGCTGTCTACACTGGCCCTTTTGCGCAAAAGTTTTGCGCAAAAGGGACTTTTGCCCGAATGGGAGCAGCATAGTATTTCCACAAGAAGCACTGATTTCTTACCGTAGGAAGTCAGTGATTTTGCGGAAATTCAAGCGGCCAGTGTAGACAGCTGGCAAGTTTTTCCGGAAAAGCGGCTGATTTTCCAGAAAAACTGGCCAGTCAAGAGACAGCCCCTGTGTGAGCCCAGGAATGCTGCAGGGAGCAGCGTTATGTAGCCCCAGTGGGGTGGGGGGGTAGAATATGGGTCAGGAGCCAGCAGTCATACCCTGCTGTCGGGGACCCCGCCTTTAGAAATCTCTTGGCTAGAGCATACAGCGCTCAGGGAGACTGGCTAGGCTAGGGCAGCTGTCCGAAGCAAAGGATAGAGACACAGCAGCCGCCAGCCCTAAGGCCGGCGAGCGTAGCTCCTGCGCGGCAGGGAAACCCTTCACCCTCCAGGCAGCCGCAGAGGGAAGCCACCAAGGGACAGGGTGGAAATGTCATGGCACTGAGGGGCTGGGATGGGGGAGGAGGTCTGGTGACTTGGGCTAGGATCCAGGAGGTTCCCTTCAAATGCAGCTGCCTGCGAAAGGAATTTGAGGGGGCAACCGAGTGAGTCTGTGGCAGAAAAAGCAGCGAATGGTCTGGTAGCACTTTGACTAAGGAAACATGTCGATAAAACAAAAGGAGAAACTGGGCAGCACTTTAGAGACTAACAAGATGGTTTATTAGGGGATGAGCTTTCGTGGGCCAGCCCCACTTCCTCAGATCAAATTCTGGACGAGAATTGGCAGGACCACGTATACCAAAGGATACAATGGAAAAGTGAACCCGTTATTAACCTGACAGATCAGATTTAGTGCGGACGGTGGGGTGAGAGGGCGGGAGGGACCAGCTCGCTGAGTCAATGGCTCATCGGGGGAGAGTGGGGAGCGATCTTCCTAATGGCTACGGCAATTAGCATCTTCTACCAGCCCATCTGCTGGGCCGA
This sequence comes from Pelodiscus sinensis, assembly GCF_052426305.1. NCBI lineage: Eukaryota > Metazoa > Chordata > Testudines > Trionychidae > Pelodiscus > Pelodiscus sinensis. The sequence continues at coordinate 2,889,883 of NC_143053.1, forward strand.
TCGCTCAGCTGCCTGTGGGGTGGGACTAGCCCCCGCCCCCGCCAGCCCCCTCCTCCTCTGGGGCTCCTATTGCGCTAGGGCTTGGTCCCAAGTGTCAGGATGGGGGGAAGGGACCTTCCAGGGAGGCAGGCGGCATTGGCACTGCGGGCACAGCCTGAGCTGGGGGGAGACCGGCCTGGGCAGCCTGGAGCAGCCCGCTGGACAGCAGGGCCCAAGGGGGGAGGGGCCCAGCTGGGCGGAGAGAGGGACTGGCCAGGCCATCGCGGGGGGAGGGGCCCAGCTGGGCGGAGCTAGGGACCGGCCACGCCCTCGCGGGGGGGAGGGGCCCAGCTGGGCGGAGCTAGGGACCGGCCAGGCCCTCGCGGGGGGGAGGGGCCCAGCTGGGCGGAGCTAGGGACCGGCCAGGCCCTCGCGGGGGGAGGGGCCCAGCTGGGCGGAGCTAGGGACCGGCCAGGCCCTCGCGGGGGGAGGGGCCCAGATGGGCGGAGCTAGGGACCGGCCACGCCCTCGCGGGGGGGGAGGGGCCCAGCTGGGCGGAGCTAGGGACCGGCCAGGCCCTCGCGGGGGGAGGGGCCCAGCTGGGCGGAGCTAGGGACCGGCCAGGCCCTCGCGGGGGGAGGGGCCCAGCTGGGCGGAGCTAGGGACCGGCCAGGCCATCGCGGGGGGAGGGGCCCAGCTGGGCGGAGCTAGGGACCGGCCAGGCCCTCGCGGGGGGAGGGGCCCAGATGGGCGGAGCTAGGGACCGGCCACGCCCTCGCGGGGGGAGGGGCCCTGGCCAGGATCCCGGGGCATGCGGGTCCCATTGCCTCTCAGGCCCCGCCCCATTGGCCCCGCCCACCCCAGCTCGCTCGCGCCGGCGGCCGCGCCGAGCCGGCCATTTCCGGCGGGAGCGCCGCCCCTAGCGGAAGTGTGGCTGGTTGCTATGGCGAGGCGCCGTGGGGACCCGCCCTTGCGGGACAGAGCCGGAGAGCGGCCCGGCTCCTGCCGACGGCGGGTGAGCGCGGCCGGCTGCGGAGGGGTCACGTGATACGGGCGCTGTGGGGGGGACTGGGCCCTGGTGGGGGGGTGGTTCTGTGTGGGGGGGACTGAGGGCCCTGGTGGGGCGCAGTGGGGGATTGGGTGGAATTGGGGGTTCTGTGATGGGGGGGCTGTGGGGGGGACTGAGGGCCCTGGTGGGGGCAGTGGGGGGGTGGGATTGGGGGTTCTGTGATGGGGGTTGTGGGGGGGAGTGAGAGCCAAGGTGGGGGGTGGGATTGGGGGTTCTGTGATGGGGGACTGAGGGGCCTGGTGGGGGCAGTGGGGGGGTGGGATTGGGGGTTCTGTGATGGGGGGCTGTGGGGGGGACTGAGAGCCCTGGTGGGGGGGGGGGGGTGGGATTGGGGGTTCTGTGATGGGGGGTGTGGGGGGGACTGAGAGCCCTGGTGGGGGCAGTGGGGGGGTGGGATTGGGGGTTCTGTGATGGGGGGCTGTGGGGGGGACTGAGAGCCCTGGTGGGGGGGTGGGGGGGTGGGATTGGGGGTTCTGTGATGGGGGGCTGTGGGGGGGACTGAGGGCCCTGGTGGGGGCAGTGGGGGGGGTGGGATTGGGGGTTCTGTGATGGGGGGCTGTGGGGGGGACTGAGAGCCCTGGTGGGGGGGTGGGATTGGGGATTCTGTGATGGGGGGCTGTGGGGGGGACTGAGGGCCCTGGTGGGCGCAGTGGGGGATTGGGTGGAATTGGGGGTTCTGTGATGGGGGGGCTGTGGGGGGGACTGAGGGCCCTGGGGGAGGCAGTGGGGGGGTGGGATTAGAGGTTCTGTGATGGGGGGCTGGGACAACCTATGGGCTGGGCAGGTGTCCCGTGTGGCGGGGGCGGGGACACTGTTACCGATGTTTTTAAGTGACGTTGGGAACCCTGGGGGCTCTGTTGTTTCCCTCGTTTCGCTGTCTGCTGACACTTCGGGGGGTAGTGGGGGAGCCCAGTTGGTCTTGAGCCAAGTGAGCGCAGAAGAGAATTCATAGGGGCTGTGAAGGTGGCAGACTATTTCCCTTCCCCGCTTTCCCATATCAGGAATTTGAGAGGGGTTTTGCCCAGCTGGTGAAACTTCAGCTGGAGCAGAGACCTGTTGTGCAAATGAGAATGTGGGTGGGGGATGATGGCTATTCACGTGTTAGTTCAGGTTTATGTTCCTGTGGCCCCAGTCTGGATCAGGGCCCCATTGTGCGGGGTGCCGTGTAAACATGTAAATGAGGTCCTTGCCTACAGTCTAATCGAATGTCCTACAGAAAGGGATGGACATGCAACATGTAAGAGAGACACGGAACTTGGTCAGCCATTGATTTTCTCAGCTTTGTTCTTTCGTCCAGGTACTTCACTCCGCTTGCGTTAGCAAGTGTGGTCGCAGTGTCTAATTTCACTCTGCCCTTCCTGTTCTCTTGGAGCTCCAACACTTGTGTGTCATTTCAGTGCCTTTTGCGGTATTTTTCTTGCACCTTCTAACCAGCACCCTTTCCTTTCCTGATCAGAATGAAAGGCCCGCAGCCATGTTTTTCTAGTCCAATCCAGTTAATTGCTATGATTCAGAGGGGACTCTAATGGCCGGTTCCCTCCCTGCCCCACTGCTGATGCTTCCGTGGAATGGACTGGATTAGAGATGTAACAGTGTAGTCGATTAACTATAAGCAAAAGCGTATCGGTTAATGCTATAAACTACACACGTTTCCCAGCCCCTCTTGCCAGTAAATTTTTTAGCAGGCTGGCCAGTAGGCCAGCTCAGTCCTGCTTCTCGTTGGATCCGGGACCTACCCCCGCTGTGGCTCTGCATTTAAAGTGTATTAGGAGCCAGGTGGGCAGGCAGTCCAGCTTGTGCTGTGTTCAGGAGCTCAGCCCCACCCCTGGACAGGGGCTGCTGTCATCCCGGGCTGCTGCCTCTGTGACAGGCAGCCGGTCTGCGAGGGGAGCTGGTTTTTCAACTGCCTCCCCTCATAGACCAGCTCCTGCCTGACACCCTGCACTGCTGCCTCTATTATATTAAATATTATAGAGGCAGCAGCGCCGAGTGGCAGGAGGCTCCTCAGGTGTGGGGCTGGAGTGCACTGCCTGCTGGCCCCACCCTCGGGGTCCAGTGTTTTTGTGATGGTACTGCCAGGTACTCAGTACCGGCACTTCCAGACGCAGTACCGGCATTTCCAGATGTAGTACCCGCACCTCCAGTCAGAGTTCAACAACTTTTCCCCTGGAGTACTGGCACTTTTTTTTTTTTAACAAAGCACTGCAAGGGTCTATAGAATAATCGAGTAACTGATAAGAATTCATGAGGTTACTTGACTATTCAATTAACGAGTATTTAACATCCCTTGATTGGATCAGATCACTGGTCAGAATCTTGTCTCTTAAAGTGGCCAACACCAGATGCTAGAGAGGAAGGTTTAAGAAATCCCAGAGCAAGAAGATACGAATTAATCTGCTCCTTGTGAAGGTCTTATCCAAATCACTAATAGTTGGAGATTAAGAATCATAGAACCATAGGATACTAGGACTGGAAGGGACCTTGAGAGGTCATCGAGTCCAGTCCCCTGCCCTCACGGCAGGACCCAGTACTGTCTAGACCATCCCCGATAGACATTTATCTAACCTACCCTTAGATATCTCCAGAGATGGGGATTCCACAACCTCCCTGGGCAGATTATTCCAGTGTTTAACTACTCTGACAGTTAGGAACTTTTTCCTAATGTCCAACCTAAACCTCCCTTGCTGCAGTTTAAGCCCGTTGCTTCTTGTTCTGTCCTCAGAGGCCAAGATGAACAAGTTTTCTCCCTCCTCCTTTTAGATACCTGAAAACTGCTATCATGTCCCCCCTCAATCTTCTCTTTTCTAAACTAAACAAACCCAATTCTTCAGCCTTCCTTCATAGGTCATGTTCTCTAGACCATCATTCTTGTTGCTCTTCTGTGGCCCCTCTCCCATTTCTCCACATCTTTCTTGAAATGCGGTGAGGCCTAACCAGCGCAGAGTAGAACAGAAGAATGACTTCTTATGTCTTGCTCACAACACACCTGTTAATGCATCCCAGAATCACGTTTGCTTTTTTTTGCAACAGCATCACACTGTGAACCATTAATAACTACTCTCTGAGTACAGTTATCCAGCCAGTTATGCACCCACCTTATAGTAGCCCCATCTACGTTGTATTTGCCTACTTTATTGATAAGAATATCATGCGAGACCGTATCAAACGCCTTACTAAAGTCTAGGTATATCACATCCACCACTTCTCCCTTATCCACAAGACTCATTATCCTATCAAAGAAAGCTATCAGATTGGTTTGAAATGATTTGTTCTTTACAAATCCATGCTGGCTATTCCCTATCATCTTGCCACCTTCCAAGTGTTTACCGATGATTTCCTTAATTACTTGCTCCATTATCTTCCCTGGCACAGAAGTTAAACTAGCTGGTCTGTAGTTTCCTGGGTTGTTCTTATTTCCCTTTTTATAAATGGGCACTAGATTTGCCCTTTTCCAGTCTTCTGGAATCTCTCCTGTCTCTCATGATTTTCCAAAGATGATAGCTAGAGGCTCCGATACCTCCTCTATCAGCTCCTTGAGTATTCTAGGATGCATTTCATCAGGCCCTGGTGACTTGCAGGCATCTAACTTTTCTAGGTGATTTTTAACTTAGTTTAAGTCTTGAAGAAAGTTTAATATACCTTCCAAAATGCTTGTTCACAAGAATATCCAGAGTAATACTTACCACTATTCAATAACTTCAGAGGGGTAGCTGAGTTAGTCTGTAACAGGAAAAACTTAAAAAACATCAAATAGTCTGGTAGAACTTTAAAGACATTTTATTAGTCTTTAAAGTGCTACTAGACTATTTGTTGTTTTTTAAACTATTCAATAAGTAAGGGTACCTCTACACTGCGGCGCTATTTTGGGATACTTCCGGTATCCTGAAGTTGCTATTCCGTGTTCCACGAGGTTTAAAGAACGTTTCGGAAGAATGGTTTATTTTGAAATTTGGCACTGTTTAGATACTGCCAAATTCTGAAAGAAGCTATTTTGAAATTAAGTCGAAATAAGCTACACAATTTGCGTAGCTCAAATTGCATAGCTTATTTCAAGCAGTTTACTAAGCAAGTGTACACTAAGACACACCCTAAATGTCTGGTCTTTTTGAACCTTGTGAGTTCCTTGGCTTCAATGATATAATTTCTCAATGAGTTCCACAGTCTAATTCCATGATATAACAGATTTGTCAGTGTGCCATCTTTTACCGTAATTGGATGCCCTGTGTTCTTGTGTTGGAGCGCTCGTTCTCTGCCGGGGTACTGGTTTCCCTCGGGGCCAGCCAGCAGGTTTCTGCGGGGGTCTGCCAAACATGGCCAGTGAGAGACTTGCTGAGGCTCACAACAGAAAACCTAGTAAACCATCTTGTTAGTCTTTAAAGTGCTGCATAGTCCTGTATTTTATTTCAGCAGAAAACTGACGCCCCATCAAATGGGTCTTAAGCCTGGGGCCCTGAGCAATGTAGCTTTGTAGGGGCCCCTGTTGCTTGGAGCCCAGACACTTACCCTGCGTGCTACCCTCATGCCAGCCCTGGCTTTTAAAAGAGAAAACCAGTTATTGTGGCATAGGTGGGCAGAAAGGAAAAGTGTGACAGAATCCCTGTGGCAGAAGATGGGGAGAACAGAGTTTCTGACCTATGGTCTCTAAGCCATTCATTAGCTGTATACTTTTATCATGTGGGGATCCATGCAAACCTGTCTGGCTTGGTCTCTCTGCCCCACTGCTGCTGCTGCTCCGGTTTCTCAGGGCAGGGAGTGTATCTTTCTGGTTTTTGAACCAGGACAGTTGCCTTGTTGATGTTTAACCATATGATTATCAGGCTGAGGTGCACAACCTGAATTTGCTTAGTACGCAGTACGTCATATGTATATGGCACACACTGGAGAACAAGATTTTCCTCGGTGCAAGGCAATACGAAGGGTTTGTCCACGCAGTTTTTTGGCACTCTGTAGTAAGTGTTACCAGACCATTTTTTTTTTAAGTTTATGGTCAAATTAGTTCATCCTCCTGGTGTAGATGCAATTACACAGACAAATATGGTTGTGACTATTTTCTTCCACTATTTGATCTGAGGAAGTGGGTCTGGCCCACGAAAGCTCATCACCTAATAAACCATCTTGTTAGTCTTTAAAGTGCTACATTGTCCTGCATTTTGCTACAGACAAATAAGATCTAGTTGTGGAAACCCCTCTGGGCCAGTAAGCCCCTCGTGTCCATGCTAAGGGGTTGCACGGTTCGTTACATGGTACCAAACTACAGTGCGCCTGCTTTCCCTTCTCCCTGTGCACGCTGCTCCCACTGAGCCTATTAGTTGATGTCTGGAAGGTCATTTGAGGCTGGAAAGAGCAATGGAAGTGCTAAGTACTATTAAGTATTGTGGTGCTAATGGGATTCACAGGCATATATCGGCGAGTGTGGTAAGCTCTCTTGTCCTGTTGTCACTCAGTCCTTGCAATAGGCGGCTCTCCGGGAAATGTGAAATAAGCGACAGAGTAGACTGCAAAATGCGAAGATCAGTTTGTTCTGAAAACTGGTCCTGTCTAGGGAGCCCCGGAATCCTGACCTCTTTCTGTCTGGAGACCTTTTCCGAAAGCGTGTGCTCTTCTGCCTTGCCCAGGTCGCTTGGGCCTGCCAGTGCCATCGCTTGCCGTAGGAGACTTTTACTGTCTAGAGTCCAGGGTTGCTTTAACTCCCCAAGTGGAAAGGCTTGATTTAATTTACCAATTACAATTAACTTTTCCATTTGGACTTCAGTTACTTTCTAAAGAAAGGTGCATTGTCACTGGTTAATAGCCATTAACACGTATTTTTACTCAATGGTGCCTTTTCATTAATTTAGTACATTGGTTTGCTACGTACATGGGAATACTTGGCATACTTTTATTAAAGCAATTATATAGCTTAATGTTTTCCGTTTCTTATTAATTGTGTACCTTTGGTACATTAGAAAATGGCAAATGATATATGGCTTATTTATTAGATAATTACCTTTTTGCTTATGATTTGTGACAATCCGCATTAGGGCGGTAACTGGTATTTAATTGAACTCACAGAACAGGACGCCAGGTTTATTTTTATTAAACAAAGCAACCTTAACTGTTTTGTTTTCACAAACCTCTTATCAAAACATTTCCACATTTATAACTACCTTTACAATCAGCTTAGGTCTGAACAGATTTGTCTTAAACTCAGGTTTCATTTTAAACAAGATTAAATCAATTGAAACAAAATCCAATGATTGATTTTACGTATTCATTTTACATAAGCAATTCTTATCCACTTTGCTGCCAGGAAGCACGTCTTGGTGTCTATCCTATTTTCAGAAATCCAAGCCCTAACTTTCTCCCTATCCCAGGTGCCCCTAGTGCTCGGTTTGTCAGAGGCGGGAATGGGTGACAGGGAAGATGATTCCCGGTTCTGTCCCCTTCCTCGGGGGCACCTGGCATTGGCCACTGTCTGCAGACAGGACACTGGGCTGCATGGGCCTTTGGTCTGACCCGTTATGACTGTTCTTATGCTCGTCCATTGCTCTAAATTACCCTTCTGTGGGTTCCATTGTAAAAACCCTTCCTCCTTGATGTTTGCACCCTTGAAAAATGTGTAGACTTTAGCTGTCATTTAGCCGTGCCAGACAGCTTCAGCTCTTAGAAATCTCTCCTTATCAATTAATCCCCTCGGGACCAATCACTTAGCTCTTCTCTGTCTCTTAGAATCAGAGAGCCGTGGGGTTAGAAGGGACTGAAGAGATCAGCTAGTCTAACCCCGGCCAAGACGCAGGGTCTGTTGTGTCTAAACCATCCTGGCCAGATGGCTACTAAGCCTCCTTTCGAAAACCTCCAGCAGAGGAGCTTCTGCGCCCTCCCCAGGCAATTTGTTCCATTCTCTGGTTCTTCCCGTTCGGAAGCTTTTCCTGAGATCTACTCAAATCTGCCTGGCTGGAATGTGAACCTTTGCCTCTTGTCCTGCCGGCGCTGACCAGAGACATCAGCTTTTCTCCATCCTTTTTGTGGCAGCCAGTGTGTCACTCATCCCTGGATCCTTTCCAGTTTCTCTACCTCTACCAAAACTGGACCGAGGGCTCCGGCTGAGGCCTAATCAGTGCCCTGGGGAGCAGAGCTGTCACCTCCCATGCCAGACAGCTCTGCCTCTGTTAATGTGACCCAGCAGTGCATTTGCTTTTCTTGCAACAGCTTCTCTTTGCTGACTCACGCCGAGGGTTTGCTCCACCACAGCTCCCACGTCCGCTGCGGCCCGGGCAGGCCCCCTCCTGTGTTGCCGCATCGGGTCCCTTTCCCCACGCGTGCCGCATACTTTTGGCTGTGTTGAATTTCACTTTGGGGTCTACAGCCCAGTTCTCCAATTTAGCAAGATCCCCTTGAATCGTGGCACCTCCCCTGCCCCAGCTTTGTGTCATCTGCAGACTTGGTCACTGTGCTCTCTGTGCCCACATCCAGGTCAGTCAAAGGTGCTAAACAACACTGGGCCCGGGACAGATCCCTTGGAGCCCTGGAGTGTTGCTCTTTTGCTGGCAGCAAAGTACCCATGATCCCCTTGCAAGGATGGTGTCCTCAGTGCTTTGGGCATTGGAGTGTTCTGGGGAATACTGCCTCAAGAATACTGCTCTTAGAATCATTGAATACTAGGACTGGAAGGGACCTCGAGAGTCATCAAGTCCAGTCCCCTGCCCTCACGGCAGGACCAAATACTGTCTAGACCATCCCTGATAGACATTTATCTAACCGGCTCCTAAATATCTCCAGAGATGGGGATTCCACAACCTCCCTGGGCAATTTATTCCAGTGTTTCACCACCCTGACAGTTAGGAACTTTTTCCTAATGTCCAACCTAAACCTCCCTTGCTGCAGTTTAAGCCCATTGCTTCTTGTTCTATCCTCAAAGGCCAAGATGAACAAGTTTTCTCCCTCCTCCTTATGACACCCTTTTAGATATCTGAAAATGGCTATCATGTCCCCCCTCAGTCTTCTCTTTTCTAAACTAAACAAGCCCAATTCTTTCAGCCTTCCTTCATAGGTCACGTTCCCTAGACCTTTAACCATTCTTGTTGCTCTTCTCTGGACCCTCTCCAATTTTTCCACATCTTTCTTGAAATGTGGGGCCCAGAACTGGCCACAATACTCCAACTGAGGCCTAAGCAGCGCAGAGTAGAGCGGAAGAATGACTTCTTGTGTCTTGCTCACAACACACCTGTTGATGCCTCCCAGAATCATGTTTGCTTTTTTTGCAACAGCATCACACTGCTGACTCATATTCAGCTTGTGGTCCACTATAACCCCTAGATCCCTTTCTGCTGGACTCCTTCCTAGACAGTCACTTCCTATTCTGTGTGTGTGAAACTGATTGTTCCTTCCTAAGTGGAGCACTTTGCATTTGTCTTTATTAAACTTCAACCTGTTTAGCTCAGACCATTTCTCCAATTTGTCCAGGTGATTTTGAATTATGACCCTATCCTCCAGAGCAGTCGCAACCCCTCCCAGCTTGGTAGCATCTGCAGACTTAATAAACGTGCTCTCTATGCCAATATCTAAATCGTTGATGAAGCTGTTGAACAGGGCCAGTCCCCAAGCAGACCCCTTACGTGCGTTTGAATCTGCTTTTACTCTCTAGGGGCTCCCGACATTCCTCTCCTGCCGCTGATCCCTCTTCCTTGCTGCTCCCTCCCCTCCTGCAGGCCACAGCTGCGTGGGGCTTCAAATTGCACCTGATCCGGGCAACTGCAGCTTCATTTCTTTGGTGCAGGCTCCCCAGGTGTTGGGCTCTGTGGGGGCTCCCGGGCCTGGGTACAGGCAGAGGCATGTGGCTGGCAGGAGGAAGAGTGGAGCTTAAGAGTGAAAGCTGATGTCTGTGGAACCCTTCAAGTCCGCAGACTCCCCGCCCCCAGTCCTTCAGCCTGGTGCTGAGTGCTTGACACTCTTGCTGGTGTTCTGAAGCCTTCGGCTGGAAGCCTGCCTGGTCTGCATCTTTCGGCAGCCCCCCTCTGGCGCAGCTCTTCTGGCAGCCGCAGTTGCTAGCTGGAGCCAGCGCAGTGTTAATCTGTTGTCAAGAGCAATGCCAAGATTCAAGTGCAGGGAGAGTCCCCGTCCAGTGAGAGTCGTTTCTGCTGCTCAGATGAATACACTGCACGTCTCACCGGTAGAGCGGCCGCGTCTTCCCAGCACTGGTCCCACTCAGGTGGCCGGAGTTACACAGGGAGGGAATGGCAGCGTGGGAAGTACCCTCTGCTCTTTAAGAAAGGCGGTACAGGTTGAACCTCTCCTGTCCGGCAGCCTCGAGACCTGGCCGGTGCTGCACCGTGGGAGGTCAGACTTGTCTGGCAACGTTACCAGCACTGTCACTGCTTCCTGTGCTCTGAGAAGACGTTCAAGGAGAAATTAGAGCTGGCAGCCCAGAACACTGAGAGCCAGGACTGGCGGCTGTAAACAAACTTTCTGGGACTGCAGGAAACTTGGCCACACCCATGATAAGTGAGTATCTGCCAGCCCATGGATGTTGCCAGCTCGGAGAGGGCCGGACAGGAGATATTGCCCGGATTACATGTGCTTTGTATACACAGTCTTAAAGAGAGAGCCACTCGCCACGAGCGAAATGCATTTGGTCTCAAGCTAATCCCTAGTGAACGTTTGCCCCCAGCACGAAGCCACCCCAGAGAGTGGGTCACCTGCAGTCTGCCTGCTCAGAGGTGGGCCTGCAGCTACCGGGGTTACCCGGCCCTCAACCCTCCGTAAGGCGGGGCCGAAAGGCGGGTGTGATGCTTAGTGCCCAGGCTCCCATGCCACGTGGTGTGGCCGTGAGCTGCGTGGTGCTGACTAAGCGCTCAGTAATCACTTGAGCCCTCGATGGAATTCAAATATCTCCTACCAAAGCTGGTCCAAAATGTTGGCGCGGCGTCCGTTCGGGAGCAGGCCGCCTGGGAGGTAGCTGCCCAGGGAGCTGAGCTTCTCGGGCAAGCGGGGATTTTTCAGAATGGGTCCCCCTCTAAAATAGTGTGTTGTGCTTGGTGTGCCGGTGACGGGAGAACTGTCCACCCTATGCTCTCCAAATGGAAATTCTGCGGCAGGGAGGTTGAGCTGGCTGGAATCCGAGTCTCCTGCTTTGTCAGAGCCTAGTCCTGGCAGGAGGATGCCGGAGACGCCCCATTTCTTGTTCTTCAGCTCCCGTCCTTTCTTACACACACATCTGCTCCCCTGTCCCTGGCTGCATGTGGTCAGTCCCCTGCCCACCGGAAGCAGGTGTGGCAGAGCGGTTAGGGCAGGTGTGGGGAAAGCAAGGGATGTGTTGGCTCTTCAGGATTTTCCAAACTTGCTTGATCCAGCGGTGTCAGGCTGGATGGAGGGATGTGGCAGAGGGAGGGAGGGGAATGTAAAATCCTGGTTAATCAGATAACTGGTTAAACATTAGATCTGCCTAATGTGTAGCCGGTTAACTGACTATCACGGGATCTGGGCTGGGGCTGGCTTTCGGTTCCCAGGACCTACACGGGAGCTGCGGCTGGCTTCTGGCTACCCATCCCTGCTGGAGCAGTCCCAGCTCCAGCCCCCATTGGTTACCAGTTAATCGGAACGGTTAACTGCTCCCTTCCCAAATGGGAAGCTCCCTGGACTGGAGCGTGAGGGCTGCTGGACTGAGGTACCCCGGCTAGCCCGGGCGTGGGACTGCGGTAACTCTGTGGTTGTGACAAGGGGCAGTAATAGAGCTGCAGGGGAGAAACGGCATGTGCTGCTAGTCTGTGGTTTGATAACCCTCGCCGGCCTGCGGTGTAGAACTGGCTCAAGGATGTGGGTGAGTGACCCTTTACAAAACAAGGACATCACAAGGAGGAAGCCCGCCCAGAGGAGTTTGAGAACAAGAGGGGGCAGCCGCACAGAGTGTGCGAGGGGGAAGGCGATACAGGCAGGAATGTTTGGCCTGAGGGGGCCACGAGTCTGTTTTTAAAACATGAACATCCCAGTTTGCCACGGCCAATCCATACTCTTGAGTCCCCAGTTTAAAAAAGTGCCCCGCGGCAGTTACCTTATGAAACCACCCGACGAAGAATCGCTTCGCGATTCAGAACAACGCTGCTTTTCCGAAAGCGTCAGCGGGGGAGCTGGGTGAGTCTGTAAATAGTCCTGCAGCACCTTAGAGACTCACAAACCCTGGCGATGGGGTCTTGAGCCTTCGTGGGCCCAGCCCACCTCCTCAGATGGCTGGAGCAGCAAAGGCCCAGTTTCTGTGGTTACAAATTAAGAACTGTTCAGTTCAACGGATCCTCGTCCATTAGCGACCCAGCAAAGAGGCTGTCCAATTGCATGGGCAATACACTTAGAGCCCTGTTATTTCCGCCCAGTGGCCAGCACATCTGAGGAAATGGGTTTTACCCATGGAAGCTTCTCATACAGGTTGAAACTCTCTGAATCGGGATCCTCTGGTCTGGCAACATCCATGGTCCAGCACTGATGTTGCAGGGCCAGAGAGTCCCGGTGGAGGGCCGGCAGGCCAGTGAGCTGTCCACAGTGAGCTGATGGAAGGGCCGCCCAGCGCGAGGCAGGTCTGCCCCATGGAGTTGGGAGACCTGGTGTGGTAGGTTGGTGGGGCAGCAAACCACGATGTGCAGCTGCTTGGTGGGTCCCGGAGCCCCAGCCTGGTGTGCACGGCTGTCTGTGGGTCCCAGAGCCCTACCGTGGCATGTATGGCTGTCTGTGGGACCCAGCGCCCCAGCCTGGTGGGCGTGGCTGTCTGTGGGTCCCAGAGCCCTACCGTGGCATGTATGGCTGTCTGTGGGACCCAGCGCCCCAGCCTGGTGGGCGTGGCTGTCTGCGGGTCCCGGAGCCCTACCGTGGCATGTATGGCTGTCTGTGGGACCCAGCGCCCCAGCCTGGTGGGCGTGGCTGTCTGCGGGTCCCGGAGCCCTACCGTGGCATGTATGGCTGTCTGTGGGACCCAGCGCCCCAGCCTGGTGGGCGTGGCTGTCTGTGGGTCCCAGAGCCCTACCGTGGCATGTATGGCTGTCTGTGGGACCCAGCGCCCCAGCCTGGTGGGCGTGGCTGTCTGCGGGTCCCGGAGCCCTACCGTGGCATGTATGGCTGTCTGTGGGACCCAGCGCCCCAGCCTGGTGGGCGTGGCTGTCTGCAGGTCCCGGAGCCCTACCGTGGCATGTATGGCTGTCTGTGGGTCCCAGAGCCCTACCGTGGCATGTATGGCTGTCTGTGGGTCCCAGAGCCCTACCGTGGCATGTATGGCTGTCTGCGGGTCCCGGAGCCCCAGCCTGGCGGGCGCGGCTGTCTGCGGGTCCCGGAGCCCCAGCCTGGCGGGCGTGGCTGTCTGCGGGTCCCGGAGCCCCAGCCTGGCGGGCGCGGCTGTCTGCGGGACCCAGAGCCAGGGCAGCAAAGCTAGCAGGAGGTGAGGAGCCGGCTGGGAGGCCAGCTGCAGAGGGTCCAGAAATGACTTCCCCTGGTCCAGCAAAATCCCTTGTTCGGGACGGGACGGGTCAGGTCCCGAGGGTGCCGGACCAGGGAGGTCCAACCAGTACTATATTTTTGTTGGTCTCTACGGTGCCACACGTGGGTGGCTGGTGAAAGTAGGGCTGGGGGAGGCAAGCCCCCAGGGAGTGAAGCCTCTTCCCCTCCTCGCCCCCACTGCTACGGGGAGAGGAGGAGGGCGGATGGATGCACGTGCCCCAGCCTTCCTGGCCCCGGAGCCTGGGGAGGGAGGGGGGCGCTCCCGTAGGTGTTGTGTGGGCGGGGCCAGGCCGGTGGTTGGGAAGCCTGTGCCTTTCCCGCCTAGCCTGCCCGCCGCCCGGTGCCACAGGCCTGCTCGCTGGTTTTAAAGTTACAGACCAACACGGCCCTGAGGCACCGCAGCCTAGCGACCTTGGGTAGTTGCTCTTTGACCCGAGGGCAGATTTTCATGGAACTCTCTGGAGTGGAGTCTCCAGGGCCGTGCCGTGTGCTCCCTCGGGCTGGGATCTCGCCAGTCGCCTGCCTGCTGTGTAACAGCCCCCCAGGCAGGCACTGCAGCAATGGGGCTGCGATTCAGTGGTGTTCTGAGTCCGGACTGAGCTAACCCCCCGCGCAGCCTTGGCAGTGCTGTGCCGCCTTGCAGACAAGGCCCAAAACTAAGGCCCCAGCTACTTGCTGGCAGTCCCGGGCACCCTCCAATCTAATCTGGATGTTACATTCTGCCTCCTCCCCGGGCTTCCTTCATTGTGGTTTTAACGGCCGGTTGGAAACTGTTGGGTAGCTTTCGGCTGCTGTCAAACCGCTGCCGCGTTCCACCTCGGAGACGGCTGCATTTCAAGGCTCTCTTGCAAACCTCTTTGAGCTGCTTCTAAAGGAAAGGCGCCACATGGAAGGTAAACGCCGCGTCCTAGAGCAGCTCTGGCATGGCCAGGGGAATTACTGCAGACTCACGTCGGTGCAGTCGAGATGAGATTCTGGCACAATTGGTCACTGCCCGAAGAGCCGCCAGTCTGGCGCAGGAGTCGTGTCTGAAAGGCCTTTCAGCGAAAGCTCTGGTGGGAGCATCCACGCTGAATTGCTGCCTCTCCTGTTTGCTGGCAGCCTGGGTCATGGTGGTGGGTGCCCCAGGAATCATAGAATCATAGAATACTAGGACTGGAAGGGACCTCGAGAGGTCATCGAGTCCAGCCCCCCGCCCTCAAGGCAGGACCAAGCTCCGTCTACACCATCCCTGACAGATGTATGGCAGAGCCCTGGAAAGTGCAACCAGCCTTACTGCAAAGTTAAGGTTTTGTCTCTTTAATTTGCATCTGCCTGGTGCATTTTCCTTGTCAATATTTGCCTGCGCTGAGTGCCAAAGGTTTAAGCTAAATCTCAAATGTTTGGCTTCCTCTCTCCACTCACCTGAGAAGTGGGCTTTTCTAGAGCCCCTGGGTCTATCTCTATCGTTAGTCCTGTAGCACCTTAGAGACTCGTTTTTCTAACGTGTTTCATGACGTTCAGGATTGTGGTGAAATCCTTCCCCCTTCTCCCCCGCTCCCCAGTGAATGTGAGCCTTAAGGGCGGACTAAGTGCATTCCTGTTTGTTTTTCCTTAGTGGTTTTGGCTTTCGGAGGGGGATTCTGGGTGTCGCAGGAATGCTGGCTTGTTGTGCTATATATGGCATTTCTCCTGAGCAGTTCGGATGGAGTCCGTCCCGTCTGTGAGGGGAGCCCCATTTTTCCACTAGTCATACTGTGCAGGCCGATCACGTCAAGAAGCAAGCTGAGACGGCTCTGAAACTCATCCCTGTGGCTGCAGTAGTCTGGCTCTCTGTGCTCCTGTGAAATTCTTGTGAGTTAGATGCTGTTTTCTTCAGCTCCCAGTACGCTCTGTGGGGTCTTTTGCCCAGTGGTGGTCTCATTTATGCGCTGCTGGCCAGCCTATCTCCTACCGAAAGGGGATTCAGAGAGAGGTGCTGAGTATGATCAACGTCCTAGAAAATCTCTCCTGCAAAGAGAGTGAAACAATTGGGGTGATTACCTTGGAGAGCAGAGGAGGAAGAGGAGACGTAATAAAAGTCTGGCAAGAACACATCACCAAGGAGGCATTCAATGCCATTTAAAGGTGGGAAATTCTAGCCGATAAAAGGAAACCGTTTTTCCTGCAATGAGTAATGGGACTGTGGAACTCCTCGACACAGGAAATCAGTGAGGCGAGAAATTTAGCAAGTTACAAGAAGGGACTGGACACACAGCGATATCATGAGTACCCAGAGTTGGTCTAACTCGTGGTAACACATTTTGGAAGGGAGATCAGATAAAACCTCCCACTTCTGGGCTAAACGAGTCTTCAATGACTAGAGACCGGGGTGAGACTTGCTATGGTGGCATGGGGCAGATTATCCCATGCTTGCTTCTGTGGGTGCTTACGCCTTCTTTGGACGCGCCTCTCAGAGGTGGGTTTCTGGGCTGGATGGCCCAGTCTGGCAGTTTGTATCTTGACTGGCTGAGCGCATGGTGAGGACTCAGGGCTGCTCTCACGGCTGGCGCACAGATTGCTCTGAGCATCGGGGACGGCCCGGATGTGAGATTTGAGTTGTGCACAATGCCGTCCCGGGGGAGGGGAGGGGAGGGGAGAAAAGGTGGCCTTGGGTTGGCCGTAGAAGGCTAGAAGCTGAGACGTGTGGTTCCCAGGACCACCGGTGCTCTTGGACACCTCTCTGCAGCTCAGTTTCTCCTCAGTGCAGGAGGGATAATAATTCTGGAGCGTGTTACTGTGGAACCAGAGAGCCCCAGTTAGAAGCCAGGCCTGCATTGCGCTAGGGCAGGGGTGGGCAAAATGTGCCCTTGAAATCTGGCCTGCCTCCCGCTGGGACCCTCAGGCAGCATCCCTGCCCGCCGCAGCCCCAGGCCGCTCAAAGCAGTCAGCTGCTCGGACCATGAGCCTCTCGGTGTCACGTGCCCCGGGGGGGGGGGGCTTTGTGCACTGTGCCCACCCCCAGCATGATCATTGTGGCTCCTGTTGGCTGTTCCCTCCCCACCCCGGGCACAGGGCACCTAGAGGCACAAAGCAGCCGGCCGCTTTGAGCGACGTGGGGCTGTGGCAGGCAGGGAGCCTGCCTGAGGGTCCCGCTGGCCTGTTTGCGGGGAGCCGCATCTGGTACCCTCCTCCTGCACCCCAGCTCCCCTCCCCCAGGTCACCACCCCGCACCCCCCCAGATCATAACTCCCTGCACCCTTCCCAGAATCCTCTCCTACACCCCAATCTCCTGCCCCAGGTTATAACCCAAGCCCTCTGTACCCCTCCCCCAGGTCAGACTCCTCTCCTGCACCCAGAATTGTTCCTGGACCCCTGCACCCCCACCCCCTGCCCCAGGTCACAACCCCCTCCTTCACTCGAACTCCCTCCCAGACCCCACACCCTCTCCTGCACTCCAGTCCCCTACCCCGAGCTGCCTTCTGCACCCAACCTCTGTCCCAGACCCTGCAGCCCTTCCACAGAAAAGTGCAGCCCTTGACCACTTACCAAAATCTTTGTGTGGCCTGTGATCAAAAATCATTGTGCTAGGGCAGGGGTGGCAAAAAGGCGTCCGTGGGCCGGATCCGTGGAGCGTGCGGTGCTTAGTCCACCCTGGCGCCTGACTCTAAGCATCGCGCACCGGAAGGTAGGGAGCGCGAGACTCCGCGCTCCCCCCATCCCCACGCCAGTCAGGGCCTGGGGTCGCGGGAGAACACAAAGTCTCCTCCTGCCCTGCAAGGGGCTCTGCACTTAGAGTCAACTGCCAGCTGCTGCTAAGCTCCCTTGCAGGGCGGGGCAGACGTCATGTGCTCCCCCCACCCCTGGGCCCTGATTGGCCTGGGTGCAGTGGGGGGCCGCACGCGAAATCTCCTCTTACCACCAGGGTCGCGGGCGCCTAGAGGGAATCACTCGCTGTCCAGATCAGCTGGCGGTTCTCTCTGGGGGGTGGGGACAAAGACTTCACACGCTCCCCCATCCACAGACCAGGGTACGTGGGCGGGGAAGCATGGGAAGTGTCCTGGCCCCGCCCCTTCCACCTGAGGCCCTGCCCCTTCCAGGGCATCCCGGGGGCACTTAAAAAATGATGAGGGGTTTGAAACGGGTCCCATAGGAAGAGAGGCTAATGCGACTGGGGCTTTTCAGTTTAGAAAAGAGGAGACTGAGGGGGGATAGGATAGAGGTCTATAGAATCATGAGTGGTGTGGAGAGGGCTGATAAAGCAAAGTTATTTATTAGTTCCCTAAATAGAAGAACTAGAGACACCAAATGAAATTAATGGGGAGCAGGTTTAAAACTAATGAAAGAAAGTTCTTCTTCACACAGCGTGTAGTCAACCTGTGGAACTCCTTGCCAGAGGAGGCTGTGAATAACAGAGTTTAAAGAGAAGCTAGATAATTTCCTGGAGGTTAGGTCCATAAAAGGCTATTAGCCAGGGGATAAAATGGTGTCCGTGGCCTGTGTTTGTCAGAGGCTGGAGAGAGATGGCAGGAGACAAATCACTTGGTCATTGTCTTCGGTCCACCCTCTCTGGGGCACCTGGTGCTGGCCACTGTGGGCAGACAGGATACTGGGCTAGAAGGACCTTTGGTCTGACCCAGTCCGGCCGCTCTTATGTTCTTAGGTAAAAATGTCTGAAGTGGCCCCTGGTGGAAACTTGTTGCCCACCCTTGCGCTAGGGGCTGTACAAAGAACAAAAAAGCAGTTCCTGCCCTAAAGGGCTAGGAGTGGCTGGGCTCTCTGAAGGGCCAAGTGCCTGGTGCTGCTCTCAGCTAGACGGGGGGTGCTCCACGCCAGCCCTGGAGCGACTCGTTGGACCCACCGACTTTCTTCCCTCTGGCTCAGCAGTGAGAGGCCTCGGCCGATCCTGCAAACGTCCTGTCTCCCGTAAGGGAGTAACCTGGCTGGGTGGCGGAGACGAGCCGCCCTGCAAGGCGAAGGGAAGGGTTAGTGTCCGTGCCAGGCCCTTAGCAGGGGTTTTCCTGGAGGAGAGTGGGGGAGGGGGGCTGCTTTGAATGGTGGAACATCCTGAAAGGCAGGTCCGAGACCAGGCGCCGCCGTGGTGGGAGATGGAGCGGCCTGCCCGTGTGGGTCAGACCCCCTGCAATTGGCTAACCAGTGCAGCTCCATTCCTAGAGGAAACTCCTTTTCCGCTCTGCCTGCCAGCCTACCCCAGCAACTCCCGTGCTGCACTGCCAGGCCTGGGCCGGTCTGCCCAGCGCTGCTGGTGGAAGGCGGGCCTGGGAGGGGCGGCTGGAGCCGCCTGCTTCAGGGAGGGAGAAAGGAGCTTTGAGTTGCCACTGGCAAAGCTCTGGGTAATTTGCTTAAACGTTGATTGTAGGTTAATCCTGGATTACCAGAGGGCAGAACCGCCTCGGGTGGGGTGCAGAGAGGGGTCAGGCCTTTCGGGAGGGGCCGGCTCGCTCCCCACAGCCCCTTAACTCCTTTTGGTTTGTTTCCTTCTTCCTCTCTTTGCAGGGCTCCCAAAGCGCCTCTCTCCGGGGCGACTTGCCCGTGGACAGCAGCACGCTCAGCCCGGCTTCCAAGGCTCACGGTGACTGCAGGGAGGGAGGCGTTGCCAGCCAGGGTGCAAGCCGAGGGGTAGAGCCCCGGCCTGGTGCCGCTCCGGCGCAGACAGACCGCTTCCTTTCGGAGGGCTCACAAGCGAGACGGGAAGCAGGTTACCTTGCAGCGCGCCGGGGGGCGTGGGCAGCAGCAGGAAGGATTCCCCCGCAGATCTGCATTCTCGAGCACCTGGGAACCCATGAGGGCAAAGACCAGATCCCGCGGGGGTTTCCAGTTACAAGGAAGGAGCGAGTGCAGAAGGGATTTCTCCTCGCCTCGGCTGACGGGCTTGTGCAGGGCTGAGCGCACGGTGCCTGCCTTTTCTTCCCCTTTCTTCTGCCGGATATCTGATCTCGGCCCTGCGGGGGCCGCAGGTGATGGGCACTAAATTGTGCGTCTCTGCCGTCGGGCAGCTGTGAACGGAGGAGCCAGCAGCCATGGAACTACCTGTTGGGTCCCAGGACTGGGAGGAGCGCCGTTGCGGTTCCGAGGCGGCCGCATGGAGCGGGGACAGCTGCAACTGAGTGATCGGTGATTTTTTTCCCCCTTGTTGGCCACCCCGGCCCTTGCTTCGTGAGCACAGGAGGCAAAAGGGTGGACGTTAGCCAGGCTTCGGAGCACGGACCGGTGCCAGACAACTAACGTGCCTGTTCCCCCGGGCAGGGCCTGAGAAGCCATTCTGCCCCTCTGCTGTGCGCTGCCGGGTGTGCCGGCCGAGGCGGGGCTGGCCCCACTGGCTTGCCGCAGGACGGAGCGGTTGTGCCGCTCTGCGGGGGAGAGATTTCTCGTCCCTGCGTGGCGTCCACTGGGCTGAGGGGGTGTCTCACCCGCTGTGCCGGGCGCGTTGCTTGTCGGCTGGTTCGCACGGTGGGGGGTTTCTGGACTTCCAACTCAGGGGAGAGACTCCAGGGCTGTGAGGCTGGGAAGCCCAGCAAGGCAGGCAGAGGAAAGCTGGGGAAAGGGTGGTTATGGGGCAGCCCCCTCGCTCTCCGGAGGGTCTGGTGGAGCCCCAGAAAGCAGCCAGGCTCCAGGGGTAAGACGAGTTTGCACCATTCCAGCTCTCTGAGGCTGGGGCCTGGCAACACAGCGGGTGCGGCTGATGCTCTGGGAGGGGCCACGGGTCCCTTCACCTCCCTTCTGCACACACCGGGCTATCCAAGCGCCCGCGTCTGGAGCAGAGGCCTCGGGGCGGAGTGGGGGGGGGCGCCCATTCCGCCGGCCATGGCGGAGCACCTGGAGCTGCTGGCGGAGATGCCGGCAGTGGCGCGGATGAGCACGCAGGAGCGGCTGAAGCATGCGCAGAAGCGCCGGACGCAGCAGCTGAAGAAGTGGGCGCAGTTGGAGAAGGAGGCCCAGGGCAGGAAGGCCAGAGCAGACAAGCGGCGGAAGAGCAGCCGCAAGGAGAAGCGCGTGCTGTTCCCGGAGAGCACCAGGTTACTGGAGGCCGCGTCGCGCAACGACGTGGAGGAAGGTAGGTGGGCAGGGGGCCTGCAGGCTGGGGGTGAGGGCGCGGGAGGCCGGGTGTGGTAGCAGCTGTGGATGGCCTCTGTCAGGCGGGCTGTGAATGGCACTCCCTCCCGGGCTGCGGGCAGGGTGGGCTGGTGCTGGGGGTGTCTTTCCTCGGGGGGCAGAGCCGTGAATCCAGGCCCTAGTGGTGGGTCGCCTCTCGCTGCAGCAAGGGAATCCCCCGGCGAGGGCCATGGGGTCTCCTTCTGGGGGGTGACAAACAACCCGGCCCACACATGCCTTGCTGTCCGGAGAGCTGGCGTCTGGACGCCTCAGCAAGCAGTGCTGGTCCGCAGGCTGCGGGGCGGTGGGTCTGGGGCAGCGTCTGCCCGGGGCTGCTCCGGAACACGCGGTTCTGTGCCCACCAATCCCCTTTGAAATTGCTGCCGTCTGGGCTCTGACTTGCTGCCTGTTGACTGGGGAGCGGAGGGGCAGCATGAGGTCTGACGGGCGTCGGGGGGAAGCGGCTCACCTCCAAGCACAGCGCGCTCCAGCATCGCCAGCTCTGGGGGCCCCCAGGCTTCCTCGCTGTTTAAAATGGGGCAACTCCAGAGCACCGGAACACCGCACAGCTACTCCAGGGCCAGCTCTGGCTCGCTGGCGCCGCCAGCCCGGCACGGCAGAGGAGTAACCGCCTCCCTTCTTCCGGACGCGCGGCTGCCCAGCGTTACTTCTCAGGGCTGTGCTTTGTGGCCCCAAGTCCAGTGCCAGGCTGTGGTTCCCTGAGGCTCCCGCAGACAGAGCCTGGCAGCCGGCAGACCAGCGCTAGGCTCCGGGTGGGCGTCAGTCGGTGGCGTGCAGCCTTCCAGGGACCAGCCATGCTCAGAGGAGAGCTAGGGAGACCCCTGCCTTGGTCCCTGGGATGTGAGGAGCTGTGTCCGTCACCGGCCACGAGGTGAAATCTGCCCTTGCAGCCTTGATAAGTGGCAGAGGGCAGGTGGGCGAACGGGGGAGCGGGGTCGTAGGTTTCTTCAGTCCCTAATGGCTCTGATTCACTAAGGCAGATCTACTCTGCCCCCTTCGGCGCGGGCAGTGTCCCTCCCGTCTCTTCTAGATCCGGCTTGGTGCGCGGGCCTTGGCTTGCCAGGGAAGGTTGGTGCCCGGGAGCAGCTGGCTGTAAGGAGCAAAGCTCCTCTCTCTTGCGGGGGGTGAGCATGCATAAGGGTCAGGCAGTGTCTCACAGGGCGTCCGCGCCCCTAGTCACGTCCGTTCCGCTGGCTCTTGTCGTCCCATTCCCCGCTCTTAGGGTATGTCCAGACGGCATCCCTCTGGGGGATGTAGATTAGGCAGGTCGACACTGCAAATGAGGCAGGGATTTAAATATCCCGTGCCTAATGTGCATAAAAATGGCCACCACGTTTTGCCGACTGTGGCGGAGTGGGGGGCTGTCTGCTCTGTGACCCGGGTCCCCCCTGTGAGGGGAGATTCTCACTGACTCTCCCAAACGTGGATTAACCCAGACACCCCGGCTCAGCCTCCCAGGGAGGGAGACAAAGGGAGGAGGAGGAGACCAGCCCCTGGCTGGGGGCAGGGCTGGCAGGGAGTTTGAGTTTCTGGCTGGTATCACGGGGGAAGCAGCCTAAGCAAGGGGCTGGGATTTAGGGGCCCAGGCTCCCCCATCTCAAGGGGGGCTGAGGCATCCTAGGCCTGCCCTGGAACCAGATTCCATCTGTGCTGGGCTGTACCCTGGAGAAGCAATAAACTCCCCTGTTCTACTGGCTGGCGGAGTCTGTCCGTGCCACTCCGGGGGTGCAGGAGGTGTGGGACCCCGACGCGCCGTCACACCGACTCAGCGCTTTGTCGGCAAAAAGCAGCAGTCGAGGGGGGATCTGTCGAGAAAGAGCCTGTTTCGACAGCTCCCCTGGCATAAGGGAGGGATCCGCGTGCTTTGGAATGTATCTTGGCCGCTTAGCAGGGACGCCCTGTCCCGCCATTTCACGCTGGTCTGGTGAGAGGAGACCTCAGGCTGAGGGTTTGGAAAGAGAAAACGGGCCAAGGGGTGTCCCGCTGCTGCCAGAGACACCCCAGACCCGTATCCTGTAACTCCCACGCTTTGCTCGCCTCTTTTCAAAGCTCATTTCTGTGACGTCCCCCCAGCGGTCTTCACTTCCTGAGAGCTTTCTGAGAAGAGTTCTAGCCAAGTCCCATGGCTCTGGCTGCGGGAGTCACGGGCAGCTGCTGGAGCTCTAGAGTCTACAGAGTTCGCAGAATGATGTGGGACATCGCAGAGCAAGCCTGTGCAGCCTACAGTGGTTAATGGCCTTTTGTTCCCTGCCGGGCCTTACGCCGCTAGCTGCAGATGAGCTGACTGGGACTTCTCAGCTTAGAAAAGAGGAGGCTAAGCGGGGGTAGGACAGAGGTTTATAAAATCGTGACTAGTGTGGAGAAAGTGACTAAGGAAAAGTGATTGACTTGTTCCTATAACATAAGAACTAGGGGTCACCAAATGAGTGAATAGGCAGCAGGTTTAAAACAAACCAAAGGAAGTTTTTCTTCACGCAGCGCAGTCAACCTGTGGAACTCCTCGCCAGAGGATTTTGGGAAGACCAGGACTTTAAGAGGGTTCAAGGAAGAACTAGATAAATTCACGGAGGTTGGGTCCATCAGTACTATTAGCCAGGATGGGTAGGAACGGTGTCCCTGGCCTGTTTGCCAGAGGCTGGAAATGGGTCACAGGAGAGGGATCACTTGATGACTCCCTGGTCTGCTCACTCCCACTGGGGCACCTGGCATTGGCCACTGTGGGCAGACAGGCCCCTGGGCTGGATGGACCTTTGGTCCGGCCCAGCGTGGCCGTTCTAATGGTGCTAAAAGGAGTATTGATTGAAAGGGGCCTACACTCAACTGTGCGTCTTTGTAATTGCCAGTGACTCCAGAAATGCCCAAACTGCCTGCCTGGGGAGTTTACCAGACTCTGTAGCCTGAGGATTAAGCCGGGTGCAGCTTGCACTGGTCACAGGTGGCCGGTTCTTTCCCGTAGTAGCTCTGTCAATTATTCAGCTGCACAGAGGTCACGGGATTCACCGGTCTCTGCAAGCACACTGCTGTGAGAGGCGTGTCCCAGCCCCCCGAGTCCTGGGGCAGTGCCTGCTAAGAACCCACTCACCCTTGCTGCTCAGAACAGTCCAGGGTGCAGCTTCCGGGACCCCCCTCGGGCTCTGGTATCTGCCTCTGGCTAGCAGGCTGTTCTCCATTACCCTCGCCCACTTCTGGCTTTTGGAAAGGCCAAGGAGCTGACCCTTATTCCCCCGGACTTGCTGGCTGCAGGGGGTTTGCTGGGTGTGGCCTCTCCACCCCTGGCCTCCTCTCCCCGCCTCCTGTATTTCTGGGCTTGGCAGAGGGGTTCTCCCCTGCTGCTTCTGTTCATTGGCTGCGTGCTGGGGGATTCTGCCTCCTGGTATTTCTCTCTGTGCTTGGGAAAGGCCTGAGCCGCACCCGGGGCGCTGGACGTGTTACAGACTCTGGCTAAGGCTGCACTGGGCGCGCTAGTGCACGGCCGCCGTTGTGCTGCCCAGCGCCAGTGTGGCCTCCGCGCGCTGTGTGACCCACCTGCATGAGGGACATGGCTCTCCGTGCCGGGAGCCTCTTGACCTCGGAGCTTCCCAGCGCTGCCACAGGTTGCGTTTTCACGCCCCCGAGCGAGACGGTTGCCGCGCCGTAGAGCGGCCTTGCGGACGTGCCTCCGAAAGACAGCACCGCATCAGGCCACATGTGGGGGGGTTCCCTTTGCAACCACAAGGGCTAGAAACCTGAAACGGATGGTTTGGCCACCTCACTGTGCTTGCCAGCCAGGAACGGGTTTCTGCTTGCTACTGAACTGGAAGGGACCTCGGGAGGTCAGTCTGTCCTGTCCCCTGCCCTCAGGGCAGGACCAAACACCATCTAGGTCATCCCTGAAACGTGTTTGTCCAGCCTGCTGTTAAATATCTCCAGAGAGGGAGATTCCACAACCCTCCTAGGCAACTTATCCCAGTGTTTCACCACCCTAACAGGCAGGAAGTTTTTCCTAATGCCCAACCTAAACCTCCCTTGCTGCATTTAAGCCCATTGCTTCTTGTCCTATCCTCAGAGGCCAAGGGGAACAATTTTTGTCCCTCCTCGTGACACCCTTTTAGATACCTGAAAACTGCTCTCATGTCCCCTCTTAGTCCTCTCTATTCCAAACTAAACAAGCCCAATTCTTTCAGTCTTCCCTCCTAGCTCATGTTTTTCTAGACCTTTCATCATTCTTGTTGCTCTTCTCTGGACCTTCTGCAATTTCCTCACATCATTCTTTAAATGTGGTGCCCAGAACTGGACACAATACTCCAATTGAGGCCTAATCAGTGCAGAGTAGAGCGGAAGAATGACTTCTCGTGTCTGGCTCACAGCACTCCTGTTGATACATCCCAGAATCATGTGTGCGTTTTTTGCAACAATATCACACTGTTGACAAATGTTTAACTTGTCATCCACTATGACCCCTAGATCCCTTTCTGCAGTACTTCTTCCTAGACAGTCGCTTCCCGTTCTGTGTGTGTGACACGGATTGTTCCGTCCTAAGTGGAGCACTTTGCATTTGTCCTTGTTAAACTTCATCCTGTTTCCCTCCAGCTATTGCTCCAGTTTGTCCAGATCGTTCTGAATTATGACCCTATCCTCCAAAGCACTCGCACCCTCTCCCAGTTTGGGGTCATCTTTGACTGTTTCAAAGTAGTGAAATGTAGAATAAGGGTTCTGGTCTTTGTTTTTTTTGGCAAGGTATGTTCAACAAAGATGTAAAAACCTGTAATAACGGAGGTGTTAGGCAAGGCACTGTGTGAAATGACATATATTAAATCATGTCAATTGATTAATTTGTAACGCTGGCATTTGCTGAGTTCCTACATAATTCTTTCTAACATTTGGGAATCTGGAAATTTTCCCCTTCGTAGGTTTTTGACGTTGTTGTTTGCTCCTTACATATAATACAGCGGTGTTCCTTCTGGCAGGGAGGTGCCTCGACTAACCCCATTGCCTTTCCAGCTGATTACAGAAGGAGCAGCAGCCGGTCTGGTGGATCGAGGTTAGAATTTGGGAGCCCTGGGGTCTTATTTCTGGGTGGCCCACTCTGTAGTGGGAACTTTGACAGATCCCTTCATGAACCGTGTCTCATTCCTTGTCTGAATGGAGGTTCGAATGGTAGGTGTGTGCCCTACGATGTGTTGAGATGTCACAGAGAAAAACATCTGCACGTGTGTAGTTTTCATAGGTTAATGTGGCATAGGCAGATTGGCTCCGTGTGGCGTTATCTGCTCTCATCACCAGTGGGGAGTACAGTCTCTTCGGCTGAGAGCAGCTGTCTGGGAGTTGATTTATGGGGGGAGAAACCCTCCTAATCTTGTTTGTTTCCTCTTAGCACCCTGAGGCTCTGATGAGATTACAGTCTATTTACAACAATGTACCACAGCATCTTCCTTTTCCTCCCCCCGTCCCTGTGTGGGGGAGCTGCCTCCTCCTGAGCCTGCGGCTTCTCTCATCCTGACTACTGGGGCTTCCCACCGAAGTTTCCAGACCCAGCTTGCTTGCAGTCTTGAGCTGAGCGGCCTGGTCAAAGCATTGCATGCTGGGACTCATTGTCATTGGTGCACCTTCTCTCCAGTCTGGAGGAAGTGAGCTGCCGTCTGCTCTCTGGGTGCGGTTAGGGGTGATCCTTGGGGCCGGACAAGCTGACAGTGGGCCCTGGGTCATTACGCTGCCCTATGCTCCAGGCAGGATCCACCGGCTCTAGGTAGCCGTGGGCAGGTAGGCAGCGTGGATTGGAATCTGCACGCGTATCCTTTGGGTGCCTGGAACCCTGCAGTGTCCTTTAGCTTCCTGTTTCTGCTCCGTTTCTCAGGGAAGGAGAGAGATTTTATCAGCAAGGGCACCCTGCTCCTCGCAGCACCAAACCTCTGTCCGAGCTAGAGGATGGAATTTCTCCCGCTCGTTTCCTGTAACCGCCCAGAGAGCCCCACGGTGGGGATCCAGACAAGCCAACTGAGCATCGTGATCTGTACGTGCTGGTTCAGGAGTCGCCCTCGGGGCCTTGGGCTGGGCAGTGGTTGCTCCTCTCACCCCCACTTCCTGCTGAGAACAGGATCGATCCACTCCCTTCTGCAACCAAGCAGGTTGTCTGTGGTCATCAGCTGGGACCTGAAACAAATGAACATTTAGTTGTGGCTGGGGGTTGGTGTTTCCAGACTAAGGGCAGGTCTGCACAACAAGAACAGGTTGATCTAAGCTACGCAACTTGAGTGACATTAGTAGCGTGACTGTTATCGAAGTAGCTTAAATCTATCTACCCCCGGGTCCATGTTGCAGAGAGTCAACAGAAAAAACTCTCCCGTCAGCTCCCCTTACTCATCTTGTTCTCGACTGGAGTCGACAGGAGCGTGATTGGCTGTCGATTTATTGGGTCTTTGCTAGACTGGCTAAATCGACCACCAGTGGATCGATTGCTGCAGTGTCCATCCAGCCAGTAGTGGAGACAAGCCCTAAAGGTGGGAGGTTACTGCTTTGGGAAGGCAGGTGGAAGGGTCTGCAGTGTGTGGCGGGGAGGCGGGCAGGAGAACAAAGTGTCTTAATTCATTGTGGAGCTCTTTGCTGTCAGAGTCCGACGCTCAAAGTGCAGGATTTGCCATGGGTCACGCCCGACTAGTGGGCTGTCCCCGTGTTCACTGGTGCCTGCCCTCAGACCTTTGCAGCTCTGCCTTGGTGTGCAGTGACTCTCCCACAAGGCGGCACGCCGGGCCGGCTCAGCACAGGGATGTGAGGCCTCCAAGGAAAGCCCAGCATGCTGAGGCGAGTGGTGATGGTGGGTCAGGACGTGCTTGCTGAATGTGCAGCATCTGCTCCGCCTCAGGAGTTGCCGGCATTCGGCCAAGAGGCCGAGTAGAACCCCAGACCTTCCGCTCTCCCTGCCGAGCGCCCGGCATGTGAGGGGCTGGGACCTGGCCACGTGCTGCTGGGCGGCCCAGGCCGCTGAGTGGCGGGCTGCTGGCGTTTCCACTGTGTTGGGGTTGCACCGTCTGGCGCCGCCTCTCTCTCGGGCCTGCCTAGACAGGCACCGTGTGGTCCTCAGATGAAGAGGCAGACTGGCTAAAAATAGACCTGAAGTTAACCAGCTGAGTCGCTCCGGGACTTGGATCCGGGCTGCCGGGAAGGAACCGAAAAGGGGCTTTGTGGCTGTTTGCATTCAATATCACATGGAGGAAACCTGCCGGCTCCGCTGGCCTAGAGGCGGATGTGGTCTGTCCATATAATAAGTGTAAACTATGTGCCAGCTGCAGGGTTGACCTCTAGGGTCTTGGTCTCTGGGTTGGGTTGCCAACCCTCCAGGATTGCCCTGCGGTCTCCAGGCGTCCTCAATTAAAGGTCACATCATGTGAGGACACCTCCAGGAATAGATCCAGCCACAGTTGATAACTGTACCGCTGTGGCCTGCTCCGACCTTCGCCACTCTGCTCCCGGGCCTGGGCCGAGAGCCACCGAGTCGTTTTACACAGGCCACTGCAGGGCCGTCTGGCAGGACGTTCCTGGCCTGGGCCCCGCGTGAGCGGAAAGGCCCCAGTGTCTGTCCACGGCTCTCATAGGGCTTGGTGCTTTCCTCTGCCCCTCAGGGCTCTCTGGGGGCCACCTCAAAGGCTTGTTTTAGCCCCTTCTGTTCAACAGGCCTGTCAGGCCCGTTTGAGAGAGTGGGACCAGGCCGTCATTTCATTGGTCTGCCAGTGGCGGTGGAGTGTGACCCACTAGCTCTGAGAGGTGGGACCTGCTCCTTGTAGCTCCGCTACAGCCCCAGCAGCCCCCCGACCCGGTAACCTGGCATGCTGAGACCAGCTGGCTTAGGTGGTAAGTTTTGAAGTCAGCGGGACCCGGACATCTGCCCTGGAGGCGCGTGCTTGCCGGCGTAGCTGCGGAGGCGAGCCCCGGGGAGTATTTGGACCTTTGGTCTGACCCAGTACGGCCGTTCTTCTGTTCTACTCCCGGCACCTCGTGCTCTGAACACGGCTGCAATGCAGCGGGGATTGCCTGGCTGCCGCGCGTGGTGGTAATGCGGCTACTTGGCTCAGTTCCTGCAAGAGCTCCGTTTTACCCAACCAGCCTTGAGGGACGGCGCTCATCTGACAGCGAGCCAGGAAAAGCCCGGGAGGAGCAGACTCGACTGGATTATGGAACCGCTGCCTCCCTTCAGATACTTCTATTCCCACTGGTCTAGTCTAGCTTCTTCCACGTCCTAGCATGGCCCTAAACGGCCCATCGGAACGGGCACACAAATGCCAGGCACAGGGCGCCGCGCGTCTCACTACGTACGCTGTGCGGCGGCACAAGTGCTGCACTTGGCTTTCCATAGCGGTTTCGTGGTCTCCAGGTAGCACAGAAACAGAGGCTCTGCCCTGAGGAGGGAAGGACCGGACCTTCCCTCGGCAGATGGCCCATTTGGACGTCATGGAAGCGTCAGGCTTTGGCTAGGGGGCACAGCTTGTCGTGGCCTGGCCGTGCCGTAAGTCACATGGTGCACACGCTGTTTGTTGGCCCTTTGGCAACAAAACACTGCCCGCCCCTCGAGCGGCTTTGCTTTGCCGGCGGATTGAGCACTAGCAATGGCCGCGCCAAGGCTTCGTCCGGGGAGGGGGGCTGAAGCACTGTGAACGACAAAAGCTGCGTCGCTCGATTGCTAGAGAGAGCCTTAGGCAATGAGGCAGGACAGAGCTGGCGCCAAGCTTTCTGAGCGCGTCTACATTGGAACGGATTTGCTGCATAACTATGGTCCTATGGCGGACATGACGTATACCAGGCTGAGTTCTTACCAGAATCCCAAGCCAAACATATTCATTGCCCCACACGGGTGGCTTCGGATGGCATAGAGAGACGGCATGGCCCAGCGTATAAGGCGCTAGACTGGAACTCGAGAAGCCTGCGTTTGAGTCGGTGCCGGATTTATGCACAAGCGAAGTAAGCTACTTCTTGGGGCCTCGACGTACAGACAAAGGATTTGTTTCTAGTTGCCTCCTCGGCTGTGACCTGGGATACGGGCAAATCTAAAACTTCATTGTCCATTGGCCTTTCCGTTAGAACACTGCACGTTATGTTTTTGGTAGTGCTCTGGGGCCTCTTAAACTTGACCTAGCTTAGGGCCATGTCCCCGGCTGTGTGCTGCTTGGGGAAAGTCACTTTATCTCTCCCTCCCTTCCTCTCCTTTTCTGTCTTGTCGGTTTAGCTTGTAAGATCTTTGGGGTGGGGACTGTCACTTGTGTGTCTGCACAGTGAATAGCAAGGTGGGGTCCTGGTTTCGCTCGGGCCGGCTGGCTGCTCTAGGCCCAGTGATGGTCAGAATCAAACAAGTTGGTAATTGTTTGGCTCCATGAGCTCTGGGTGACAACACAAGGGAGGCTCATTGCTTTGAAATATGATTTTGAACCTGATCCTAGCGTTCACGTGAACGCAGCATCGTAATACCGCTCCGCATGCTCCGGTGGATCGGGGAAAGCCCCCGTGTTTCGCTGCTTTGTTCGCTCTGGGTTAAGGTCACGGCTGAAAACGCGGCTTTTCCTAAGATTGACTTTTCTCCTGCTGCTCTTTGTAAAAACATTTTAACTTTGCACACTCGCTACCGTTACCTCCGTCTGAAACATTCAAAGAAGACCTAGCACACGTGAAACTTGCATGAAGTGACCACGCAAGCTCAGTACCGGCAGTGGGGAAATGTGGGCTTACAGCAAACCCTTCAAGTGAATCCGCCTGTGTTGCAGCATGTTTAAAATGGAGGCTTGGCCAGGTCTCAGTAATCCTTGGTGCTATTTCACGGAAGCAGCAGCTATTGTATTGAGACTTCCCAGCAGGCGCGCCAATCAGGTGATGCAGATTAGGGCCCGGAGAATGCGGAGGCCGCGAGGGTGTGTTAGTTTTGGTGGAAGTGTAGAAATGTTTAATCCCCTTGTAATGGTTTAGCTTGCTAAACAGCTCTGCAGAGAGCCCTGACAGTACAAAGCAGGAGAGCTGGGGGATTTCTCACGGTGGGTTCTCCTAGAGGTCACAAGTTCGTCAGGTTCAGACTCCCTGCCGGTGGGGGTCTGGGTACCGCGGCTGCGGCGCTCAGCGTTTTGGTAGCGTGGAATAGGGGAGCGGCCGACTCCCCGGCTGTGGGAGGCTAAGGAGCTAGGAGCTCCCTCCCAGCCAGCCCTGCTGAGCAGCCATGTGAGTCCTCAGCGCTGTAAGCACCGTTGGACTTGAGCCTCGGGAGCACAAAGCACCAAGCAAAGCTGGGAACGAACGATAAGATCATATTACTTTATAATAGGAGCCTAATGTATTGCAGCAGAGAACTGTGTAATGGCACCGCGTCCCGCTGCCTGGCGCGCTGCCTCCTCCTCGCAGGCTGTGCCGGGAAGGCAGGTTCAGTTCTGCAGGGGCCGGCGGGGGGGGGGGGTGTGCCGGGCCAGTTTACAGTGGACACACTGGCTGGCATCAGGAAGCAGGGCTAGTCACGCTGCCCCGCGTAACCTTGGAACGGCCCCGCCGGCTCACGCAGAGGCTCTGGCGGACGCGCTTGGCTTCGTTGCAGGGACGGGCCTCTGCACGCGCAGGGGCTGGAACCGTGGTGAACGCCGCAGAGCAGTGTTAGCCTCCCTAAAGAGCGACAAACCGTCACGCAGGGCTGGCTGCGGCCCCCTCTGTGGGGCACGAGCGTCTCCGTTTCACAGCTCGCGGCAGCACAGCGCTGCACACGGGGCTGGAAGGCTTGGGGGGATTAGCCGTGGGCCTCTCTTTAACAGAGCCAGGGCTCTCCTGGCTTGGCTGGAGGACTTGCTGGCCTCAGGGGAGAGCAGCGCCCAGCCCTTGCCTGGAGACACGGGTCTGTAGCACCTGGCAAAGGCTTCCTGCCTCCCTACGCGCTGTCCAGTGGGCGTCCTGTTGTAAACGGTCGGAGCAACCCGGTCACGTTCCCATCCCTGCAGTGCTTGGCTCTCCACCCCCCACGCCTCGCCTGGCGAAGGAGCCTGCCGTGCGGCCGTGTCCATCAGGAGAGGGCACAAGCCCAACCCCCCCCATCTCAGTTGTGGGACTGGGGCACCAGGCTCGGCACAACTGGCATGTTCTGTGAACTGGGCCGGGGGGCTTTCCCCGCTAGCCTGGGCCCCGTGTGGCTCCTCTAGCCGCCAGGGCCAGCCCGCCCTCGCGGAGCGCTCCCTCCGTGTGACCGGGGAGGGAGGACTGGCCACCGGCTGACCAGAGTCGGTCCCTCAGGGAGGGCTCCCGTGCGCATGCCGACCGGGCCCGACCCTGGGTCCCGTGTGCAGGGTAACAAGCTCCCAGGCTGGGAGAGTCCCACGCCTGCGGGGCCCTGCTGGATGCGCCCGCTGATTTCAGAGGGGCTTTGCTGGGTCTCTGCCCCTCCGACCCGCCGGGTGTGTCTCTGTAACCCCCCCCCCCCTCGTCTGACCCGCCGGGTCTCTGCCCTTCCGACCCGCCGGGTGTGTCTCTGTAACCCCCCCCCCCTCGTCTGACCCGCCAGGTCTCTGCCCCTCCGACCCGCCGGGTGTGTCTCTGTAACCCCCCCCGTCTGACCCGCCAGGTCTCTGCCCCTCCGACCCGCCGGGTGTCTCTGTAACCCCCCCCCCGTCTGACCCGCCAGGTCTCTGCCCCTCCGACCCGCCGGGTGTGTCTCTGTAACCCCCCCCCCGTCTGACCCGCCGGGTCTCTGCCCCTCCGACCCGCTGGGTGTCTCTCTGTAACCCCCCCCGTCTGACCCGCCAGGTCTCTGCCCCTCCGACCCGCCGGGTGTGTCTCTGTAACCCCCCCACCGTCTGACCCGCCGGGTCTCTGCCCCTCCGACCCGCTGGGTGTCTCTCTGTAACCCCCCCACCGTCTGACCCGCCAGGTCTCTGCCCCTCCGACCCGCTGGGTGTCTCTCTGTAACCCCCCCCGTCTGACCCGCCAGGTCTCTGCCCCTCCGACCCGCCAGGTGTGTCTCTGTAACCCCCCCACCGTCTGACCCGCCAGGTCTCTGCCCCTCCGACCCGCTGGGTGTCTCTCTGTAACCCCCCCCGTCTGACCCGCCAGGTCTCTGCCCCTCCGACCCGCTGGGTGTCTCTCTGTAACCCCCCCCCCCCCGTCTGACCCGCCAGGTCTCTGCCCCTCCGACCCGCCAGGTGTGTCTCTGTAACCCCCCCACCGTCTGACCCGCCAGGTCTCTGCCCCTCCGACCCGCTGGGTGTCTCTCTGTAACCCCCCCCGTCTGACCCGCCAGGTCTCTGCCCCTCCGACCTGCCAGGTGTGTCTCTGTAACCCCCCCCCACCCCCGTCTGACCCGCCAGGTCTCTGCTCCTCCAACCCGCCGGGTGTTTCTCTGTAACCCCCCCCCCCCCATCTGACCTGCCAGGTCTCTGCCCCTCCGACCCGCCGGGTGTGTCTCTGTAACCCCCCCCGTCTGACCCGCCGGGTCTCTGCTCCTCCGACCCGCCGGGTGTGTCTGTAACCCCCCCCCCCGTCCGACCCGCTGGGTCTCTGCCCCTCCGACCTGCCGGCTCTTCCGCAGGCAGCGGGGCCCAGCTGAGGCTGTTCCGAGTCGCCGGCAAAGCCATCTACTCTCCTGGCTCCCGGCAGATGGTCGAGCAAGGAACCGGGTCCCTTGGCAAGTGGCAGCCGCCCCTGCCCACGGGAGCCAGGCAGGATGCGGGGCAGGGCCGTTGCTGCCCTCTGATCTGTCTCCTGACCCCGCAGCAGCCCTTTGTGGAGGGAGAGCCCGGCGCAGCAGAGCCAACGAGCTGCTGATCAGAGCGGGCCCGGCCCGTTCCCGCTGGCAGGCTAGCCGCGAAGAGCCACGCATGGGCACAGACCATCCAGCGTCTTCTGCCATGTGGGGCATCAAACCACGTCCCATCCTGCGCCTGGCTTGGGAAGGGCCGGGCGGGGAGTTCCCAGGGGAGATTGATCTTTGCATCCCCGGCCGCTGGGCCGCAGCGCCGCAGGGCCCCCCCACTTGGATAAGCGCTGTCTGGTCGGACAGGCTGGGACTGGGCGCCAGAGGGGTCCCTGGATGACCCTCTGTGGCCCGCTCGGAGTCGCTTTCAGAATCGGGTGGTGTTAAGAGGGGTTTTACGGAAGAAGGAAACGTGCTTTATGTTCCTACTTGACATTGTTTCCAACTCCCTCGGGGGTTCCAGAGAGGCTGGCGAGAGGCTGTTCTCGGGAGGGGGGGGGGCAGAACCAGGAGCGATGGCTCAAGTGGCAGTGCGGGAGGCCTAGATTGGAGATTAGGACACGCTCCCTAGGCGGGCGGGGAGGCGCTGGGCCGGGTTCCCTGGGGAGGGGGTGGAGTCTCCGTCCCTAGAGGTGTTTACGTCCCGGCTTGCCCAAGCCCTGGCTGGGCTGATGGAGTCGGGCTGGTCCTGCCTTGGCAGGGGGCTGCACTCGGTGGCTCCTGAGGGCTCCGCCCGCCCCGGGGTCCTGTAGCTTCTGTGGACAGAGGAAGCTGAGCGCGTGCGTCAAAGCGGGGATCGCATTCGCTTGGGTCACTCCGATGTGCTGCTGTCCTGTGGTAACCCTGTGTGTGTGCCTCAGTTTCCCTGGGCACTGCACCAGTACCGAGACTTTCACGGAGGGAGGCTGCCCCAGCCCCAGTG
This sequence comes from Pelodiscus sinensis, assembly GCF_052426305.1. NCBI lineage: Eukaryota > Metazoa > Chordata > Testudines > Trionychidae > Pelodiscus > Pelodiscus sinensis. The sequence continues at coordinate 2,924,074 of NC_143053.1, forward strand.
GGCTCACAATGGCCAGACTCTGTAACCTGAGCCTGGGAGGGGGGTGCCCAGGTGACCCCTTTTGCCCTGGAAGCTGGACAAAGGAGGGGGGGGCAGCCTGCAGGGCCGGGACCTGTTGCTGAGTGTGGGAGTCAGTCTGGGCTGGCGCAGGGTACGGGGAGGGGGCCCCGGGCCCCCCTCCCCAGGCTGGATTGCACTGGCTCCCTCTGTTCCTGTGCTAACGAGTCCGTCCTACGCTGTGTCCCTGGGGCAGTGGCCCTTCTGGGCTCCCTGCCGTCTGAGCCTCCCCTCTGGCTGCGGGTGTGGGTGCAGGGCCCGGGGACTCCCCCGCCTCGGGGGCACCCAGTGGCACCGCTGCAGGAGGTTCGGGGGCTGCAGGCTTGTGGTTGTGACAGTGACCGTGTCTGAGGGACGCGAGGAGAGCGCGGTGAGCCCGACCCCGGGGAGAAAGCACCCGGCCGGACCCAGGCGGGGCCTGTCCTGTCTCTGCGCTGCCCCCCCGGGTGGTGCCGCCCGAGACTGCGCTGGCAGAAGTCCGGCAGGCGGAGTGGAGCGTCCAGCCAGTCTGCGGGGGGAGCGGGCGATGGGCCCGTGGCAAGTGGAGACAGCCAAGTGCCCGGCGGCCCCGCTGCGTGTCAGGGCCTGGGGCGGGAGGTGAACGCCCTGCAAAGCTGGGCCCAGTGTCCGCTGTCCGTCCTCCCACCGCTTCCACGGCCCCCAGGCCCATAGAAATGAGCATCAGACCGGCCGTGTGGGGTCAGCCCAAAGGTCCATCAGCCCGGAGCAGGGAGCCATTGCGCGATCCCTCCCCTGGCACGTGGACAGGGCTGGACCGTGCGGCCCGTGGCGGGGGGGTGCCTTGCTGGGGGGCCTGTGGCGGAGGGTGCACCTCGCCGGGCGGTCCCGGGGCAGTGGGCGCCTCGCTGGGGAAGTCGCGTGGCGGAGTGGGCGCCAGGCTGGGGGGGGTCCTGGGATGGGAGTTGGGGGGGGGGGGCGCCTCGCCGGGGAATCATAGAATAATAGGACTGGAAGGGACCTCGAGAGGTCATCGAGTCCAGCCCCCCGCCCTCAAGGCAGGACCAAGCTCCGTCTACACCATCCCTGACAGATGTCTATCTAACCTGTTCTTAAATATCTCCAGAGAGGGAGATTCCACCACCTCCCTTGGCAATTGATTCCAATATTTGACCACCCTGACAGTTAGGAATTTTTTCCTAATGTCCAATCTAAACCTCCCCTGCTGCACTTTAAGCCCATTACTCCTTGTCCTGTCCTCAGAAACCAAGAGGAACAAATTTTCTCCTTCCTCCTTGTGATACCCTTTTAGATATTTGAAAACCGCTATCATGTCCCCCCTTAATCTTCTTTTTTCCAAACTAAACAAGCCCAGTTCATGAAGCCTGGCTTCATAGGTCATGTTCTCTAGACCTTTAATCATTCTTGTCACTCTTCTCTGTACCCTTTCCAATTTCTCCACATCTTTCTTGAAATGTGGCGCCCAGAACTGGACACAGTACTCCAGCTGAGGCCTAACTAGTGCAGAGTAGAGCGGCAGAATGACTTCACGAGTTTTGCTTACAACACACCTGTTGATACAACCTAGAATCATATTTGCTTTTTTTGCAACAGCATCACACTGTTGACTCATATTCAACTTGTGGTCCACTCTGACCCCTAGATCCCTTTCCGCCATGCTCCTTCCTAGACAGTCGCTTCCCATCTTGTATGTATGGAACTGATTGTTCCTTCCTAAGTGGAGCACTTTGCATTTCTCTTTATTAAACCTCATCCTGTTTACCTCTGACCATTTCTCTAACTTGCTAAGGTCATTTTGAATTATGTCCCTATCCTCCAAAGAAGTTGCAACCCCACCCAGTTTGGTATCATCTGCAAACTTAATAAGCGTACTCTCTATCCCAATATCTACATCATTGATGAAGATATTGAACAGTACGGGTCCCAAAACAGACCCTTGCGGAACTCCACTTGTTATCCCTTTCCAGCAGGATTTAGAACCGTTAACAACAACTCTCTGACTACGGTTATCCAGCCAATTATGCACCCACCTTATCGTGGCCCTATCTAAGTTATATTTGCCTAGTTTATCAATAAGATAAGTCTCATGGCGGCGGGGGCACCTGTCCGGAGGGGTATGTGTGTCTGGTGGTGCAGACTGCTTGTGGGCAGGGTAGCTAGAACCTCATCCCAACCCTGCGGCCCCCATTGTTATGGGTTTCTCTTGGTCTTGTCCAAGGGCAGCGCCCCCTGCTGGCCGTGGGGTAGAAGCCGCCTGCACAGACACCGACTTCCTCTCGGGCACTGCCCAATTCTCTCACTTCCCCAGTGGCTGGAGGTGTCTCCAGAAGAGGTGGTGCCTGCCCTTCTCCGGGGAGGGCTTTGGGGCGCGAGGGCTGCCTGCCTCCCGGCAAGCTGCGCAGGAGGGCCCCGTCGCCGGAGCGAGAGCGGCCCTGGGGGTGTGCAGAGCGGAGGCGGAGGGACGGGGAGCCCGACGGGCCCTCCCAGTTACTCGGCTTTCGCCTGGCGGTGCCCTTTGGGTTTGTGCCCCCGGGGCGGGGATTCAGCGTGACGGGTTCACATTTTGGATCCTCTAGTCCGGGGCAGGGACCTCTTTTGGGTCGGGGGGGCTGCTGACCCTCAGGAAAATCAGTGGGGGCCGCACACAAGTGAGAAGCAAATAAAGAACCAATCCCATGAGATCCGCACTGCGGTGGGCCCCGAGTGGGACGGCCAGAGCCCGTCCCCCCAATCCCCTCCCACACCAGAGCCCGGGGGGATTTTGTGTGCTCCGGCAAGGGGGCTGGAGTGCCAGGGGGCCGGATCCAGGCATGCCCACAGCCGCATCTGGCCTCGCCCTCGCCCTCTCTCCGCCCCACGCGCTGTGGGGACTGGGCCCCGTGTGTCCTGAAGCCGTCGCCAGGCCGGGGCTCTGCTCACAGCACGGTCCCCCCGAAGCGCGCCGTCGGGCAGAGCCCAGCTGTGCCCCTGAATGCAGCCCCGCCCCTGCCCCCGGCTGAGGTCCTGCCCCGACCCCTCAGCCTGCGACCTCGCCGCTGCCGCCACGTCCCTGTAGGCAGGTGAGGGCTCCCGCTCCCCGAGAGCAAGGAGAGCCTGTCCCGGCCCTGGCGGCCCAGTGAGGAGTGAGACCCGGGAGCCGGAGTGCGCATTGTTGGAGCAGCGGCGCCTGGGGAGAGATCACCTCAGCCACGTGTCTCTGCCGCCCCCGCCACTGCCCACCGGTTGGCAGTGTGGCTCTCCCGCTGCTAGTCGTGGGGAAGACGCTAGCTCAGGGCTTCTGGAAATACTCCGTCTGCCTGCCTGAGTCTTGCCCAGCGATGAGGCTTGTGCCTCACCGTAAGAGCCTCACCGTAAACCCCCTTCACGTGGGATGGATCATCTACCGCACGTCTGAAATCCCAGCCCCGGCTCGGGGCGCCTGCGGCAGGGACTCCCCCAGGTGAACGCCGCCATGCGCAAGGCGAGTTCCAGCTCCCCTTGGTGTTTACTTGTGAGCGTTTCCAGTTGGACTGCCCGTCGCACAACCGGGGGGGGGGTTCATCGTTTTTCGCTTGGGTCGATTTACATCTGTGGCCCGCTCAGGCTGCTTATTTCACGGCGGCGGAGAGGGCTGGAGGTGAAAGCTTTCTAGCTAGGCGGGTCGGCGCCACGTCTCAAGGTGCAAATGGAGCCCTGCAGCCCAGGGTCGGCAGCTGCGTGTTTCTGGTTGGCCACGCGGTCGCGCTGGGGACGTTGCTGGTCGGCTTCGGGGGCAGAACCAGGCACAGATCCAGGCCTTCCCGTTTCCTACCCGTGGCTTCAGCCTGAGGCACTAAGTCTAAGGCGTCTCTCTCGCTAGTGGGCGGGGCGGAGGAGTCGCGGTGTATGAGGTCCGTCCCTAGGCTGACGACCTCCGTCCGGCCCTCCTCTTCCTTCTCTCTAAGCCAGGTCACACTCCCCCGAACCCCCCGGCCCCGGGGTTTCCTTCTCTGCCCTCCCTGCTCTCTCCTTCTGCACGTCAGGCCATCAAACCTCAATTCTCTTTCCTCCAGGGCACCTGCTGGTGGGGGCCCCCGGCCCCTCGGGGGCCAGGTCTGTGTCTGGGCTCCCCAGAAGGGGCCCTAAGAGCTGTGTGAGATGTCAGGCGAGGTTTCCCGGGCTCTTCAGGGCTGTGTTGGGGTGAGGGGAGATGCGCCAAGACACCCAACTCACACTGGCAGTCAAGGAGAGTTAGGCCCCTGGCTGGGATGTGCGGCTGCCCCCACTCCCTGCCCGGGTCACGCGGCTCCGAAGTCCCTCTGCAGCCCCGGCCCCTGTCTAAAAGCTCTTTGTTTTTGCAGTGCGCCACTTCCTTCAGAGCGGCATCAGCGCCAACGTGTCCAATGAAGATGGCCTCACTGCGCTGCACCAGGTAAGCAGGCTCTCCAGGTCCCCGCTGGCAGGGCCTTTTCGGACACCGAGCCTCGGCCGTCGCCGCGCACTTCTCTGTGGCCGGCCCCCTCTCCAGCGCCTCCTCCCTCCCCTCACTGCTCCCGCCACCTCCCCAAGGCAGGGCCGGTCGCTGAAGCAGGTGTCCGCCCGGACTCCCTTCTTCCTGTCACTACCTTGCAGCTCCATGCGCCCTCTGCCAGCTTGCTCCTCACCTGAGGCCAGGATGCGGCTCCCCGGGCCCCGAGCAGCGATCCGACCCTGGGGCCCTTTGTCTTTCACCTGAGGGGAAGCTGCAGGTTCTAGATTTGACTTGCGGCATCACCTGGTGGATCCAGGGTTTTGATTTTCCGATTTTCAAATTCTGAAATTCCGATTTTCGAATCCCCCAGCCCTTTGGATCCTGCTGGTGCGGGAACAGCCACAGACCAGGGCGCAGCTTGGAAATCAGGGTGCGCCTCTCGCCCAAGGAACGCCCCATTGAAATGAGGGCCTGGACTTGTCGCTCCGAAGAGATTCCTGCTCTCCCGTATTTGGGGCCTCTCCGTGACACTGGAATGCCTGAGAGACTCTCAGGGCGGGCAGAGACCTCGGGTCATCGAGTCCAGCCCCTGCCCAGAGCAGCACAAACCCCGACTAAACCGTCCCAGCCGGGGCTTTGGCCAGCCGCGACTTAAACACCCCTAGGGATGGAGATTCCACCCCCTCCCTAGGGACCCATCCCAGCGCTTCCCCACCCGCCTAGGGAAATAGTTTTTCTAATATCCAACCTAGACCTCCCCCGCCGCAACTTGAGCCCATTGCTCCTTGTTCTGCCACCTGCCCCCACTGAGAACAGCCTCTCGCCAGCCTCTTGGGAACCCCCCTGCAGGGAGTTGGAGGCTGCTCTCAAATCCCCCCTCACTCTGCTCTTGCTCTTCTCAGCATGATCTCTCTCTCTCTCTCCTTCTCCTTCCCCCGGGACCCAGGGTGTTTCACTGTTCAGGGAGTGGGGGTCGTTTCCTTTCGAGCCCCAGGCCCACCGTGGGTGCTCGGATCTACCTGCCTGTCCACCCCCCGCTGCGCAGCTGTGGCACGTAGGGGATGTGGCTGCGTTTAGGTTACAGAGCTGGGAGCAGAGTCCTGCGGCCTCCTGCCTCTAGCCACAAGCTGCCCCGGCCCCAGCGAACTCTGCTCGGAGGGTTTCCGAGTCTGGCGCCAGCAGAGCTCGCCCGGCCCGTTGATCACTACCGTGGCGGGAACCCTGGCTGCTCACTGCCCCTGCGGCATTTCTGTCCCGATCCCTGGGCTCCCCGGAGAGCGTCTTGGCCATCCCAGGCCAGCTGCCGAGGCCTTTGTGGGGATGCTGGGAAGGACAGAGCAGAGGAGCTAATGAGGCAGAAAAATGCAAGGGGGCATTCACACCTGGGGTGTCCCTAAGGCAACAAAGAGGGAGCTAATTGAGCTCTAACGTCCTAGCAGCCGGCCCTTCCTAGGGCTCCATGGCCCCAGACGCAGCGGAGTCTGCGCTGAGGTGTCAGACTCTGCCCCTCTGACCTCGCTCCCTGGGGCACGTTCCCCTTCAGAGCAGGGGGAGCGAAACCTGCCACCCTCTCGCCGCCTGGCGGGTTCCACGGGGCCCGGGGGCAGCATGGCTGAGCCGGAGCTGGCTGTAGCCGCCCTGGTGTTGAACCAAGAGGAGCTGGCGGGGGCCCTGCTCTGCAAGGCTCTGTCCCGAGCCGAGCTCTGGGACTGCTCTGGGAGAAGGCGGCGGGGTCGGTAAATCCCTTTCCTGGGAAGGGATGGCAGATAGAGCTGGGCCTGCTGCGCGGCTGGGCTGTACATCCGGCAGGGTGTGCGCTATGGGCCTCCCCAGGAGGTCTCCCCCCAGGACTGAGCAGAAGTAGAGAGGAGGGTCGGCTGCGGATGACACGGAGGGACCTGGCAAGAGCTCCGTAGCCGGGGACGGGGCATGCACGTACCCCTCGCACCCCAGGCATGCACGTACCCCTCGCACCCCCGGCATGCACGTACCCCTCGCACCCCAGGCATGCACGTACCCCTCGCACCCCAGGCATGCACGTACCCCTCGCACCCCCGGCATGCACGTACCCCTCGCACCCCCGGCATGCACGTACCCCTCGCACCCCCGGCATGCACGTACCCCTCGCAAGAGGGAGAGGCAGGAGGGCAGCAGCAGCGCCTCTTCTCACGAGAGCAGCGTTCAAGTACCTAGAAGGGTGTCCCAAGGAGGAGGGAGAAGATGGTTCTCCTGGGCCTCTGAGGACAGGACAAGCAGCAAGGGGCTTACACTGCAGCCAGGGAGGTTGAGGTTGGACATTAGGGGAAACGTCCTGCCTGTCGGCGGAGAAACGCTGGAATCGATTCCTTCGGGGGTTGTGGAGTCTCCGTCCCTGGAGCTAGCCAAGAGCCGGTTGGACAGTCACCTGGCAGGGATCGTTAGCCCAGGGGTGGCCACGTGCGGCTTGCGACGCCCCCCCCTTGGCGGCGCCCCTGGAAACGGCTCCCAGTTCCCTGTGCTCACCGGGGCAGAGGAGCGTCCGGCGCGGCTCTTGGCTCCTTGCGCTATATCCAGCGCTGCTGTGGCTCTGTGCCTGGAACGGGTTGGCCGCCCTGGTCTAGCCGGTGCTGCGGGCTGGACTCGATGCCTCGCGGGGCCCCTCCAGGTCCAGCGCGCTGTGAGTCTGTGCTCATACCGTACAAGGGACAGTTACTCCCACAGCAAGTGCCCGCACTGACGCCGGGCTCTGTGGTTACTTGGCGTGTGCTCCCGCTCGCCCTGGGCTTTGCATTGGGGCCGGGCTGGCACGGGGCCAGGAGAGCTCGCCCGCTTCGAGTGGATGGGACGGGAAGACGGGCAAGGCCGTGCATTCCTCAGGGTGGGGAGGGCACTTCCCTCGGGGACCGGCCCCCGGGTAACTGCCCCTGCAAAATGGCGCCTTCCGATGCAGCCGCTGGCCGGGGCCGACCTCGGGGAGTCCGGCGGTGGAGCGGGCGTGGCCCAGTGGCTTTGCTTTGATTGGCTGCTCAAGGGAACACGCACGGCGTGAGGCGCTGTGGGGAGCCAGCGTGTCCGGGTGCAGGGTGCTTGTGTACTGAGGTGGGGAGCCCAGCGCGAGGCAGGGACCAGAGAGCTGCCAGCGGCCCGGCAGCGGAGCAGCGCTGCCACAAAATCCCCGGGGGGCCGCTCGCCCGGCAGCGGAGCAGCGATGCAACGAAATCCCCGGGGGGCCCCTCGCCCGGCGGCGGAGCAGCAATGCGACGAAATCCCCGGGGGGCCGCTCGCCCGGCAGCGGAGCAGCGATGCAACGAAATCCCCGGGGGGCCCCTCGCCCGGCAGCGGAGCAGCGATGCGACGAAATCCCCGGGGGGCCGCTCGCCCGGCGGCGGAGCAGCGATGCGACGAAATCCCCGCGGGGCCCCTCGCCCGGCAGCGGAGCAGCGATGCGACGAAATCCCCGGGGGGCCCCTCGCCCGGCAGCGGAGCAGCGATGCGACGAAATCCCCGGGGGGCCGCTCGCCCGGCGGCGGAGCAGCGATGCGACGAAATCCCCGCGGGGCCCCTCGCCGGCAGCGGAGCAGCGATGGGACGAAATCCCCGCGGGGCCCCTCGCCCGGCAGCGGAGCAGCGATGCGACGAAATCCCCGGGGGGCCGCTCGCCCGGCGGCGGAGCAGCGATGCGACGAAATCCCCGCGGGGCCCCTCGCCCGGCGGCGGAGCAGCGATGCGACGAAATCCCCGGGGGGCCGCTCGCCCGGCAGCGGAGCAGCGATGCCATGAAATCCCCGCGGGGCCCCTCGCCCGGTAGCGGAGCAGCGATGCGACGAAATCCCCGGGGGGCCGCTCGCCCGGCGGCGGAGCAGCGATGCGACGAAATCCCCGCGGGGCCCCTCGCCCGGCGGCGGAGCAGCGATGCGACGAAATCCCCGGGGGGCCGCTCGCCCGGCAGCGGAGCAGCGATGCCATGAAATCCCCGCGGGGCCCCTCGCCCGGCAGCGGAGCAGCGATGCGACGAAATCCCCGCGGGGCCGCTCGACCGGCAGCGGAGCAGCGATGCAATGAAATCCCCGCGGGGCCCCTCGCCCGGCGGCGGAGCAGCGATGCGACGAAACCCCGCGGGGCCCCTCGCCCGGCGGCGGAGCAGCGATGCGACGAAATCCCCGGGGGGCCGCTCGACCGGCAGCGGAGCAGCGATGCCATGAAATCCCCGCGGGGCCCCTCGCCCGGCAGCGGAGCAGCGATGCGACGAAATCCCCGCGGGGCCGCTCGACCGGCAGCGGAGCAGCGATGCAATGAAATCCCCGCGGGGCCGCTCGACCGGCAGCGGAGCAGCGATGCAATGAAATCCCCGCGGGGCCCCTCGCCCGGCAGCCGAGCAGCGATGCGGCGAAATCCCCGCGGGGCCCCTCGCCCGGCGGCGGAGCAGCGATGGGACGAAATCCCCGGGGGGCCCCTCGCCCGGCGGCGGAGCAGCGATGCGACGAAATCCCCGCGGGGCCGCTCGACCGGCAGCGGAGCAGCGATGCGACGAAATCCCCGCGGGGCCCCTCGCCCGGTAGCGGAGCAACGATGCGACGAAATCCCCGCGGGGCCCCTCGCCCGGCGGCGGAGCAACGATGCGACGAAATCCCCGCGGGGCCCCTCGCCCGGCGGCGGAGCAACGATGCGACGAAATCCCCGCGGGGCCCCTCGCCCGGCAGCGGAGCAGCGATGCGACGAAATCCCTGCGGGGCCCCTCGCCCGGCAGCCGAGCAGCGATGCGACGAAATCCCCGCGGGGCCCCTCGCCCGGCAGCCGAGCAGCGATGCGACGCAATCCCCGCGGGGCCGCTCGACCGGCAGCGGAGCAGCGATGTGACGAAATCCCCGCGGGGCCCCTCGCCCGGCAGCCGAGCAGCGATGCGACGAAATCCCCGCGGGGCCCCTCGCCCGGCAGCGGAGCAGCGATGCGACGAAACCCCCGCGGGGCCGCTCGACCGGCAGCGGAGCAGCGATGCGACGAAATCCCCGCGGGGCCCCTCGCCCGGCAGCGGAGCAGCGATGCGACGAAACCCCCGCGGGGCCGCTCGACCGGCAGCGGAGCAGTGATGCGACGAAATCCCCGCGGGACCCCTCGCCCGGCAGCCGTGCGGCGATGCGACGCAATCCCCGCGGGGCCCCTCGCCCGGCGGCGGAGCAGCGATGCGACGAAACCCCCGCGGGGCCCCTCGCCCGGCGGCGGAGCAGCGATGCGACGAAATCCCCGGGGGGCCCCTCGCCCGGCGGCGGAGCAGCGATGCGACGAAATCCCCGCGGGGCCGCTCGACCGGCAGCGGAGCAGCGATGCGACGAAATCCCCGCGGGGCCGCTCGACCGGCAGCGGAGCAGCGATGCGACGAAATCCCCGCGGGGCCGCTCGACCGGCAGCGGAGCAGCGATGCGACGAAATCCCCGCGGGGCCCCTCGCCCGGCAGCGGAGCAGCGATGGGACGAAATCCCCGCGGGGCCCCTCGCCCGGCGGCGGAGCAACGATGCGACGAAATCCCCGCGGGGCCCCTCGCCCGGCGGCGGAGCAACGATGCGACGAAATCCCCGCGGGGCCCCTCGCCCGGCGGCGGAGCAACGATGCGACGAAATCCCCGCGGGGCCCCTCGCCCGGCAGCCGAGCAGCGATGCGACGCAATCCCCGCGGGGCCGCTCGACCGGCAGCGGAGCAGCGATGTGACGAAATCCCCGCGGGGCCCCTCGCCCGGCAGCCGAGCAGCGATGTGACGAAATCCCCGCGGGGCCCCTCGCCCGGCAGCCGAGCAGCGATGCGACGAAATCCCCGCGGGGCCCCTCGCCCGGCAGCGGAGCAGCGATGCGACGAAACCCCCGCGGGGCCGCTCGACCGGCAGCGGAGCAGCGATGCGGCGAAATCCCCGCGGGGCCCCTCGCCCGGCAGCGGAGCAGCGATGCGACGCAATCCCCGGGGGGCCGCTCGCCCGGCAGCGGAGCAGCGATGCGACGAAATCCCCGGGGGGCCCCTCGCCCGGCGGCGGAGCAGCGATGCGACGAAACCCCCGCGGGGCCCCTCGCCCGGCGGCGGAGCAGCGATGCGACGAAATCCCCGGGGGGCCCCTCGCCCGGCGGCGGAGCAGCGATGCGACGAAATCCCCGCGGGGCCGCTCGACCGGCAGCGGAGCAGCGATGCGACGAAATCCCCGCGGGGCCCCTCGCCCGGCAGCGGAGCAGCGATGCGACGAAATCCCCGCGGGGCCCCTCGCCCGGCAGCGGAGCAGCGATGGGACGAAATCCCCGCGGGGCCCCTCGCCCGGCAGCGGAGCAGCGATGGGACGAAATCCCCGCGGGGCCCCTCGCCCGGCGGCGGAGCAGCGATGCGACGCAATCCCCGCGGGGCCGCTCGACCGGCAGCGGAGCAGCGATGTGACGAAATCCCCGCGGGGCCCCTCGCCCGGCAGCCGAGCAGCGATGCGACGAAATCCCCGCGGGGCCCCTCGCCCGGCAGCCGAGCAGCGATGCGACGAAATCCCCGCGGGGCCGCTCGACCGGCAGCGGAGCAGCGATGCGACGAAATCCCCGCGGGGCCCCTCGCCCGGCAGCGGAGCAGCGATGCGACGAAATCCCCGCGGGGCCCCTCGCCCGGCAGCGGAGCAGCGATGTGACGAAATCCCCGCGGGGCCCCTCGCCCGGCAGCCGAGCAGCGATGCGACGAAATCCCCGCGGGGCCGCTCGCCCGGCAGTGGAGCAGCGATGCGACGAAATCCCCGCGGGGCCCCTCGCCCGGCAGCGGAGCAGCGATGTGACGAAATCCCCGCGGGGCCCCTCGCCCGGCAGCCGAGCAGCGATGCGACGAAACCCCCGTGGGGCCGCTCGCCCGGCAGCGGGCGCTTTGGAACCCGTGTCTCCGTGGGCTTGTGTATCCTCAGGGCCTGGCGCCAGCCTGGCTCCTGCTGCTCTGACCTCAGGGCCTGCCCATGCGTCTGCGAGATGGGCCCAGCCACCTGGGCGATTCCAGGCCCGGGGGAATGTAGCCGTGTTCTCCCAGGCCCAGCCGTGAGAGGAGGGGTAGGCGGGAGGCGCTGCTTGAAGAGCTGTGCCAAGGGTTCAAGCATTAAGCCCCCTGCCCGGGGCCGGCCCACAACATTTTGGCTCCTGAGGCGGGGAGCTCACGACGCCCCCCTGCCCCCTCGCTTGGGCCAAAACTTTGCCAAGTCTCAGTTCTGCCTCCTCCCTGTCCCGCTCCTCCCCTGGGACGGCTCTGCTCCCCACACACAATGTTCTGCGCTCTGGGGCCTAGTGACGCCCCCCGCAGTCTGCACCTGAGACGGCCGCCTCAGTTTGCCTCATGGCAGGGCCGGCCTGCCCCTGCCTTCCAGCGAGGGCTGAGCGCCCAGTCTGGTACAGGGAGAAGCAGCGGGAGCCCCGCGTGCCGGTGGTCCCCGGGCTGAGGGCCTAGCAGGGGGGAAGGGTTGGGAGGCGGCTCTTGGGGCCGGCGGGGAGGGCAGGACACAGCCCCGTGGCTGGCAGCGGAAGCGCGACCGTCCAGACTGGGGTGTTAACAGCCGGAGTCACTGGCTCTTGGAACAGGTTGCGGGGCGGGTGGATTCTCCATCGCTGGCCTGGCTGTTTTCAGGCCCGACAGCCCCGCGCTCGGGCTGGCTCGGGGCCGGCGGGACCATCCGGGGGGGCTCTGGCTTCGGAGCGTGCGGCTGGCTGGCGCAGCGTGGGAGGCCGCGGTACACGGCTGAGTGCACCAGCTGGCTAGTCGCTAATCCCCCGGCCCCGTCGGCTGCCTCCGGGGCTCCAGCGATAGACCCCCCCCCCCGAGTGCCCTGAGCAACCCCCACAGCAGCGCTGGTGGGGGCCGTGCCGTCAGCCGGAGAGCTCCCCCCGACCTGGCTGCAGCCGTGTGGGGCGGGGCTTAGCTGTCCGCTTGGGGCTTTAATGTTTTCTCCGGGGGTAGCTCCAGGGGAAGCCTGCCCCTCCCCCCGCCCCTCCCCCCGCCCCTGCCCCTGCCCCTGCCCTGTGTTGAGTGGGGCGGGGCAGAGACTCGAGGTAACTGCACACGGAAACCCAGCTCCCTCCCCCCGCCCCCATCGCCATGGCGCCTTGGGGCTCCTGCTTGTGCACTGGCCGGCGGGGAGAGGATCGGGCCCACAGCGCCGCTCTCCCACGGGCCCTCCTGTCCCCCGCTTCCTTCCTCCCCCCCCCACCCCGTCCTTCTCTTCTCCAGCCCCCAGCCTGCACCTGCCTCCTGCAGGCCAGGCCCTGCCCCCCTCTGCCGGCAGTGGGCGAGGCGCCAAGGCAGGAGATGCTGCGGGTGGCACAGAGGGGGGCTTAGGTGCCCTTGGGGGCCTGTCAGCCCGTCGCAGGCAGGAGCTGGCAAGGTGAACCCACCCGTCCCTTCCGAGACCCTCTAGAGCAAAGCCCCTTCCCTCCCTTCTGCCCGTCCCGCCTGCGTCTCGCTGCTTTGGGGGCGCTTGCAGCGAGGTGCAGGGAGCGGGTCGGGCAAGGCCCTGCCCTCGCTCTGGGCCAGCACAGCAGCCCCGGGCTGGCCCTTCCCGGCACGTAGGCTCCTTTCCCTCGGGAACAGGCCGCAGCCTCTCCATGCGGCTGGGCCCTGGGCCCTGCAGACCGAGGCCTCCTGAGCCGCCTTCTCCGCCATCCCCGGGGACCCGGGGCGGGTTAGTCAGCTCCTTCGTGCTGCCCCCAGGGCTCTCCAAGCCCTTCCCGGGCCTCGCGAATTTCCCCTCGCAGGCCCCGGGGCCGCTCAGCGCGAGCCGGGGGAGGGACTTGCCACGGGCGCCCGGCCGGGCAGTAGCGGAGCTGAGACTAGAGCCAGGGTCCTGGCCCCCGCCTTGTGCGCCGAGCCGGTCGGGCGGGGGCGCGGCTCCCCGGCCCGTGCTGCTCCGCCCCCTGAGTCCCGCCCCCTCCCGTCTCGCAGTGCTGCATCGACGACTTCGGGGAGGTGGTCGCGCTGCTGCTGGAGGCCGGCGCCGACGTCAACGCCTGCGACAGCGAGCTCTGGACGCCGCTGCACGCCGCCGCCACCTGCGGGCACCTGCACCTGGTGCAGCTGCTCATTGCACGGTACGCGGGCAGAGGGAGGGGAGCTGCCTGAGGGGGGCAGGGGGGCGGGGCCCTGAAGAAGCCTGCCAGGTGCACGCGCCCGAGCCGGGACTCGGTGGGGCCTGCAGCCTGGCCAGGAAAGGTGCCCAGGACCGCCTAGACCCCTCCTCGGCCGGGTCGCTGCCAGGCCCCCTGGCTCTGCCCCCTGGCTCTGCCCCGCCCCGCAGAGGAGCCCCCCGGCCGGCCTGGCTCTCTAGCACCCCCTGCTGGCCTGTCCGCGCGCTTTCCCAGCAGTGCTGCTCCCGCAGAGAGCCAGGCACCCCCTTTCCCGCGCGGACCCCCGGTTTTCCAAGGCGGCAACGGGGGCATTAACCCTTTGGGGCCTCCCTCCCCGGGAGCGGCAGCATCTCTGCAGCCTGTTCCCCTCCTCTCCTCCCCCCCAGTCGCCCTGCCTGTGGGGCTGTAAATGTTTAATGGGCTGTATTGTTGACCGTGTAACCCAATCCCCCCCCCCCACCCTGGGCTGCCCACAGGAGCCCTTGGCCCGGCTGCGGCTGGACAGGCCAGTCTGGAAAGGCCTCTCCCCAGCCCGCCCTGCCGAGGAGGGGCCCCAGTGCCGCTTTCCCCGCAGCCCCCCGGCCGCTTGGAGCTTCTCGGGAGAGGGCGCCTCTCCTGTCCTCGCCTCCTTCCCCGGCCAGTCCAGTGCCCCTGCGGCCGGCCCTCAGGGAGCCGGGATCCTGTTTCCTGGAGCCGGCCCCTGCCGCTGGCGGAGGCGGGCGAGAAACCCGACCCACCGGGCAAAGGCAGAGTCCTGCCTCTGCAGCAGCTTTTCCGGGCCCGTCGGTGGCTCTTCAGTACAACTAGCTCCTTGTCTCCGTGCACGAGCTGCCCGGGGGCCGCGGCTTCCTGCCCCGTTTCCTCACCGTGTTTCCTCTCCTGCCCCCGCCCAGCGGTGCCAATCTCCTGGCCGTGAACACCGACGGGAACATGCCGTACGACCTCTGCGAGGACGACGTGACGCTGGACTGCATCGAAGCGGCCATGGCGGAGCAGGGTGAGTCCCCTCGTGCCCTGTGCGGCGGACACACCCCTTCCCACTCTCCTGCCCGGGCACCGCCCGCCGGGCCGTGTCCAGCCCCGTGTACCGTCCTGTGAGCTTCCTGCGGGGGCTTTTCGCCATCCCTTAGCTGTCCATGCTGCCCTCGCGGTGGGGCGCCCCCCAGGGCCGCGTGCCGGGCAGCCCGCCCTCTCCTCCCGCAGCGCCGGCTCCCAGCGGACACGCGCACGCCCCTCGCAGCCCCCTGCGCCTCCTGCCTGGCCAGCGGCTCTGGGCTGGGGGAGGGACCCCGCTTCGCAAGCAGATTGGCTGGCGGGGGCGAGCTGCTCGCACAGAGCCCGGTGATTTCTCGCTGCTGCTGTGTACGCCATGCCGGGGTGTGCGCGGCACCCGACAGGCAGACGAGATCTGTCCCTCGCCGCGCCCCCGTCTGGGCTCTATAAGCCGTGCCAAGGCCCAGGGTGAAATACCAGCGGGCGAGGGGCGTGGGGCTCGCCCCAGTTGGGCTCAGAGGTTCCCTGCCCCGCACACGCAAGCGCGTTTGGAGATGCTTGAGACCGAGCGGGAGGAAGGATCGGGAGGTGAAGGGGGTAGGCCGTCTGGCAGGACATCCCACGGGCCTCTGGGGACATGGGGCTGACTGGGAGGTGGCTGGCGACGGGCCTGCGGGAGGCTGATGGCGGGAGGCAGGACCAGGCGCTGGAGACAGGTGCGGGGCAGCTGTGGGTGTTGTCTGCATGGGAGGGGAGCCAGGCCGTGTCCCTCGGGCACGGCGCAGGGCACAGAGGGCACACGGCTGCTCCAGGGCGCACTCTGTCCGGCCGGGCTCGGCACGCCCCTAGACGTGGGCTCCGGGAGCAGACGCCTGCCAGCCTCGCTGCTGGGGGCCTGGGCTGCCCTCACGGCGCTTGCCCCCTGCAGGGATAACCCAGGAGAAGATCGAGGAGGCGCGAGCCGCCACGGAGCTCAGCATGGTGCAGGATATCCGCAAGCTGCTTCAGGCAGGCGCCGACCTGAACACGCCCCTGGACCACAGCGCCACGCTGGTACGGTGCCCCTCTGCCCGGGCGGCAGGAGGGGGGCTGGGGGGCAGCCCGAGCCCCTCTCGGTAAAAACAGTGGCCCATTGCGCTGGGCCCCAACAGGCGGGACGCCTCGCAGGCCACCCAGGGCAGGGCCAGGGCCACGGGCTTTTCCGTCCCAGGGCTCCGCCTGCTCACAGGCAGCCATGGGAGCCCTGCTGGTGGCCAGGCCTCTGTCCTCGGGCCGGCAACGGCCGCCCAGCGCGTGCGGCTCCGGGAGAGAGCCGGCTCCGGGCCGCAGACAAGGTGAGTCCTTCCTGCTGCTGTGACGGCCCCAGCCCCCGGGGAGCCTGCCAAGGCCTGGCCACGTGCTCAGACTCAGACCACGGCCTGGTGCCATTTGGGCCCTCGGAGCTGCTGGTGATGGGGAGGGCCCTGGCGGCAAGAGCCTCCCCTTTCCGGTGGGGTCCGGCCAGCGCCTCTTCCCCTCCCCCGGCAGGCTCCGGCCTGCTCGCAGCGCCCCAGACGCCTGCGACCCCCTGGGCAGATCACGGGGCCTGCCCGGCCGGAAGGAGCTGCCCGCCCGTTGAAAGCGCCGACTGGTACGAAACCCAGCAGCCCTGGGCGCCGGGGGCTGCCTGCCCTGCCACTCGCAGGCCTGGCCTGGCTTCCATGGAGCTGTACCCGACAGCCTGTGCTTGGGCTCCGCTCTGCCTTCGCTTCGGGGGAGGGGGCTCGGTTCCTTTTAGTGCCACTTCGCCGCCGGCCTGGCCCCCGCGTGGCCCCTTCTCTACTGACCCGGCCCCCGCGTGGCTGCGTCCAGCCCGGCCCAGGCGCGTGGCCCCTTCTCTGCCGGCCTGGCCCTCACATGGCCCCTTCTCTACTGGCCCGGCCCCCGCGTGGCCCCTTCTCTGCCGGCCTGGCCCTCACGTGGCCCCTTCTCTACTGGCCCGGCCCTCACGTGGCTGCGTCCAGCCCGGCCCAGGCGCGTGGCCCCTTCTCCGCCGGCCTGGCCCCCGCGTGGCCCCTTCTCTACTGGCCCGGCCCTCGCGTGGCTGCGTCCAGCCGGGCCCAGGCGCGTGACCCCTTCTCTACTGGCCCGGCCCTCGCGTGGCCCCTTCTCCGCCGGCCTGGCCCCCGCGTGGCCCCTTCTCTACTGGCCCAGCCCTCACGTGGCTGCGTCCAGCCCGGCCCAGGCGCGTGGCCCCTTCTCCGCCGGCCTGGCCCCCGCGTGGCCCCTTCTCTACTGGCCCGGCCCTCGCGTGGCTGCGTCCAGCCGGGCCCAGGCGCGTGACCCCTTCTCTACTGGCCCGGCCCTCGCGTGGCCCCTTCTCCGCCGGCCTGGCCCCCGCGTGGCCCCTTCTCTACTGGCCCAGCCCTCACGTGGCTGCGTCCAGCCCGGCCCAGGCGCGTGGCCCCTTCTCCGCCGGCCTGGCCCCCGCGTGGCCCCTTCTCTACTGGCCCGGCCCTCGCGTGGCTGCGTCCAGCCGGGCTCAGGCGCGTGACCCCTTCTCTACTGGCCCGGCCCTCGCGTGGCTGCGTCCAGCCCGGCCCAGGCGCGTGGCCCCTTCTCTACTGACCCGGCCCTCGCGTGGCCCCTTCTCCGCCGGCCCGGCCCTTGCGTGGCTGCGTCTAGCCCAGCCCAGGCGCATGGCCCCTTCTCCGCCGGCCTGGCCCTCGCGTGGCCCCTTCTCTGCCGGCCCGGCCCTTGCGTGGCTGCGTCTAGCCCAGCCCAGGCGCGTGGCCCCTTCTCCGCCGGCCCGGCCCTTGCGTGGCCGCGTCTAGCCCAGCCCAGGCGCATGGCCCCTTCTCTGCCGGCCTGGCCCTCGCGTGGCCCCTTCTCCGCCGGCCCGGCCCTTGCGTGGCTGCGTCTAGCCCAGCCCAGGCGCATGGCCCCTTCTCTGCCGGCCCGGCCCTTGCGTGGCTGCGTCTAGCCCAGCCCAGGCGCGTGGCCCCTTCTCCGCCGGCCTGGCCCTCGCGTGGCCCCTTCTCTGCCGGCCCGGCCCTTGCGTCTAGCCCAGCCCAGGCGCGTGGCCCCTTCTCTGCCGGCCTGGCCCTCGTGTGGCCCCTTCTCTGCCGGCCCGGCCCTTGCGTCTAGCCCAGCCCAGGCGCGTGGCCCCTTCTCTGCCGGCCTGGCCCTCGTGTGGCCCCTTCTCCGCCGGCCTGGCCCTCGCGTGGCTGCGTCTTACCCAGCCCAGGCGCGTGGCCCCTTCTCTGCCGGCCTGACCCTCGCGTGGCCCCTTCTCTGCCGGCCTGGCCCTCGCGTGGCCCCTTCTCCGCCGGCCTGGCCCTCGCGTGGCCCCTTCTCCGCCGGCCTGGCCCTCGCGTGGCCCCTTCTCTGCCGGCCCGGCCCTTGCGTGGCTGCGTCTGGCCCAGCCCAGGCGCGTGGCCCCTTCTCTGCCGGCCTGGTTCTCGCGTGGCCCCTTCTCCGCCGGCCCGGCCCTCGCGTGGCTGCGTCCAGCCCGGCCCAGGCGCGTGGCCCAGCGAGCTGCCCAGCCCGGTGTACTAGTGCCACGTCTCTCCGCAGCTCCACATCGCCTCGGCAAACGGCTACCTGGAGGCTGCCGAGCTGCTGCTGGAGCACAAGGCCAGCATGAGCGCCAAGGACAACGACGGGTGGGAGCCGCTCCACGCCGCCGCCTGCTGGGGGCAGGTGAGTGCCGGAGGCGGGAGGGGGCGGCTCGTGTGGGGCGGGTGGCCGGTGGCCGGGGTGTCTGTGTCTGTATCTGGCATTGGCAGCCCTGGTGCACCCTCCCGCAGTGGGGCCCAGCGCCCCCTGGTGGCCCAGCTTGCGCAGCCCTGGTGACTGGGTTCGCTCTACCCCGGGGATGCGGGGCGTGTCGTGGATGGGGTGGCCGGGGGGGGGGGGGGGGTGCTGGACCCTCCCAGAGGGCCCTGGTCGCCCAGGGGCAGGCGGGGACGCCGGCTGGGCCAGGACATCAGGCACGTGACCGGGCTGGAGGGGGTGTGGGAGCTGCTCTGCGTCTCCCTCCAGGGGCGTGAGGGCGGTGGGAGGCTGCAGCGTGGGGGGCGATGGGCCGGAGGGGCCGTCGGTGCCGTCAGTCCTCCCGCCCCAGTGACGGCAGCTTCCCTCCTGCCCCCAGATCCATCTGGTGGAGCTGCTGGTGGCCCACGGCGCTGACCTGAATGGCAAGTCGGTGCTGGACGAGACGCCCCTGGGTGAGTGCGGCTCTCCGGAGGCCGGAGGGAGACGGGGGTGGGGCAGGGGAGGGTGAAGGCTGGGGGGCAGGGCAGGGGAGGCGGGATGCAGAGGGGTGAAGGCCGGGGGGAGGGGAGGCCGGAGGCGGGATGTGGAGGGGCGGAGGCCGGGGGGAGGGAGGGCGGGGCAGGGGAGGCCGGAGGCGGGAGGCGGAGGCCGGGAGGAGGGAGGGCGGGGCAGGGGAGGCGGGAGGCAGAGGCCGGGGCAGGGGCAGGGGCTGCTGGGCGGTGACGGGAGCCGCATGGACTTTCACTCTCACATGCCGCGAGGTGCCTGGTCGTTTTCTGTGTCTTCCTCCTCCGCCCCCCCGCCCCCGGCCGTGCGTGCTCGGACCTGCAGCCGCCTCCTGCCAGTCCCGCCGCGTCCTTACGCCTCCTGCCCTGCGCTCCCTTCGGGGTTCAGCACGGCCCTTCCCGCCCCCTCCTGCCGTGGCTTCCGGCCCCCCAGCGTTGGGCAGCCCCGCAGCGTGGCCTCCTGGGACCCGCGTGTCACGCAATGAGCCGTGCTGCCCAGACAGCGGCTGCGCGGTTCCTAGCCGGGGCGCCCTGCCGCGCTAGCGCATGTCGGGGCAGGCGGTGGGGGCACATTCAGCCGAGGCAGAGGGTGCACGGGCAGGGTGGCCTCCGCTCTGGCTTGGTTTCCGTGGCTGGGATCACGGGCTGGGGAGAAGGGAGAGGTGTGACGCGGCTTGGGGGGCACTAGATCAGACATGGGGCGGGTGGACGACCACGGGGGCGGGTCTTTGCGGAGCGCCTCCCATCTGAAGAACCCTTCCCTCCTCTCCCCACCTCACCCCTTCTCTTTCCTGCCCCAGGCCTTGCCCCCTGCTCTGGCATGCTGCCGTTTGCCCTGCTGGGGATGCCAGCTCCACGCTGTGCGTGAGGCGGTGGATGTCGGCGCGCAGGGGCCGAGAGCAGGGAGGGCAGAGCGGGTGCCTTGAGGGAGGCTGTGAGGAGCAGCGGGCAGGCGGTGGGGTGCGCAGATGCTGCGGCAGGGAGAGTGGCGGGGGTGTGGGAGCTGGGGCCGGAATGCCTGGGAAGGGGCACCGCAGGGCAGAGGTCAGTGGGCAGGGAGCGGATGATGGTGGCTGCGGTGGGATTGCAGAGCTGGTAGCAAGGGGGGGATACGGAGGGCTCCGGTGCCGCTGTGCATGGCCTGATAGCTGAGCTGTCCTGGGGCTGCTCTGCTCCTGAGCCGACGGCTGCTCCTCCCCTGTCCCTCCCCCGCGGGACCCTTGCAGACGTGTGCGGCGATGAGGAGGTCCGGGCCAAGCTGCTGGAGCTGAAGCACAAGCACGACGCCATCATGAAGTCTCACGACAAGCACAAGTCGCTGCTGCAGCGACGCACCTCCAGCGCCGGCAGCCGAGGGTAAGGCCGGGCAGGGCCTCCGCGGACAGCCGGCCTCCCTCGCAGGCCGGGGCAGGGCGGGGCGGGGCCCTCCTTCCCGGGGCTGGGCAGTCCTGGGGACCTCAGCAGAGCTTCCCGTCTAAGCTCCGACGCCCCTCCCAGTTAGGTGCCGACCTGCCCCCTGTGACGGCGCGTTGGGGGTTCCACCGTCTCCTGCACCCCGAAATGGCACGAACAGACCCCACCAGCCAGTGGAATTGAGGGTGGTTTATTGCTCCTCCAGGATACAGCTCAGCACAGATGTAATCTGGTTACAGGATCTGGGGCTAAGAGGCCTCAGTGCCCCCCTTGAGCTAGGGGAGTCCCAGCCCCCCTCCCCAGCTCCTTATACCCTGCCTTCCAGTGAGGAACTAACCCAGCCTCCTCCAGCCCTCCCCCCCATCCAGGGCAGCATCCACCTTCCTTTGCTCCTCTCCATGGGGGTGTCTGGCCACTGGTTCAGCAAGTTTGGCATTACCTTGGCCTACTGAGGTTTTCCCTGCTGGGTCTTGCACCAGACAGCAGGGGTCACCTCAGCCCAGCAAGTACCCCCACTACGTCACACCCTCCCGCCCATCTGCACTTTGGTCCCTTCACACCTGGCCCTCAGCCATGCTCCGACATCCCCTCCCACCCGTCCGCGCTCCGGTCCCTTCGCAGCCGGCCCCCAGCTAGACTCCGACGTCCCCTCCCACCCATCCGCGCGCCGGTCCCTTTGCACCCGGCCCCCAGCTAGGCTCCGACGTCCCCTCCCACCCGTCCGCGCTCCGGTCCCTTCGCACCCGGCCCCCAGCTAGACTCCGACGTCCCCTCCCATCCATCCACGCTCCGGTCCCTTCGCACCCGGCCCCCAGCTAGGCTCCGACGTCCCCTCCCATCCATCCACGCTCCGGTCCCTTCGCACCCGGCCCTCAGCTAGGCTCCGATGTCCCCTCCCATCCATCCACGCGCCGGTCCCTTTGCACCCGACCCCCAGCTAGACTCCGACGTCCCTCCCCACGCCCGGCGTTGTGCCCACACTGAACACGCGATGGCGCTCTGCTTCCCTGGGCAGCCAGGCCCTGTCCCCGCCGGCTTGGCACACGCCTGCAAAGCTGCTGTTGTAAGTGGCTGCTTGACTCTCCCCCTCGCACCCGCCGCCCGCGGCTCGGAAACTGTGCTCAGCCGTGGCCGCGTCTCGGGGCTCTGCCCTGACCCCACTGGGCAGCGCTTTGGGGAGGGGCGCAGCCCTGGCTCCGGCCGGCCCCGCCGCTGACCCGCCCTCGTTGGCCAGGAAGGTGGTGCGGCGGGCGAGCGTGACGGAGCGCACCAACCTGTACCGCAAGGAGCTCCAGAAGGAGGCCATCGTGTGGCAGCGGGCGGTGCCGCGGGAGGCCGAGGCTGAGCTGGAGGACGAGGACAAGCAAACGGATGCTGAGCTCCAGATGCACCTCTCTGTGAGTAGGAGCCTGGCGCTGGGGGCCCCCCCGTGTCTGCTTCCCCTCAGCGCTCTGCTGGAGCGAGCCCCCGGGCGCCCTGTCGGAGAGAGCCCCCCCCGTCTGCTGCCCCCGGGCGCCCTTTCGGAGCGAGCCCCCCCCGTCTGCTTCCCCCGGGAGCCCTGTCGGAGCGAGCCCCCCCCGTCTGCTTCCCCCGGGCGCCCTGTCGGAGCGAGCCCCCCCCCCGTCTGCTTCCCCCGGGCGCCCTGTCGGAGCGAGCCCCCCCCCCGTCTGCTTCCCCTCGGCGCCCTGTCGGAGCGAGCCCCCCCCCGTCTGCTTCCCCTCGGGCGCCCTGTCGGAGCGAGCCCCCCCCCGTCTGCTTCCCCTCGGGCGCCCTGTCGGAGCGAGCCCCCCCCCGTCTGCTTCCCCTCAGCGCCCTGTCGGAGCGAGCCCCCCCCGTGTCTGCTTCCCCTCAGCGCCCTGCTGGAGCGAGCCCCCCCCGTCTGCTTCCCCCGGGCGCCCTGTCGGAGCGAGCCCCCCCCCCGTCTGCTTCCCCCGGGCGCCCTGTCGGAGCGAGCCCCCCCCCCGTCTGCTTCCCCCGGGCGCCCTGTCGGAGCGAGCCCCCCCCGTCTGCTTCCCTCGGGCGCCCTGTCGGAGCGAGCCCCCCCCCGTCTGCTGCCCCCGGGCGCCCTGTCGGAGCGAGCCCCCCCCCGTCTGCTTCCCCCGGGCGCCCTGTCGGAGCGAGCCCCCCCCCCGTCTGCTTCCCCCGGGCGCCCTGTCGGAGCGAGCCCCCCCCGTCTGCTTCCCCCGGGCGCCCTGTCGGAGCGAGCCCCCCCCGTCTGCTTCCCCCGGGCGCCCTGTCGGAGCGAGCCCCCCCCGTCTGCTTCCCCCGGGCGCCCTGTCGGAGCGAGCCCCCCCCCGTCTGCTTCCCCCGGGCGCCCTGTCGGAGCGAGCCCCCCCCGTCTGCTTCCCCCGGGCGCCCTGTTGGAGCGAGCCCCCCCCGTCTGCTTCCCCCGGGCGCCCTGTCGGAGCGAGCCCCCCCCGTCTGCTTCCCTCGGGCGCCCTGTCGGAGCGAGCCCCCCCCGTCTGCTTCCCCCGGGCGCCCTGTCGGAGCGAGCCCCCCCCGTCTGCTTCCCCCGGGCGCCCTGTCGGAGCGAGCCCCCCCCGTCTGCTTCCCCCGGGCGCCCTGTCGGAGCGAGCCCCCCCCCGTCTGCTTCCCCCGGGAGCCCTGTCGGAGCGAGCCCCCCCCCGTCTGCTTCCCCCGGGCGCCCTGTCGGAGCGAGCCCCCCCCCGTCTGCTTCCCCCGGGCGCCCTGTCGGAGCGAGCCCCCCCCCCGTCTGCTTCCCCCGGGCGCCCTGTCGGAGCGAGCCCCCCCCGTCTGCTTCCCCCGGGCGCCCTGTCGGAGCGAGCCCCCCCCGTCTGCTTCCCCCGGGCGCCTGTTGGAGCAAGGTGGCCGCATGGCGTGGCCCCGCCTGGCGCTGCCCGGGGCTGTCTCCTTCCCCTCGTGCCCAGTGCCAGGGAGAGCTGGGTGGGTTCCCCCTTCCCCACAGGCCCTGGAGAGCTCTGGGTGGAGCGGCAGGCTCCGGGGGAGCCCCGCCCAAGGCTGGGGGGTGCCCCATGGGGTCTGAATGGGGGATTTCTGGCCTAGTCCCACGTCCTGCTCCCCCGCCAGCCCCCCTCCTTCCGTCTCAGCGGCTGTGGTGCCCGGCGCGGGGGCTGAGCTGCTGCCTCCTTCCCCCGAGCAGGGCACCGAGGCGGACGTGGCAGGCCCCGGGGCCGTGGCGGGGGACGAGCCTCAGAACCCGGGGCCGGCCCAGAGAAACGGGACCGTGGGCTCCTCCGCCCCCTCCAAGCACCTCTACTCCAAGAGGCTGGACCGCAGCGTCTCCTACCAGCTGGGCACCCCGGAGGAGCTGGCGGCCGACCTGTGCCGGGAGAAGTCCCACCACACGCTCGCGGACCTCAAGCGCCAGCGGGCGGCCGCCAAGCTCCAGCGCCACCACCCCGAGGGCTTCCCCCCCGCCGAGGGCCAGGGCCCGGCCGAGCCGCCGCCCGCGGGGCAGAACTCGGGGCGCTACGCGGGCGCCAGCGCGGAGCCGCCCCTGCTGAGGCTCACGGCCCCGCCCGAGGAGCCCCCGGCCGAGAAGAAGCGCTGCTGCCGGCTCATGTGAGGCGTCGGCCAGAGGACGTTCCCGGGGCCTGGCCCCCCGCGGGCGGGGGCTGGAGCCGGCTTCCCTCCCGCGCCGCGGTCCAGGCTCCAGATGCCGACCGGAGGCGGGGCCCCAGGAGCCCCTCGGGGCTGCACCGACGGAAGGGGAAAGCGCTGGCCTTCCGGGGCGGGACCCGGCTCCAGAGCCCCCGCCCCTGCCCGGGTCGGCCTGGCGAGCGCTGCATGGTGGGCCCGCCGCTGCGTGTTGCTGCGCTGGGCCCCGGGAGGGGCGGCCTCCAGGAAGGACGGGGAGGAGCCCCCGACCCTGCCTGTCCCTGAGCGCACGGGGGTTCCCCTGCCCGCCTGCCACGAAGGCAGAGGGCTGCAGCGTGGGGAGAAGGTCTCCAGGCCCCGTGGCCCGGCCAGGCCTGCTCTGCGCACAGACTGTCCTGGTGCCCCCGCCGTGTGGCACACGGGATTTCCTGCACCCCCGGCCATCACGCCAGGGTGCCCTGTGCCCCTCCCCCATCACGCCAGGGTGCCCTGTGCCCCTCCCCCATCACGCCAGGGTGCCCTCTGCCCTCCCCCATCACGCCAGGGTGCCCTGTGCCCCTCCCCCATCACGCCAGGGTGCCCTCCCCCATCACGCCAGGGTGCCCTGTGCCCCTCCCCCCATCACGCCAGGGTGCCCTGTGCCCTCCCCCATCACGCCAGGGTGCCCTGTGCCCCTCCCCCCATCACGCCAGGGTGCCCTCTGCCCCTCCCCCATCACGCCAGGGTGCCCTCCCCCATCACGCCAGGGTGCCCTGTGCCCCTCCCCCCATCACGCCAGGGTGCCCTGTGCCCTCCCCCCATCACGCCAGGGTGCCCTGTGCCCCTCCCCCCATCACGCCAGGGTGCCCTGTGCCCCTCCCCCCATCACGCCCGGGTGCCCTCCCCCATCACGCCAGGGTGCGCTGTGCCCTCCCCCATCACGCCAGGTGCCCTCCCCCCATCACGCCAGGGTGCCCTCCCCCCATCACGCCAGGGTGCCCTGTGCCCATCACGCCAGGGTGCCCTGTGCCCCTCCCCCATCACGCCAGGGTGCCCTGTGCCCCTCCCCCCATCACGCCAGGGTGCCCTGTGCCCCTCCCCCATCACGCCAGGGTGCCGTGCCCTCCCACATCACGCCAGGGTGCCCTCCCCCCATCACGCCAGGGTGCCCTCCCCCCATCACGCCAGGGTGCCCTGTGCCCCTTCCCCCATCACGCCAGGGTGCCCTGTGCCCCTCCCCCCATCACGCCAGGGTGCCCTGTGCCCCTCCCCCATCACGCCAGGGTGCCCTGTGCCCCTTCCCCCATCATGCCAGGGTGCCCTGTGCCCTCCCCCATCATGCCAGGGTGCCCTGTGCCCTCCCCCATCACGCCAGGGTGCCCTCCCCCATCACGCCAGGGTGCCCTGTGCCCCTCCCCCATCACGCCAGGGTGCCCTGTGCCCTCCCCCCATCACGCCAGGGTGCCCTGTGCCCCTCCCCCATCACGCCAGGGTGCCCTGTGCCCTCCCCCATCACGCCAGGGTGCCCTGTGCCCCTCCACCCATCACGCCAGGGTGCCCTCCCCCATCACGCCAGGGTGCCCTGTGCCCTCCCCCATCACGCCAGGGTGCCCTGTGCCCTCCCCCATCACGCCAGGGTGCCCTGTGCCCCTCCACCCACACCAGCCATCATGCCCTTACCCCGGCCATCTCGCCTTGGTGCCTTGTGCCCTCCCCCCCCATCTCGCCTTGGTGCCTTGTGCCCTCCCCCGCCCCCCTGGAACACCTGCGGGGTGCCCCCAGCCCCTCCTCAGCTCCTGCCCTCAGCAGTGAAACCCTTCCAGCAGAGCCCCGCACCGCAGGGCTGAGCAACCCGGGGCCTGGTCAAGCGCAGGGCAGCCCCAGGCAGGGCTGGGAGCTGGTTTCTGGGCCCTCAGCCCGGTGGGGCCTTGGCCACGTGCTAGCACCTCCCCATCCCCCACCCTCCACGGAGCCGGCCCCTCCCTGGGGGGCGCCACGTGGCGCCGGGTGGGCCCAGTGAAGGCCCCTTGGCCGGCTGGGAGCTGCGCTCGGTCCCTGTCTCCGAGGGGCTGGGTGGGGCGGTGCCCGGGCCCTTGGCCTCTGTGTCCCCCGCCTGCCACGCTCCTGCTGCGGCACCGGCTGTGCCAACGGAGCGGCAGGAGGAGGGGCTGGGAGCCCCCATTGCCTGCGTTCCAGCCGCCGCAAGGCGCTCGCTCGCCCCCCGTGCTCCGTTGGCTCCATCCCGTGGGCAGCCAGCCGTGGCTGTTCAAACCCGGGTGCAGGGCCGCCCGCCTGCCCCATACCCCCGCAGGGCCGGAGCCACGTCACTGGCTGGCCACCCTAGCGAGGAGCAGGGGCACAGAGCCCGGGGGCGGGGGGGTGCTGCCCACTGGCTGGGGGGGGGGAACACCTTCGCCCCCCAAATCCACTGGGGACCCTCCAGCTTCAGGGGAGCAGCGCTAGGCTGAGCGCGTACTGGTGCGGCGAGCTCCTGGCCCCCAGGGAGTGCAGCCGGGGGCTCTGGGCCGGTTTGAGCGGCGCGCTCTGTTCTGGGCCACCCGGTGTGAGTCGGCGAGGCGCCCTGCAGCGCCGGGGCGGGGTGGAGGCTCCGCTTTTCTACGGCTCACGGGCCTGCTTTGTCGGCCCATCGCCTGCTTCCTTTCCACAATAAACCAGCATTGGACAGTGCGAGCCCCTGGAGAAACCGTGTCCCCCTCCCTGGACACGGGCGCTGCAAGGGGGCTGGGGTGAGCCCTGCCATGCCAGAGCAGTGTGTGTCTGCCAGGGGCATGGCCCCCCGCCCCCTCACCTCATCAAGGGGCACGCGCCCTGGTGGTGCTCAATGGGCAGAGGCAGCCCAAACAGCCAACCGGCAGGAATCGTTAGGAAAGGCATCGAGAACACGACAGCATCTTTCATTGCCTCTGTACAACCATGGGACGCCCCCAGCTTGAGCGCTGCGTACAGACGTGGTCACCTCATCTCCAAAAAGGTAGATTGGCACTGGAAAAGGTTCAGGAAAGGGCGACAAAAATGAGGAGGGTTTGGAACGGCTGCCGTGCGAAGAGAGATTAGAAAGACTTGGACGTTTCAGCTTAGAAAAGAGGAGACTGAGGGGGGGATAGGATAGAGGTCTATGAAATCTGACTTGTGAACCAGAACAGCCAATAAGGAAAAGTTAATCACTTGCTCCCAGAACCTAAGAACGAGGGGGTCACCGAATGAAATGAACAGGCAGCAGGTTTCAAACAAACAGGAGGAAGTTTTTCTTCACACAATGCACAGTCAATCTGTGGAACTCCTCGCCAGAGGGTGTTGTAAAGACAGGACTTCAATAGGATTAAAAAAACCCCAACTAGATAAATTCATGGAGGTTAGGCCCAGCCAATGCGCTTTTTTTTTTTTTTTTTTGGGGTAAGAAAAAAGGTGCCGATACTCTGGGGCTAATTTGTTGAGCCAAAAACCACTGGGGGCTGATATGTGGTCGTGGCCCCTTTAAGAGCTGCAGGGCCATGCTGGGAGCTGGGAAAGAAAAGGACGCACGTCAGCTGAGCTGCCCCAGGAAAAGCGGGGCCGTTCTGTGCGGGGGGAATCCCATTCCCTTTGTGGGAGCTGGGAAAACAGGTGACGGACGCCGTTCTGGGCAGGACCACCACAAAGACAGCGCTGGGCCCACCGATGGCTGTTAGCCAGGAGGGGGTAGGAAGCGGAATGGGCGCCGGGAGGGATCACTTAAGAACACAAGAGCGGCCAGGTGGGGTCAGACCAAAGGCCCATCCAGCCCAGTGTCCTGTCTGCCCACAGTGGCCAGCGCCAGGTGCCCCAGAGGGAGGGGACACAACAAGCAATCCTCACGTGATCCCTGCCCCCTCACCCACCTCCAGGGAAACCGAGGCCGGGGACACCAATTCTACCCATCCTGGCTAACGGCTGGTGATGGACCTCACCTCCATGAATCTATCTAGCTCTTTTTGAAGCCTGCTAAAATTGTAGCCTTCACCACTGTGACAGTGCGTTGGGGGTTCCCCGTCTCCTGCACCCCGAAATGGCACAAACAGGCTGCACCAGCCGGTGGAATAGAGGAAGTTTATTGCCTCTCCAGGATACAGCACAGCACAGATGTAATCTGGTCACAGAGCTGGGCTAGGATGCCTCAGGCCCCCTTGAGATGGGGGAGCCTGGGCCCCTAAACTCCAGCCCCTCTCCCTAGGCTGTCTCCTCCATGCTCCCAGACAGCAACTAACCCACACTCTTCCAGCCCTGCCCCCCAGCCAGGGCAGCCTCCCCCTTCCTTTGTTCCTCTCCATGGGGGGTATCTGGTTCAACAGGTTTGGCGTCACCTTTGCATAGTGAGGTTTTCCCTGCTGGGTCTTGCTCCAGACAGCAGGGGTCACCACAGCCCAGCAAGTCACGTCCTCTGGCAGGGAGTTCTGCAGGTTGTGTGTGGCGTGAAGAAAACCGTCCTCTTGTTTCTTTTAAACCTGCTGCCTATTCATGTCATTTGGTGACCCCTAGTTCTTATACTGTGGGAATAAATTGTGATGGTGCATTGGGGACCTCCGACCCTGCACCCCCCCCCCCCGGCCGCAGCAAGATGTAACTCTGCCAGCCTGTAGACTTGAGAGGGGTTATTGCTTCTCCGAGATACAGCATGGCCCGGGTTCAATGGAATAAGCAACAGACAGCCTTAGACCCCTTGGAGCAGGGGTACACAGGCCTCTGACCCCCCCAGTATCTGATTGGTCCCTTCTCTTCCTGTTTGCCCAGCCAAGCCTGCCCAGCTCCCAGGCTCTGCCCCCAGCCAGGTGACTGTCTCCACCTCCCTTCCTTTCTCTCTCCCCCGGAAAGAGCCTAGTTCTCTGCTCAGGCTGGGACTGGGTGTCTGGGTCAATCCACACGTGTGGGAGTCGGACTGGCACATCCCAGCCAGGCGGGGACAGTGGGTTACAGAGCAGACGCCCCCACTACGGCACATAAGTAACTTCCTTGTTCATGTGATGATTCCCTGTTCTGTTCGTTCTCCCGGAGGCACCTGGCATTGGCCGCTGTCGGCCACTGGGCCTTTGGTCTGGCCCCGCCTGGCCGCTCGGATGCTCTCGTGTGCTCTCATTGGCAGTCAGACGCAGGGGGGTCCTGGCAGCCTTTGGTCTGGCCCTGCCTGGCCGCTCGGATGCTCTCGTGTGCTCTCACTGGCAGTCAGATGCAGGGGGGTCCTGGCAGCCTTTGGTCTGGCTCCGCCTGGCCGCTCGGATGCTCTCGTGTGCTCTCATTGGCAGTCAGACGCAGGGGGGTCCTGGCAGCCTTTGGTCTGGCTCCGCCTGGCCGCTTAGATGCTCTCGTGTGCTCTCATTGGCAGTCAGACGCAGGGGGGTCCTGGCAGCCTTTGGTCTGGCCCCGCCTGGCTGCTCGGATGCTCTCGTGTGCTCTCATTGGCAGTCAGACGCAGGGGGGTCCTGGCAGCCTTTGGTCTGGCTCCGCCTGGCCGCTCGGATGCTCTCGTGTGCTCTCATTGGCAGTCAGACGCAGGGGGGTCCTGGCAGCCTTTGGTCTGGCTCCGCCTGGCCGCTCGGATGCTCTCGTGTGCTCTCATTGGCAGTCAGACGCAGGGGGGTCCTGGCAGCCTTTGGTCTGCCCCGCCTGGCTGCTTGGATGCTCTCGTGTGCTCTCATTGGCAGTCAGACGCAGGGGGGTCCTGGCAGCCTTTGGTCTGCCCCGCCTGGCTGCTTGGATGCTCTCGTGTGCTCTCATTGGCAGTCAGACGTAGGGGGGTCCTGGCAGCCTTTGGTCTGGCTCCGCCTGGCCGCTCGGATGCTCTCGTGTGCTCTCATTGGCAGTCAGATGCAGGGGGGTCCTGGCAGCCTTTGGTCTGGCCCTGCCTGGCTGCTTGGATGCTCTCGTGTGCTCTCATTGGCAGTCAGACGTAGGGGGGTCCTGGCAGCCTTTGGTCTGGCTCCGCCTGGCCGCTCGGATGCTCTCGTGTGCTCTCATTGGCAGTCAGATGCAGGGGGGTCCTGGCAGCCTTTGGTCTGGCCCTGCCTGGCCGCTCGGATGCTCTCGTGTGCTCTCATTGGCAGTCAGACGCAGGGGGGTCCTGGCAGCCTTTGGTCTGCCCCGCCTGGCCGCTCGGATGCTCTCGTGTGCTCTCATTGGCAGTCAGACGCAGGGGGGTCCTGGCAGCCTTTGGTCTGCCCCGCCTGGCCGCTCGGATGCTCTCGTGTGCTCCCACTGGCAGTCAGACGCAGGGGGGTCCTGGCAGCCTTCTGCAGGGGCACAAAAACTCCCCAGTCCTGCTTCTGTCTCTGGGAGGCTGGGTGCCTGGGCTCTGGCCTGGCTGTTCCCAGGCATGGGGGCTGGGGCAGGGAGCGCGCTGCTAACAAGATGCTCTGTGGGAATCCTCGTTAGAGGAAGGAAGGGCCCAGTGGCCCCCTCAGGGCATGGAGCCAGGGCCTGGGGCTCTCCACAGAGCCTTCTCTGCGTGTTCCCAGCCCTGGGAGGCACCGCCGGGCGCTAGGACGTGAGCTGGCAGGCGCCGATTGGGGGCCCCTGTGCCTCCCTCCCCATTCCGGGGGCGAGGGCTCATGCCAGTTGCCTCTTGTCCCTCTCCCCACCCTGGCCACACTGGCTTGCAGGGGTCTTTTGGCTCCATGGCGAGGTGCAGCGCGTCGGCCGGGCTAAGGCTTGGCTGCAACCCCGCGAGTGCAGGCGGAGATGGACGTGCCGACTTGCCCTGTGCATGGAGCCGCTGTGTTGGGCACAAGGGGCATCCTGGAGCAGGGAAGCTGCGGGTCCGCAGGCGGGTGCGCAAGGGAGGAGGGAGCAGTAAAACCGGACACACCGCAGACCCCGGGGCTGCGTCTAGACTGGCCAGTTTTTCTGCAAAAGCAGCTGCTTTTCCGGAAAAACTTGCCAGCTGCCTACACTGGCCGCTTGAATTTGCACAAGAGCAGTGACGCTCTCGTGTAAGATTGTCAGTGTTCTTGTGCAAATACTGTGCTGCTCCCGTTCGGGGAAAAGCCCTCTTGTGCAAATGCTCTTGTGCAAGAGGGCCGGTGTAGACAGCTGAAAAGTGTTTTGCACAAAAAAGCCCCAATGGTGAAAATGGTGATCGGGGCTTTTTTTGCACAAAAGCGTCCGTGCCAATCTAGACTCTCTTTTCCACAAATGCTTTTAACGGGAAAACTTTTCCGTTAAAAGCATTTGTGGAAAATCCTGCTAGTCTAGACACAGCCCGTGTGTCTAGCAACAGAAGAGCAAGGGCCTGGCTCCCCGGTGCCCTGAGGGCAGGCCTGCCCCACCTCCCCGCCTTCGGAAAGTGAGAAAGCACAAGATGGGCTGTGTGTGTGTGTGTGTGTGTGTGTGTGTGTGTGTGGTGTGTGTGTGTGTGTGTGTAAAATAGTGCTGGGTGTGTGTGTGTGGGGGGAGAATAGCATTGATTGTGTGTGGGGGGGGAATAGTGCTGGGTGTGGGGGGGGATAGCACCGATTGGTGTGTGGGGGGGAATAGCGCTGTGTGTGTGTGTGTGTGTGTGGCGGGGGAATAGTGCTGGGGTGTGTGGGGGGGAATAGCGCTGTGGGGGGTGGGAATAGCACTGTGTGGGGGGGGAATAGCGCTGGGGTGTGTGTGTGGGGGGAATAGCGCTGGGGGGTGTGTGTGTGGGGGGAATAGCACTGGGGTGTGTGTGTGGGGGGGGATAGCGCTGGGGTGTGTGTGGGGGGGATAGCGCTGGGGGGTGTGTGTGGGGGGGATAGCGCTGGGGGGTGTGTGGGGGGGATAGCACTGGGGTGTGGGGGGGATAGCGCTGGGGTGTGTGGGGGGGGATAGCACTGGGGTGTGTGGGGGGAATAGCGCTGGGGTGTGTGTGTGGGGGAATAGCACTGGGGTGTGTGGGGGGGGAATAGCACTGGGGTGTGTGTGTGGGGGGAATAGCACTGGGGTGTGTGGGGGGGATAGCGCTGGGGTGTGTGTGCGGGGGGACAGCACTGGGGGGTGTGTGGGGGGAATAGCGCTGGGGGGTGTGTGGGGGGGAATAGCGCTGGGGGGGGTGTCAGGGCTGTTCCCCACTCTGGCGCTCAGAGTGCAGAAGACGGGGGCCTGCAGCGAGCTCAGCCCTTCACCTCAACAGCCACTGGTTGCCAAAAGCACCCCCCATTCCCAGGACGCAGATTTGGGGGATTTGCTGCCACCATCCAGTGCTTTTTATCTCTGAACCAGGGGTGAACTCTTGAACCCACCCCCAGGGCGCCCCAAAGAGCTTGAGGAAGACGAGCTGCAGTCGGGGAGCTGAGCCCTCAGGCAGGGCCTGCAGCCCCACAGCCGGACCTGCCAGGACACAGTCAAATCCTCACCTTCCAAGGGGAGTTTTATTACAGATCAGCTGGAGCCAGCAGCCTGGGTCGCGCGATGCACAGAGCAACCGCGGGGACCAAACCACCGGGGACAGGCTCGGCACAAAGCCTGGGTGGGACACGGGCGGGGCGGCCCCACGTCACACGGAGCAGCTCAGACGGCCCAGAAACGGAGCCTTCCCCCAATGCGACCGGGTTCCCGTTCCCCGGGCCTCGCGCCGAGTTTGCTCTTTGCTCAGTGCGCTCCCCTGCCCTGAATTCCGGGGGGGTTCTCCCTGGGGGTCAATCGCTCTGTGTCAACTCCTGGTTTCTCTCCCACAAAGAGAGCAGGCGGGACCTGCACCCGGGTCACATTTCAACCCCCCTATACCACTGCATCTGCCCCCGAGTTAACCCCTTAGCCACGGGGTGCTGCTCAGCGCTCCTGTCTGTTACAGGGTGGAATAGCGCCGGGGGGGGGAGGATAATGCCGGAGGCCGGGGTGGGTGTGTGTGTGTGTGTGGAATAGCACTGAAGGCCAGGGTGTGTGTGGAGTAGAGCCAATGACGTACGTGTGTGTGTGTGTGTGTGTGTGTGTGTGTGTGTAATAGCACCGAAGGCCCGGGGATGTGTGTGTGGAATAGCGCCGGAGGCCTGTGTGTGTGTGGGGGGAATAGGCCTGTGGGGGGGGGGGGGGGAATAGCGCCGGAGGCCCAGGGTGTGTGTGTGTGTGTAATAGTGCTGGAAGCTGGGGGGTATGTGTGTGTGTGGAATAGTGCCGGAGGCCCAGGGTGTGTGTGTGTGGAATAGCGCCGGAGGCCTGTGTGTGTGTGTGTGGGGGGGGGAATAGCGCCGGAGGCCCAGGGTGTGTGTGTGGGGGGGGGGGGAATAGCGCCGGAGGCCCAGGGTGTGTGTGTGTGTGTGTGTGTGTGTGTGTGTAGTATTGCCAGAGGCTGGGGGGGGGGTTGGAATAATGCTGGAGGGTGGGGGCAGAGTGTGTGTGTGTGGAATAGCACCAAAGGGGGGTGGACTAGCACTGAAGGCCGGTGGGGGGGGAGTGGCCTAGCGCCGACATGGCTTGGACAGTGATGGTCGCCAGCCGTAACTCACCTGTCCAGCAGGCTAATGGAGCCCTGGCTTGTCCCAATGCTCCGGGAAGGTTTCCCACCTGGACGTGCCATCTCGCCACCTACCAGCGTGGGGAGCCGGGCGCTAGGGGGACGCAAGCCGGGTGCTGGGGGGGATGCGAGCTGGGCACTGGGGGGATGCAAGCCGGGTGCTGGGGGGGATGCGAGCTGGGCGCTGGGGGGACGTGAGCCGGGCACTGGGGGGGGATGCGAGCCGGGCGCTGGGGGGGGACGCGAGCCGGGCGCTGGGGGGGGACGCGAGCCGGGCGCTGGGGGGGACGCGAGCCGGGCGCTGGGGGGGGGACGCGAGCCGGGCGCTGGGGGGGGGACGCGAGCCGGGCGCTGGGGGGGACGCGAGCCGGGCGCTGGGGGGGGACGCGAGCCGGGCGCTGGGGGGGATGCAAACCGGGCGTGCAGGCTGCAGTGCGCTGTTGCATTGGGAAGGGTCCCCGCGCCCGTGTGCCCGTCCCCGCTGCAGCGTGTCCTCGTGGGTCCGTGAGTGGCACGGCGCCGGGCGCACCAGGCGCTGCGTTCCACAGGAGGTTGTGTACAGAGAAGGAGCCCGTATTTCCTGCAGGCCGGGAACCTCCTTTGGGCCGGGGGCTGCAGACCCACAGAACGATCAGTCGGGGGCCGCACACAGATGAGACCCTGACCCAACCCCCCGTGGCCCCGGCTGAGAAGGAGAGACACTGCCCCCCCCCCCCCCGCATGCCAGAGCCCAGGGGGCCCAGGCCAGTGAGTTTTGTCGGCTCCGGCTCTGCAGGGGCTGCAGGAGGCTGGAGCGCCCGCGCAGGCTCCCCAGTGCTGGGGGAGGAGCCCCGAGCCTCAGGGGCCAGATCCAGGCAAGCCGGGGGCCGTGTGCAGCCCCTGGACCGGAGGGTCCCCACTTGTTCTATGGTCTTCACCCAGGGGTCAGCTCAGCGTTTCTGGTAGGCGTGTGGGGGCGGGGAAACGAATGTTCTTTACGATGCAATTAAAAGGTTCTTAAAGAGCCTGAATTCTTGCCTCAGCTCAGACGGGATCCGGGGGTTCGTCGATTTCCAGGAAGCCTTTGACAAGGTCCCTCACCAAAGGCTCTTGGGGGAAGGAAGCTGCCCTGGATACGAGGGAAGGTCGTTTCACGGATCAGTAACTGGTTAAAAGACGGGAAACGGGGGAGGAATAAACGGTCAGTTTTCAGCCTGCAGAGCAGCAGTGGGGTCTCCCGACGGGCTGTCCGGGGCCGGCTCCTGTTCAACACGTTCCTCAATGATCCGGAAACAGGAGGGTGCTGCTGATACAAAGCCCCTGGGGAGAGTCGTCCAGAGCAGACAGGGACAGGGCGCTCGGAGGCGGGTGCCGGGGTCCAAGATGCGGATAAACGTGAAGTCGAGCGGCTTGGAGGCCAGAATCCCACCGACCCGTCCAGAGCGAAGGGCTGAGTTACTGGCGCAAGGGAGACCGTGGAGTCCTGGTGGCCGGTTTTCTGGAAACCTCCCCGCTGAGTGTGGCCGTCGGACAAGCAAACAAGGCTGGGGCCCACGAGGAAGGGGATCGGACAGGAAATCCGTGGCCCCTCCCGTCTTGAATCCCGTGTGCAGGGGGGGGTTGTGTGTGTGGCCCCATCTCGAAGATGATCTATTGGGCTTGGCGAAGGTACAGACCAGGCCGGCCAAAGGCGAGTGGATCAGCTCCTGTTGGAGGAGAGATGCCGAAGTCGGGGACTTCTCGGCTTGGCCGAGGATCCGGGGGATCTGAGAGGTGAATTCATGGCGGATCGGTCCAGTGGCTGTTGGCCAGGACGGGCAGGGATGTGAGGCTGGCCGCTGTCTGCCGTAGCTGGGAACGGGCAATGGGGTGGATGATTCCCGGGCTCCCCACCTCGCACAAAGGCCGGTTCTCGGCCCGCTCTCCCCCGGCCTTTCCCAGGCCTGACCTCTGCTTTGTTTCTCTGGCCTCTCCCCCTCGTGCGCCCAAGGCCAGGCTGCCGGCTGGAGAGACTCGCCGGCTCTGGGCGGGGGAGGCCTTTCGCATGGACAGGCCGGAGCCAGGCGGGTGCCCCCAGACTCGGCACGTACGGAAGGAGGGAAAAGCTGGTTCTGTCCTAGCCGGGGCGGGGGGATCAGAGGCTGGAAAGCCCTTTCTGGGCTGGGAGGCTCGCCCTGGCCCCGCAGAGCCGAGCCACTAGCCCAGCGGCTCCCAACCTTTTCCAGATGGGGACCCATGTCGACAATTCAGGAAGACTTGGCGACCCAGGCAATTCAAAAGGGGGCAGAGCCACCTGGGGAGACACTGGGCGACCCTTTGGAAATGTAGATTGGGAAGCTGCTGCCCCCTCTGCCTTGGACAGCCGAGGTGGGGCAGGGATTTCCTGCAGGCCCGGCAGCCCGGACCAGACTCTGGCTAGTGAATCTGGCCCAGGGAGCCAATGGGCAGGGCAGCAAGGACGGGTACGGACCGGTCAGGGTACGGACCGGTCACCGGCGTTGTGCGCGAGCGACGCTCCGCCTGCTGCTTCTCTCTGCCTTGGCGCCCGGCGAAGGGCGGGCGGCGACCCCCGTGCGATGCCCAGGAGCCAGGTGAGTGACTCCGCCACTGCCTCACTGTTTGGCCTTGGCCCTGTCCCTGCCTTTCTGTGCCTCAGTTTCCTTCGGCATGTGGGAGCCGGTGGCAATGAAGGCCTGAGGCTGGAGTGCTGCCAGGGAAGTGGTGAACGAGACGCTCTAGCCCTGGCTCCCTGAGGCCCCCCCGGCAAGCGAGGGGTCACGGGAGGGCAGTGCTGCTGGCTCCGGCCCCGTCAGTGCTCTCCGTGTAGGGGGACTGGCTGCGGCCTCCCCCGCTCTCCGGGAAAGCGGCTTCGGTGCCATTCCCGGTGTCCTGCTCAGCCCTCGTCCCGATGGGTGGACCCCGGGAAGGGAGCAGGCACAGCAGGAAGGTCCCTGTGAGTGCTCCCCTGCCTGGGCGCGGGGCCATGACGCGGCAGCCGGCAGCGCGGCTCCGGGGTCCTAGAGCAGCTGCCGGGGCAGGGGGATCCGGGAGAGCCTGACTTGGCTGCACCTGCTCCTCCCGTATCAATCTCCCCCCTTCTGGCCCCCATCCAGCCATGCGGGCCCTGCCCGGGCCGGGGCGCACGAGGGGGGTGCAGATCTGCAGGCGCCAGGCCGCATGTGGACAGGCTGATCCCAGCACCGTGGGGCCGCTCTGCTCCACGAGTGGGGCCCCTGCGCGGTCAGGCCCGGGGGGCTGGCTCTGTCCCCCGCCCCACTGCTGGGAGCCCCAAGAGCTGGGAGCCTGCCCCTCACTCAGGCTGTGGCTGATGGGGGGCTGAAGGGAGATGCCGGGGGGCTGAGCAGCCCCTGGGAGGGCCAGAAATTCGGGTTCGGGGTCTCGAGTTGGGCACCAAATCTGGAGGCTCCCAAATCAGCGGCTCCAGGTCAGACCTCTGCCCCAGAGAGCGAGCTGGGGCCAGCCCCCCGGCGCGTGGCTGAGCGCTCCCGGCTGGGTGCGGCCCACGTGGGGCTCACGCAGGGGGGGCTGCTCCGGCCCTGTGTGCCCAGTGGGGGGGTCTGACTTCAGGGCCTTGCTCAGGGTGTGTGTGGGGGGGGGGTTGCCTGGGTCCCCCCCGAGTTGTGTGCATGGGGGGAGGGGCTGGCGCTGCCCGTTGGCTCCGTGTCCTGGTACGTGCCCCAGGCCAGCTCTCACTTGTGGCCCAAGGCTGGGAGCCTGCGAGAGCCGGGACCCTGCTCTGGGGGGGCAGGGAGGTGGAGAGACCCCACCCGAGAGGAAGTGCTTTCCCCAGAACCCCCCTTCTAATCCTGGCACCTTAACCCCCAGGATCCCATACTCTGCCCCCCAGAACCCCCTTTTTATCCTGGTGCCCTGCCCCCCTCCAGAACCCCCCCAGATTCCATACCCTGCCCCCAGAACCCCCTTTTTATCCTGGTATCCTGCCCCCTCCAGAACCCCCCCCAGATCCCATACCCTGCCCCCAGAACCCCCTTCTTATCCTGGTATCCTGCCCCCCTCCAGAACCCCCCAGATCCCGGTACCCTGCCCCCCAGAACCCCCTTTTTATCCTGGTGTCCTGCCCCCTCCAGAACCCCCCCAGATCCCATACCTTGCCCCCAGAACCCCCTTCTTATCCTGGTGCCCTGCCCCCCCGGAATCCCCCCCCCAGATCCCGGTACCCTGCCCCCAGAACCTCCTTCTTATCCTGGTGCCCTGCCCCCCCGGAATTCCCCCCAGATCCCGGTACCCTGCCCCCCTGCCTTTCCCTTTCCCCCCAGAGCTGCCCAGGGGGTCGGTTCTTGCTCCTGTAGCCAGGCTGGGCTCGGGGTGCCCCGCTCGCCTCCTACCCCCCTGGCAGAGACCGGTGCCCTGGGGCGGGGCCGGAGCCGAGCCGCCCCATTCAGCCTGGCCCCTGCATCAGACCGACGCTCCCGCCTCCCTCGGGGGGGCCAGGCTGGCAGGGCCCCTGGGGCAGAGCCAGGCGCGGGGGGGGGGGGCTGCTGACGATGCTCATCTCCTGCCTGAGCGGGTCTGGCTCCGCCGAGGGTCCAAACTCCGCTGGTGCCGGGGGGAGGGGCGGGATTCTCAGGCTCTGCGCTCACCGGGCGGGGGGGGGGCATTAGCCAGGGGGTGCCCCCCCTCCCTGCACGCTGCTGAAAGTGAAAGCAGAACCACCCTGCCCCCACCCCGCGGTGACACCCCCCTCGGTGTCCCCAGTCGTGGGGGGGGCAGACTCTGTACCCCGCCCCCTCCAGCATGTGCCTTGCGACTCCAGCTGCCCCGGTCGGGGCCGGCCCCTCGCCCTCAGACAGCGCGTGGGGGGAGCCGGCCCCTCCCTCGTCCGCCGGACTTTGCTGGGGAAGCCCCCGACGCCCCTGCCCTGGGCACAGCCCCCCCCCGGGCGCAGGGGTCCCAGCCAGGCCTGGGGGAGCCCCCACACCCGGTGACACGGCCCCTCCGGGGGACACCAATCACCTGCCCCCCGCCCCAGCGGCCTGGCCGGCACGGGCTAAGCGGCCTGGCTCTGCAGCCCAAAGGCCGGGGCGCCCGGCTGCACCCACATGCCCAGAGCGGGGTGGGCAGGGACGGCTGGTGGGGGGCGCCCAGGGGGGCAGGTGTCCGGGGACAGGCGGGGGGGATCTGGGGGCTGCATCTCCCACCAGCTGCTGCTGTCTGAGCAGGGCCCCGCCCCCCTCTCCCCACTGCCCCAGCGGTCCCCATGGGGCTGGACCCACAAGCTGGGCCTGGCTCCTCCTGGCACGTGGCTGGCCGCTGACCCCCTGCCCGGCGGGCACCAGGTCAAGCCCGGGAGTGACATGCCCAGGACAGGGTCGCCTATGGGGCTGGTGGGTTCTAACAGCCCCTCCCTCCTAGCAGGGGTGGGGGGGTCTTTGGGCAGGACCCCCCCATGCCAACAGCCACTCCAGCTGGCCCTGGCTACAGGCTGCGCCCTGGCCACGGCTGGCAGCTGGTGATGCTCACCCGGCACTGGGCCCACCCCGGGAGCGGAGGACGAGGGCCCGACCATGAAGCTGCCCCTCAAGCCATCAGGGCTGGCTCCCAGTGGCCATCACGGCCAGACACGGGACAGGCCCAGCGTCCCCAGCCCCGCAGGCCAGAGGGGGTCTGGCTCCGGGCGTGGGAGCAAGCTGAGGAAATGTCCTGCCTGCCTGGAAGAGGTGGGGGAAACTGAGGCACAGAGCCTGGGCCAGGCCTGTGTCTCAAAGGGCGGGTGCTGGGGGCTCTCGCATGTCAGCCGCGGTGGGGGGGGTCCCGGCGGAGGCAGCCCCCAATCGGTGCATATGCAGAACGACTCCGGTCCAGCGGCACCGGGCTGGCTCCGCGCCCCCATCCCGGCTCGAGGGCAAGCCCTGGGCAGTCGCCTCAGTGGGGGGCCCGGGCACCCCCTGGCCTCGCCGGGGCAGCCTGCTGTGGGCTCCCTTGCCAGGGGCTCAGCTGAAGGGACGCTGGCCCCATGCGGGGAGGCTGCAGGCGGGCGGGAGGAGGGGCTGGCGGGGCCGACCCGGCTCCCTTTACAGGCTGCGAGCTGGCTCGGCTGCCCCGCAGGCAGCTGCTCCCTAGAAGGCCACGCAGCTGCCGTTGCGCCCGCCCAGCGAGGCCCCCACCCCGGGCCGGCTGCCCCCCATCTGCGCGGGATCCTGCGCTGGGTGCAGGAGAGAGCCATCCACCGAGGTCAGTGACAGCCCCGAGGGGCAGCCCCGGCACCTCCCTCTGCTCCCTGCACCCGGCACAGCGAGGGAGGGTCCCCTGGGGTCACTGGGGGCTGCACCCTGCAGATGGGCCCCCAGGGAGCTGCATTCAGGGACCTGGCTTTATGCCCCGGTGCCTTGCCCCTCCAGTGGGCCCCTCCAGGGTAGCTCCCGGGGCAGGGCACAGGGGCACCGGCTGGTAAGGCCCCGGCCCCGCGCCAAGCTGCTCCCACGGAGGCCAGCCATCTGGGTGGGACAGGCGGCCTGTCTCTGCTCCCCAGGACGGCCCCTCCCCACGCTGCGCCCACAGGGCTGGGTCCGGCCTCCGCGGGCCTTGGCTCCGTTCCATCCCTGCAGCCCCTGGACCCTCGGCTCGGGGGCAAGGCCTGGCGGGACAGAGCCTCCCGGCTGCAACGCCTCGTGCTAGCAAAGAACCCCGGGGCGGGCGGGGCCCTCGAGCCACCGAGTCCAGCCCCCTGCCAAGGCAGGACCAGCCCGACTCCATCAGCCCCGCCAGGGCTCTGTCCAGCTGGGACTGAAACACCCCAGGGACGGAGATTCCACCCCCCAGGGAACCCGGCCCAGCGCCTCCGTTTGTCCTAATCGCCCACCTAGACTCCCCCGCTGCAACCTGAGCCCGTTGCTCCTTGTTCTGCCCCCACTAAGAACAGCCCCTCTCCAGCCTTTCTTACCCCCCGCCATGCAGGGAGTTGCAGGCTGCTCTCAAATCCCCCCTCCCTCTTCTCTGCTGCAGACTGAACAAGCCCAAATCCCTCAGCCTCTCCTCCTAGGTCATGTGCTCCAGCCCCCGAATCAGTTTGGTCGCCCTCCGCTGGCCCCTCTCCAGTGCGTCCACGTCCTTCCTGTAGTGGGGTCCCAGAACTGGACACAAGACCCCAGCTGTGGCCGCCCCAGAGCCGAACGAAGGGGAATGACGACACCTCTGGGCCAGCGGGCAGCGCTCCGGCTGATGCGCTAGCGCCCGCTTGTGCCACGCTGGGGCATAGAGAACCAACACTGGCTGCCAGGGCAGAGCCCCCGAGAGCCCCCTCGCCCTCAGCACAGCGGATCCTCGCCGCCCCCACCCTGCTCTTGGGGGCCTGGGACGCTGGCGCCGCTGCTGGGGGTCTCTGCACAGACTCCCGTGTGGGGCAGCCCAGCTCTGCACCCTGCTCCCCGCCAGCGGCAGATCCAGCCGTGTGCTGCAGGGGGGTGTTGGGTACAGGCGACCGATAGCTCTGGGACCCCAAGTCTCCTTCGCCAAACCTCTCCAGGTCCCTGCGAACGCCTGCTGAGTCCTGAACACAGGGCTGGGGCTTGGGATCTTCCCACCCTGAGCAATGGCCGGGTGTCCGGCCGCGGTGCTGGGCCCTGCCCCGTCCTGTCCCCCTGCACCGGTTCTCTGCCTCCCCCTGTGTCCGGCCACCGTTCTGGGCCCTGCCCCGCCCTGTCCCCCTGCGCCGGTTCTCTGCCTCCCCCTGTGTCCGGCCACCGTGCTGGGCCCTGCCCCGTCCTGTCCCCCTGCGCCGGTTCTCTGCCTCCCCCTGTGTCCGGCCACCGTGCTGGGCCCTGCCCCGCCCTGTCCCCCTGCGCCGGTTCTCTGCCTCCCCCTGTGTCCGGCCACCGCGCTGGGCCCTGCCCCGTCCTGTCCCCCTGCGCCGGTTCTCTGCCTCCCCCTGTGTCCGGCCACCGCGCTGGGCCCTGCCCCGTCCTGTCCCCCTGCGCCGGTTCTCTGCCTCCCCCTGTGTCCGGCCACCGTGCTGGGCCCTGCCCCGTCCTGTCTCCCTGCACCGGTTCTCTGCCTCCCCCTGTGTCCGGCCACCGCGCTGGGCCCTGCCCCGTCCTGTCCCCCTGCGCCGGTTCTCTGCCTCCCCCTGTGTCCGGCCACCGTGCTGGGCCCTGCCCCGTCCTGTC
The DNA here is from genome assembly GCF_052426305.1 of Pelodiscus sinensis. Lineage (NCBI taxonomy): Eukaryota > Metazoa > Chordata > Testudines > Trionychidae > Pelodiscus > Pelodiscus sinensis. Next base: position 2,965,416 of record NC_143053.1, read on the forward strand.
CCCCTGCGCCGGTTCTCTGCCTCCCCCTGTGTCCGGCCACCGTGCTGGGCCCTGCCCCGTCCTGTCCCCCTGCGCCGGTTCTCTGCCTCCCCCTGTGTCCGGCCACCGTGCTGGGCCCTGCCCCGTCCTGTCCCCCCTGCGCCGGTTCTCTGCCTCCCCCTGTGTCCGGCCACCGTGCTGGGCCCTGCCCCGTCCTGTCCCCCTGCGCCGGATCTCTGCCTCCCCCTGTGTCCGGCCACCGTGCTGGGCCCTGCCCCGTCCTGTCCCCCTGCGCCGGTTCTCTGCCTCCCCCCGTGTCCAGCCAGGGTGCCGGGCCCTGCTCCGTCCTGTCCCCCCTGCGCCGGTTCTCTGCCTCCCCCCGTGTCCGGCCGTGGTGCCGGGCCCTGCCCCGTCCTGTCCCCCCTGCGCCGGTTCTCTGTCTCCCCCCGTGTCCGGCCGTGGTGCTGGGCCCTGCCCCGTCCTGTCCCCCTGCGCCGGTTCTCTGCCTCCCCCTGTGTCTGGCCACCGCGCTGGGCCCTGCCCCGTCCTGTCCCCCTGCATCGGTTCTCTGCCTCCCCCTGTGTCCGGCCACCGTGCTGGGCCCTGCCCCGTCCTGTCCCCCTGCGCCGGTTCTCTGCCTCCCCCTGTGTCCGGCCGCGGTGCTGAGCCCTGCCCCGTCCTGTCCCCCTGCGCCGGTTCTCTGCCTCCCCCTGTGTCCAGCTGCGGTGCTGGGCCCTGCCCCGTCCTGTCCCCCTGCGCCGGTTCTCTGCCTCCCCCCGTGTCCAGCCAGGGTGCCGGGCCCTGCCCCGTCCTGTCCCCCCTGCGCCGGTTCTCTGTCTCCCCCCGTATCCAGCCAGGGGGCCGGGCCCTGCCCCGTCCTGTCCCCCTGCGCCGGTTCTCTGCCTCCCCCTGTGTCCAGCCGTGGTGCCGGGCCCTGCTCCGTCCTGTCCCTCTGCGCCGGTTCTCTGCCTCCCCCCGTGTCCAGCTGTGGGGCCGGGCCCTGCCCCGTCCTGTCCCCCTGCGCCGGTTCTCTGCCTCCCCCCGTGTCCAGCTGCGGTGCTGGGCCCTGCCCCGTCCTGTCCCCCTGCGCCGGTTCTCTGCCTCCCCCCGTGTCCAGCTGCGGTGCTGGGCCCTGCCCCGTCCTGTCCCCCTGCGCCGGTTCTCTGCCTCCCCCCGTGTCCAGCTGTGGGGCCGGGCCCTGCCCCGTCCTGTCCCCCTGCGCCGGTTCTCTGCCTCCCCCTGTGTCCAGCCAGGGTGCCGGGCCCTGCCCCGTCCTGTCCCCCTGCACCGGTTCTCTGCCTCCCCCTGTGTCCAGCCAGGGTGCCGGGCCCTGCTCCGTCCTGTCCCCCCTGCGCCGGTTCTCTGCCTCCCCCTGTGTCCGGCCGCGGTGCCAGGCCCTGCCCCGTCCTGTCCCCCCTGCGCCGGTTCTCTGCCTCCCTCTGTGTCCAGCCGCGGTGCTGGGCCCTGCCTTGTCCTGTCCCCCTGCGCCGGTTCTCTGCCTCCCCCTGTGTCCGGCCGCGGTGCTGGGCCCTGCCCCGTCCTGTCCCCCTGCGCCGGTTCTCTGCCTCCCCCTGTGTCCGGCCGCGGTGCTGGGCCCTGCCCCGTCCTGTCCCCCCTGCGCCGGTTCTCTGCCTCCCCCTGTGTCCGGCCACTGCGCTGGGCCCTGCCCCGTCCTGTCCCCCTGCGCCGGTTCTCTGCCTCCCCCTGTGTCCGGCCACTGCGCTGGGCCCTGCCCCGTCCTGTCCCCCCTGCGCCGGTTCTCTGCCCCCCCCCCGTGTCCAGCTGCGGTGCTGGGCCCTGCCCCGTCCTGTCCCCCCTGCGCCGGTTCTCTGCCTCCCCCTGTGTCCGGCCGCGGTGCTGGGCCCTGCCCCGTCCTGTCCCCCTGCGCCGGTTCTCTGCCTCCCCCTGTGTCCGGCCACCGTGCTGGGCCCTGCCCCGTCCTGTCCCCCTGCGCCGGTTCTCTGCCTCCCCCCGTGTCCAGCCAGGGTGCCGGGCCCTGCCCCGTCCTGTCCCCCTGCGCCGGTTCTCTGCCTCCCCCCGTGTCCAGCCAGGGTGCCGGGCCCTGCTCCGTCCTGTCCCCCCTGCGCCGGTTCTCTGCCTCCCCCCGTGTCCGGCCGTGGTGCCGGGCCCTGCCCCGTCCTGTCCCCCCTGCGCCGGTTCTCTGTCTCCCCCCGTGTCCGGCCGTGGTGCTGGGCCCTGCCCCGTCCTGTCCCCCTGCGCCGGTTCTCTGCCTCCCCCTGTGTCTGGCCACCGCGCTGGGCCCTGCCCCGTCCTGTCCCCCTGCATCGGTTCTCTGCCTCCCCCTGTGTCCGGCCACCGTGCTGGGCCCTGCCCCGTCCTGTCCCCCTGCGCCGGTTCTATGCCTCCCCCTGTGTCCGGCCGCGGTGCTGAGCCCTGCCCCGTCCTGTCCCCCTGCGCCGGTTCTCTGCCTCCCCCTGTGTCCAGCTGCGGTGCTGGGCCCTGCCCCGTCCTGTCCCCCTGCGCCGGTTCTCTGCCTCCCCCCGTGTCCAGCCAGGGTGCCGGGCCCTGCCCCGTCCTGTCCCCCCTGCGCCGGTTCTCTGTCTCCCCCCGTGTCCGGCCGTGGTGCTGGGCCCTGCCCCGTCCTGTCCCCCCTGCGCCGGTTCTCTGCCTCCCCCCGTATCCAGCCAGGGGGCCGGGCCCTGCCCCGTCCTGTCCCCCTGCGCCGGTTCTCTGCCTCCCCCTGTGTCCAGCCGTGGTGCCGGGCCCTGCTCCGTCCTGTCCCTCTGCGCCGGTTCTCTGCCTCCCCCCGTGTCCAGCTGTGGGGCCGGGCCCTGCCCCGTCCTGTCCCCCTGCGCCGGTTCTCTGCCTCCCCCCGTGTCCAGCTGCGGTGCTGGGCCCTGCCCCGTCCTGTCCCCCTGCGCCGGTTCTCTGCCTCCCCCCGTGTCCAGCTGTGGGGCCGGGCCCTGCCCCGTCCTGTCCCCCTGCACCGGTTCTCTGCCTCCCCCTGTGTCCAGCCAGGGTGCCGGGCCCTGCTCCGTCCTGTCCCCCCTGCGCCGGTTCTCTGCCTCCCCCTGTGTCCGGCCGCGGTGCCAGGCCCTGCCCCGTCCTGTCCCCCCTGCGCCGGTTCTCTGCCTCCCCCTGTGTCCGGCCACTGCGCTGGGCCCTGCCCCGTCCTGTCCCCCTGCGCCGGTTCTCTGCCTCCCCCTGTGTCCGGCCACTGCGCTGGGCCCTGCCCCGTCCTGTCCCCCCTGCGCCGGTTCTCTGCCCCCCCCCCCCGTGTCCAGCTGCGGTGCTGGGCCCTGCCCCGTCCTGTCCCCCCTGTGCCGGTTCTCTGCCTCCCCCTGTGTCCGGCCGCGGTGCTGGGCCCTGCCTTGTCCTGTCCCCCCTGCGCCGGTTCTCTGCCTCCCCCTGTGTCCGGCCGCGGTGCTGGGCCCTGCCTTGTCCTGTCCCCCCTGCGCTGGTTCTCTGCCTCCCCCTGTGTCCGGCCACCGCGCTGGGCCCTGCCCCGTCCTGTCCCCCTGCGCCGGTTCTCTGCCTCCCCCTGTGTCCGGCCACTGCGCTGGGCCCTGCCCCGTCCTGTCCCCCTGCGCCGGTTCTCTGCCTCCCCCTGTGTCCGGCCACTGCGCTGGGCCCTGCCCCGTCCTGTCCCCCCTGCGCCGGTTCTCTGCCCCCCCCCCGTGTCCAGCTGCGGTGCTGGGCCCTGCCCCGTCCTGTCCCCCCTGCGCCGGTTCTCTGCCTCCCCCTGTGTCCGGCCGCGGTGCTGGGCCCTGCCTTGTCCTGTCCCCCCTGCGCTGGTTCTCTGCCTCCCCCTGTGTCCGGCCGCGGTGCTGGGCCCTGCCTTGTCCTGTCCCCCCGCGCTGGTTCTCTGCCTCCCCCTGTGTCCGGCCACCGCGCTGGGCCCTGCCCCGTCCTGTCCCCCCTGCGCCGGTTCTCTGCCTCCCCCTGTGTCCGGCCGTGGTGCTGGGCCCTGCCCCGTCCTGTCCCCCTGCGCCGGTTCTCTGCCCCCCCCGTATCCGGCCGTGGTGCTGAGCCCTGCCCCACCCCCCTGCGCCGGTTCTCTGCTCTCACAGGGTATCTGCCCCCTCTTGCCACGGCACCTGGGCAGCGTCATTCCTGGGGATTGCGTCAGTTTCGGGGGAGGGGCGGGTCTGCGTGTTTGGGGCCAGGGGCGCCGAGGGGTCCCGGGGGAGGGGCAGGTGCTGGCGCTGCGGGTGCTGGCTGCTCCCGCCTTGTGCTGACAGGTCCCCGCTGCTGAGGCTCCGGTTCCCTCCCAGCCCGGCTCCGAGAGGGTGGGGCAGGGACCTTCCCCCCTGGCCTGAGGCCCACGGCAGGCGGGGCCCAGCAGCCTGCATGCAGCCTATCGGGCCCCCCCAGGCCGGCACAGCCTCCAGCTGGCTCAGCGCCCAAGGCTGCTAATCGGAGCCAGGTCCGGGTGGGTGTGTCACGGTTCTGCCGGTGCCTCTCCCTCTTGAACCCTCCAGTGCTGGGGGGAGGGGACACGCGGCGGGATCCGGGGGCGTCTGGCCTGGGCACCCCGCTGTGCTGGGAACGTTTGAGCCAGTCCCCTTCTCTTTGGGGTGGTAGCTTGAGCATGGCCTCGGTGAGGCCTGGTGCCTTGGCGCGCCCTGGGGAACGGGCTGGTGGAGCCACGCGGGGAGATGGCGCCAGGCCGTGGCAGTGGCCGTCCCCTGCAGACTCACCCCCACTCTGAGCTGCTGGGCCGGGGCACTGGGGAGCTGCCGAACTCTCCCAGCTCTGGAGAGGGACCTTCCTCGTGTGTAACTGGCTCCGCCGCTCTGCCAAGGGCTCCCCGAGGGCAGGTGCCAGCCACGGGAAACCCCCCAGGTGCCACCTGCTGGGAACAGGGCTCAGGCTGGGCTCGAACCCGTGACCTCACCGGGTACCCGTGCAGGCGGCATGGCGGGAGCCGGGAGCTGATTTCGAGAGACACCCCGACACCGTGCACACGTGGCCTCCGGGAGCGTTAGGCGGGCCCAGCGGGCAGCAGGGGGCGCTGTGCTGCAGAGGCGGGAGTGGAGGGTCCGCAGGGGGCGCTCTCCTGGGCCGGCTGGGTTGGCCCCAGTGGCACACTAGGGGGCGCTGTGCTGCAGGGGCAGGAGTGGAGGGTCCGCAGGGGGCGCTCTCCTGGGCCGGCCGGGTTGACCTCGGTGGCACACTAGGGGGCGCTGTGCTGCAGAGGCGGGAGTGGAGGGTCCGCAGGGGGCGCTCTCCTGGGCCGGCCGGGTTGGCCCCGGTGGCACACTAGGGGGCGCTGTGCTGCGGGCATGGCCACCTCTGCAGTGCTGCCCCCTGGTGGCCAGGAGGGACCCCAGCGTACGTTGGCGGGCGGCCAGGATCCCCCTGATTTTGGCAGGAGGCAGGATTCTCCCTTTCCTCTCCTGCCGCGCGCCGGGCGTCCTGCTTGCTGGGGGCTGCGGTGCTCCCCCCCAGCAGGGGCTGCAGGCAGCTCTCGGGGGCAAGGCTCAGGAGTGAGCAGGATGGGGGGCTGGCCACTAGGAACTAGTCCTGGCTCTGCCACTGGCTCCCCAAGGCACCTTGGGCAAGTCACGGCCTCAATTTGAGCCTCAGTTTCCCCATTGGTGAACAGGGCCCATCCTGCTCTCCCCAGGGGACTGGGGGATTTCTGTGTTGAAATGCCTGGGGGGCAGACGTTCTGCTGCCCCCCTGCCCGGTTCCCCACAGCACAGCCCCAGCTTGTGCCGGGGGGCGGTGGGAAGGGCCATGGCTGCCCCCAGCCCAGCGGAGGTTCACGCTAGTCGCTCCCTGTCCCAGCTTGCTCGGCTGTGCTTGGCTGCCGTGCTCCACCCCAGAACTGGCTGATTTCAGCCGCGGGGCGGAAGGGAGCCCGCTCCGCCGCTCGCAAAGCAGAGCCCCCTGGGGCAACAGTCGCCCTGACAACCGGGGGGGGGGGGGGTTGCTCCCTGGCAGACACTGGCTTCCAACCCCAGGACCCTTGGCACTGGCGCTGGGGCCCAGCCGTGCCCTGGCTGATGGGCCGGGGCCTGTTTCCTGGGGCCAGCCCGGTGGGCCTGGGCAAGAGCCAGCCAGAGCCACCGCCCCCAAACTGAGCCCCCTTTGCTGCTGGCTGAGTTGGGAGACCCCCCCCCCCCGCGCTGACCCCAGATGCTGGCCAGCCAGTTCGGGTTATTTCCAGCTCAGCCGGCTCAGCTGAAAACTCCGGCCCGGTCGGCACCACGTGGCCTGTCAAACCTGCCCCTGCCCCCAGGCCTGGGCAGATGTGAAACCCACGATTCTCTGCCCTGCCCACAGCTGGCCCCTTGCCCCACGCCCTGGGGCCCTGCCTGGGCCGGCTCCATCTGGCTGGGCCTGCCAGGGGTGCGAGAGGAGAGCGCCCCATCCCCTTGGCGCCCCAGCTGCCACGCCCCCTTCACCCCATAGTGTCCACACCCCTCTGCCCCACTCCCAGCGCCCTGTTCTGGGGTGGAGCAGCTCCCCACCCCCTGTGGATCGCAGGATGCTGGGTGGCTCCATGCCCAGAGTTGGGCGCCAGTGACGTTCTCCAGCCGGCCCCGTGGGCAACGCAAGTGGGGTTGGAGGGGGCCTGAACACGGCTGAGCACCGGTTGCCGTGGTCAGAGGGTGCAGCCTGGTGCAGGCGAGCCCAGCTGGGTGCCCGGGCTCAGAGCTGGTCAGTGCCCGTGTGAGCCAGGCGTTATCCCCCTCCCCCAGCTCCCGGTTCATCCTGGAAATGGCTTACAAACTCCACACGTGCTGCCTCACTGGGTGAGCACCGTAGCAAACTTCTACTGTGTGTCAGAAGCCCTATACTGCCAGCAGGTCACGGAGATTCTCTACACCACGTGGCAGGGCAAGCTGGCATGCAGAGTGCTTCTGTAGAGGGCACTGGGCCGGTGAATCACCTGGCCACCTCTGGGCCCCAGCACAGTCACCCCACACAGCACAGCACCCTTTACTGCCACCCTAGGTCGCACCCTTTACTGCGGCCCAGAGAACAGTGCCCCCTACTGCCTGGTAGGACTCCCCTGTGGCTGCAGGGGCAATCAGGGAGGCCTGCCAGCCGGCCCTCCCCACCCCGTGCAACGTGGCTCCTCGCGCCCTTGGCTGGCGTGGGCCGAGAACCAGTTCCCCAGCTTCGCCGCTTTGTGCGCAGCGCGAGGCTCATTCCTGCCTCGCTGCCCTGACATGCCCCGGAACACGATACGGAGGCCACGGCTGCCTGGGCTGCGCTGGGAGGGGGGACGGGGGGGCTTGGTGTCCCCCACCTGCCCCCCAGTGGGGCCTCCTGAGACGAGCCCACCCCCCAGATGTGACGGGCCACATCCCGGAGTAGAAATGCCCCTGGGGCGTGTAGCTCTGCAGCCTGCCCCCTGCCCGCTCCTGGATGGATTCAGGACCCCCTGTGTGTCCTAGGCCCTGTACCGCCTGCAGCTAGCGGGGATTCTCCTGGAGCTCCAGTGGCCGGAGCCCGTCACAAGCATGGCAGCCCCCGACTAGATACAGGGGCCTCCAAGCTCTCCTCCGGCTGGGGGGACCCCTCCCCCTTTCCTGGAGGCGGGTGACAAGCGGGGGGAGGGGCCGGGGGCTCGCTGCCATGGAGCCAAGCGGGCTCGCGTGTGTCTCTTTCACTCTCCTCCCCGGCCCGGCCTGTCTCCTCCCCCCGCCCCCCCCCTGCCCCTTCTGCCCCGCTCTTAAAGAGCCGCGGCGCCGGCCGGCTCGCTGCAGCGCTGCACCCGGTAGGAGTCGCCCCGCGGGGCGGAGGGGCCGGGGAGGGGGAAAAGGGGGGGCAGGGAGCGAGGCGGGGGAGGGGCAGGGGGAGGGGAGCCAGACCCCGATCCCGTCCCCTGGTCAGGTTCAGGTCAGTTTCTTCCCCGCGCCCCGCGCCCCGCGCCCCGCGCCCCGGCTCTCAGCTCCCCGCGCCCCGCGCCCCGGCTCTCAGCTCCCCGCGCCCCGGCTCTCAGCTCCCCGCGCCCCGCGCCCCGGCTCTCAGCTCCCCGCGCCCCGGCTCTCAGCGCCCCGCGCCCCGCGCCCCGGCTCTCAGCTCCCTCTCGCCCCGCAGAGCCGGCGGGATGGCGGAGAACGGGCTGCGGGGCAAGGTGCTGACCCGGGACTCCATGAACCCCTGCGTGAAGCGGGTGGAGTACGCGGTGCGGGGCCCCATCCTGGCCCGCGCCCTGGAGCTGGAGGAGGAGCTGAGGCAGGTAAGGGCCGAGCCGCGCCGGGGGGCACCGGGCCGGCCCCTCGGGGCAGGGACCCGCCGCGGCTTGGGCAGCGCCGGGCGCGTCCTGGGCCCTGGGGCGCTGCTGGAATAACAGGGTCGTGAGATCCCCTCGGCGGGCACCGGCACCGCAGCGGGCAGGTCTGGCAGCAGCGCCCCCCTGTCCCTCTGGCCCCCCAGTGCATGGGCACCCTGTCCCTGTGCCCCCCGTCCCCTGTGCCCCCCAGTGCATGGGCACCCTGTCCCTGTGCCCCCCGTCCCCTGTGCCCCCCAGTGCATGGGCACCCTGTCCCTGTGCCCCCCGTCCCCTGTGCCCCCCAGTGCATGGGCACCCTGTCCCTCTGCCCCCCGTCCCCTGTGCCCCCCAGTGCATGGGCACCCTGTCCCTGTGCCCCCCGTCCCCTGTGCCCCCCAGTGCATGGGCACCCTGTCCCTCTGCCCCCCTGTCCCCTGTGCCCCCCAGTGCATGGGCACCCTGTCCCTCTGCCCCCCTGTCCCCTGTGCCCCCCAGTGCATGGGCACCCTGTCCCTCTGCCCCCCTGTCCCCTGTGCCCCCCAGTGCATGGGCACCCTGTCCCTCTGCCCCCCTGTCCCCTGTGCCCCCCAGTGCATGGGCACCCTGTCCCTCTGCCCCCCTGTCCCCTGTGCTCCCCAGTGCATGGGCACCCTGTCCCTCTGCCCCCCTGTCCCCTGTGCCCCCCAGTGCATGGGCACCCTGTCCCTCTGCCCCCCTGTCCCTGTGCCCCCCAGTGCATGGGCACCCTGTCCCTGTGCCCCCGTCTCTATGCCCCCCAGTGCATGGGCACCCTGTCCCTGTGCCCTCCGTCCCCTGTGCCCCCCGTCCCCTGTGCCCCCCAGTGCATGGGCACCCCGTCCCTCTGCCCCCCCAGTGCATGGGCACCCTGTCCCTCTGGCCCCCCGTCCCTCTGGCCCCCCAGTGCATGGGCACCCTGTCCCTGTGCCCCCCATCCCCTGTGCCCCCCAGTGCATGGGCACCCTGTCCCTCTGGCCCCCCAGTGCATGGGCACCCTGTCCCTCTGGCCCCCCGTCCCTCTGGCCCCCCAGTGCATGGGCACCCTGTCCCTCTGGCCCCCCGTCCCTCTGGCCCCCCAGTGCATGGGCACCCTGTCCCTCTGCCCCCCTGTCCCCTGTGCTCCCCAGTGCATGGGCACCCTGTCCCTGTGCCCCCCGTCCCCTGTGCCCCCCAGTGCATGGGCACCCTGTCCCTCTGGCCCCCCAGTGCATGGGCACCCTGTCCCTCTGGCCCCCCACAGCTTCCCTCTGTGCCCCCCCTACCCTCTGTGCCCCCCTGTCCCTGTGCCCCCCAGTGCATGGGCACCCTGTCCCTGTGCCCCCCCATCCCCTGTGCCCCCCGTCCCCTGTGCCCCCCAGTGCATGGGCTCCCTGTCCCTGTGCCCTCTGTCCCCTGTGCCCCCCGTCCCCTGTGCCCCCCAGTGCATGGGCACCCCGTCCCTCTGCCCCCCCCAGTGCATGGGCATCCTGTCCCTGTGCCCCCCCGTCCCTGTGCCCCTCAGTGCATGGGCACCCTGTCCCTGTGCCCCCCGGTCCCTGTGGCCCCCCCATGCATGGGCACCCTGTCCCTGTGCCCCCCCCAGTGCATGGGCACCCTGTCCCTGTGCCCCCCCCAGTGCATGGGCACCCTGCCCCCTGTGTCCCAAGTGCATGGGAATTCTGCCACCCAGTGCAGTGTCATCCCCCCCTCCTGGGTCCAATCCTGAACCTGTCAACCCCCAGCTCCTCTTGAAGCGTCTCTGGGGTCCGGGCCCTGGGGTCGGCTGAGAACAGCATCAGGCGCCTGGGGCACTGGCCCCGTCCCGTCCCTGGTGCAGTGTGTAACCGGCTGAGGGCAGGAGGGCACCCGCTGTCATTGCTCCCCTGAGAATTTGCACCAGGAAGTACAAGGTCCTGAGCAAACATCTGGGAGCAGCCTGGGACAGGAATGACGGGGGCGGGGGAACGTCCCGGAGCCCTGTGCAGCCCGTCAGTGCACCTGAAATGCAGCCGCTTCTGGGGGCAAGGGGCAGCGTGCGGGAGGCCGGGCCGCAGCAGGAAGGGGAGAGGAGTGTCCTTGAGGCGCAGCGGAGGGAGGACAGGAGAGGCGAGCGACTCCTAAGTTCAGCTTTGCTAGGGCTGCTGCCTGGAAACCCCCGCTCCTGGGGCAACAGGGCCAGGCAGGAGCACAAGGGTCACGGCTGGCTCCTCCCGACCGCTAGTCCTGCAGTGGGGCACTAGATCCTGTAGGGGGCCCTTCTGAGCCCCTCTGACTCCTGCAGCACAGCGCCCCCTGGTGCCACACTGGAGAGCACTGGCTGCCAGGGGAGAGCGCCCCCTACTGAGCCCATGCCCCATGCCCTGCAGCGCCCCCTGGTGCCACACTGGAGAGCACTGGCTGCCAGGGGAGAGCGCCCCCTACTGAGCCCATGCCCCATGCCCTGCAGCGCCCCCTGGCACAGGGCTGGGGGCTGACGAGCCGCGTGTAACCCCTCTGCCCCGGCTGAGACAACCACGCCCAAGTGAATCTGTGGGCACGGAGGGCCCCCGGGATCCCTGAGCCGCATGCAGCAAGAGCTGGCTCTGGATTCGAACCCTCTTGCTCCGAAGAACTGGGCCCTGCTACTTAGCTAGAGGAGAATCTCCTTGAGCTGGGAGCAGTGCGGGGCCTAGGACACACAGCTGGGCAGTGCTGTGGCCATGCAGGGGAGGGCAGTGGGTGTAGGGCGTGTGACTGTCCCCTGCCCGGTGCCTGCTGCGTGTTGCCCGGGAGCAGAGGCTGTGCCCGCCCTCGCGGCAGTGGCATGGTGCCACCTGGCCTGTCTCACTGCCGGCCTCCCATCAACCACCATAAGCGTCCCCAGCGCGGCCCCCAGCCCTGGCCTGGCCTGGGTCCAGCTGGCTCGGCTTGCACCACGGCCCATCCCGGGCCCCCGTCCCAGGCCCATGTCTGCACACACAGGCCTGCCCAGGCATCCCTGAGGGCCCCAGCCGGCCCCATCCCAGCCTGACCATGGGGGCACCGGGCCCTGGGAGGGGCAGGGCAGAGGGCAGCATAGAAGGGGCGAGGCCTGCCCCATGGCAGGCGAATTGGGGTGTGGGGGGAGGGGGAGGCATAGGCTAGGGCCAGGTCTGCTCTGGGCCAGGGCTCCGGGGAAGGGGGAAGGGAGCTGCTTGGCCCTGGGCTGCGCTGGCAGGTCTCTGGTGGGACTGGCCAGCCCCATCCCTCCCTGGTCCGGGCGGCCTGGCTGGTGTCCCTTGGAGAGGCCGCCAACGCCCGGGCTGAAGGAGCTGGGGCTGGGGCTGGCTCGGCTGCGGCTCCGTCAGCTCCAGGGCAGGGTCGCAGCCTCGGCTCAGACACCCAGAGGGCGGCACGATGGGCCCAAGTGAGCCAAGGCCAGAGCCATTGGCTGGCCTGCGCGCAGGTGGCACATGCGTGTGAGTATCATTACCAGGGGTTCTCGCACATGCATGTCGGCACACAGCCATGCACACGCATGAGGCCTGGTCGGTCTCCTCCCGCCGGGGGCAGGGTTCTCGCACACGCGTGTCAGCACACAGCTGTGAACACGCATGAGGCCTGGTCGGTCTCCTCCTGCCGGGGGCAGGGGTCTCACACACGCGTGTTGGCCCACAGCCGTGCACACGCATGAGGCCTGGTCAGGTTCCTCCCTTCAGGGGCAGGGGTCTCGCACACGTGTGTTGGCACACAGCCATGCACACGCATGAGGCCTGGTTGGTCTCCTCCCACCGGGGCAGGGTTCTTGCACACGCGTGTCGGTCCACAGCATGAGGCCTGGTCGGTCTCCTCCCACCGGGGCAGGGGTCTGTGCGGGGGCACTGGGCCGGGAGCTGCCGGGTCTGGGCTGCGTGTCCCTCGCTGCGGGTTCCCCGCGGGTCAGGGCAGGGTGGGCAGGCGGAACGGGGCGAAGTCCCGGGGGCGGGCGGGTGGGCGGTGGCTGCCTGCGTCACTGCACTTTCCCCAGCTGATCCCGGAGCAGAGGGCAGCGTCCCAGGCTCGCCCTGACGCAGGACGTCTCGCCTCCGAGACGCGCCAGCCGGAGGGCACTGACCGCGCTGCCTGCATGCCTGTGGCGGCCTGGGCGGGCAGCCAGGCCGGTGCCGCCCAGCCCCACCCACAGGGGGCGCTGTGGGGCGCGGGGGCAGGAGCCTGGCTGGCAGGGGCCCAGCACGAGGGCAGCTCCGGGGCGGGGGTGCCGGTGGCAGGCCTCTCGAGGGCGGCAGGAAACAGCCGGCCCAGAGCCTCGCTCAGAGCCCGTCACTGGGTGCTGCTGGCTGGGCGGGGTGAGCTCGGCCCTGCACTACGGCCCTTCTGGGGTACCAAGGCCCCAGGGGGCGCCGGGCTGCCAGGAGGGGGGATCAGTAGGGGGCGCCAGGGGGTGCTGTGCTGCACGGTGGGGGAAGTACGGGGCGCTAGGGGGCGCTGGGCTCCTAGGGGAATCAGTAGGGGGCGCCAGGGGGCGCTGGGCTGCAGGGTGGGGGCAGTAGAGGGCACCAGGGGGCGCTGGGCTGCAGGGTGGGGGCAGTAGTTGGCACAGGGGGCGCTGTGCTGCTGGGGGGCAGTAGGGGGCACCGGGGGCGCTGGGCTGCTGGGGGGCAGTAGGGGACACCGGGGGCGCTGGGCTGCTGGGGGGCAGTAGGGGGCGCCAGGGGGCGCTGGGCTGCAGGGTGGGGGCAGTAGAGGGCACCAGGGGGCGCTGGGCTGCAGGGTGGGGGCAGTAGGGGGCACCAGGGGGCGCTGTGCTGCTGGGGGGCAGTAGGGGGCGCCAGGGGGCGCTGGGCTGCAGGGTGGGGGCAGTAGGGGGCACAGGGGGCGCTGTGCTGCTGGGGGGCAGTAGGGGGCACCAGGGGGCGCTGTGCTGCTGGGGGGCAGTAGGGGGCACCAGGGGGCACTGGGCTGCAGGGTGGGGGCAGTAGGGGGCACAGGGGGCGCTGTGCTGCTGGGGGGCAGTAGGGGGCACCAGGGGGCGCTGTGCTGCTGGGGGGCAGTAGGGGGCACCAGGGGGCACTGGGCTGCAGGGTGGGGGCAGTAGGGGGCACAGGGGGCGCTGTGCTGCTGGGGGGCAGTAGGGGGCGCCAGGGGGCGCTGTGCTGCTGGGGGGCAGTAGGGGGCACCGGGGGCGCTGTGCTGCTGGGGGGCAGTAGGGGGCGCCAGGGGGCGCTGTGCTGCCAGGCAGGGGCGATGGGGCAGGACCGGTGCTTGCCCCGCTGGGCACAGGCTGGGCGTTGCAGGTGGCGGGTGCCGCTTTCCTGGGGGGCTCCGTCATCCCGCCCCCTCCTCCCGCAGGGCGTGAAGAAGCCTTTCACTGAGGTGATCAAAGCCAACATCGGCGATGCCCACGCCATGGGCCAGCGCCCCGTCACCTTCCTGCGCCAGGTACCTCGCCCCCCCATCTGGGTGCGGGCATCAGGTTTTGGGGGGGCCCCTGCAGCCCTGGGGAGCTGGGAGGAGCCTGTCTGGGGGCGGGTGATACGGCCCAGCCGTGCGGCCAGCGTCCCACTGCCCTTGGGTGGGGACACTGAGGCACGGGGCAGAAGGGACGTGTCTGAGCTTGGCGCTGGCAGAGGGGTTTGCTCGACGGCCTTAGCTGAGCACCAGCTGGCGCTTTGCCCCCGCTCTAGCGGGTCCTGCTCTGAGGTCCCAGGTCCGTGCTGGCCCCACCCGTCCCTGCTCTGACCATTGGCCGGCGCTGCTTATGCAGGGGCAGTGCCCAGACAATGGGGGGTGGGGCGAAGGGCTCAGGAACCTGCGGAACTCCCCGCTTCAGGAGCCGGCTGCTGAGATGGCCGAGAGCTCAAGGCCCACCCCCCTCACACAGAGGCGGGGGGCTGCTGTTGGGCCCCAAGTTCCCTGGGAGGCAGGGAGGGCTCCCGGGGGTGGGGGCGCCGACGCGGGGCCAGGGTGGCGTGTGGAGCAAGCGAGGTTTGTGCCCCACAGGTCAGTGCCCTCTGCCTCTACCCCGAGCTGCTGAACGACCCGCTCTTCCCCGCCGACGCCAGGCAGCGAGCGCACAGACTGCTGGCAGGGTGCGGGGGGCAGAGTGCCGGTGAGTGTCCCCCTGGCACCCAGCCCGCTCTGGGAAGCCACCCTCCTGCCCCCGGCCCCCCTCCCCAGCCCGCTGCCCCTAGCCCCCCTCCCCAGCCCGCTGCCCCCGGGAACCCACCCTCCTGCCCCCGGCCCCCCTCCCCAGCCCGCTGCCCCCGGGAACCCACCCTCCTGCCCCGGCCCCCCTCCCCAGCCCGCTGTCCCTGGGAACCCACCCTCCTGCCCCCGGCCCCCCTCCCCAGCCCGCTGCCCCTGGGAACCCACCCTCCTGCCCCCGGGCCCCCTCCCCAGCCCGCTGCCCCCGGGAACTCACCCTCCTGCCCCGGCCCCCTCCCCAGCCCGCTGCCCCTGGGAGCCCACCCTCCTGCCCCCAGCCCCCCTCCCCAGCCCGCTGCCCCTGGGAACCCACCCTCCTGCCCCCGGCCCCCCTCCCCAGCCCGCTGCCCCCAGCCCCCCTCCCCAGCCCGCTGCCCCCGGGAACTCACCCTCCTGCCCCGGCCCCCTCCCCAGCCCGCTGCCCCTGGGAACCCACCCTCCTGCCCCCGGCCCCCCTCCCCAGCCCGCTGCCCCCGGGAACTCACCCTCCTGCCCCGGCCCCCCTCCCCAGCCCGCTGCCCCTGGGAACCCACCCTCCTGCCCCCAGCCCCCCTCCCCAACCCGCTGCCCCCGGGAACCCACCCTCCTGCCCCCGGCCCCCCTCCCCAGCCCGCTGCCCCCAGCCCCCCTCCCCAGCCCGCTGCCCCTGGGAACCCACCCTCCTGCCCCCGGCCCCCCTCCCCAGCCCGCTGCCCCCAGCCCCCCTCCCCAGCCCGCTGCCCCCGGGAACCCACCCTCCTGCCCCCAGCCCCCCTCCCCAGCCCGCTGCCCCCGGGAACCCACCCTCCTGCCCCCGGCCCCCTCCCCAGCCCGCTGCCCCCGGGAACCCACCCTCCTGCCCCCGGACCCCCTCCCCCGCCCGCTGCCCCTGGGAACCCACCCTCCTGCCCCCGGACCCCCTCCCCCGCCCGCTGCCCCCGGGAACCCACCCTCCTGCCCCGGCCCCCCTCCCCAGCCCGCTGCCCCCGGGAACTCACCCTCCTGCCCCGGCCCCCCTCCCCAGCCCGCTGCCCCCGGGAACTCACCCTCCTGCCCCGGCCCCCTCCCCAGCCCGCTGCCCCCGGGAACCCACCCTCCTGCCCCCTGCCCCCTCCCCAGCCCGCTGCCCCCGGGAACCCACCCTCCTGCCCCCGGCCCCCCTCCCCAGCCCGCTGCCCCTGGGAACCCACCCTCCTGCCCCGGCCCCCCTCCCCAGCCCGCTGCCCCCGGGAACCCACCCTCCTGCCCCCGGCCCCCTCCCCAGCCCGCTGCCCCCGGGAACCCACCCTCCTGCCCCCAGCCCCCTCCCCAGCCCGCTGCCCCCGGGAACCCACCCTCCTGCCCCCGGCCCCCCTCCCCAGCCCGCTGCCCCCGGGAACCCACCCTCCTGCCCCCAGCCCCCTCCCCAGCCCGCTGCCCCCGGGAACCCACCCTCCTGCCCCCAGCCCCCTCCCCAGCCCGCTGCCCCTGGGAACCCACCCTCCTGCCCCGGCCCCCCTCCCCAGCCCGCTGCCCCCGGGAACCCACCCTCCTGCCCCCGGCCCCCCTCCCCAGCCCGCTGCCCCCGGGAACCCACCCTCCTGCCCCTGGCCCCCCTCCCCAGCCCGCTGCCCCCGGGAACCCACCCTCCTGCCCCTGGCCCCCCCTCCCCAGCCCGCTGCCCCCGGGAACCCACCCTCCTGCCCCTGGCCCCCCTCCCCAGCCCGCTGCCCCTGGGAGCCCACCCTCCTGCCCCCGGCCCCCTCCCCAGCCCGCTGCCCCTGGGAGCCCACCCTCCTGCCCCCGGCCCCCCTCCCCAGCCCGCTGCCCCTGGGAGCCCACCCTCCTGCCCCGGCCCCCCTCCCCAGCCCGCTGCCCCCGGCCCCCCTCCCCAGCCCGCTGCCCCCAGCCCCCCTCCCCAGCCCGCTGCCCCCGGGAACTCACCCTCCTGCCCCCGGCCCCCTCCCCCGCCCGCTCCCCCTGGGAGCCCACCCTCCTGCCCCCGGCCCCCTCCCCCGCCCCGCTCCCCCTGGGAACCCACCCTCCTGCCCCCGGCCCCCTCCCCCGCCCGCTCCCCCTGGGAACCCACCCTCCTGCCCCCGGCACCCTCCCCAGCCTGCTGCCCCCGGGAACCCACCCTCCTGCCCCCGGCCCCCTCCCCAGCCCGCTGCCCCTGGGAACCCACCCTCCTGCCCCCGGCCCCCCTCCCCAGCCCGCTGCCCCTGGGAGCCCACCCTCCTGCCCCTGGCCCCCCTCCCCAGCCCGCTGCCCCCGGGAACCCACCCTCCTGCCCCCGGCCCCCCTCCCCAGCCTGCTGCCCCTGGGAACCCACCCTCCTGCCCCCGGCCCCCCTCCCCAGCCCGCTGCCCCCGGGAACCCACCCTCCTGCCCCCGGCCCCCCTCCCCAGCCCGCTGCCCCTGGGAACCCACCCTCCTGCCCCCGGCCCCCCTCCCCAGCCCGCTGCCCCCAGGAACCCACCCTCCTGCCCCCGGCCCCCCTCCCCAGCCCGCTGCCCCCGGGAACCCACCCTCCTGCCCCCGGCCCCCTCCCCAGCCCGCTGCCCCCGGGAACCCACCCTCCTGCCCCCGGCCCCCTCCCCAGCCCGCTGCCCCCGGGAACCCACCCTCCTGCCCCCGGCCCCCTCCCCAGCCCGCTGCCCCCCGGGAAGCCACCCTCCTGCCCCCGGCCCCCTCCCCAGCCCGCTGCCCCTGGGAACCCACCCTCCTGCCCCCGGCCCCCTCCCCAGCCCGCTGCCCCTGGGAGCCCACCCTCCTGCCCCCGGCCCCCCTCCCCAGCCCGCTGCCCCCGGGAACCCACCCTCCTGCCCCCGGCCCCCCTCCCCAGCCCGCTGCCCCCGGGAACCCACCCTCCTGCCCCCGGCCCCCCTCCCCAGCCCGCTGCCCCTGGGAGCCCACCCTCCTGCCCCCGGCCCCCCTCCCCAGCCCGCTGCCCCTGGGAGCCCACCCTCCTGCCCCGGCCCCCCTCCCCAGCCCGCTGCCCCCGGCCCCCCTCCCCAGCCCGCTGCCCCCAGCCCCCCTCCCCAGCCCGCTGCCCCCGGGAACTCACCCTCCTGCCCCCGGCCCCCTCCCCCGCCCGCTCCCCCTGGGAGCCCACCCTCCTGCCCCCGGCCCCCTCCCCCGCCCGCTCCCCCTGGGAACCCACCCTCCTGCCCCCGGCCCCCTCCCCCGCCCGCTCCCCCTGGGAACCCACCCTCCTGCCCCCGGCACCCTCCCCAGCCTGCTGCCCCCGGGAACCCACCCTCCTGCCCCCGGCCCCCTCCCCAGCCCGCTGCCCCTGGGAACCCACCCTCCTGCCCCCGGCCCCCCTCCCCAGCCCGCTGCCCCTGGGAGCCCACCCTCCTGCCCCTGGCCCCCCTCCCCAGCCCGCTGCCCCCGGGAACCCACCCTCCTGCCCCCGGCCCCCCTCCCCAGCCTGCTGCCCCTGGGAACCCACCCTCCTGCCCCCGGCCTCCCTCCCCAGCCCGCTGCCCCCGGGAGCCCACCCTCCTGCCCCCGGCCCCCCTCCCCAGCCCGCTGCCCCCGGGAACCCACCCTCCTGCCCCCGGCCCCCCTCCCCAGCCCGCTGCCCCTGGGAGCCCACCCTCCTGCCCCCGGCCCCCCTCCCCAGCCCGCTGCCCCTGGGAGCCCACCCTCCTGCCCCCGGCCCCCCTCCCCAGCCTGCTGCCCCCGGGAACTCACCCTCCTGCCCCTGGCCCCCCTCCCCAGCCCGCTGCCCCCGGGAACCCACCCTCCTGCCCCCGGCCCCCCCTCCCCAGCCCGCTGCCCCCGGGAACCCACCCTCCTGCCCCCGGCCCCCTCCCCAGCCCGCTGCCCCCGGGAACCCACCCTCCTGCCCCCGGCCCCCTCCCCAGCCCGCTGCCCCCGGGAACCCACCCTCCTGCCCCCGGCCCCCTCCCCAGCCCACTGCCCCCCTGGAACCCACCCTGCTGCCCCCGGCCCCCTCCCCAGCCCGCTGCCCCCGGGAACCCACCCTCCTGCCCCCGGCCCCCCTCCCCAGCCCACTGCCCCTGGGAACCCACCCTCCTGCCCCCGGCCCCCTCCCCAGCCCACTGCCCCTGGGAACCCACCCTCCTGCCCCCGGCCCCCTCCCCAGCCCGCTGCCCCTGGGAGCCCACCCTCCTGCCCCTGGCCCCCCTCCCCAGCCCGCTGCCCCCAGGAACCCACCCTCCTGCCCCCGGCCCCCCTCCCCAGCCCGCTGCCCCCGGGAACCCACCCTCCTGCCCCCGGCCCCCTCCCCAGCCCACTGCCCCCGGGAACCCACCCTCCTGCCCCCGGCCCCCTCCCCAGCCCGCTGCCCCCCTGGAACCCACCCTGCTGTCCCAGCCCCCCTGCCTGCTACCCTGGCCCTGCAGCCCCGTGTGCTGCCCCCCCCCCCCCCCGCCCAGCTTGGTGCCTGGCTCCCCCTCTGGGGCTCTGGGGAGGGGGTTGGCGCTCAGGCAGGGTGCCTGGGTCGCCCTGCGGGGGGGGGGGGGAAGCTGACAGCGCTGGCCCCCCTGGCGGCCCAGAGTCACTGCAGCCCCCGGCCCAGCCCCCGGCCCAGCCCCCGGCCCAGCTCGCTCTGTCTCCCGCCAGGGGCCTACACGGCCAGCCCCGGCATCGAGCTCATCCGCCAGGACGTGGCGCGTTACATCGAGCGGCGGGACGGGGGCGTCCCCGCCAACCCGGACAACATCTACCTGTCCACGGGGGCCAGTGACGCCATCATGGTACGGCCCCCCCCCAGCAACCGGCGCCCCAAGGGGTACCAGTGAGCTGGGCGGGGGGGGCCCAGGGCTGTGGGGGGCAGGGCTGTGGGGGGGGGGGGAGTCCAGGGCTGTGGGGGGCAGGGCTGGCCTGGCAGGGGCTGGTGCCAGGGCTGAGGGGCACCGGCAGGGCTGTGGGGGGGGGCAGGGCTGTGGGGGGGGGGGAGTCCAGGGCTGTGGGGGGCAGGGCTGGCCTGGCAGGGGCTGGTGCCAGGGCTGAGGGGCACCGGCAGGGCTGTGGGGGGGGGGCAGGGCTGTGGGGGGCAGGGCTGGCCTGGCAGGGGCTGGTGCCAGGGCTGAGGGGCACCGGCAGGGCTGGCCTGGCAGGGGCTGGTGCCAGGGCTGAGGGGCACCGGCAGGGCTGTGGGGGGGGGGCAGGGCTGTGGGGGGCAGGGCTGGCCTGGCAGGGGCTGGTGCCAGGGCTGAGGGGCACCGGCAGGGCTGTGGGGGGGGGCAGGGCTGTGGGGGGCAGGGCTGGCCTGGCAGGGGCTGGTGCCAGGGCTGAGGGGCACCGGCAGGGCTGTGGGGGGCAGGGCTGGCCTGGCAGGGGCTGGTGCCAGGGCTGAGGGGCACCGGCAGAGCAGGCCGAGGACTGTTCCCACGGGGATCCTTATTCCCCGGGCCCCGAGCTCTCGGTGCCCCCGGCCCCGGGAATCACTGGCCTCTCGCCTGCTGCCAACTGGCCGATGCCCGGAGCCCCTCTGCCCCTCCCCCTCCCCCTGCTCTGGGGCCCGGGCTGCCCGGCTGGCAGCGCTCTCAGCGCACCCCTGTGGGCTGGGACCCGGCTCCCAGGCCAGCGTTGCCTGGCGCTCGGCCAGCCTCACAAAGGGCCCTTTGTGCTGGGCCTGGCACAGGGCTGGCAGCCCTCTGGGAACGCACAGGCTGGCACGGCGCGGGGGGGCAGCGAGGGGGGATGGGGCAGAGGGGCGCCGGTGTCCCCGGGGGATGCTCCAGGGGTGTGCGGAGGGGCCCAGCGCGTCCTGCCCCTGCCCACCCCGCCTGTCTCACCAGACCCTGCTGAAGATGCTGGTGTCGGGCGAGGGCCGGTGGCGGACGGGCGTGCTGATCCCCATCCCCCAGTACCCGCTCTACTCGGCCGCCCTGGCCGAGCTGGACGCCGTGCAGGTCAACTACTACCTGGAGGAGGAGCGGTGCTGGGCGCTGGACTGCGGGGAGCTGCGGCGGGCGCTGCGCCAGGCCCGGGAGCACTGCCAGCCCCGCGTGCTCTGCATCATCAACCCCGGGAACCCCACCGGTACCACGCGGCATCCAGGGCAGGCGGGCGGGGGCCACGGGGCCGCTTCCCTCTGGGGGCGCCAGCTCCTAGTCCTCCGCAGGGCTGGGGGGGGGGGAGTCCCTCAGGGACCCCGAAGGGTAAGGAGGCGGCAGGGCCCGTCGCAGGGAGCAGGGCCCAGACCCCGTCGCTGCCCCCCAGGCCGGCCCAGACTCACCCCCACGCGCGGCAGCACCTCCCAGCCCTGCCTCTGTTCCCTTTTCCGGGCAAGAGGGGTCCCCTGGTCGCCCCACTCCTGGGCACGGGTCAGAGAAAGCATCAGCCATTGGGGCCACGGGGGGATTAGCCCCGTCCAGGACGGTGCTGGTGCAGTGCCAGGGGAAACTGAGGCACGCACATGGGATTACCACAGTAGAAGTCACACAGCACATGACCAAGTGAACAGAGCAAATTCGACCCCCCCCCGGCTTCGTCACAAGGGGGCAGGCTGGGGGGGATGGGGCGGGGCGGCTGAGGGGCAGGTGGCGCTGGCTGGGGCAGGGTGGCCCACAGCTCTGATGGGCCTGTCCCACGCCCACAGGCCAGGTCCAGAGCCGCCAATGCATCGAGGACGTCATCAAGTTTGCGTGGGAGGAGCAACTCTTCCTGATGGCCGACGAGGTGAGGGCCAGAGCCGGCTCCTGGCCCCTGCTGCCTGCCCCACGGCCGGGCTGCCCCTGGGGGAGGGGTGAGCTTCTCTCCAGGGCAGCCAGCCTTGCCCCCCCGCCAGTGGCGCTGCCCGCGCCCAGGGGTGCCAGCGGGTCCCCGTGGCTGGTGGCCCTGGCGTGGCCCGTAGGGGTGGCCGTGTCCCTGGGGGGTTCCAGCATCTCCCGACAGCGTCCTAATGCAGGCTCCAGGGGCTCCCAGGCGAGGCCGGGGGGTGGCCGCCTGGCCCGTGGGCTCAGCCGTGGGCCCGGCGGGCGCCCTGACCCCCTCGCCCCGCCCCAGGTCTATCAGGACAACGTCTACGCCGAGGGCTCCGCGTTCCACTCCTTCAAGAAGGTCCTTTCGGAGCTGGGCCCCCCGTACTCCAGCGAGGTGGAGCTGGCCTCCTTCCACTCCATCTCCAAGGGCTTCATGGGCGAGTGAGTGAGCCGCCCCCCACGGCCTTCCCGGGCGCCCCCAGAGGCTGCCCCACTCCAGCCGCAGCGGGCAGGAGGCCGGGGGTCGCCCGTCTGCCCCATGGCCGCGCCGTGACCCCAAGGCCGGCCAGGGCGGGGAACAGGCAGCCCCCCGAGGCAGCTGCTCCGGCCCGGCCCAGGACCCTCTGTGCACCCCGGCCTCCCCTGGAGCTGAGCCCAGCTGCGCTGCTCACAGACCCCCCCGGCCTCCATGGCGTGGGGCTCCCACAAGCGAGGCAGCCCAACAGCCCCAGTCCCAGAGACCTCCCCCGCAGGGGGGCAGGGAGACACAGACCCCAGAGCACCGGGGCCAAGGCTGGGAATCACAGGGTGCTTATGGGGACAGGAGCCAGGCCCCACCCCGGGGGTCCCATAGGGAGGGGGAGCCAAGCCCTGTCCCCGGGGGGGGTCGCAGAGAAAGGGGGAGCTAGGCCCCTCCCCCAGGCATCCCCTAGGGAACGGAAACGAGGCCTCCCCCCCCCCAGGGGTCCCTAGGGAAGGAGAACAAGGCCCCGCCCCCAGGGGAGCCAGGCCCCGCCCCCAAGGACCACTCTGGAAGGAGAACAAGGCCCCGCCCCCAGGGGAGCCAGGCCCCACCCCCAAGGACCACTCTGGAAGGAGAACAAGGCCCCGCCCCCAGGGGAGCCAGGCCCCGCCCCCAAGGACCACTCTGGAAGGAGAACAAGGCCCCGCCCCCAGGGGAGCCAGGCCCCGCCCCCAAGGACCACTCTGGAAGGAGAACAAGGCCCCGCCCCCAGGGGAGCCAGGCCCCGCCCCCCGCGGGAGCCGCCTCTATCTCCCCCTGTGCCCCAGGTGCGGGTTCCGCGGGGGGTACATGGAGGTGGTGAACATGGACCCGGCGGTGCAGCAGCAGCTCTCCAAGCTGGTGTCGGTGCGGCTGTGCCCCCCCGTGCCCGGGCAGGTGCTGCTGGACGTCGTCGTGAACCCGCCCGCGCCGGGCGAGCCCTCCTACCACAGCTTCAGCCAGGCAAGTGGGGGGGGGGGGGCGTGGTCCTGATCCCGGCCACCAGCCCCACCCCTCCCCCACACCAGCCCCATGGGCATCTCCCCCCGCGCCCGCCTGCTGCCCCCGCACTGGCCCCCCCAGCCCTATGGGCATCTCCCCCCGCACCGGCCCCCCCCAGCCCTAAGGGCATCTCCCCCCACGCCCACCTGATGCCCCCGCACCGGCCCCCCCAGCCCTAAGGGCATCTCCCCCCGCGCCCACCTGCTGCCCCCGCACTGGCCCCCCCAGCCCTAAGGGCATCTCCCCCCACGCCCACCTGATGCCCCCGCACCGGCCCCCCCAGCCCTATGGGCATCTCCCCCCGCGCCCACCTGCTGCCCCCGCACCGGCCCCCCCAGCCCTATGGGCATCTCCCCCCGTGCCCGCCTGCTGCCCCCGCACTGGCCCCCCCAGCCCCATGGGCATCTCCCCCCGCACCGGCCCCCCCAGCCCTATGGGCATCTCCCCCCACGCCCGCCTGCTGCCCCTGCACTGGCCCCCCCAGCCCCACGGGCATCTCCCCCGCGCCCACCTGCTGCCCCCGCACTGGCCCCCCCAGCCCTATGGGCATCTCCCCCCGTGCCCACCTGCTGCCCCCGCACTGGCCCCCCCAGCCCCATGGGCATCTCCCCCCGCACCCACCTGCTGCCCCCGCACTGGCCCCCCCAGCCCTATGGGCATCTCCCCCCGCACCCACCTGCTGCCCCCGCACTGGCCCCCCCAGCCCCACGGGCATCTCCCCCGCGCCCACCTGCTGCCCCCGCACTGGCCCCCCCAGCCCCACGGGCATCTCCCCCCGCACTGGCCCCCCCCCAGCCCTATGGGCATCTCCCCCCGCACTGTTCCCCCCAGCCCCATGGGCATCTCCCCCCACGCCCACCTGCTGCCCCCGCACCATGGAAGACCCTGTGCCCCCCTCCATCTCCCTATGGCCCTGACACCTGCCCCCAGGCCCTGCTATACCCGGTGCCTGTCCCCGGCCTGCACCCCTCAGTCTGTGGGTGTCTCCCTCGGGCGCTCCCAGGAGAGACAGGCGATCCTGAGTGACCTGGCCCACAAAGCCCGGCTGACCCAGGAGATCTTCAGCCAGGTGCCCGGGATCCGCTGTAACCCCGTGCAGGGCGCCATGTACGCCTTCCCCAGGATCCAGCTCCCAGCCAGAGCTGTGCTGGAGGCCCAGGTGAGAGCCGGGCACGGGGCAGCTGGGGTGGGGGCGGAGAGCAGGGCCGGGGAGGGCTGGGCACGGGGAGCAGGGCCGGGGAGGGCCAGGCACGGGGCAGCCTGGGGTGGGGGCGGGGAGCAGGGCCGGGGAGGGCCGGGCACAGGGCAGCCTGGGGTGGGGGCGGGGAGCAGGGCCGGGGAGGGCCGGGCACAGGGCAGCCTGGGGTGGGGGCGGGGAGCAGGGCCGGGGAGGGCCGGGCACGGGGCAGCCTGGGGTGGGGGCGGGGAGCAGGTCTGGGGAGGGCCGGGCACGGGGCAGCCTGGGGTGGGGGCGGGGAGCAGGTCTGGGGAGGGCCGGGCACAGGGCAGCCGGGGGTGGGGGCGGGGAGCAGGGCCGGGGAGGGCCGGGCACGGGGCAGCCTGGGGTGGGGGCGGGGAGCAGGGCCGGGGAGGGCCGGGCACAGGGCAGCCTGGGGTGGGGGCGGGGAGCAGGGCCGGGGAGGGCCGGGCACGGGGCAGCCTGGGGTGGGGGCGGGGAGCAGGTCTGGGGAGGGCCGGGCACAGGGCAGCCGGGGGTGGGGGCGGGGAGCAGGGCCGGGGAGGGCCGGGCACGGGGCAGCCTGGGGTGGGGGCGGGGAGCAGGTCTGGGGAGGGCCGGGCACGGGGCAGCCTGGGGTGGGGGCGGGGAGCAGGTCTGGGGAGGGCCGGGCACAGGGCAGCCGGGGGTGGGGGCGGGGAGCAGGGCCGGGGAGGGCCGGGCACGGGGCAGCCTGGGGTGGGGGTGGGGAGCAGGTCCGGGGAGGGCCGGGCACGGGGCAGCCTGGGGTGGGGGCGGGGAGCAGGTCTGGGGAGGGCCGGGCACGGGGCAGCCGGGGGTGGGGGCGGGGAGCAGGGCCGGGGAGGGCCGGCCACGGGGCAGCCTGGGGTGGGGTGAGGGTGGGGAGCCGGGCACACAGTGGGCATCTCTCCTCCCGTCCCCTGAACCCAGCTCTTGCTGCCCCCAGGCCCGGGGCCTTGCCCCAGACATGTTCTTCTGCCTCCAGCTGCTGGAGGAGACGGGCATCTGCGTGGTGCCAGGCAGCGGGTTCGGGCAGCGAGAGGGCACCTATCACTTCAGGTGAGGGCTCCGACTGCGCTCCAGGCACCCGCCAGCCAGCACCCCCACCCGGCAGCGTGCCCCCCCACTCCTGACAGCCACCCCCCTGCCCAGCCCTCTGCCCCTCAAACCCCCACCCCACGTGCCCACCACGTGCCCCACAACCCTGCCCCTTGGCAGCCCTTCCCCTTTCTCTTGTGCCCAGCTCTGCTGGGGGGGGGCGGCTCCATGGGCCCCTGGCACTGGGGCTTGGGCACTGGCCGGCTGGGCTCCGCCGGGTGCCCAGGCTGAGGGTCTCTCTCTGCCCGCAGAATGACCATCCTCCCACCGGCGGAGAAGCTGCAGATCCTGCTGAAGAAGCTCAGCCAATTTTATGTCAAATTCACCCAGGAATATTCCTAATGTGCTGCCAGGGCACCTGCCAGCCCTGCCCTGCCCGTCCAGCCCTGCCCGCCCGCCCTGCCCATCCAGCCCTGCCCGTCCACCAGTGCCCACCGGTGCCTCCACCGGCTCCACCCCCCTCCAGTGCCTTTGGGCCGGTGCCAGGTGCCCGCCAGCTCCCACATAGGAGCCGTCTGTGACGCCGTGGGCTGTGATACGCTCTGGTCGGGCAGGCTGGGCGCTCCCTGCTCGCTAGACTTGGGCTGTGGGTGACCCCAACGGCCTGCGTCTGGGAGCACTGCCCAGCGGGCCCAGGTTTCCTGGGGCTTAATCCCTGACCTTGTAGTCACTAGGGGCAGGAGCTAGGGTGTCCCCACGCCGAGGCGCTCTCTTTACACCGCTGGCCTTCTTGGCCCAGTGATCACTTCATACGGTTCAAAGCAAATACAATTTATTAAACACCAACTGATTAAAGAGAATAGAATAAGAAACAATGAGGATGGTTAAATGGGAACACCCAGCCCTGCTCTGCAGCACGGGGACATCAAACCAGCAGCCTGCAGAGTGTAAGGACAGTCCAGTCTCTTCCTTAGAGGCCCCGCAGAGGCCTTGGATGTGCTGCGGGGGGGCTGCAGGCTGGACACGCCGGCTCTGGCAGTGACCACACAGCCTCACGCTCTAAGTGGCCAGACCCCTCTCCCAGGCCAGAGCCTCTCCCCGCACTTCGCAGTTCCCAGCTGCTCACCACACCCAGCTGCAGGGCGCTGCTTGGCCAGTTCCAGCTCCTTGCGTTGCTTCTCTGCTCCTTTCGGCTCTCTGAGCACGGCCAGTCTGCTGCCCAACACAGGGTCTGCGCTCCTTGAGCCGTGTGTGTCAGGCTCATGGACCCTTCCCCTTCTGAAGCTGGGAGCTGGCAAACCAAAAAACTCCCACAGAGTTTTAGTGAGGGGTAACAGTCCCCTGACACTGGGGTTACCCAGCCAATGCTCAAACCGCTGAGCTAGCCCTCAGGCAGGAGCCTCAGAGGAGGGCAGGCGGGGTGGCCTGCCCTGAACCACGTGGGTGCCCTTGGGCATCTGCCCCACTCTGGGGTTCTTCCCAGGCACTGTTTACATGCTGAGGGGTAGCACCGAGCCCCAGGAGGGCACAGCGCGAGCCGGGGACAGGACCCACCTGCCATGGGGAGCAGAGAGCCCCGGGGGGGCACAGCGTGAGCCGGGGGCAGGACCCACCTGCCATGGGGAGCAGAGAGCCCCGGGGGGGCACAGCGTGAGCCGGGGGCAGGACCCACCTGCCATGGGGAGCAGAGAGCCCCGGGGGGGCACAGCGTGAGCCGGGGACAGGACCCACCTGCCATGGGGAGCAGAGAGCCCCGGGGGGGCACAGCGTGAGCCGGGGGCAGGACCCACCTGCCATGGGGAGCAGAGAGCCCCGGGGGGGCACAGCGCGAGCCGGGGACAGGACCCACCTGCCATGGGGAGCAGAGAGCCCCGGGGGGGCACAGCGTGAGCCGGGGACAGGACCCACCTGCCATGGGGAGCAGAGAGCCCCGGGGGGGCACAGCGTGAGCCGGGGGCAGGACCCACCTGCCATGGGGAGCAGAGAGCCCCAGGGGGGCACAGCGTGAGCCGGGGGCAGGACCCACCTGCCATGGGGAGCAGAGAGCCCCAGGAGGGCACAGCGTGAGCCGGGGACAGGACCCACCTGCCATGGGGAGCAGAGAGCCCCGGGGGGGGCACAGCATGAGCTGGGACAGGACCCACCTGCCACGGGGAGCAGAGAGCCCCGGGGGGGCACAGCATGAGCTGGGGGCAGGACCCACCTGCCATGGGGAGCAGAGAGCCCCGGGGGGGCACAGCGTGAGCCGGGGACAGGACCCACCTGCCATGGGGAGCAGAGAGCCCCGGGGGGGCACAGCATGAGCTGGGGGCAGGACCCACCTGCCATGGGGAGCAGAGAGCCCCGGGGGGGCACAGCATGAGCCGGGGACAGGACCCACCTGCCATGGGGAGCAGAGAGCCCCGGGGGGGGCACAGCATGAGCCGGGGACAGGACCCACCTGCCATGGGGAGCAGAGAGCCCCGGGGGGGCACAGCATGAGCCGGGGACAGGACCCACCTGCCATGGGGAGCAGAGAGCCCCGGGGGGGCACAGCGTGAGCCGGGGGCAGGACCCACCTGCCATGGGGAGCAGAGAGCCCCGGGGGGGCTCCGCATGAGCCGGGGGCAGGACCCACCTGCCATGGGGAGCAGAGAGCCCGGGGGGGGGGCACAGTGTGAGCCGGGGGCAGGACCCACCTGCCATGGGGAGCAGAGAGCCCGGGGGGGGCACAGTGTGAGCCGGGGACAGGACCCACCTGCAATGGGGAGCAGAGAGCCCGGGGGGGGCACAGCATGAGCCGGGGACAGGACCCACCTGCCATGGGGAGCAGAGAGCCCCGGGGGGGCACAGCATGAGCCGGGGGCAGGACCCACCTGCCATGGGGAGCAGAGAGCCCGGGGGGGCACAGCATGAGCCGGGGACAGGACCCACCTGCCATGGGGAGCAGAGAGCCCCAGAGGGGCACAGTGTGAGCCGGGGACAGGACCCACCTGCCATGGGGAGCAGAGAGCCCGGGGGGGCACAGTGTGAGCCAGGGGCAGGACCCACCTGCCATGGGGAGCAGAGAGCCCGGGGGGGGCACAGTGTGAGCCGGGGGCAGGACCCACCTGCCATGGGGAGCAGAGAGCCCGGGGGGGCACAGCATGAGCCGGGGACAGGACCCACCTGCCATGGGGAGCAGAGAGCCCGGGGGGGGCACAGTGTGAGCCGGGGGCAGGACCCACCTGCCATGGGGAGCAGAGAGCCCTGGGGGGGCTCAGCATGAGCCGGGACGGGACCCACCTGCCATGGGGAGCAGAGAGCCCCGGGGGGGCACAGCATGAGCCGGGGACAGGACCCACCTGCCATGGGGAGCAGAGAGCCCGGGGGGGCACAGCATGAGCCGGGGGCAGGACCCACCTGCCATGGCGACCAAGGCATGTGGAACCCCACTGAGGTGTCCTGACCCCCAGATGAGTCCCCCTGCGAGGACAGTCCCGCCTGGCACTGGGGGCAGAGGAGGGCCCATAAGGGCAGGGGGCGCGTGTCCGGGAATCGCTCCCTTGGTCCTGGGGCTCTTGGCTCTGCCGCCCCATCAGGAAGCCGGGGTTGAACCCAGGCGGCGCTTTGGGGGGCTGAGTGCCTGTGAGCCCAGTGCCCTGCTGGGCCGAGGGGGGCTGCAGCCCGCCAGCTCCCGCCGGCCCCACAGTGCCCATGGAGAGGGGCCCAGGCAGCTGCCCCAAGCGCCTTCCTATTGGTGCACGTCCCAAAGTCATCCGGCGGGGGGGCCAAGGGGTCGTGAGTGGGGGGCTCAGCAGAGGTTGGGGCGGGAACGAGGGCGGGGCTGGGGCCAAGGGGTCGTGAGTGGGGGGGCTCAGCAGAGGTTGGGGTGGGAACGAGGGCGGGGCTGGGGCCAAGGGGTCGTGAGTGGGGGGCTCAGCAGAGGCTTGGGTGGGAACGAGGGCGGGGCTGGGGACAAGGGGTCGTGAGTGGGGGGGCTCAGCAGAGGTTGGGGTGGGAACGAGGGCGGGGCTGGGGCCAAGGGGTCGTGAGTGGGGGGCTCAGCAGAGGCTTGGGCGGGAACGAGGGCGGGGCTGGGGCCAAGGGGTCGCGAGTGGGGGGCTCAGCAGAGGTTGGGGCGGGAATGAGGGCGGGGCTGGGGCCAAGGGGTCGTGAGTGGGGGGCTCAGCAGAGGTTGGGGCGGGAATGAGGGCGGGGCTGGGGCCAAGGGGTCGTGAGTGGGGGGCTCAGCAGAGGCTTGGGCGGGAACGAGGGCGGGGCTGGGGCCAAGGCTGAGAGGGTCAAATCAGGGCGAATTGCTCAGAAACGGCGACGCTCCGCCCAAGGCTGGGCCCACCGAGCCCCCTGATCCCTGCACCGGCCAGCGGAGCCCCCTCAGGCACCCCAGTGCTTCTGGGGCACCGCCAGCCCCCCCTTACCCAGGGGAGAGGTTCTAACCCATCCCCCCCCTCCCCTCAGGCACCCCAGTGCTTCTGGGGCACCGCCAGCCCCCCCTTACCCAGGGGAGAGGTTCTAACCCATCCCCCCTCCCCTCAGGCACCCCAGTGCTTCTGGGGCACCGCCAGCCCCCCCTTACCCAGGGGAGAGGTTCTAACCCATCCCCCCCTCCCCTCAGGCACCCCAGTGCTTCTGGGGCACCGCCAGCCCCCCCTTACCCAGGGGAGAGGTTCTAACCCATCCCCCCCTCCCCTCAGGCACCCCAGTGCTTCTGGGGCACCGCCAGCCCCCCCTTACCCAGGGGAGAGGTTCTAACCCATCCCCCCCTCCCCTCAGGCACCCCAGTGCTTCTGGGGCACCGCCAGCCCCCCCTTACCCAGGGGAGAGGTTCTAACCCATCCCCCCCTCCCCTCACACACCCCAGGGCTTCTGGGGCACCGCCAGCCCCCCCTTACC